>NC_084816.1:3281255-3989899 GCF_963583255.1 Pyrus communis | reverse complement strand
ACGGAACTACGAAGTTGAGGGGCAAAATAGTCAATTCACTATTCTAGATATTAGGGTTGGATATTTAATTATTTAATATTATTCTGACCCGTGGAACCCACACCTACACTACACCCCCACTCTTCTTCTGCCACATGGTCTCCTCTCTCAATTTCTCGAACTCTCTCCTTCTATCTTTTCCCTCTTTTTCTCATTGTCTACCTCGGGAAACATTCCCTTCCTCTCACCATTCTGTCCCTCTCTCCAAGCACACCACCACTACCACGAACTCAGCCATCTTTAGCCTTGGTCCTTGGTGGAATCGCCATTTTCTCTAGCGAGTTGACTTAGAACTCAAAAACCAAGGTAAGCTTGACTAAGGAGGATTTACCCCAGGTTTTGGTGACAATTTCTAGTTATTTAGTGGATTTTGGGTCAAATATCGAGGGTTTTAACCCTGTTCATGTATGTCCTTCATTTTCCAATTTTTTGGCGTCCGTTAACTTTCAAGTGGTTTTTCAGCCAACTACAACCACGGTCAAGGGAACCAAAGGTATATTTTGACTCCTTGTTCTATGAGCTTCAATTTGATATATAAAATGACTAGGTTTAGTTGAGTTTCGAGGATGGTCGGAGCTTAGGAAGCTCCTGTTTTCTTCTTCGTGGAGACCAACCGACCCACGACCTGAAGCCGAGTCGACACAACCCGTGCACCAAAAACTTGATCCATGTAACCAACCCAGCCCAATAACTCTAGCCCAAACCCAAACCTAAACCCATTAGCCTAATAACCAAGCCCAATGCTATAACCCGGCTCAAGCCTAATTCGAATTCCAGGCCCAAATCCATTGACCCAATAACCCAAGCTCAAAACCCTTGGCCCATTAACCCTAACTGGATCCGACCCGTTGACTGTGACCCATTGACCCGTTGACTTCCGTTGACCGGTCAACGTTGATTTTTGAGTTGACTTTTTCGAGTTTCAGCCGGGATCCCTCGTAGGCTAATTTCGACGTCTTGATTTTAAATTTGTTGTCCGTTTTCCCAAATTCTATCGTATTAGTAGAGTTTTATTATAAAGGTCTCTATTTGTGTTTAGGTGCGTCGGTGGAAGGTGACACCATCCTCCCTCGTTCGAGCGGCGCCCCGGTAGCGGAATAAGAGAGTGGACCCCTTCTTAACTTGCATGTTTTTATAAAATATTAGGCTTGCATTCACGAAAAGCATGATTTTATGATTTTATGTCTTATGCATGATTTATGATTTATCGAATTATGTTTTACGAAAGGTTATGAATTATTGGATTTACGCATATGATATAATACAGATTTCCAAATATGATTTATGAATTATTAGATTTTCATATATGAATTTCTATGGAATATGAATATGATCTATTTTACAGATTTATGATTATGCAATGTCATGGATTTACGAGATGAGACTTTGAGCTTTTCAGCTCCAGATTTGATATGAGTTTTGAGGTATGTTTTCAGTGCTTATCTAATGGGTTGTCATACAACACATCCACACAACATAGGTATGTAGACATCTATGGCCATATGACACATTTGATGATATCTATGTATATATTTCTTCTCTGGCGTAACCCAGAGTTGCACAGCTTCACCTTCAGGTGATGGGACCTATCATGTTTCTTCACTGGCGTAACCCAGTGTCATACAGTTTCACCTTCAGGTGATGGACAGGTATTGCCTTTGGGCGACTATGATACCTCTAGATAGTACAGTATTGATGAGATTTACGAATTTACCTTCGGGTAGCAATAGCACCATTATCGAGCATTGTTTTACACGTACATGTTTTACAAATGTTTTTCAGTGCATACTAGAGTTTTCAGAAAATCTATTATGTAGTATTATATGTGTTTTCAAAACATGGGGTTAGTATGTTCATAAGGGAAATGGTTTGCTTATTATTAGTACTATTATTGTAAACTTTGGTCCACTCACTCTTTTGATTTTGCGCCCCCTCAGGAGTTAGAATCGAGGCATTTGATCCAGACGTCAGAGCGCTTCCGCATAGGTATCTTCAAGCCCTTTTGGTTTAGGACCTACTTTCTTGGTAATCCCATTTATTTCATAATGATTCTTTCGCATTATTCTTGATTAGTTATATGCTCTGAACACGATTCTGCATTGGTGAATTTCTTTCTAACTACGTATTTTAGTTGTATGCACGTTTTAAAATGGCTCCGTCACCCTCAGGTATCAGCTAGCACGTGCCTATCATGATATTTGGAGATATCAGGATTGGGGCGTGTCAAGATATCCTCAATTGCACTTAAGTTGTTCTCCTCCGAAGGTGGCAAAAGCGTGCTTCATAGAAGACTTGTTTTACCGGATTTAGTGGTCTCTAGAGGATTAAAATTCAAAGTTTTCGGTTTCCTTTGAATATGGCTGGTTTGTGTTTGACAAATCCATAAGATCAGCTAAAGTAAAATCATGTTAAGGAAAGATTGCGAATGAGATAATATGGACTTAGTGCACCTATGATAAATTCCTTTTATAATCCATTTTTCTTAGCTCATGATTACCCTTAATCCCCGAAGTTGATAGGATCATCAATGTCAAAAGAATGTTTTGCTAATTATTAACTTTTGAATGTTTTGCTAATTATTAACACGGGCTATGTAATTCTTGAGAGTATTGACGACGGTCATTAGCTTGGGTTTTCTTTTGGACAGAAGGATATTGTTAACTGCCACTGCCACAATATCCGGGGATGTGATTCCAACACAGACGCAAAGGAGCGGCGTACAGTCCTTACTAACTGACCATTTTAAACATCAACAAAGAGGGTAGAAATTTCTTGGATACCAACATCGACACGTTATTACCAATTAATGAGTGGACACTGAAATTACCTAAAAAGACAGACCGACCTCAGGCCAACAAGACTTCCCGTTTTGCGAGGATCGAGAGATGAATGTTTATTACATTTACTTTGCAAAGAGGTATCCACGAGTTGAATCCGTGACCTTTTGATCGCAAAAAATCAACTTTTCCTAGCACATAAATTACATAACAGAAATAATATTAATAAGTAAAAGTTCGCAACACCATGAACGTTACGGTCACACCAAAAAAATTTTCCAAACCAAAACATTCTCCAAAATTTGACTCGCCACGTAGACGAGCTAAACCATAAATTTACCTGAAAATTAACTGTAATACCAACAGTTGTGCATGTTAGTGACTGAAACAAGCAAAGTTCAACATTTTGTCTGAAGCCAAAGCAGAGAAGGAGCAACTATCAAATTCCAAACCAGAAGTGGTCTTCCCTGATACATTTGATTTAAAACATTCTAAACCAGAAGTCGAAAATCTCGTCGTATAACGAAAATTAAACGATGCAACAAACTTATTCTACGGCTATCCAGAATTTTCACAATTGCATTGACAACTAGTCTATAATAATCACATTATAAATTCTCTCACACTAGCTCTCTTTGTCAAGGAAACATGGATGATGAACAAAAATCAGCCAAGCAGGCAGAGGCCTACTCCCCGGTGCGCCTTCTAATACTACTACTGCCTCAGCGACGATCAGAATACAAACTTTTCCTCCTCCGCACCGATGGTTTGTAATCTATCTCCCATCTCCAGGAGAGCAGTGGCCATGCTGTCACTAATGCCCAAGAGATACTGCAAGCGCGATAATTTCTCTGGTGCCGCATCACTTTTCATGTATATGCCAAAGAGATCGGCCAGCTCCTCTGGAACTTCCCATGAAAGTGGCTTGGCAGGTACAGCTTTGTCGCAAGCTAGCAAGTCATTAAGAGAGGAAACCTGCAAAAAGCACAAACAAATCATCAAACTCTGCCATTCAATCAAATTTAACGGCCTATCTCCACCGATTCACTAATCAAAATTAGCACGTAGTAGTTACAGGACTAAAATAATAAAAGATACAACAAATCCATACCACTCCTTGACGATTTCTCTGCCTCAGAAGTGACACAGCTTGAATCAGTGAGTTTGATAATCTGGTCCGTGCAAGCTCTCGAACAACATTCTTGGCCTTCTCAGCATTAATATTGAGATCTGCTGGGATTTTCTCATAGACTTCTTCCTCATCAAACTCTCCAGTGCCTGATGAGAATATCTCATCCACAGTCTTTTTGAACAGACTTTCTCGCAAGCTCTCAGATATCATGCTGTCTAAATTAACACTTGATTCTTTAAGTTCTCTTATCTGCTTAATATTGAGCCTCCCCTGACCAATAGCGGTTTCAATCGCAGCTGCCATTTTTGTAGTAGTTATATTCTTTATTATCTTTTCCACGTACTGCGGAGGCAAGCCAACTTGCTTCTGCAATTCATTAAGTTGCTCTACCCTGGCTTTTGTCAATTGTCCATCAGCTAAAATCACCTCTGCCTGTTGCCTGAAAGCTTGCTCGGCCAGGCTCCTGTGTACTTCCACTATCTCCGTAGTGCTTAAACCCAATATCGCCCCAAGCTGATTTAGTAGCACATATTCTGAATCATCCTTCTTTGTAGTGATCTGAGCACCAAAGGGAATCCTCTTCACTTCCCCAGTTATACAAAACAGCAAGTATGTTTTGTATAGGTCAGTCCTCTCTCTTTCTTCCAGGTCATCTTTAAGAGTTATCTCAGTCTGGCCGGGCTTCCCCAACTTTGCAGTAAGCTCCTTGTCAGGTCTAATCTTTCGAAGTGTCTGAATAGATTCCCATTCCTCATCCTCCAGGACTTCTGTCTCTGGCTCCTTTATTGGCTCTTCTGTGGCGGAATCAGATGATTCCCCTTTTATGTCTGCCACCAATTCAGTCACAACCAATGTGTTGAAGGCTATCATTTTTTTAAGTTCTTTTGCAGACTCAGTACGGCTACCAACTGACCGCGCTCGTTTTACATAGTTAATAAAAATCTTTCTTACCTGCATAGATTGAAGTAAACAAAGAAGAGAGCATGTTAAATTTGAATTCACAAACTCTACATTAAAATATAAATAAATAAAGCGATCAAATGGATACTCACTGCCTTGCCAGCAATAGACATGGCAGCCTCCCTAGACAATCGCAGACCATGAGCTGCCTTTCTCACGGCTTGTTTTACATCAGCGTCGTAACCATCAACACCAGATGCAATTGCGTCCTTCACAACCTGGACAGAAACCACCACAAGAATCAGTATAAAGCCTATTCCAAAATAGCAGACTTTTCTTAACATATTTACGCATGTTTATAGTGGAGGCTCTAATAGGAAAGCTAAATTAAGAAGCAACTAAAACTAAGAAAAAAAATTATGGTACGTGTGCAAATGCAGATGATGGGTCTTAAGGAAAACCACTATACGGGTCCATGCCACCAAATATCTCAGATACCAAACAAAGGAGCTTACAAGAAAAATTGTAGTTACCTTTTCAAACAAACTGCCACAGATATCTGAATGGGCAGCCTCAACTGTCTGCTGAGGTATACAAAGCATGACCCGTAGCCTTAACAATACAGCAACATCATCCTCATTCAGCTCTCCATCAGCAACACACTGCTGAAGCTTTTGCCGGTAAATTTCTAAAAGAAGAAACACAAGTCAGATTCTGAGAGGGACAAAACAGAATATTAATTATAACACCAAGGTAGTGTTTGGTTATGAACCAAGGGAACAGATATTCCTAAATGCACATTAACTGTTTGATCCACAAAATAAAAAAGGAATGTCCTCGGTGAGTGTTGAAAATAAATATATTAAAAAAATTTGTGCAAAGGACAAGCATTGCAACTTCCATTACCTTCATGAATCTGGCTGGCTCTTTGTGGATCAAAATGCAGCTCCTCACAGATATTTTGAAGGAAGGCTGCTTTGCTGTCTGCGGCTTCTAACTCACCCGATGTAACAGATTGTGAAAGACGTTTACGGTATACCTTCGAAGTAACATCAAGCACAATGGATTCTGCCTCTCGTTTGCCCAAACCAAATATATTCCTTAACTGATTCAAGGCCGAAAGCTACACAGGAAAAAATGAATCATAAATAAGAATAGTAGAAACTGCAGAAGCAGCAATGGTAGCAGTTTTTAAAGCAGTTTATAAGCAAAAAAAATATGCATGCCAGCCTTTGTTTACCTTACTCTCTTCCAAGCAACCTGTGGATAAAGAATCCGTAACATATGCTCTGAAGAGGAGCTTCAAGTCATCCATCTTTCTATCAGCATCGTAGTCGCCACCTAAGTCAGAGACACAAGTAAGTAGAGCTGGGGTGTCCAAAATTCAGCCTTAGAGAAGAACAACCAAGAGACCAGCACAGATTCTTACCAAGTAAAGAAACCGGCCCAACCCCAGGTGCAAAGCGAGCTGCATCTGGCTGGTTCTTTAGTGAGATGAGCAAACTATTGAGTTCTAACATTTTATCGAGCTCTTCCACAACTTCCGTGATTCCAGCACTGAAAAACTAAGTCTATTAGGATCTACTAGTGTTAAGTTTGAAAATCATTAATGTCATCGGAACCAAAAGTTCTTAACAGAAATTAAACAAAATAACATCCTTCTACGTTCATAATTTGATCTCAGACTCTTTCATACAAAAATAAAAAATAATAACCAATCCCCGGGCTAAACTTGGATGGCAGTGAACTTAAGTATTTATACCAATAACATAGAACTAAGCTGCACTTATGTATGGAAGTAGTGAACTTACGCTGATCTGGTTCTGGACTTGAGTATACGAAGTGCTGCTGAAATATTTGCCTCAACTAGTTTTCTTGCATGTTCCTTGAACAAGTCCTCTGCGTGCTGCATCAAACAGAATTATCCACATTAAGAAACAACTAAAGACAAGATAGTGCAGGTCTAGCAAATACATTGCAAAGAAGGTACCTCGTCAGAGAGCTGATACATGAGTTGTGCTTCTTTAAGCTTAACAAGCTGCTCTACTCCAATATCTGAGAACAAGATAGATAAATTTGTCAGGATTTGGCGCATAACAGGTGTAAGAGCATTACAAACTTGCATAAAAATGTTGAACTCATCTAATGAAAATCTTTATAAAAAAAAAAGTTACTTAAAAAAAGACTTAGAGCAAGTAAGATCATATGCCTAACACTGCCGTCTCTTTGAGATAACTAACAAGTTTTTCCTCATATGTTTTCTTAATTGGACTGTTAAAGTAATAAGAGTGTACCATCAAATATAAATATAACAAAAAATCAAACAAATTGTTCCTTGTATCCTATGAACCATTCTCTACAAGAGGTCAAATTTAAAAACAAATTTCAATTGCTCAGTGTATCTTCTGATTTTAAATCGGTAGTGAATGATAAAAGCCTTAATGAATGATGTGGTTACCTCTGCCAACGGATTTTAACTTGGAAGCGTATAAACGCTGGGCATTATCACGGATAGCCAGCTCAACCTGTCAGAAAAAGGAATGATGAATCATGCAGCAAGAGAAAAACACAATGAATACCAAATTACAATATCATATGAGTCTGACCCAATTAAGTTTCGACGACCATAAAACAACTAGAAAGATGGCAAGAACATCGACTCCGGGCATAGAGCACAAAGAACAACAATTTCATCGGTCAAATAATTTACTAGTTATGATACCTGGGAATCAGTAACTTTGAAAACACGCTTCCAAGGTAAGAGGAAAGATGAAGCATCCCCAAACACAAGAGTCGAAACATATATCAGCTTCTGAAACGCCTGCACTGGAGACTCACTAACAATGGTCAAAGCCCTGTACCTCAACTATTCAAATAGGGTAACAACAATCTCAAAGTTTCTGGCAGCAAAGACCTACCCGACGCTGCTCTAGATCACCCTCACGGTCAGTCTCGAGCCTCTGTCTGAAAATTCGCCTTCCAATCTGAAACCCGAAAAACCACCAACATAATTAAAGGTGAAACAAAGAGTAAATTCATTTGCTTTCACAAACCGAGAAGTAAATAAAAACCCACCTCCATATGCATTGAAGCTGCTTCGGGGTCATCGATTCCGAGAGAATTCTTGAAGCTGACGATTGTGTCGACTTCGTCCCCTTTGAGTTCTTGAGCTCCAGGAGGAAGAACAGAAGTGACAAAACGACAGTACAAATCACAGAGCTCGGCATTAAACGCCTCGTCTTGCTTGCTCACACCATATCTGCAAAAATTAACAAACTTCAAATGCAAATTCAATCAAATTCACTGTAATTTGCACGACCCAGCTGAGAATTTTGTTACTTAATTCTCACTTTCTCGCAATGCCTTCAATGTCCTCCTTCTTAACAGCTTTCGGGTCGTCGAACCCGGCAACGTAATTGTGCAAGTCAACCGCGGCGACCTCGGGAGCACAAGAGTTCATAGCGTATAAGGCGGCCCCACCGGCGGCTCCAAGCACCGCTGCACCGCCATAAGCTGCGTTTTGGGACTTCCCCAACCGGAGACCCAACCCATAACCCGCAGCCACAGCTCCAGCGAACACAATTGCCGACGTCACTATCCGGAGGGGCGGCGAAAGCTTCTCCACAACGGGCTGGATACCGGTGAGCTCTCTCTTGCCGCCGAAGACATCGGGAGGCGGCGGTGAAGCATCTGCTGATTGTTCCGAGGAGGCGGCAGAGTTCCGGGGAAATGAAACCCTGAAACGGCGTCGTCGGGAGTGTACGGAGTGTACGGAGGTTGCGGCGGGGAGAGAAATGGGGTTGAGGAAGGGCGAGCGGAAAGCGGAGCGGTGGGGAGTGAGAGTGGAGGGATTCATGGGTCCCACTGTGGCGGGAAAAGGGGAGACGACGTCGTTATGGGAGGGGGGAAGGGTGGAGGGAGTAAAAGGGATTTTGCAGGGTTTGGAATCGGACACTTTTATAAGGTTTGACGGAAAGGAAAACTGAGGATTGGAGAAGATAACAGAGTGAAAGTGAACTGCAACGTTAGGCTACTTGGGCCTAAAAGATATGGACATGGTCACAAATGTTATTGGGCCTAAATATTTATTTTTCTTTAACCGTGTGAGTCCCCACGTGCGATGAAACCCTAGCAGCTTCCTATTTAAACCAAGCTTGAGGAGCCGTTTGGTTCTCCTCTCTCTGGAATCTTCTTTAACACGTCTCAACCCCGATATCTTCAAATATCAGGGTAAATATGTGTTGGCCGACATCCGAGGATGATGAAGCCATTAAAAATATGCAAACCGATAAAATATGTAATTAGAAAGGGATACACTAATGCAGAATCGTATTCAGAGCATACAACTAATCAAGAATAAAGTGAAAGAATTACGATAGAAAGGTACAAACCGAGGAATGAGTCATACACAAAGGAAACTCGAATATCCCTACGCAGAAATGTCCTAACGTCGGAATTGTGTGCCTCGATTCTAACTCCTAAGGGGGCGCAAAAACAGAAAAAGTGAGTGGAGACGCCGGAATTGTATGTCTCGATTCTAACTCCTTAGGGGGCGCAAAAACAAAAAAGATGAGTGGACCAAAGTTTATAATAATACTAATAATAAGAAAACTGATTTCTTTCTGAACATACTAACCTCCTGTTTTGAAAACACATATATACTACATAGTAAGTTTTCTAAAAACTTTAGCATGCCATGAAAACGTTCGTAAAACATGCATAATGTAAAACCATGCTCAATAGTTAATACTAATGTTATCGCCGCCCCAAGGTAAATCCGTAAATCTCATAAATAATGTACTCTCTAGGGGTATCATAGTCGTCCGAAGGCAGTACATGTCCGTCATCCAAAGGTGAAGCTATACGACACTGTGTTACACTAGTGAAGAAACCATGGTCCATCACCTGAAGGTGAAGCTGTACGACTTTGGGTTACGCCAAAAAAGAGGGTATATAACATCACACACCGACACTAGCCGTGGCTAGTAAAGCTGTCCAACATTGGTTCCGCCAGTGAAGCTGGGGGTATGTCATCAATATCATCAACTCCTCATTCGCCTGAAGGCAGTACCTGTCCATCACCTGAAGGTAAAGCTGCACGACACTAGTTTACGCTAGTGAAGAAACCATGGTCCATGATTCGAAGGTGAAGTTGTACGACTCCGGGTTGCGCTGGATAAAAGGTATATACATAAATACCATCAACTGTGTCCTATAGCCATAAACGTGTACATACCCGTGTTGTGTGGATGTGTTGTATGATAACCCGCTAGATACTTACCGAAAACATATCTCATCTCAAATCTGAAGCTCAAAAACTCAAATCCTCATCTCGTAAATCCATGATAGCACATATTCATAAATCCATCAAATAAATTGTATTTGTAATCCATAGAATTTCATATACGAAAGTCAAATAATTTATACCTTTCGTAAAATGTAAATTCGATAAATCATAAATATCTCGTGAAAGCAATTTAAATAAATCATAATCTCTCCGTAAATCCTAAATATGGAAATCTATAAAAACATACTATAAAACATGCTCCGTTCATGAAATATGCAATGCATGCAAACCTAATATTTTTATAAAACCATGTAAGTTTAGAAGGGGTCCATTCACAAGTTTTTCATTGCTCGGGAGCCGCTCAAACTAGCGAGAATGGTGTCACTTCCCATTAAAAACACAATTAAGGACCATTTAGTAAAACTATACCTAAATGATAGAATTTGGGAAAACGGACGGTGAATTAGGATTCGGCACGTCAAAAAACCTAAGGAGGGACCTTAGGTTTTCCCCCCATGCGCCGCCGCACAAGCTGCCATGAGGCGGCGTCTCGGAAGGCCACGTGTTGCTACACGCGATGGCCAGCAACCCCGACTCATCGGAAAATTCAACAACTCCAAAAATTCCCAAATTTTATAAGAATGAAGATCTCAATGTGAGAAACAACTTTCATACCTGAGTCAAAGTCCAATTCGACACAAAAACACCTTAAATCACCATCGATCCATCGGAAACCCTTGAAATGGGTGTTCTCTATTCGACGCTAAAACGAACTCCAACACCCCAAGCAATGCATGAACTTTGTTCTTGAGGTTAGGAGGAGTAGATTGGTGGTGGTATTCAACAATGAGGGTTGCAAGAAAGGTGGATTGCCGCCATGCACCCATTAACACTGATAGGTTTCATTCTTTGTGAAACTAAGGCCAAACTTCTTCGATTTTGGGGTGGAATTGGTAGAAGGACAATTGTGAAGTGTTTCTCAGGTGGTGAATGCCTACAACTCATCGAAAATCCACCATGAAAGATGTCGAAAACCATGGAGGCCGTCGCGTCAGGTTGCAGGTTAAAATGGGGTCTGGATTCCCTCATTCTCTCATCCCTCATTTCCCTTCCTTGCTTTCTCTTCCGATTAGTCAGTCTCTCTTCCTCTTCTTCCCGATTGGGCAACAAACATCTTATTTCTCTCATCCTCTTTCCATCACAGCCACATATATGACATTAGGTTGATGCTCCAACAAAATCTGGAGTTTTCCAGATTTATGGTCAAATGACCATTTTGCCCTCAACTTCGTTCGTTAATAACTCTTTCTTTATAACTCCAAATTCAATTCCACTCACGCTCACGCATTTGTAGCGACGAGTACTATAGGAATACACCAAGAAAACGAATCTTATGTGACACAACAAAGCGATCAACAAAAGTCAACGTTTTTACCTCGAAGGGCATTTTTGTAGTTTCACATTTTAAAATTATAAAAACTGTAATATTTGGGGACTGATCATTAAATTTCTTCAACCCTTCTCTTCATTTCTCTGAAACCTTAGTTGCTCATCTTCCAAATCCAACCCAGAGTCATGGCCCATCTCTCATTTTTTTTCTTCATTTCTCTATACTACAACCCTCCCCAAAACAAAACCACATTATCGCCGTGCATCAGTTCGACACTCCTCCGCCATTGCCTCTTAGCCATCTCGGGCCTTCAACAAATAATGGTAAATTCCAGTCCTTTTTTTTTTTTCATTTTGTTTGCAAGGTTAAGGTTGGGGACAAATGTGTGGAATTTGTCTCATACATGTTGTTATCTGTATTAGGGGCCTTAGATCCGCGATTAGGGCCTACAAAAATGATGAAATTTCACAGAGATCGTGAAATTTTAGATCTCTAGGAGAGTTTTAGGTCAGTCCAAGGATTTGAATTTTGATACATTTGGGTTTGGATGAAATTTCAAATCTTTAGTAAAATTCATGTAATTCGATTTCAAATCCAAATGCAATGAACCCTGCTCTTTACACAAACCGCAATGATGGAATTGTTGATCAATTTGGGCACATTCTGTTATGTTCTTTCAGGTACATCCATAGTAAGGGCTCTATGAGGGTCTCAACTGGCTCCTCAACAATATTGCAAACACGGTGAGCTCAGTTTGTTGTTTTGTTGCATAAATACGACGATTTGATGATTTTGAAACTAATGTTTGCTTCCTTTTTTTTATTACTTTGCTTGCAAGCTTTGAACGATCGTTCAACTTCGGCAACCATTTCTTTGCAACGCGTCAAAGTGGAATTATTCTGTCATCTTCTGTTTATGAATCTTACAATGTTATTTGTGCGAAGAATGTATTTTGGTATTACAAAGTTATTGGTGCCCCTCTAGATTTAAATAATTCGATTTTACACTCTTCATATACTCTTTTTCAAATGCATATTCTTGTCCATCCCAGTTTAACAGTTCAACCTGGTTCAGGCGGTCGACCAGGTTCCGACGCTGATATTTTTAGTTCGGTTTGAGTGGCCCGACCTGATTCAGGCGCTGGATCAGTTTCGATATGGTTCGACTGGCCTGATCCAGTTTATATGGCTGATTAGTTTCGGTTCAATCTGACCCGGTTTGTTGCCTCATTATATTCTATCCGACCCGGTATAGAGGCTAATTAAGATTCGGTTCAGGGGTTGATTATTTCGGTCCCGTCCCCCCTGGTTTTGACCCGGCCCAGACTGTCTTTCTAGTCGGCTCAATCTGGTCAGGTTGGGTTTGATTGGTCTGATCCAGTTGGGTATGGGTAAAAATGGCAATCAATAAGGCTCATTTAGTAACTATTTCGCATTGAATATATTTACTCTCTTCCCGTATTCTTCTATTTTTCTTCAGTTGTCATCAAAATGGAAATGGAAATGTGGTAACATCCTCGAGGGAAAGCATCGATTTGACGACAAACATAGGGCACCCCTAAATAAGTGCAGCTTTGTTACAAGTTGTTGGAATATGCCTACGAAGTACGAACTTCCCAATCTACTAGATTTGAATATCACAGAGCTAATTAATGACCACTGAGCTGATAAACTGCATCTTCATTTAACACCAATTGTTGGGCATCAATCTTTATGACATTGGGTTGAAATGTTTTGACCCTTCGTACAGATTTCATTTACTAGTTACTCATTGTTCTAATATGATCCCTTATGGTAAAAAAAAATTGAATCAAACTCATACGATACATATTCATATCGGAAACCCAAGAATACAAAGTGGGAAAGATTTCATTGAAATTGTTTGTTTTGAAATTTCTCGAAAATATTGTTCTCTTCATTTAACAATAGGGCCATCATGCTTATTAAGCTGGTGGCTTTTAGGCCCACCCAATGGTGTAGGCCAAGGAATAACCAAGGAACCCAAGACCCAAGGGGTTCAAGGAGTGCCGTCCTCGAGCACTTGAGCCAACCGAGACAAAAGAGGAGTTGCCCGACCACATGGAACACATGGGCAAACTGACAGTTTTAGCATAGATCTTATGAATGCGTGGGTCGGGGAATGGTGGAATTGATATTGTAGGTTCACATATTAGCTACGATGATATCATTGAAAATGGAAATCCTGGAGAATGCGTGGGTCGGAGACCCTTTTGGCATGGATCTTTTGAATCACATTAACTCTTATCTGCCTCGTAATATCAAAGTTTTCAACATTTTGCCTGCACAGAGGTATGATTTCCTATCAAAGTTTTCAGCATTTTGACATGCATTTCCCATTTAATGTAATTGTGCCAATTTGCAGATATTAATCAAATCTAGATTTTCTTGATATGTTCCTTAGGATGGCATGCATTTTCTTACTATACAAGTTTATCTTACGGTAGTTAATATGTTCCTTGATGTGGTGTTTCTGTTTTCATTCATTTCTTTAATACCGTTACGATCCTTTCAGCGCCTAATTTAGTTACCGCTTTGAGAAAAATTCTTGAGTTGATTAGTCTATCTGTGATCTGCAGGGAGAACATCATTTTCATAATTATACTATACAATGTAAATACACGTCGAAGCTTTCCAAAAAACAATCACCTAAACATAGAAAAGTGTGGATACCAGGCAATAGCCTCCGACTATATGTCTGAGGAAAGTAACGGGGAATAATACTTTGATGGAAGAAATGCGTCAAGATCAAATGTCGAGGTACTGAACCAAAATTCTTCATTTTCTAGCAATACTAATGACAGCTTACTCAATGCTTGTAAGAAGCAGAGAGATGTTATAAAGGATCAAAGTGCTGGTTTGGTGCTCCGTGCAAGATGGTTATATGAACCTGATGAAAGAGATTGAATAGGTGCTTCTCATTTCAGAAAGATTATTCAGCATTCTTGTGGGAAAATGGAGAAATCTCTCAGACATGATTATGTTGAAGTTTCCATATGGGGAGAGTCTTTCATGTTACATCAAAGTAAGTCATTTTGGCTTGACCTTGAAAGTTCTTTGACACACACACACATAATAGTACTCTAGTTCATCACATCTATATTTCAAATTTCACCCTAATAACTAAGATATTTTCTTACTGCCATTTGTCTACTTCTTATTAAGAGAATTAGTTCAGTAACAATAATCTTTGTTACTGTTGTGGCCATAAAGCACCAGTTACTCCCTAGAGATATTTTGACATTGTTGGTGACCAAGTTTTCCCGAGTAGTCCTGCCACTAGCCCCATTTGAAGTTTTGTTTTTAAGAGGGAACAGGTTTTCAATTAGAGTAAAAAAAGTAACAAGGCCTGAAATGATGACAATGGTTGAATAAGAAGAAATAAATAAGGCGGTTGACGATTGAGTTCTTTATATCTGTTATGTTGTCTCAAGTCACAAAGTTCGTAGATCTTTCAGGATCTCCTTGGACTGAATGCGTTGAGAAATTAGATAGAAACACAGGCATTCCAGATACAGAGTTTGGATGAAGTCAGGAATGCTTGGAAAGTGTGGAAGGAAAAGTTTGCCGATTTTGTATCAATCCGAAACCAAAAAGACAAGGTAGATGCCGATGATTGCACTGGATAAGGTTTTTCATGCATGGTGGGATCTAACTAGATCACCGTTTTATGTTCCTTTGGAAATGCTCTGAGATCATACAAGCTTAAATACGATAGGTGATACAGCTTTCTTTATATTGACAAAATAACGTGCTTTCACAGGCTTGAATGTCTTTGAAAGCATAATATGGAGAGCTCTCTTCTCTCTAGAATAAGGGCTTGATAAGATGCTTTATTTATGCAGAGTTGCAGGAATATTTCATAAAGTTAATATTTACAAGGACTCTGGTGTTGTATGCAAGTGTAACGGACTGTGGATTTCATCCAAAACAGTGCTGGTTATTTACTAACGGTGCTGACTCGGTGGAGATCAAGTGGTTCTTTATCAATATTTTCTTTTTCAGGTTTGCCTCGACTTCACAAATATTAGAATTTAATAACAATATTACTGTAATGACAAATGTAAAGATCTTAGATTGCCAAGTGTCAATAGATTAGAAGGTGTGAGGTAGCTTAGTTGTTAAGCAAGGTAGTTACCAAATATGTAAAGCTATAAATAGCCAAAAATGGTTTGGTTAGCGGTTAAGAAAAGATATAACAAACAACCAGGATTTCTGAGCTCTCTCTTCTTCTCAATTTCTTGTTTTTCATCTCTGCAAATTCAGAGGATTTGTTCTTACTTTTATCATGGTATCCAGAGCTGGTGATTCTCCTATGGGATTGCTCGTTGCTTGATTCAGGATAACGAAACTCATCGTTCGAGTTGCTGCGACGATTTGGTGTTGGTGCGTCAAGAATTTGGGGTTTTTTCAAGATTTCGTTTCAGATCATTGGATTCTTGAGTTGAAAGCATGTATGTTATTCAGATTTCTGGATTTCTTTAATTTTGCTTCAATTTTCTGAGATCTTGAAGAGTTTGTTCAATGGCAGTGATTTGGATTGTCAACTATCAGGTCATTTCTTTATGAGATTTTACTTGTTAATTGCGTTTATCGAATTGTGTTTCTTGAATTGAAGGTCAATGCCATAAAATAGTGAAAGTAGTAGACAATTTCTTGATAATTGAAGACCGATGCCATAGAATTGTTGTTGAATAAGCAATTTCAGATGATGAATTTTTTAAGGCCAATGCCAGTGATTAGTTAATATCATAATTTGTTGTTCAAAGATTATTTCTAATTTCTTGAAAGTTCTTTGTCGATTGAGTATTACATCATGGCTTCTTCATCTGTTAAGATTGAAAGTATTGTAGGGATGTTAACAATTCGTATGGGCTTTTCAGTTTAAGTAGGTTCTAAAGGGTTACAAGTTATTTGATCACTTTGATGGCACCTCTGTATGTCCTCCTAAATTTGTTATCAATACCGAAACTGGTGTTACTAAAGAGATTACTTCTGCATTTCAAGAATGAGAAATTGTTGATTTGGCATTACTTAGTCTTCTTCTTGCCACTTTATCTGATGATGCAATTGAACATGTTCTGAGATGTCAAATTGCTAATGAGGCCTGGTGTATTCTTGAGGATCGGTATACAACTGTTTCAAAGTCTAGAATTAACATGTTTAATACCGAATTTCAGACTTTCCAAAAAGGTGATGATTCTATTGATAAGTATTTGTCTCGACTCAAATCTATTCGAGATCAGTTGATTGCTGCAGGGGAAAGCATCTCTGAAAATGACTTAATCATTGCTACTCTTACCGGCTTCCTCGAGAATATGCTATTATTAGGACCATTATTTTGGTTAGAGAATGATCAATTTCTCTTAAAGAGTTTCAAGCCCAACTGTTAAACATAGAAAGAGACATTGAGGGAATGGAAAATACTTTTTCTCACTTTATGGCAGCCATGTATATGCAAGGCCCTTTTACCTCTAATTTCAATACAAATGGTCCAAGGTCTTCAACTTATAGAAACTCATATGGAGGATCTCAGGGAGGTGGTTTTAAGAAGTTTTATAATAGGGGCAAGGGTTCCAATTTTAATCAAAGGCAAAGAGGATGGCAACCATGGTCTGGCAACACTGATACTCGTTTTACTATACAACATGAATGTTAGATTTGCCAACGAATGGGACATACTGCACTTAATTGTTTCTATAGACATCCAAATTCCACTCCTAATCTTTCAGAATGTCAAATTCGTGGCAAACATGGACATATAGCACTTGAGTGTTACCATAGAGGTAATTTTGCCTATCAATGTGCTCCTCCTCCAGCATTTTTCAAGTGCAGCCAAACTTTGCATATCAACATCCTATTTCTCCATCATTTCAACCATCATCTTCACATCCCAGTACTTCTTAAGATGTTTTAGCTACATAATATATCTCTCCTTATCCAACCAGTGACACCCAGGTTGTAGACACTGGATTCAAGTTATCACATGACCTCAGATGTGCAGAATCTCACTCAAGCTACTTCTTTCAAATATTCAGATAAGATTAAAGTGGGCAATGGTCAAGGTTTGCCCATTGAGCATATTGGTTCCACAACACTTATTATGCATTCACCTTATTTGAAAATGAACGAAGTTTTACATGTTCCTCATATTACAGAAGACTTATTATCTGTAAAATAGTTATGTAAGGATAATCGATGCTGGTTTATTTGTGATGATATCTGGTTTTTTGTGCAGGACAAGGTAACAAAGGCTATCATATACTAAGGAAAGAGTAGGGCTAATGAGTTATTTTGGATTCTAGTGTACAAAGGTATTTCTTCATCAATGCAGCCTCTTTTTTTCCAGCACATCTTGGACAAGTAATCAAGTCAGCTATTTGGCACCAGAGGTTGGGGCATCCTACCATGCAGTTTTATCTTCTATGTTACATAAGTCTAATGTTTCTTCTGCAGTCGATGAGTCTTGTACAATGTGTTTTGCTTGTATACATGGCAAAATGTCAAGGCTTCCTTTTTCTGAGAAAACTTGTGGAAGTTTGTTTCCTTTTGATAAGATACATTCCGATATATGGGGTCATTCTCCAATTAGATATGTTGAAGGCTACACGTATTATGTTACATTTGTAGATGATTGTACCAAGTTTGTATAGATGTTTCCACTTTGCAATAAATTAGATTTGTTTCAAATCTTTGTGAGATTTCATACTTTTGTTTCAGTGCAATTTGGCATTAGTATTAAATGCTTTCAATCTAATGGTGGTGGTGATTTCACAGTAAGCAATTTGATAATTTCTTGGTTTCTAAAGGAATGGTGCATAAGATCTCTTGTCCATATACACCTCAACAAAGCGGATTTGTTGAGAGAAGACACATAGTAAAGACAGCTATCACTTTGTTACACACTGCATGATTATCTTAGTCTTTTTGGTTTCATGCATGTGCACATGTAGTCTTTCTCATTAATAGAATGCCTTCTCAATCTCTGGGAATGGATTCTCCATTTTTTAGTCTCTATCACAAACATCCATATATTACTTATGTGAAGGTATTTGGATCATCTATTTTCCCCTACATTAGACCTTATAATCAACATAAGCTTTAACATTTTTTTTAGGTTATGATGTTGGTTATAAAAGGACAATATGTTATCACTTGCCATCCAAGAAGCAATTTTTATGTAGGCATGTGGTACATAATGAGGCAAGTTTACCTGCCAAGTTAACACATAGTACATCCTCTGTCAAGATTGGCTCCAAATATGATTCTACTCTGAGATCACCAATTGTTGTCACTTTACCGGTACCTCTTTCCAGCATTGGTTCTAGTAATTCAGTATCTTCCACAGTTAATTCTCAGCATGAGTTATATTTCTCCAGTTCACATAGTTATCAGATAATGTTCACAGTTCAACTTCAATACCATAATCTGCAACTTCTTCATCAAACACTCATTTTAGCCCTATCTTTCAGGATCACTCAACTTTGTTACCTGTCCATAATCTTGCACAAATTCAGGTATGTCTTCCTTGTCGTCCTAATTCTACTATTCAAACTAGGCTACAAACTGGTGCTATTACCTCAGTTACAATCTCTTCAACTTGATGAACATGATTATGGTGTTTCTGGTTATACTTATGTTGTTGATATCATTTATGAGGCTGAACCTAAAAGTTTTCGAAAAGCTTCCTCTATTTCTCATTGGTAGAAAGCTATGCAAAAGGAGTATGATGCCTTACAAACTCAGGGTACTTGGGTTTTGGTTCCTCCTCCCACAAATAGGTTTATTGTTGGTTGTAAATGGGTTTACAAAGTTAAAAAATACCCTTATGGTAGCATTGCTAGGTATAAGGCTCGTTTAGTCGCTCAGGGGTTTACTCAAGAACATGGGATTGATTACTCTGAAACTTTTAGTCTAGTAGTACGGCATTCCACATTAAGGCTTATACTTACTCTAGCTACTAATTGTTATTGGAAATTAAGGCAATTGAACATAAAAAAAAATGCGTTCCTTCATGGGGATTTGCAGGAAGAGGTTTATATGCATCAACCTCAGGGCTTTGTTGATTCTACCAATCATGTTTGTAGACTTGTTAAATCCTTATATGGGCTTAAGCAAGCACCGAGGGCATGGCATTAATTCTAAGTTCACTGAAGTACTTCCATTACTGGGATTTGTTGCCTCACAATCTGATACTAGTTTATTTGTGAAACAGCATAAAGGTGTTGTGGTTATTATGCTCTTGTACGTTGATAATATTATTCTCACTAGGATTCAGTGATTCTCTTGTTCAAGAAGTTATCAATGGACTTGTAGAATTTTTTTGATCTTAAGGATATAGGTTCTGTCACTTATTTCCTTGGATTACAAGTTCAGTATAAGCCTAATGGGGATTTATTTGTTAATCAGACAAAATATGCCAATGAGCTTTTAGTTAAAGCTGGTATGGAACATTGTAAGCCCTCACCAACTCCAACTAAGCCACACACTCAATTGCTTGTTGAGGAAGGCACCATCTTTCAGATCCAACTTTATATCGTTGTCTTGTTGGAGCTCTTCAATACCTGACATTCACTCGCCCTGATATAGCTCAATCTGTGAGTGTTGTTGTCAATATATGCAGCATCCAACTGAAGCTCATTTCTTTTTGGTTAAACGGATATTACGATATCGTCAGGGTACTTTGAATTGTGGTTTAACTTACAAGTTTTCACCAGATACAACTATTACAGCTTATTCTGATTCTGATTGGGCTATCGATATATTAATACTCAAAGATCTATGACATGATATGTAGTTTTCTTTGGTTGTAATCTAGCTTCTTGGCAGTCCAAGAAACAGTCTTCAATGTCTCATAGCTCCACTAAAGCAGAATATAAAGCCTTGGCTCATTGCGTTGCAGATGTTTGTTGGCTCATGTCTTTGCTTAAAGATTTCATGTATTCCTACCCTTTCCTCCAGTGCTTCACTATGACAACTTATCCACCATTGCTCTTAGTTACAATCTTGTGTTCCACTCACATATCAAGCATCTTGACATAGACTTTTATTTTGTCAAAAAAAGGTGCAAAATGGTGATTTCTTGGTTCAACATATCTCTACAAAGGAACAGGTTGCAGATATCTTGACAAAAAGTCTTCATGGTCCTTCTTTTGTTTATCATTGTTACAATCTTAACCTTGGAACTCCAGGTTAAGATTGAGAGGGGGTAATAACAGTATTACTGTAATGACAAATGTAAAGATCTTAGATTGCCAAGTGTCAATAAATTAGAAGGTGTAAGGTAGCTTAGTTGTTAAGCAAGGTAATTACCAGATATGTAAAGCTATAAATAGCCAAAAGTGGATTGGTTAGCAATTAAGAAAAGATATAACAAACAACCAGGATTTATGAGCTCTCTTTTCTTCTCTCTCTCTCTCTCTCTCTCTCTCTCTCTCTCTCTCTCTCTCTCTCTCTCTCTCTCTCTCTCTCTCTTCTTCACAGTTTCTTGCTTTTCATTTCTGCAAATTCAGAGGATTTGTTCATACTTTTATCAGAATTCTTCTTTATTTATTTTTATTTTTTTTGGGACAAACGATAGCGTTAGTGGGTTAAATTTATGGTCGTTAGGGGGAGGGACATTGGTGAAGATTGAACCCATGTCAAGGTGCATATGATTATTGCTTTCCACCACTGCAGTACAGTCCCATCTCTAAACATTAGAATTCACCAAGTAGACATCTCTTTGCTTTGATGATCGACCAAAATTGCAATGCTTATAGTACGTTTAACAAAATTTTCAATTATAACTCTAACCGCAAAAGGGTAAATTTCCCAATGGTTCCTGAACATTTTCAGTTTGTGCAATTACCCCTTGAACCAAATGTTTCTACAATCTACCTCCTGAAATGCAACTACAATCTACCTCCTGAAATGAAGAGAATGGCATTGAAAAAAGGGAACGTGTTCTTGTGAAGTGTCATTTTTTTGACAAAAGGTGAATGGAAGTGGACATAGGTATCAAACTATAACACACTTCGAAGTTTGTGTGGCTTTTGTAAATTTGTTTTTAGTAATTAGGTGGTAATTTCACAAGATTGAAAAAACTTAAGGTGTCATTTGAGCAAATTTCTCTTTGAGAAACCCCTAAAACTAAGCTGCTCACCAAAGAATTGCCTTAAGAGTAAATCTTCAATAAGGCTATACCTGACTAGGATAACTCTGATACGAAGTAAGACTATGCAAAGTTCGATATGACCAAATATAAGTGTCTCAAGCTTTTATGAGACATGCCCTAAAGATGGCATGATTCGGAAACCCTACCCAAATTTCTCCTTCCAATTCATTAATGTGTATATATAATTATATGCTTCTATACGACCCAAAAAAAATAAAAGGAAAAAATGATACGAATGGATAATGATCTTTAAGGCATGAAAGGCTTTGCATATTCGTTCATCCTTCAACCACATTATCATGCAAATTCTCATTATAGTCTATTGGCCTGCAATGAGCAAATCTATAACCTAGATATATGCTTGCCATAATACTTGCATTATTCTTGTAATTTGATTGAGATGAAAAGGTTAACTCTTGCATTATTCTTGTTGTTGGGAAACTTCACTCCAGTTTTGAATGGCCTGCAACATCGCTTCTTTCACTACCTCAATATCTTTCTGTTCAGCACTTTGATTATCCTACAATATCAAATTCAAGAGAATAAATCACCAAAGATGTTCAAATTATATATGCGCTCGAGAGCAACAGAAAATCATATGCTTCAAAAGAGAGAATATTTCGAACGTATTCAAGGTGGTCAAGGAGGAGAATTTTTCCATCATTTGCTCGAATATGTACGAGCCTTAATTATATGATGCATCAGAATATTTATGTAAATATATGAATGCGAAAAAAAGGAGAGATGTTTATCACTTTTTATCGTTCTTACATTGATTGTTCCAACAGCTTCTAGAAGAAACTTGTTGGAACAAGAAACCCTAGCTTGATGCACATCAAGGCCTAGCTCTTCAAAAGCTTCCAATACGAAAACAAGTAACCCGCTGCAGCTTTTTTCACTGAACATCTTAATCAGAAAGCCTTCCTCACGAGCTTCGACTTTCAGTTGCTGAAAAGTATTAAAAATCGAATGAAAGAAAGAAATTAAACCCCAATTAGTTAATTATTAAATACAGATCAATGAAATCCGTCCGTAATAAATTAAATAAGGATTCTACCACAGAAAAGGGGTTATGGGAAGTTGAGGTTTGCGCTGAAGCAATCGTCTGTAGATTCATTTCCTCCACTTCTCGCTTTAAGTTTTGTATATATTTTGATGCATCGAATACAATTGCGGTTTTACTGTGCTGCACACGTACATACACAAACACACATGGATAGTCATGAGTCTTGGGTACTATATATATACATGGATAGTCATAAACCCTATACATATCTCTGTGTGCGTGATGTGATTAGAATTCTAAAGAGGAAGGAACTGTAGAAATTTTCAAAGAACCTTTAGTTTGAAATGAGAGAAAAGACTCGGGATTCAAGTTGGAAGAAGATCATTAAGATTATAATTCGATAAAGGGTATAATGTAAGTAGAGAAAATGAGTACATATGTGTGTGTGTGTGTGTGTGTGTATGTGTGTGTAATTAATACCGCATGAGACTTAGAGATGGAACGAAGGGTTAGCAGTTTCTTGGATACTGGCGCTCTCTTCATCTGCACCTTGGAGACCATGGCCTCTCTAGATCTCTCTCTCTCTTTCTCTCTCTCTTGCTGATGAGTATCTGTACTTATAAAGTGAATTGTGTGGGTAAAAAGAGATCGAGAAGCAATCGCTAATGATTATTACAAGCAACCTCACTTACTTTTACTAAATATAATAAAATCTTCATAATATTTAATAGTATCACATAAAAGAAAGATAATTGCTCCAAAATTATAATAATCTTAGAAAATTGTTAATGACATTTGAAAAAAGTCATTATGCGCTTTTCCTGGGTGAAAAGATATACAAGGGAGTTCATAATGATTGTTTCAAGTTTCTCAAGGACATGATTTGAAAAAAACCTCACTTTTAGTTATTATCCTTAATTTGATTTCATATATTAACATATAGTTGATTATTCTAAGTCTAGAATCATCACTTAGAGATTATTCCACTTTCCAGTATTGGATTACTTAATCGCTTAGATGACTTAAGCGCATTTTGGACCACATAATTTGATACTTCAAACCTAAAATTGTAGCTCTACAAGACCATTCTATACCTTAAATAAAACCCTACCAATTGGAAGACAATTAAATAGAAGTGAATTTTTCTCAACGTCTCTTGTACGTTACAAACCAAGTGTATTATTATTGTCTAAGTATTCATGTTATAAATGACACAAATACTACGATTAAGTGATATTTTTCTTTATTTGTAAGTGAAAAACTTTAGATTCAACTCTTATAAATAATTATTTGAATCAAACACTTAGGTTGGATAACATCTGACGGCATATCTAACCTAAATAATATATCTCATTTCGCTTAGGTAGTTTTATAATATATACTAACTTATTTAGATAACATATGTTTCTCTCCTTTCCACATCAGGTAAACATGCATCATGAATATGGAAAACTTGAAATATGGTTGCATGGAATGAGAGGTAATAATTGGTTATAGAGGAGAAGCATTGAGAATGAGAAAACAAGCTGATGGAGGGCGTGGGGACATTTTTGGAAATAGATTATGGAATTTATGAAACAGACATTTTGCATGGGAGCAAACCTGTCTAGAAGTGACTCAATGAGCAGGCAAGGGTGGTGGAAGAAGGATTTATAGGGCACATACACTATTATGGTGACATCTTTTACTAATAAAATAAAAATATGTATAAATTTTTGTACGCATATCTTTATTTTATTTATACGAAACGCTATGTAGGGGTGTACCAACGTCATATAACTTGTTATCGGGTGGTGGTAGGTGGGGTTAAAAGACGAAGGAATCTACTCGTGATTGGGACACCATCGAAACTAGCATAGGAAGCGTCAAAGAGTGTTCAGTTTTTGTGTTCAATGCTTCCAAACCTTCCTCACGGGAAGGAA
The DNA here is from genome assembly GCF_963583255.1 of Pyrus communis. NCBI lineage: Eukaryota > Viridiplantae > Streptophyta > Magnoliopsida > Rosales > Rosaceae > Pyrus > Pyrus communis. Next base: position 3,965,273 of record NC_084816.1, on the reverse strand, counting down.
TTATACTCTCTCTCCCCACACAACGGCACAACCCCATTTGGCCTTCGTTTCTTTATTTGATTCCCTTTAAAAATTGCCATTTGATTGCAGTGCATGCCCATCGTACCACAAACAGCAAACACTTTTTCAAATGTGTCCTATTGGTTTAATTTCCTTCCACAACGTGAGAGTGGAGAATCATACTCATGCTCTGCTCAAACCATAATTCACTTCAAGAAATAAACATATATAATTCCAATGAAAAATTAAATATATATGGCTCATATTGGAAAATTTAAGTAATTTAACAACATTTTTATGTTGAGATCCGGATCCTTTTGGTGAGGATCTTGGGAATCCGTAAATCGTGTTCGTTCATCTTAAATCGTGTGATCAGTTTTTATCAGGTACTATTTGTGTTTAATTTTAAATAAAAATATTTAAAATAATTTCTGACCATAAATATACGATGAACGGATACTATTCACAAATTCTTACAAAGATAATCCGACGAGGATCCAGATTCTTTTTAGTATGATAAGGATTATCATTACTTTTCTATTTTTTATTATAGTTTAAGGTATTTTCGAAATTTTATGTAGTTTTTTTTTTCTCCTGTTTTTTCGCTACGATTTCATTTGTTTTCCGTATAATTTTTTATAAAAATTCATATTTGTTATTAGGGTTAAGATTGCTCTCCTGTTTATTGAAGGTCCTTTTTATAATTACATCTCTTGTAAAGCTTTCTTTGGAGTGCCAAGAAGTAAGATTTGGCAAGAGATGCGTAGGATCTTCTCATGAAGTTGGAGTATTATTTGGTCACTGTTACGTATTCTTGGTTTCTTGGCCTTCATCGTTACCCTACTGCGATGGAGTTCTTAAGCAGCACTCAAGCATATGATGAATACAACACCCGCTCAAATGTTGTCACCAAATCTGATAGAATTACCAACTAGCTACTATCTTTGAAATATTGTAAATATACATGCAATATTTACTTAAACATGAACAAACTCTTTTATTCCTCCCGCTGGTGGGTCTGGTTAGACAGGGAATTTAGTGGGTAGCTCATGTGTTAGCTGGAGTACTACTTGCTCTGAAGGTTGTCTGCATTCACATACATAATCAAGCAACATCTATACTCACATGAGTTCCCCAACTTAATCATTACAACCAAACATTTTACCCCATATGCTTCCAAAAAAAAAAAAAAACATTATACCCCATCCACGGTTGCCCCTTCCTCTTGTCCTTTTGAATGCGTCCTTAATATGCTGCTTTAATTTCAGTGCTTGTCATCGTTCATATATGTAAATAGGGTTTCTGTTAACCGTCAATCTCTGTATATCAGTGCCCCAACTTAATCATTACAACCAAACATTATACCTAAACTGTTATTCATAATTTCATTCACGTACATTATACTTTACAGTTCGTTTGCATATCTTTTCTTTATTAATATGCTTCTGTCTTTTGTTCACGTGTCTCATGGTGGCGTTGGTGCGGTTTATCATGATCCAACCGATAGCTTCGTTGGTGATTTTGAGTGCCAATTTTCTATTGTAGCGGTCACTATTTGTTTCTTTTGCAATTCCTCTTCGGACTTGGCGCTGCTTGCATGCAAAGAGTGTTCCCTTATACTGGTTTTGTTGGTGATTTTGTGCGCAGAGTCTCCCATGAGGTGGATTATGAAGCCAATTTCTAGCTAGTTGCCAAGATTGAAGTTATTTTGGCTTTGTTTTTTGTTTTGAAGTCCTTTTTATTTGAAAATCCTCTTCGGATTCAATTCATGGTTTCTATTTGAAATTTGTAATTTTTTTTTAAATGCTCATAAAACCGTTTTTTTTTTTTTTAATGTCAAACGATAGATTTGTTAGATTATGAAGCCGATGGAGTTAGTTTATCATTTTGTCTAAAAAAATATTGCTTGAATAACATGTAAATTTCCATTTAGTATTTAATACTGCACGTGTCTCCATTAATTTGTTTAGTAACATATACGAATATTCTTATACAGGGGCACGTAGTAATTTCCTTGTGCATTCCAAGCACCAAATATATCACTCCCAGTCATTTTTCACATTAAATCACATATATCAAGTCATCAACATCTTAAGATTCTATAACATCGACATTTATTTTAATACAATAGCTATAATGATGCTAATAGTTTGTATCATGTGTATATATTTGCAAGTTTTCACTCAAGTATTCATAATATTTTTTATGATTATTAATAAAGAGCAAATTATAGTGTTTTGTTAAAAAAAAAAAAATTAAAGGGCATCCATGGTGGGAAATTCCACAATGCTTTTAAAAAAAAAAGGCACATTACCTTATATAAGGAGTAGAACTTGGGTATATAGAAGTATATGCCCATGCGAGTACAAAACTCATCGCATGATTACAGGGATATAACAAGTGACATGGAAGAAGAACTTCTATGCCAAGTACTTCACAACGTTATGTGATGTCACATGCCAATAAGCAATATATTTATTTTGTTCACATGACATTGTATTAACATACAACGGCACAATAATGGTATAACTATACCATATAAGTTACTTTCCTATACGAGGCCTTGCCGTTAACTCTAGTAGCTAGTGCAGTTGCATGCACTCCTAATGAGCTGTACGTGTCTCCTATATGTAAATCAAAAGACATAATAAGGCCATGTCAAATGGCTAATTAGGCTGCTCGCCTTTAGATATTTTGTTCTGCAATTTGATTAATTGTGTGAAGATAGTATTTATGTATATACATATATATATACATATATATATATACAAATATATATATATACATATACATACATATATATATATATATATATATATATATATATATGCGCGCGCGCGCGCGCCCCTATATACACACACACACAGTGTGGAATTCCAGTTCCAGATATTCTATCTTCCTCGTGACATCTATATAATAGAGTTTATGATATTCCATTTGGACAAGTTGCTGTTCAGATATCTAGGTACATTCTCAATTGTATTCTTTGTGAGTACTGTATATATAGTAATACTATTTCCAAACACACTTGCAAAACAATTTAATCAATTATTGAATCCCTTTCTCTCCTTTACATGAAAGACTTGCGAGTGATATTTTTGGCTAGATATGGAATTTCCAAGCATATATAGTCCTGTTCACATTCGTCATATACATATATATGTATATAGAGGCAGAACATTCACATGCAAATTATATTATCAATGACAACAAACATAAAGTTGAAATGAACATGCCACATAGACAAATCTGTTAGTCATCCAAAGGATTAATTCCTAGGCATAAGATAAACATCAAAGACAAAAAGTTTGTTTGCCAAGTTGTCAACATACATACAAAGTTATATATAACTTAGATATGAAATACTGTATACATCTTCGAGTAACAATTTGATTAATTGAAATTAATATGATGATTATAATTTGATTTAACAGAGCTACATAGGCACACAGAAAAGCAGAGTAAAAAAAATTCTCTCGAGTACAAAGACTCGGCATGATGATTACAACTCTACAGGATGTTAACATAGAGTATAGTGATATTACTAATTCATGCTGTAAACACGAAATTTTCAACAATAAATAAAATAAGAATATGTATACAAAATAATATTGTATTCATTAATCTTTAGGGTACAATAACTGTGGTTATTTTTTTACAAGAATAATTTCTAGGTCGATTTCCAATCTTGAGATTTGATCCAAGGGTGGTGAGCACTTGATCTTGATCAATCAGGATGCGATTTCTTCCAAGGCCGTCGAGACTTGATCTTGAATGAAACAGACCACGAGTGGTTTCATGTGGTTGGTGGTCTTTTGCTTTACTACGGATGAACCAACACGTGTGTTTGTTGTGCTTGTTGATTCTCAACAAGCTTGATGAATTATACGAGTGTTACTGTTTTGCTTTGGTCAGAGAGCTTTATGAATTTCTCCAAGGCTTTAGCTTGCTTCGTTTTCTCTAAAGTCCATCTGAATCCCATGATTTGTGGGATAGATTGTTTTTATTTAATTTAATTTGAGCTAATTATTTACTTTAGCTTTAAAGTTTCTTTAATTTAGGGAATTAAACCCTAATTGATATAATTTAATCAAATTAGGGTTAATTTGTTCCCTTTGTGTTTGTTTTGATTCGTTTGATGGATGTTTCAGATGCTAACGCGTGTCACTAATTATAACTGCATCTAGTTTTTATGAGTCACATCACATATGTGCAATTTGTGGGACCCCTAGTGTACGCTACCTTAGCCCTTGGCATGTCAAAATTTAACTTGTTAGTGAACATTTATTTCACCAAAATTTACAAGTCTATTGTTGTTTGGGCTAGATCTGTACCTCGCATAACTCCCCTTGTCTTGCCTTGTCGGGCAAGGTTTGTTGCTTAGTCTTCTGCAATATAAATTTATTGTTAGTTTGAATGGTGCCTTTGTGGGGCATTTACTAGGCCTTAAGGCTCACAATCAAAACCAATGTTCTAAAAAATGGCCTAGGCATTGGGCGTGGTGATGTCGATGCGATTAGGTTCGAATCGTTAAGAAAAATCTGTTAGGTGCTCGCCTAGGCGTTCTTAGGCGATCTAGGCGGCTGTCTAGGCGGCAGTAGGTGAAGTAGAGGTTTCTTGAGAAGAAATTCCACCGCTTCGACTCCTTTTCTCTGTGCACCACCACCTTCTTAGCTATTGCGACTCACTTTCTCTGAAATCCATTGAAGAAAAGGAACTTACAGCGCAAAACATAAGAAGAGGAAACAAGAAAAAAAAAAGAAGGAGAATGTACAAAAGGAAAACGAAAAGAAAAAGAAAGTGGAAGAAGTGGAAAGGAAAGAAGACGAAGCCGATAAGAAAAAAAGAAATAAAATGAATAAAAGTTTTTGGTTTTCAAGGCATCAAAAAGGAGTCTCTTGACTGATGTGAGGGATGGGGACTAGGGATGGAGAGTAAGGGTCACACCACACACATGGTGCTTTTTGAAATTGGGGAGGATGCATGCATCTCTTCACACGACACACATGGGATTTTTATTTTTATTTTTATGAAAATTATATATAATCATTCAAAATATCTTAATTAATATGGCATATATGTGTGTTTTTAAATTTTGAACTTTGGATACTAGTTTTGCATTTTATCATTTTATTTATTTATTATTGTATTCATATTTCATACAAGTATAATTTTTTGTAAGTGTCAAATGCACTTACAAGATATACAAAAAAATTATCTAAATCCACCTAGGCCGCCTAGACTCCGCCTAGCCACCTAGGCGCTAGGCACTAGCCTACCGCCCAACTAGCGCCTAACGTTTTTTAGAACCTTGATCAAAACTAACATGGATCTGAGCATGCCACTGTCCTTTTTGTCTAACAGATTGTTTACTTGATTGTTCAATTAATCAATTTCTTGTGCTACAAATCACTTTAACTTCTTGTATTATCAGGATTGTTCACAAATGGGTTAAGCATGCATTAAGTTCTTTTATTGCCTTTTGATCAAGGACTTTCATTTAGAACATCATATGTTTGTTCACAAAGGAGTTGAAGGTCATTTACATTAATTCCTTAATTATAAGCTTAGGCGGATGGCAAGGAAACAAGAATAATTAGTTTAACATGATTGATCATAACTAAAACTTGAACGAAATTAGTTAAAAATGACATAAGGTTTAATTAAAGATACAGAAATAACATATTTATTCTACATAAATAAAGGAGATTCGAGTAAGATCGCAACCTTGTTGGGCAAGGTTCGTCCTCTTGTAGACACCTCTCCTTGTATTTAACAGTGATTGGAATCTTGGAAAAGTAAATATAAATAAGGTTTACAAAAGGGATTCGATACTACAACAAAGGGAATGACAGCAGAGCTTCTAAAACTAGACAAAAGAGAACTTTCTACGGTGGACTTGCGATTTGAAAGGGACAAAGGATGAACAAACTAGAGCTTTTTCTGTTTTTGTTGTTGAGTGAACTGAGAGTTGCTTGATTGATTGGTTGAGAGAGAGTTTTTGCTCGTACCCTTCATGGATTTTATAGACTTTTCTAGCCCGATTGTCCAAGCCTTCCCTTTTGGTGATGGCTTCCAAAGCACTGTGAGTCATCATCAACTTTTGTTAATTACCTACTCATGCCACGGAAAATTGCTTTTTGCTGAGGGTGAGCTGCCTTCTGTTACTTGTCACTTCTCACATAGGCTTGCTGCCTATTCATTGTCAAAAGTGATTTTAAATTCCTCCTGGGCTACCAACTATCCGAGCCCAACCCCTTTCTATTTTTCGCATTCCTGGGCTTTCAATTATACTAAGCCCAACATTAAATATCCACCCAACAGGTGTACGTATCAAAATATAAATTGTAAATTAATATTCAAATTTGACAAACACAATGGATGAATATCTATGACATCAAATTGTTTAGTTTAATCAATTGGACAAATAAATTTGTACCCATGAGTCATAGACGCTTTGCATTAAGAATTTTGAGTCCAATGAGCTCCGGGCCTCTTTCTTGATGAAAAGATTTTAGCCCCTTGAGCTAGAAAAGGATACAAACTTCACACAAGACTATGAGCTTTGTATTTTCTTTTGGTGAAGAAACGAACTCTTTTACTCGCGAAGAAACAAGCATGATATGAAATAACAATCCTCAAAGAAATAAGGGTAATATCGTTGAAGCTTTAAATTTGGATGGAAGAATATGACACCGAGTGGGTTGTGATATTTATATAATAATATAGTGTCATGGTTATGTTTTTTAAACTTGAATTATATAGCGTCATATTTATGTTTTTATTAGTGACAGATGTGACATCCCACTTCACCCAGGGGAGTGATCCTTAAATGTATATTCTCATCCCTACCTAGCACGAGGTCTTTTGGGAGCTCACTGGCTTCGGGTTCCGTAGGAACTCCGAAGTTAAGCGAGAAGAGGGCTAGAGCAATCCCATGATGGGTGACCCACTGGGAAGTTGCTCGTGAGTTCCCAAAAACAAAACCGTGAGGGAATGGTAAGCCCAAAGCGGACAATATCGTGCTACGGTGGTGGAGCGGGCCCGGGAAGTGATCCACCCCGGGCCGGGATGTGACAAATTGGTATCAGAGCCAATCCCTGGCCGGAAATGTGCCGACGAAGACGTCGGGCCCCTAAGGGGGGTGGATTGTGACATCCCACATCACCCAGGGGAGTGATCCTTAAATGTATATTCTCATCCCTACCTAGCACGAGGCCTTTTGGGAGCTCACTGGCTTCAGGTTCCGTAGGAACTCTGAAGTTAAGCGAGAAGAGGGCTAGAGCAATCCCATGATGGGTGACCCACTGGGAAGTTGCTCGTGAGTTCCCAAAAACAAAACCGTGAGGGAATGGTAAGCCCAAAGCGGACAATATCGTGCTACGGTGGTGGAGCGGGCCTGGGAAGTGATCCACCCCGGGCCGGGATGTGACAACAGAGATTCGAAGTAGACCTTTTTCAAACATTGGAAATAGAAGTATATATAGCGTCATTGTTTATGTTTTTTGATGATGAGTAAGTACTAATAGACTAATGGGCACTTTGGTTTTAAAATTGTGTTGGGGCAGAAAATACTAGCAAATTAGGATATATTTCTCCTATATATATGTATATAATGCATTCAATTATTTATGTCTGCTTCTGCTGGAGGCTATTTAAGAACCAACAACAATACTCTAAACTATACACCAGAAAATTATTTGAGTCGACAAACCTTACCTGCTAGTAAGGTGATATGTATGAAACTTTGAAACTTTGGGTTTGAAGAGACAGAGGAAATTAAAAAATAAAGTTTGAATTGGCATTCAAAATTTTATGCATTCAGCTAACTTTGTTTGCACATTATTTTGGAAAGGAATCTTAAAAAAAAGGTTAACAAAATATAGTGACCATGCATTTGATCTTTTAAGATAAGAGAAGAAAAGAGGAAGAAGAAGCACTGATTTCATTGATGTGTTTTCTTGAATAAAGAGAATGTAGAAGGCGGAGTATATAGTAACATGGATAATGCTAGGGAGATAATGTTAGGAAGATTATCAGTTTAAGTTATATTTTATAAATTATATGACGTGATTGGTGATAATTAGATTACTATCTAAGTGTTGATTAACATGCTTATTTTTTATTGATGATAGGTCACATGGTTTACAAATTGGTTTAAAAAGTTAGTATACCTAGTATTACTCTAGTACCATATAGTAAAGCTCTTTAATCTAACAACTCAGAAGTTTAATATGAAGAAAAACCAGCTAGGAATATAATTATTTGAACCAATGGCGGAGCCAACATGGAATCATTGGTTGTTCATGACCTCAACAACTTCAAAAATATCATGTATATGTGTATGTATGTTGTATTTGGCCCTATAAACAGTTAGAACAAACTAAATTACAACATCCTACTCATACTTCTTCTATTTTTTATCTATCATCCATGTCTTCATTTTCTACTCTCTTCTTGTGAGCAACTCTATTGTGTGCATCAAATGTTTGATAAAATGCCTTAATTGACAAGCCTTGACAATCTTCAACATTACTCTATAGTTTCCTGTAGTCATCCTTGACAAGCCTTTACATATCGTAATAGTTCTTGACATATATTGTCACAAGCCTTTGGCAGATGGTGGCAAGAGTAAACATGTTCCTAGTAGGTGCTCGACGAATGGTCCAATGAAGTTTTCTTTGTCGAAGTCATGACTTCATTATTTAAAAATTTTGACTCCGCCACTGATTTGAACGATGTAAGACACACAAAACAAAAAACAATCTCTCATGTATATCATGTCGCGGTGAGTCCAAACATATAACTCGCAACTCAATTCACATGCATATGTCGATATAAATGAGTAGTTAACTTGTCACTACATTTCTATCTTGCATGTTTTGTTTCAACGGCTCAGGTAAGTTCATGTTACCAGTGTGAAGTGTACAAGAACTGTTTAGTGTCGATAGAAGAACAGTTAATTTTGGTTGTCTAAAGAAGCCTTGGCCGCGTGTTGCTCCTCGTGTGGCAGACCATTGAAACCTTTCAATATTGTCTGAAAATGACAAAGATATTACTCTAGGTCGTATGACAGGATTGAGTACGTCATCATTAGGTCAGCCAAACGTAAGATCAGTCAAAAGACAGTAAGAAATGGAAGTGTTGGAAAAATTGGCAGACCTAAAAAATTCCTGGACACTAAAATTACAAGTTACCGACTGATTTTTTTGGTAAAAAATTAGCGACTGATGATGGCATGATGCATTCAATATGCAAGAGAGTAAGCAACAGTATTCATTACACTATTGCACAACTCAGACCATACTCACCCCTCCATCTAACAATCCTGTGGACCCCTAGCTTTATTTATACTATGATGTGCATGCATGCTTAGTTTTATAGTTGAATTGCTTTGAGGGTATGCAGTGTGCAGGAAAAGAGGTCCCATACTTCCCATAGTAGTATCACTATTATGGTGGCTGTTTCATGTCAATAAAATAAAGACATGTGTAAATTTTTGTTCACGTTTTCTTATTTTATTAACGGGAAATATCACATAACAGTGTCATGTAAGTTAAATAAAATTGTAGTAGAATATTAAGGTTTGAATTGTAGTAGATTAGGGTTGGAATTGTTGTGTGTTCTTCTCTTTTCCGACGTGAGATCATACTATCAATAATTATGTTACTTTAGTTTTGCTATGTAGTATGGATTATATACGTATTCATTTGAGTATATATTGTATATGGTTCAACAATTCAATTGTACTCCTTAGGAGTTCATCATCAACAACAAATTATTGCAGAAATTAATAATATTTGTGTAACAATACAGGTTTGTCATTAACCTACGTTGTACAAAGTTAGATCAACATCTAACCAGTTTCTATGCTGTATTAATAGCTGTACTTTTCTTTTCTTTTCTTTCTACCTTTAAGCTTTTTTAAGAAAAAGAAAAATACTAAAACATTAAAACCCTAAAAATCACAATCTACGATCTTTGGGCGTAGAACTTTCGTGTTCGTGCGTAGAGCATTAAAGCTAGGCCAGTGCCCAGAAAACAAAGGCAGCCCCATATAATAAAAGTGCTTCTGTAGCAAGCCATTCCCATGCACTTCCCATCCCCACCATGATTTCCATCCTTGTGATAAAAAATAGCAGACATGTACCCAAACACAAAAGACCCGATTGATATGTTGGCTACCACCACATTGTGGTTCACTGAGAAATTCTTGGTCCCAAACAGCTCTGTGGTTATGGACACTGCGATTGAAGTAATTGCTCCAGAACACACTCCTATAATTGCTGTGCTGATGAAAAGGGAGAGGTTGGCTGGGTTGAGAAGCAAGAAGAAAACTCCTGCTATTGGTGCCATTAATGCAACTATTAATGCTGGTCTTGAAATCATGTACTTACTCCTGAAAAATAAATCACCCACATATGTCAAACGTCGTTTCCAATTTATCAAAACTATTCGCTTGTCACACATTTTAACATATTATATTTTTAGTGGTTTGTCAGTTTGAAATTAATTTTTACAACATAGCATGTCATATATGAAGTAATGAACATACATAACACCTCACACATAGAGCATATAATTCACGTGCTTCAGCAAATATATTTAAATTAGTGAAAAATTATAAGAAATGAGAGAGGGAGGGGTTACCTTGAGAAGAAATAGTCCAAAAGAGAAGGCATGAGACGGCCAAAAAACCCAAATGAAGAGGATAAAGAGACTAGAGAAGAAGTCCTAGATGAGCCCCTGGACTCTGCAATCTGTCCCAAGTTGTTCAAGAACACCAACCCAAGTGTTGCACTGAAAAAATACACAAATAAATATAACCAAAAATCAATCCTTGTCACCATCAACTTCACTCCAATCTCCTCCCTGACACGAACTTCATGAACTTGCCTAGCCTCTATTTCTTCTCCCTCCTTCACTCCCCCATTCTCCAAGCTCCCCATTTCGTTGTTCTTCTCTTCTATGGTAAGATTATATACTCTTCTCTCTCTGTTTACGTTCCATTTTCTTGACATTATTTCCCTCATTTTCTCAACAATTGGAATCACCAACGGGATTAACAGGAATAATCCGGTGCCTATTAAATTGTGTAGGGGAGATAACCCGCCAGAAGTCGACCCTAAACTGCTGATCACCGCGTAGATTCCGGTGGCAATTGTTGTCACAAACATGAAGATAAACCCAGCTTCCATGTTCCTTTGCCTTCCCATCAAATCAACGTCTCGAACCAATGGCATGACGATAACACAAACAACAAGTGGCAAAAGAGAGTTGAGAAATAAGTAGGCCTTGGCTCTCCTATGAGGTGAAGACGAAAATACAGCGCCAACAATATCTGTATAAATCTTGGCGCTCAATCCTTGGTAACTCGTTGTTATCCCCACGGCAATTTGTTGATGACATGGGAAGTTTCTAATGCAAACAACATAGCACACAGTGTTGATCCAGCAAATGCTATTCCCGGCCATAACAGTTAGCAAGAAAATCTGCCAATAGGAAGGAGATGAGATTTGGTTTGTGATGAAGAGGAACTGGACGCCGTACCCAATTAGACCGAGAAGCGAACCGATCATGAGGACTAGCCAGAGGGGTAAGTAGATGGCAGCAATGCCGGAAAACCAACCAAGGAGTTTTCCAGCGTCTGAGGCGAAGGCGAGGTTGTTGAGCTGTAGTTGGGACATGGAGAGGACGTTTTTGAGCTGGGAGGAGTAAGCTGGGAAGTTGGTGTTGGTTCCATTGATGGCCTGAAGCCATATGATTCCCACTAGGCTTAACCATTGGAGAGCAGAAGAAGAAGAAGAAGAAGACGGCATGAGGAAATATGAGGTGGGTTTTGATGAAATTAGGGTTTCTGTTATGTTTGTTGGTGATTTGCAGGTGCAGAATACTGTTTTATATAGTGTGTGTACCTATATGTTGGGCTTTGAAGAGGAGGTAGGAGGAGGAGAGGGGTGTTGTGTGAAAAGAGTGTAAGCAAGAGTTAGAAATGCTGGCAAATGAAAAGGACCACAGGAGTTTCTATGTCCATTGATTTATAGTTACAAAATTGACAATTAACCAAAGGCAGGGACGAAGCCAGAGATTTGTATGAGCGGCGGCATCCTCAAACAACAAAGTCACAATTAAAAATCTCAAGAATTTATTGAACAAAACACTAATATATTAATCCATAAATTTTTTCATACAACATATTACAATATTCCTTGAATCGTTTTCATATTTTGAAAGCGTTGTATAACAATATCATTACCAATACTATTAAATATCTCTTTATATAAAAATAATAATTTTATCATTCATCCATTGATCTCTAAATTAGGAAGCTAAATTCTAAATTGAAATGCCAAAAACAAATTAATGAAGTAAAGTCGTATAAAATACCTTGTGGAGTAAAATTCTTGTGTTGAATTTTGATAATTGATTACTTGAACTCCAACTATCTATAACACTCCAAATTCAATTGAGTTTTGGTTGAATGAAAGGGGACGAAAAATCTGGAGAAGTTGAGGACTAGAATTGCTTTGCCGTACATGATGGGATGAGTTTTGTCATCAGGTAGGGCATTTGGGATCCAAAACGGTAGACTAGTTTAGAGCTGGTTATTGAGAATTGGAATGCAACCATACATTTTTTTTAATGAGTGGGAGCATCCGCCCCCCTTAGGCCTACACTAGTTCCGTCCTTGACCAGAGGGGGAGTGTGAAACCATTTATATAGGGTTTCTTCTACAAATTGTTTTTGTTAGGAAAGGAAATTGAATATTTATTTTATTTTAGTTTTCATTATTTCATCAACCCATGGAAAAACTAAAACGAAAAAAGATCATAGGTTTCGAAATTTTACTTTATAAATGTCTCTTTCCTCTCTTCTTGGTCTAGTCTTTCCCTCAATTTTTTTTTTCTTTCGAAGTCATGTAGAAATCACGCAGTCTATTTACTACCTTGACTTGCTTAAAATGCTCCTTATTCAATCAAAGTTTCAAATGAAGGCAACAAATTCAGGTGATCCCTAACCTAAGTGCACTATTTCCAATCCGAACATACATTTCTAACCAAAGTGTCCCTTAATCGAGTCATCTTATAATTTAACTAATGCTTAAGTTGGAGTCTCTTCCAATCCTTGATTAGAAAATGTGGTACATGTAGAGATTGGTTAAAAACCATATGGCCCTATAACTTCATAAAAATAAATAAAAATAAAGGATAAATTTGTTTTAAACATAATTGACAGCATGTTTACTTGTAAAGAATAAGTATCATTTTCATTAATTTATAACCTTTGCTTACTATCATAAAACAAATGAATATATAAGTAGGCTCTACATGGATTTTGGTATAGAATACCTGAAAAGTAAAGGTGTCCCATTAGCATGAGGGAGATGCTTATCACATACTCAATCAGTCCCATCCTTAATTCATCTCTGTTTCTCATACTCATACTATGCAAGTAAACTAAGTAATCTTTTCTACGAGGGGTATAATTGATTGATTCTCTCACCTTAACTGAAGTTAGGTATAAACTTTTGAATCCTACGTCCTTGTTCGGAATAGAGAAGGGTTTAAGGATAACTTTTTTTTTTCTTTTCAAATTAATAATAGAAATAGTTGGGTAAAGTGACAAATATATTGCATTTGAAAAAAGTTGAAGTTCCACCATAAAATCAATTGACAATATGGGGAAGTAGTTCAATTATTCATAGGGAGTTTTAACGAAACACTTCTGGTACTGTTCACTTTTAATGAAAATGATATTTTTACTCTTAAAAGTCATTCCTGGTAGTATTTACTTACAACACTTTTTTGTCATTTTGATTAAAACTCAAAGTTTTCAAGCTTTTTTCATTAGTTTGCCTTTATTTATAAGTATATGCAAGGTCACACCTTTCCCCGATATGTGATTCACTCTCAACACACCCCTACACATGTGACAAATTTTCAAGCCTAACACGTGGACAATACAAATCAGGTGATGTGGACCTGTTGGACTTCACACATGGGACAACCTTCTCTGATACTATGAAGAAAGTTGAGGTTCCACCATAAAACCAATTAGCAATATGGTTGGAGTAGTCTAACTACTTATAAGCACATGCAAGGTCCCTCATTTCCTAACGTAGGATTCCCTCCCAACAGTTTTGATAGCTCTTTTCTGTAACCCATAAAAATTTGACAATTATTTTGGCCATTTGCAACCGATGCAAAGGGACTTTTCAAGTTTTCTTCATGCAGTAGCTAGCTAGTGGTTGTGCTCATACAATGTGGTTAACTAATGACCACCACATTCACAATCGTTGGTTTTTATTTGAGTATGATAGCTAGAAACAGATGGTCAATAAACTTATGGTGTTAATATTAAGCAAATCACCAATCATGACAGAGAGAGAGAGAGAGAGAGTCTTGTAATTGGTTAATTTTCTCTTAGTCGTTCATTGAAGTTGATTTACCGGGGTTTAAGATTTTAAGACGGTATAACATAAGTTATTCGCAGATTAAAGTCTCGAGGATTAAGATCTTGAGGAGATAACAACACCATGTAACTATGTTACAATCACACCGAGAGAATTCTAGTATTTATTGAACTTTGGCGTAGTGTAGCTTTGGAATGAGCCGTCTGCAGATTGGTGGGCTACTACAAACCCATGAGGTGACGTATATAGGCAAGTATGGTAAGAATGTGAACATGCCATCAAATTCTATATCCTGGATTTCGTGCTTCTCATACCGTGGGAGGGACAAGGGCCATGCATTTTCTTAAAGACAAGAGATAGGGAAAGCCCCATGTTAATGTATGTTACAGATTTAATCGATTGACATCATCCATGACAACATGTAGGCCAGCCAGCTCAAAGATTTCAACCCATATCTAAACAATGGCAATTGCCCATGTTTACATCATAATCTAGTTAATTTACAGTATGTAGATCAATAGATGGAGAATGTGAACATTATGAAAAGAATGGCATGTAGTAGTGACAGCTTATATATGTAGAAACCCTTCAGATATACTTTCAGTTAGAAATCTTTTTAAGTATTCTATTTTGTAGAGTTTGTGACTTGGAAGTAATAGTATCATACCTGCCTTAGGTATTTGGCCTTGTATTAACAATAATTAGGAATTTGGGCTGAGGGGCTCTAATATGTGCATCTTTTTCTGAAAATTATCCTTTCACGTGTTACTCATCATGCATACGATGAAGCGATTGTAAGAGGGAGCAGATCGATGGTACTACTCTTACGTACATATATGTTCTTATTAGATTAAGGAGTTTAAGTTTTACCCACCAAGACGTTGTGATCTTGCTTTCAAATGTGACACCTACCTTATGGCTAGTAGTAAAACACATTGCTTCAGTTAATTTTTAGGGTTTCCACAAATAAATTCATATTTTAACATAGTTGGAAACACTTAAAATACTGTTTCGAAGAAAAATATCAATGGATGCATGTAATTTTATAATATGCATTCACAATTGATTTGGATAATAAGTGTTTTCATTAATTTTAATGGTTGTCTAGAGAATGCTCCGACTAAGTATAATTTCTAATCAAAATTGCAAACAGCAAGGCTAGCTTAATTTTAGTACGACCATGATGACCACCTATAAAGCTGACTATTTCACAAATCCCTTGCTTAAATTAGTTTCCTCCAACAGAGGTAGAGACGCAAACTTCTTTTGTTTTGGCAAGAACAGTAATAATCTCTTCTTATTCTTTTGCTTTTTGCATATAGTGGACGAATTCAAGCAAAACTTAAGTTCTCCAACTGGTTGTGAAGCTTGAGATTAGGGACTCTGCTATTAGGAAAACATTCCTCATTAACTCACTGAATAACTTTACACTATAGGTATTTATACAAGTCTATCACAACTAGCAAAGAAAGGATAACAGATAGAGCAGACTAAAGATTTCTTAATCTCTAAGTATTATCTCTTTTTGGTGTAATTACATTTGTACCCTTAATATCCCCCCTCAAACGAAACGGGGAAAGTCTCAATTGAAGTTTGGCATGGAGAAACAGATATCTTGGCTTTGACAGAGACTTGGTGCAAATATCAGCAATCTGATCATGTGTACCCACAAAATGCACAGAAACTTGATTTGCCAGAACCTGTTCACGAATGTAATGGTAATCAATCTCGACATGCTTTGTTAAAGCATGGAAGATGGGATTTTTTGCTAAGGAAATGGTAGAGACATTATCACACCATAATTGGGGGGAATGTGGCAGATGATAAGTAATGTCAGCAAGGAGTTTGCATAGCCATGTGAGTTCTGTAGCGGTGTTAGCAAGAGATCGATACTCGGCTTCAGTGGAGGATCGAGCAACAGTAGGTTGCTTCTTGGCACTCCAACTAATAAGGGAATTGCCAAAGTAAATGCAATAACCTCATGTGGATCTCCTGTCTAAAGAGCATCATGCCCAATCGGCATCAGAAAAAGCATGAAGAGATGGAGCTTGAGAACACTTAGAGAACCATAAGCCCAGGTCAAGAGAGCCCTTGAGATATCGGAGAATGCGTTTCACTGCTTGCATATGGGAGATCATTGGATTGTGCATAAACTGACAAACCAAATTAACAGCAAAACTGAGATCAGGTCGAGTCCAGGTTAAGTACTGAAGAGCTCCAACTAGAGAACAATATTCAGAAGCATTATCAAGCAGAGGAGAAGTGTGATCAAGCTTAGTGGTACTGAGAGGAGTGGTGCAGGGCTTGGCACCTTCCATGCGTGCTTTGGTCAGGAGATCCAAGATATACTTAGTTTGATTGATAAAGATACCTTTAGATGATCTTTTGACTTCAATTCCAAGGAAATAATGAAGAGCACCAAGATCCTTGATGGGAAAAAGAGCACTGAGGTGAGTGATGACTTGTTGACAAGCTGCAGAGGAAGGGCTAGTCACTAAGATATCATCCACATAGACGAGGATGAATACCAAAGTGGGAGAGCGCTTGACAAACAGAGAGTGATCACTTTGAGAGCCTTGGAACCCAAGAGAAGACAAAGCCTGATGAAGTTTATCATATCAGGCTCGAGGGGCCTGTTTTAAACCATATAGGGATCGATGAAGATGACAAACATGATGTGGTTTAGCTGGATCTTCAAAGCCAGGTGGCTGTTGCATGAACACAGATTCAATAAGAGTGCCATGGAGAAAGGCATTGCTTACATCTAGTTGATTGAAAAACCAATCATATTGAGCAGCAAGAGTGAGAAGGAGGCGAATAGTCACAGGTTTAGCCACTGGACTAAAAGTTTCAGTGTAGTCCAAGCCCTTTTGCTGGTGAAAGCCTTTAGCAACTAAACGGGCTTTATACCGATCAATAGAGCCATCGGGTTTTCGTTTGATCCGAAAAACCCACTTACAACCGACAAGGTTAGGAGAAGAAGAAGAAGGGACAAGAGGCCAAGTACCAGTGTTGATAAGGGCATTAAACTCCTCTTGCATTGCTGTGCGCCAATGGGAATATTTGGAAGCTTGGGAGTAGGTTGTAGGAATATAGTCAACTGCAAGATGTGGAGGAATAGGGTGCTTAATGGCAGTGAGGGCTTTTGGGTTTAAAAATGCCGGACTTGGATCGTGTTTGCATGGGATGAATATTGGTAGGTGGTGTAGACTGTGAGGAATTGGAATGTAAAGGATCTGCAGAAGTGAATGATGAGACAGGGTGTGAAACGGTGGATATGGATGGGGAGAGTGGTGCAGGATTCACAGAAAGAGGGGGAGATGGGGATGATGGTGGTGAAGGAACAGTGGGAGGAGGGAAAAGAGGAAAAGTGAGAGATGATGGAATGAAAGATTGGTATGAGGAAGAGAGAACAGGGTTAGATGAAGAGGAAGACAAAGAATGAAATGGAAAAGTTGATTCATCAAAAATAACATGTCGTGAAATATATAGTCTGTGAGTGGAAGGATGTAGACAGAGATAGCCCTTATGATTTAAACTATACCCCAAGAAGACACGGGGCTTGCTTTTATGATCGAGTTTGGAAGATGTGTATGGCTTCAGCCAAGGGAAGCAACTGCAACCAAAGACCTTGAGAAAATTATAGTCCGGGGTTTTCTTGAAGAGAGATTGCCAAAGAGAATATCGGGAGATAGTAAGTAACCGGTTAATGAGATAGACAGATATGGTGAAAGCCTCAACCCAATAAGCATGAGGCACTTTAGATGCTGCCAAGAGAGTCTGAGCAGTCTCAACTATGTGCCGGTGCTTACGTTCGGCACACCCATTTTGCTCAAGAATGTGGGGACAGGTAAGTTGATGTTGGATACCATGGCTAGACAAGAACTGAGAGACAGCAATGCTAACAAATTCTCCACCAGAATCTGACCGTAAAGCAATAACCTTTGTACACAAAGAGTTTTCAACAAGTAATTTCCATTGCTTAAAAATGGGAAGTACATCAGATTTACACTTCAAAGGATAGAACCAGTAATAACGGGTATAGTCATCTAGGAAAATGACATAGTATCGAAAACCTTGATGAGAAACAGTGGGTGAGGGTCCCCAAACATCCGTATGGATAAGTTCTAAAGGCTTGCTGGTAGTACAAATAGTGCTTGAAAATGGAAGTCTGGAACATTTCCCTAGTGCACAATCTGAGCAAAAGGTTTTATTGAAACTATCAACAACAGAAATACAGGACTGAGAGGCCAACTTATTTACGATCTTCACAGAAGGGTGGCCCAATCTTTGATGCCAAAGATGTCTTGGAGCTTTGACAGATGCAGTTAAAGCTTGATGAGAAGTAGCAGGTAATGATGATGTGGAGAGTGGATAGAATCCATGTTGAATTGGACCTTTAAAAAGCATCATCCCCGAAGAAGGATCTTTCACAGTGAAGTGAAAGGGATAAAGATGCATAGAGCAGGAGTTGTCAAGTAGAAATTGATTCGCATAAAGAAGATTATGCTTTAAGGCAGGGACATGTAAAAGATGCTTCAACAAAAAAGAATTAGTAGAAGTATGTAAAGATGATGAACCAGAGTGGAGAATAGGCAAACCTTTGCCATCTCCAATATACACTTGTTCAAGACCAGTATATGCTTCTGGATTCTGAAGATTGGCAGACGAATTTGTCATGTGCGAACTAGCACCAGAGTTGACAATCCAGGTAGAATTATGATTGGAAGTATTGGCAATCATTGCAGAATGAGAAACTTTGCCATTGTAGTATGGATTCATGCGATGAGGACAATCACAGGCTTCATGGTCTGGTTGGCGACAAATCTGACAGAATAGCTTTCGAGTGGAAGAGTAATTGGGACGAGCTCCACGATGGAATCGTTGATTAGTATTCCGAGAGTAGTTATTCCTGCCATTGTTGAATCTATAATTGCCACGAGATTGAAAATTACCCCTATTAGGACGTCCTTGATTGGTGAAAGTAGGAACATGCGGAGCAGCAAAAGCTTGGGGAGTAGAATGTGCAGGCAAAGGAAGAATACCAGCAGAGGAATGATACGCCTGAAATGGTGCAGTGGAAACAGGTTTCTTCCGATTGTTGATTTGAATCTCCTTACTGAGAAGTAAGCCATGCAATTCATCAATAGTTGTGGAACCAATACGGAACTGAATAACATCCACAAACGAGTCAAATTCAGGAGGTAAGCCATGAAGCGTGACGGAGATAAGTTCTGAATCTTCCACAGGAGCACCAGCACTTACAAGTGCATCTGCAATTTCTTCAATTTGCTGAAGATATTGAGTAGCAGTCAAATCGCCTTTAACAAGACTGCGAAGACGAGAACGAAGCTCGTGAATGTGTGACTGAGATGCAGTGGCGAGTCGCGATTCCAGTTTCGCCCAAAGTTCTCGAGCAGAAGTCACACCAACTGTGTAGGGGATTAAAGATTCAGAGAGAGTGGAATTAATCCAGATAAGAATGTTCTGATCATTCTCAAACCAGGTAACATAGGTTGGATTGAGAGTTGCAATGCGATTTCCAGAGGAATCAAGAAGATATTTGGGCGGCGCCATCAGAGATCCGTCAATGAGACCAGTAAGATTGTAACAATGGAAGATCGGAGCAAACAAGGCACTCCATGTGAGATAATTTGTAGTTGTAAGCTTGATTGGAACCATGGATCCAATGTTTTGGATCGTGATGGAAGAAATCGCAGAATTAGGGTTGAGAAGTGCATCTGGAATCGGATGAACAGGAGAAGTCGATTCCGAAGATGGAGACGCAGTAGTCACCATAGCTGGAGATTAAGGAAAAGATCGCGATGAAGAGTAAGAATCTCAATCAAGAAGCACGATCAAAATCAAGAACTCGATCAATCGATCGAAGAAGATGAAGCGGTGTAGGGAGAAGCGGGAAAAAGGGATCGAAAAAAAAGGGTCGTGAGACTTAAGGCGAGTGATACCATATTAGGAAAACATTTCTCATTAACTCACTGAATAACTTTACACTATAGGTATTTATACAAGTCTATCACAGCTAGCAAAGAAAGGATAACAGATAGAGCAGACTAAAGATTTCTTAATCTCTAAGTATTGTCTTTTTTTGGTGTAATTACATTTGTACCCTTAATATCTGCCACCACCAAATTATCTTGCTGCTTAATTAATTAGGTCCACAAGAAGCCAACCCCAAGAAAGAAAGTGGGTGTCCCGCTTCAATGCAGGAGACGGTGTTTTTCCAATTAGGATCAGCAAATGATCATGATAACTTAACTAATCAAATCAAATCTCTTTCACTAAACCAAACTTGCCGCAAGCAAAGGCAAAAGAATATCAATATGGGAAACCTCCAATATCATTGCGAAGCCCTTTGCTCTTGCCCCAGAAAACTTAATTATTGTGACTTTGCTAATGTCCGTATATACGAAAAAATCTATCTTATTACTAGTTTTACAATATTTTTTGGGAATTTGTTATTAGCACTCCAAAAATCTCATTTGGCACTCCAAACTTTCTATAATTAGAAAGAAAAATACACTTATAAGAGTGTAGAATGCGATTTTTGGAATGCTAATAACAATTTCCTTTTTTTTTTTATGATAAATATAAACATTTGATTGTATATACCCAACTCTTTTCTCAATTCTTATGTCAACTTTCTCATATTGCACGAATTCAGTATATTATAAAGGGTAAATTACATTTTACAACCTCAGATTTGAGGTCTATTGCAACCTCATACAACATCTTCAAAACATTTCATTTTCATACCTCAAATATTATTTTATTTCAATATAATACATCCGTTACATTTTCCATCCATTATTCCGTTAAGAACTGACATGACTACCACATTTGTGCCACGTGGCTAAAAAATAAAATTTTAATGCATTTAAAAATAATTAATTAAAAAAAGTTTAAAAAATAAAAAATAAAAATCCCAGAAACCCATCCCATCCCCCCACCCCCTCTCATCCACCCTCTCTCTCTCTCTAAGAAACCATGCCTCTCACAGAGAGCTCAAGTGCAGGAGCAGAGCACATGAAATGGAGAAGACCCAGAACCCAATTCACCCAACCCATTTCAGAAACGGATCCAGCCAACTCCCTCCTCCAATCCACTCGCTGCAAATCCATCATCTCCTCCCTCCTCATCTCCAGCTTCACCACCTCCAACACCAACAACAACGAAGCCTTACCCACAAGCCTTACCATCAAGAAAAAGACAAACTTTACATCGTTGTCGTTTAGAGGCATAGGCTGCGCCTCCTCCGCCTCGCAGCAAGTCTCAGTGCCGGAGGAGATTCTGAACTCCGCCGATTGGAAAGGAAAGAAGGTGAAGAAGAAAAATGAGAAGAAGAGCGCTGCCACCAAGGGCAGCACAAGCAATGAGAAGAATGAATACGGGGATGTCGGTGATGGCGGGCCTACCTTTGGTATAAATTCTGCAACTTGTGTGGATTTTCAGGACGTTTGGTGGGGTGGGGTGAGGTGGGGGGTTGCAGGGGAGGTGGGGGTGGCCTTTGTGGGGGGGGGGGGGGGGGGGTGGGGGGTGGGGGGGTTTGGGTTGCGGGGAAGGGGAAGGGATCGGTTGGGGAAGGTGAAAGGGCAGGAGTGGGAGAGAGAAGCTAGGGTAGGTGAAGAGAGTGGAGGAGAAGTGGGTCGGAGAATATGGGTTTTAGGGTTGTTTTTTTTTTAACTTTTCTTTAATTAATTATTTTTAAATGTATTAAAATTTTATTTTTTAGCCATGTGGCACAAATGTGGTAGTCATGTCAGCTCTTAACTATTCAATGGATAGAAAATGTAACAGATGTATTATATTGAAATAAAATAGTACTTGATGTATGAAAGTGAAATGTTTTGAAAATATTGTATGAGGTTGTAATAGACCTCAAACCTAAGATAGTAAAGTGTAATTTACTCTATTATAAACTTGTGTAAAATCCATGTATTGCTCTATTTTATATAAGAGAATTGAGACAAGAGTTCGGAGTAGAGTTGGTGTAGTTTTACCTTGTGTATATAATTAAGAACATTATGCATGCTCATTAAGTGCTTTGTTTTTCCTTATTATTTAGGTGTAGGAGGATGAACCTCATTTGCATCTTCGCCATAATGGTAGTTCCACTAACTACCTACTTCTACTAGCTAGTGATCAATTCATCGATCACTGCAGTTCATACAATCGAACAACAATATATCATGATATTCTTTGTCTCTTGAAGTTGAAGGTTCATTTAATATTGGGCCATCGGGCAACGACATAGGCTGCATTGCAGATAGGGGACTAGAAATATTAATTGAAGAAATAAATTCTATTATTTATTGTTTGCCTATAAATTTATAATCTTGCAGCTTTAGTTTTCTATAAAGACCTTGCAATAGGAATAAAAATTGAAGAACAACGTTAATGAAGATGATATTCGTTTAATCTTACGGTACATTTTTGTGAGGTTAATAAGTGAAAATGATTGATAGATGTAAGTGTTTCGATTTAGTTGAAACTAACATATCTCTTGTTTTGGCATGTTGAAACCAAGAACCGACAGTGTAAACTAAGTGGCGTATCTTATGATAGAATAACTTTATGGTTGATACTTAATAGTTCTGACATGTTATAGTATTTCTCTATATCAAGTCAACTTTTATTTTGATTGAAGTCCTTGCATAGAGAAAAATGCGTAAATCCTGTTTTTCTAAAGTATGAATGTTAACTTGATAAATGTGACTAATGATTCATTAAAAACAAAAAAAGTTCCTTTTCTGAGTCAAGTTTTAATTTCAAATTTTATAGATGAATAATTAAATAATAAATAAATAAATTGATGATTACCTACCATATTCTTACTAGTTTTGTGTCTGTGATATCTTAAGATAATATCATTTGTTAAAAAAAAAAAAAATCCTAAAAAAACATCTAAAGAAACTTGAACTAGCCCGACCCACTTTGTTTGATTAGCCCAAGACCAAGAGGCCATACTACTGGGCCTACGCACACAACAACCCGATACATTGAAGATCCAAACCGAACCGACCCGATCGTTTCCTTTCGTTTCCATTTCTTAATTGCAGAAACACGACAAAATTCCCAGTCCGCGCTCGTCTCTCTACTCCTTCATCGTCTCCAACTCCACCGGAACCCTAATTCGAAATTTCTAATTGCAGCTCATGATGGCGGTGGTCGCCGAGAGCTCTTCGGCTTCGCCCAACCCGTCGGAGGACAAGCCGGTGATCGTTAGGGTTAAACGCAAGGCATTGCAGTCCCCACTCGACGCTTTCTGTGAGTAGCACTTAATTTGTGTCCAGTTTTCTCTTTTTATCTTGTTTGGTTGCCGGGAAACTGTATTAAAATGGAAAATGAACTTGCTTGAACTTGAAGTGTGAAAAAAAATTGGAAATTTGTGACGAATTTTGGAACTTTGTGCAATGTAGGGCTGGAAATCAATGAGAGGCCTGCGAAGCGTCCGTTGTTGGATTTTGAGAAGCTGTCAATGTCGGATCCAGCTGGAAAGGGTAATGAGCCGTTGGTGGATTCAGCTGGAATGGGTAACGTGCTTGTATTTGTGCAGCATTGTTGTTTTGTTTATATATGTGTGTGCTGAAGTTACTAGAGTTGCTGATATTTGGACAAACAAAAAGTTATCCAACTGTGTTGTTCACTTCGACATAAGTGTTTTGTTCAAACATTGTACACTAAATAGTCGTAATCTTCGGTGTACCCATCAAAGAAAGTCATTTATGAGGTGTTGGATATGTTGTTAATGGAGTTGTAGATTGATAACTTACTAAGTATGCTGTATATGATCAAAGTAATCTTTTTTAATGTTCTGTTTATTAACGATTGACAATTTTCCCTTTTTTTCTTTCGGGTGGTCTCCATTGGCTTAGAGTAGGGGTTTGTGATTTTGCAGATTTCATTAGAAGATGGAAAGTTTTAGAACTCTTACAAAATATGGTGATAATTCCTTATATTTTTAATGCAGCAGAAGAACTGAAAACCAAGAAGGTTTTGGTACAGCATGTAGAGACAGTCAGCAGCTTCGGCACCAGTGTTGACGTTGTGAAATCATTTCTGGTGAGTAGGGCTGTCCATCTCTTACTGTAGTTCAATAACTATTCTTGTTTTGTAAACTGTTTCACATAAGCATGTGTTTGGGAATGCCACGTAACTCATCTTACTGTTTAAGGCTTTGTGACCCCTCCACCCCTTCCCCCCTCCCCTCTCCACAAATTCCTTTTCTCTCTCTATCTCAATCAGCAAGTCCGTTTTTCCCATTGCAAGATGCTGTCTGTGATTCCCATGTCACCTACTACTAAGAGGTTGGTGAAAATGTCTCACTGTTTCTTTAGGACCCTAATTCTGGTGATGTGCGTGATCGTAAAACAAAGATTGGAGAACGCAAATATGCCCTGAGAAAGGAGAATGTAAGCTATCTATCTCCTCCTCCTGGTCTAACACACTTTATTACATATTTGATTTCTAATATACTGTCCCTAAGATGACTTGAACTTATAATTTCATTCCCATTGTATTAGCAGAAACAAGATCTGATTTTGTCTAAAGCCAGACAGAGGAAGGAGGTATGTGATATAGACTTATAGTATAAGTTAATTGTATTCATTAGTCCACCAAGTATAGGATTTGTTATCCCTTGGTGTTTCCATTAGTATGATTTGTCTTTCATGTCTTATAGAGATAACAACACACTAAATTTTCATATGTTGGGCTTATTTGTTCAGTTGCCCCATTCATTCTTTTGATTTTGTATATTGTCCATTGTTCTCAGTTCAATCGTTTGCTTGTGATAATAACCATTGTAAGGCAATGAGTTCTGATGTGTTTCAAATTATGATCGTGCAACTTTAAACCATGCTAGTTTCTGTGAAAAAAATTAACACTTATATTTGCGACAAACATGGATTACTCTTCTTTAGATTAAAAATTGTGTTTGTAATCCATTATTTATGATAGATTGACAATAAGACTAATGACCACATGTGGCTTATTGATGCCATTTTATTATATGGTCCATGTTTAATTTAGATAATCACGTAATGCCAGATTGATACACAGGGTAATCCTAAAATAAGTTTCTCAGAGTGGACAAATTTTTTCTTTCATTTTTTGTTTTGTTTGGGTTTTTTGTTGTTTAAAGTAGCTACATGCTTGATGACGATGATTTAAAAATTATCTCCGTTGCCGAACGTTTCAAGAACATTCCTTTAGTGTGATTTTACTTGATTGGTGCCATATGGATTTCTAGGATGCTGTTCTGTCTGTTGGTTTAGGTTTTCTCAATGAGTTTTTGTGTTTCGTCTGATATTTTATGTGTTTCATGGACTACTTGTCCATCCATGCTTCTTGTATTCTTTGCGTTTTCTCATAATAAATCTTGTGTTCTTTTATGAAAAGTTGCGTACTTGGAAATTTGTTCAGCAATTTTTTTCTTGGCTGCTGTCTCATTTCAAGTCCTTTCTAATAGGTTGTGGCAAAAAATGCGCGTTTTGAACAAATATGGAGGAGCAGAAGAGGAAACAAAGAAACATCACATGAGAATTTACATGAAATTTGTCATGTCTATGATGTTATACGTGTTGACGTTGCTGAAAACCCCAAGGAGTAAGTTATTTTTAGTCATGGAATTCTCTTGCCCGTTTGTACTTGAGTCTACTGGAAAATTACACTCCCTATGATTGTAAATTTGTAATGCAGTGAAATATCTTTGGAGGACCAGAAGATTTTGAACAGTTACTTGCCTCTGCTGAGAGAGTTCATCCCATCTGCTGCTTCCGAGATCGAATCAGAGTTATACGCTAACAGTTCCAAACAAGGTTGGTTTTAGATTTAAATGAATTGAAAAATGTCAATAGGTGCTACCGCCCATTTAATAGTGACATTAGTTGGACCTAAGGTAGAAGAATAGGATTCTATATAGCATTTTTTCCTTGGTCCGCACTTGTAATTGCTTCTTGTAGAGATGTATATTGATTTTGGCCTTTGTATTAATACTAGTGGTGACCCGTAACTCATTATTTTCTCGTTACTGTTTGATGGTTTCTCTTATGTATTTTGTAGATTCTGAAGATGAGTATGTTTATGACTTGTATGCTGTGAAGGAGGAAAGTGATATGGCTGTTGAATTATCTTCAAACCCATTCCCCTTGTAAGTATCTTGTGTACTATATTTCTCATGCTTCCGCCTTAATTTCTTGTTAAACTGATCATAATAACTTCGGTACAGGGTCCAAGTTGATGACGAGGATTTCTATGATGGGCCTGATGAATCCGAATATGAATCTGATGATTCAAATGGTAATCTTAAACAATCTTTTCACATATCCTCTTTTTAGGAGATCTCTTTATTCTTGCTCTAACTGGTTTGGGGGGTTTTCAGCTGAAAACAACCCGCTCAATGATTATCCGGATGAGATCTCTGAAGAGGAAGAAGAGGAATCAGAGAACGAAGACTCCAATGATGAATCAGAAGAGAAGGAGAGTTCCACCGCCAAATCATCAGAACCCGAGGATTTAGAAGAAAATGACTTTTTTGAAGATGATATATATGATGAAAACAATGACGGCGATGACTTTGATTACGATGTTGATCCAAGTGATGATGGTGAAGACCGGAATATGGTCTTATAGGTGAAACTTTTTCATGTAGCTACTATCTTCTTCGTGCGAGGAATTGTAACCTGGATCCTTTTAGTTTGCAGTAATATCTCATGAACAAGTAAATCAGTGTCGGAAGTTAATGGTGGATTAGTGGTTACATGTGTGAATATGAATTTCTTTTGTACAGCCTTATGGCGATGGAACTATTAGTATGGCCAGGGAAATCTTTCTTCTGTTATATTGTTGCTGGTCCATTTTTCCATTGTTTTGTCCACATTGTGTTACTATCTATTTGTCACTCACCCATATTATAACATGCAGTAATGGTAATTAGTATAGGAGATGTTTTGAGATGGAGACTAACAAAAACAAAGACCGGCAGATGCGCCGGTTAGAAAATAGAGACAGGAGAAAAAGGGGTAAAGGAAGACCTAGGAATACTTTAACAAATGCCTTAAGAAAAGACATGAGGTACCTGGAGTTAACGGAAAACTTAGCGCAAAACCGAGTGCAATGCCGTTCTAAGATTTATATAGCCGATCCCAGTAGAATAAGCCTTTGTTGTTGTCGAAGTCCACCCCATTAATAGTTTACGCCTTGTTGGACAAGGCTTTTTTAATTAAGAAAGAAATCATAATTTTGTTTTAATTATTTGTAAACACTCGCTTGCCTTGTCTGATAAGAGAGTAAAACTAGGAATTCCTTGTTTGCCAAGCATAGTTCAAGTCGTGGTTTTGTGTTTTTGAGCTAAGACTCCCATTTTTATACATTATTACTCAATCTTAACAACTGTTTTCGATTATCTCTAATAAGATCTCTTTCTTCTCACCACCTACTGCTCTTCATAAGAAACATCCATCCTTAATTAACAAGACATTTCTAGCCGACTCAAAGGTACGGGTTCTCTCGATGTTCTAAACTATTTTAATCTACAAAAACGGTGAAATTCTAACTCGGGTGATTGTGCTTTGGATTATTCTATGACAATATCAGGTTTCGACAGAGAAAAAAATGGCAACATACCAATATTTTCCTTGTAACTTAGGTGTGATTTTGGCGAAGACAGATCCGTGGCACAGGAATCGTATTGTTCATCTGTATCAAAAAATAATTCGGTAATATTTTTAGTCACAGAATATTGTGATACTAAATTTTGAACTGTGGTAATTTTTTTTTTATGTTGTTAATCATATTCTTGTAATTTTGAAGGTCTGTTATTAAGTTCGTTGTTCGAATGGAGTTGAAAGGTGTAAACCGTGGCTACCTGAGAGTTGAGGATATACAAATCGATGAAAACTATGAAGCGATCATCCCAATTATTTTCGATGCTAATGCTAAAAGTTATAGACACGGATTTCGGTGGTTAATGGAAGAAATGCTCGGCAAAAATCGCAGAAGAACAAAAGAGTTGTCCAACTTTTTAAACATGCTTCGTTGTGAAAGGGAGTGGTAAGATTGTTAAATTTTGTCAATATTTCTGATAGCTATGCATAAGCGTCAAGCTGTAATTGACGGGAATTCACTTTTTAAGTACGTTGCTTGAATCTTTTTCCTTCTTTTATGTTAAGGTACCGATTCGAGCAATTACTTTGTCATCCCCTCCTTCGATCGTCAGTCGAGAGGTATCACTATTACATTGATGGTTTGATCCATCTCCAACATCTTCAATGTGCTGAACATAAAAACATTAAAGAGCTGTTCATCTTGCGGTGGGATGAGAGTGTTGATGTCAAAGGAGCTGTGGGTGAATTGGAAGGTTTTCATGGTGTGTTGAGTAAAAAAGAATATGAGAACAATGTGTGGGGAGCACTTCAATTCTCAAGCAATGCTTGTCTCGAGGTTAATGATCATTTGGACCATGAAGAACATCTGGTATATTTATTAATAATTATTAATTTTCTGTAATTTTTTTTCTTCTAATTTTAATGTGTTATTAGAAGTTTAATTATTTTCTATTTAAAAATTGCTGCAGACAGAAGAACAAGTGGAAGAAAAGCTTAGTTCGTTCTTCCCAAGCCTGTTGTTACAATTGTATGCTTTTCTAATTGAAATGTATTCTCATGTGGACTTGAGGTAATATATTTTCTTTTGTATTCGCATACATTCAACGTTAATCTTATTTATTGACATGGTTGATTATATTTAAGATATAACTAAAATGACTTAAAACTTAAAAGTAAAAACAATAACTAATTTCATATTAGAATCTAATTTTAAGTTCGTGGTTGTTTTACACCCTAAAACAATCAAACATGTTAACAAAGCGAAAATAAAGTCGAAGAAAATTGAATAGAGATGACGTTTTCCACAACACGTATGCTCTTGACATCTTGTTCAAAGATTAAGAATTAATTGTAAGGAATCATTCGCTTTTGTCATTTTGATTTAGTTTATTTCTTTATATATATACATTGTTCTTAGTTGAGTTCTAATTTGACAGGGAATATATCAAAGAAGAAGAAGAGATATAGGAATGTCAACAGGGAGTAGATCATAGAAGAACTAAGAAGACATGGAACAGATTGAAACGAAGACATTGTTTCAACGATGTTGTAAGAATGAATGCATGCTAGCTACTGATTATTTGGTCGAATGACACTCAAATTTGTTGAAAAATGTTTGAGTTTAAGATCACAATTAAGTATATTATTATGTTTCTTTTATCAATATTATAAGTTATTATAATTTATGGACGTAGAGATTTAACGTTTTGAATGATGAAGACGAGAGTACTGTTATAATCAACTGACACAATTCTCGAATGCATATATCATCGTGTTAAGAGCCTTAAAGTGAATATATTCCCCTACAATTTCAAATGAATCCTATGAAGGTTGCCAAGACTCGGTTCTAATCTACTACACTCAATTCCCAAAATAACCTTTGGTAAAATGATCCGTACAACTTTATCGAATGCCAAAGCAATCACTAATCTTATACGCCAAGGGCAAAATCGTCAAGCGATAGCAAATAACACGATAAAAATTATTGAATTAAGAGATCAATAATCATTAGTTAAAAAACTATTATTCTAATTTAAATTAAAATTGAAGGAGCATTTCTATAATTTTCTCTTCAATTGCATGTCACCAGCCTCTCTCTTTGGGTCAAAAAAGTACAACAAGCCATGTCAAGGACCAAGCTTTCTTCTTTCTTCAGCCTCCCATACCAAAAACCCAGATCTTTCCGCACCAAATAAATCAACCCAGTTTCCAAAATTCCCAAAACTCAGTTGAATTCAAATGAATCCCTTGCTTCTGTAAAATGGCTGACATCATTCCAGCTTCAGTCCCCGTTGATCCCACGAGTTCACAAATCCCGGTCGATCTCTTTGTCTCCAAGAAACATCCCGGCCTTCCACTTGGCGAATTGGGTTTCCTTGATTCCTCCGGCAGCACCGTTTACAAAGTCACCCATCAATCTCTGAAGACGACTTCTCACAAGCGCGTGTTGCTTGACGCCGCCGGAAATCCTCTGTTTTCTTTGCGCCGTAAAGATGTAAGTCACCTCTCTGGCCCCTGTTTGTTTCCCTAGAAAATATTTTCCCTGCAAAAACTTCTCTTTGTTTTTCTCCCTTGGGTTCTGATTTTTTTTTTTCTTCTGGGATTTGTAGCATGGATGCTGGGAAGGATACAAAGGGGGTGATAGTGAGGAGAAAGACTTGAAATTTAGAGTGAATAGAACGAAAAATAAGCTTACCAGAACCGAGTTGGAAGTGTTTCTTGCTGGTGAGGTCTCAGCAGATTCAGCCTGTGATTTCAAAGTGAAGGGCTTTCCTTTCCAGAGATCTTGCACCATCTACAGAGGCAATGAGGTAGTTGCTGAGGTATGATTTGCTTTTATGTTGTGTAGAATTTGAATCCATTGCTGGAGTTGAAATTTGTGTGTTTAGAATGGCCAAAAGTACTTATGGATAACCAAAAATGCTTCCCGTAAAAGCGCTTATGAGCAAAATGGTTTATTATGAAGCATTTTCAAACGGGCCATAGCAAACCAGGGATTGTTTTATTTGACAAACTTAAGTTAAGTTAAGCAGTTGTCCGAGTTGCTTGCATATGATTATTGGGTGGTGGGAATTTGACTGCAAAAGTTGATACACCTTCTATGTTCTAAGTTCTAAACAAAAATAGGTTTCCGAAGACTGTTGCCTTAAAGTTTACTGAGAAATATACACAAATGGATCTAGTTACAAACTTTTAATCGAAAATGGAACCCAGGAGAGGGCACTCGACTGCGGTTTCGCATGTACTTTACCTCCGTTCTATCTTTTGTTGGAATTTTAACTGGTCCTATTTGTGTCTTTCTAAACTTTATTAGCACAACCATTGGCTTTATAGAAAGAGTGTTGTAAATATATGAGTGGCGGTGTCGTCGAATAGAAATGGGGAAGTTGAGTTATGGGATCATTCCTATAATTTAAAACTTGGGAAGTTGATTTATCAATGTAGTGTCCTTGGATCTGCACCTTTCTTTTGAATTTAAATGCTTTTGCATAGCATGGTGATATGAAACAAGTTCTGAGATCTCAGCAACAAATGTGTGGTTCTGTGTATAAAGATTTGAGCGACGTCTTTATTACTTGATCATCATACAAGATTGTTGTGGTAACTTGTTCATGAAAGGTCGCGTGTAATTATCTGATTAGCAAATAGGCATTTACGTCGAAAGTTGCTAGATTTTATGGTTTTTGAACTTTGCAATGTTACTCTCTAGAAGTTTGTGTAAGGTGCTGTTTCTTGGTTATGAGATATTGTCTGAATGCTTTTGTTATGTCCTGCTGCAGACGAGTCTTATGTACAAATTGCACCAGCTTATGCCAAAGAGGGGAAAATTTCGATTGACTATATTTCCTGGACCTGTGGATCATGCTTTGGTAGCAGCCTTGATTGTAATATTTCTCGATTGATCCCGGATTATAGAAGAACTGGCAGTTAACGTTTTCAAAATTCTCAACGCAACAACGCTACAATACAACCTAATAGGGGCAGAATCAACGAGATGCGAAGACATGAAGTAGTTAAAGCCCTTGATACTTATAAACAGACTGATTGGTCAGTTGGTCATGATCTCTGGAACCATTTTTCCCGTTCACGAGTTAGATTACATTTCGTTGTCAGCTATTAGGCACAATACGGTGTACTTCAGCATCACTTTTTAAAGATCTATGATCAAGTAGCTTAGGTTTTTGCTGTGATTTTTTGAAGTTTGCAGAGGGTTGAAACTGGCTAGGATTTTCCAGTTACTTGTCTTAGGTATGAACTTACATGTTTCAAGTCGAGTAGTGCAGCAGCTGCAACCTCTCAACCTTCTCTTACGATTTCTTTTTAATTAAGCAACTTAAGGATGAGCAGGTGATTCCTACTCAAATTCTTTCTTTCACAAAATTTTGTACTTATAACCGACACTTCTATGACCAAACATGCAACAACCTCTCAATCTTCTCCTACGATTTCTTTTTGAATAATACTTGGTTGCTCAATGATAATTTCTACTCAAAATTTTACGTTTGCAGAATTTCGTGCTCATAATCCTAATCATTCATATCATACATTACTTTGTAAATATAATATTTGCAAAAAAAAAAAAAAAAAAAACAATTAAAACTAAGGTCTCAATCAACATGTAGTAAATACATAGACAGTTCATTTAGTCAATCATTTGTAGTACTTAAATCATCTATCTATTAACAATAATTGATTTACTAAACAACATTAGTTTTAATTTATTTATTTTTTTGAAAATAATGTTTACAAAATGATTTGCAATATAATCGGTAGCACGCAATTTTATGAATTGGACGCGAAGAATTTTGAGTAGGAAGAGATAGGAAAGGGATCATTTCCGGATCCCTTCCTCATAATCCATAAAATCAAGAGATCCGTGCCGTGTAAATTTGATCAAATGGCTACAAACAGAGGCTCACTTTAAAAGTTATAATAATTTCAATCGTTTGATCAAATTTCAACCGTATGAAATCTCTGATTTTATGGATTAAGGCCTGATTTGGTATTGAGGTGATTCTAAAAAAAACTGGTATAAAAAAAAGCTGGGAGCTATTTTTGTGTTTGGTAAACATTCAGCTTCAGCTTTTTTTTTATAGTTTTAGGTGAAAAAAAGCCAAAAACAAGAAGCTGCAAAACTCAGCTTTGAAAAACCGACTTTTTTTCATATTTGTTTTACATAAAAGTTTACCAAACACTATAATATTGTTTTTTTTTTTTTTTTTTTGCAAAAGCACTTTTATAAAAAAGTTTATCAAACACTCTACTGCTTTATTTCACAGCTGCTTATTCTCACAGCATAGTAGAAGCAGTTGTTTTTCAAACCACAGCAATACCAAACCAGATAGACCGGTCAGTCAAGCGACTAGGTGGATCTTAACAGACAAAAATACCCTTTTCCTTTCTTGGACCATACATCTTATTGGCTGGCCTTCTCAACATATCATATACCTTCCCGCACTTGATATTGGGAACCTTCCCACGTTCGGACCACCACACCTGACGGCGTCGTTTCGTATTGTAAACAATCACCAGCTCTGCAAATTGCATCGCACTCTCCTTCTTCTTCCTCCTCTTGCTCTGCAAGTCGCTCCATCTCCATCTTCAAACGGTGTCGTATCGACTCGATTCTGAAGAAGTAAACAGTAATGGGGAAACAGAAAGGAGATGCAGCTAGGAGCAAGGCACGCCCTTCAAGCAGCAGGTAAAGAAAGACGAGAATTTTCGCTTTTTAAATTCTCAAAATTTCCAAGAAATTTCAATTTTCCATCGATATTTATGTGTTTAATATTTTATTATATGGATATTGATAGTCTGGCGGCGTCGCTGGTGCCGTCGGGTTCTACTGCCACGGTGGGCTTCGGTGGCTACGTCGGCGGTTCTCGCCTCGAGGCTTCCCTCCCCAGCGAAGATTCTACGCCCTATGTGGTACGTTTTGCATATTATTTATTAAATTTTGGAAGTATTTAATTAAGTTCTTGTTTTTAAGCTTAATGCATTTAAATCAACTGGTAGAATGTGTGTAATTTCTGTTATTTTTTTTTTTTTGTTTAACTTAATGCTTTGATAGTTTAATTAATTGGAATTAATTAATTTTTTCTTGGCTTTAAAATGCTGATTTAAGTTGGTCCGATGAGACTAAAGTTCCCATTTTGCTTAAAGAAATTTACTATTAATAAGGGAGTTCATGTGCAACCTCGTTTCGGATGAGCTGAGTATCGGGTTCCATGTTGATTTTTCGTTAATGCAGGACGTAGATAGTGAATTGGCTCTACATTTGAAGAGGCTCGCAAGGAAAGATCCGACCACCAAGGTAAGCTTGTGCAAACATGCGTGTTTTTAGCCCTAAATACTTTGATATTTGTTTGTGTGTGATGGTAAGATTTGATTTGACTTGTGCTCTTTAATAGCTTAAAGCTTTGGCATCTCTATCCGCCCTGCTCAAGGAAAAGTCCACAATGGACATAACACCAATCATTCCGCAATGGGTATGGTTTCTCGCTGCTTCATAATAACATTAGAGTTAAAGCAAAAGCATGTATCTTGCATTATAGTTTTGGCTGACTTTTTCATGTAATTTAGACATACGCCACTGTTTTTTTTTTTGTAGGCATTTGAATACAAAAAGCTTGTGGTGGACTACAATAGGGATGTTCGGCGAGCAACTCATGACACGATGAACAATCTTGTCACTGCTGTTGGGTTTGTATACTTTCACATTTTACTTTTCTGCCTGTTGTTTCTGGATAAAACATGCTGTTTTGAAATCTGTGAATTTAAAGGAGAATTCTATCCTGAGCTTTAAATCTTGTCGGATATACCGTGGATAATTCATTGCTTTGGTTTGTTAGTTGTATACATTTTTAGCTTGATGGATAAGCTCCTATGTGAGGTGAGGATTCTTTTTGAAAACAGCACAATAATTTTAGGCCTTGTTTGGTATCCTATTTGAAATTTTTTATAAAGTCTCAAAACATTTCTTAAGAATTTTTGTTGAAAACAATTTTCTTTAAGATCAAAAACTTGTTTGGTATGTGATTTAAAAATTTTAAATCTTACAACTTAAACTGGACAAAAAGATCCAAAAGGAGGGGGTCGGGAGAGAAAGAGGAGAGAGGAGGAAAGAAAGTAAGAGATGAGTGGAGGAAAGAGAAAGAAGTGAGAGGATCGGAGGAGATAGAGAGGAAGAGGAGTGAGAGAAAGAACCGAGAGAATGAAGAGAGCGGATTGGAGAAGAGACCAAAAAGGTTAAAAAAAAAAAAAAAAAAAGAAGAGGGAGAGAGAAAGAAGAAAAGAGAGATAGATTTGGAGTGAGAGGGGGAGAAAGGAGAGAAAAGAAAGGAGTGAGTTTAAGTTTAAAAACTCTAAAAACTCACTTTTTGTGTTTTTAGATAATAGACTATATTTTTTAGTTAGTCTTGAGTTCAGTTTTTGAAAATAGTCCTACCAAACAAGTTTTTAAGGCCTAAAACTTGAAAATTGTTTTTGAGTTTAAAAAGTTGGATTCAAGTAGAGTACCAAATAGGCTCTAATAATCCACACACCATGTGATGGTTTTGTAAATGCTATTTTTTTCTTCTTTTTTCACATAGTTACATTGTGTGTAGAACCTCCCTCCTTCCCTGCCTCGGCGTCCCCTGACCTCTTTTTAGCATTTCTCAAACCTTATTCACATAGGACCTCTTTTAAAATGATTAAATTCCTATGCTTTGAAGTGCCTTTATTGTCAATGCATAGTAGTTGCATGTGTAAGATCATCATGTACTGATTAGCTCGACTTTTCCTAAATGCACTGAGACAATCATGGTTGTTTGTTTAGGAGAGATTTAGCTCCACATCTAAAGTCTCTGATGGGGCCATGGTGGTTTTCTCAATTCGACCGACTTTCTGAAGTTGCTCAAGCTGCAAAGCGCTCATTACAGGTTATTTTGCGACGTATTGTCATTTTTTGTGTTGCTTAGTATTAGATATTGCCCTCAAAATGCTAGATTTTGCATCAATAGAAGTATTGAAATTCTACTTGAAATGAAGAATGAAAATGAGTGTTGTATTTTAGAAATTTGTGAATTTTATCCCTTTTTCAAAGGAAACACAAAAATTCAAGGGCCGAGCCTAATGTAGAAAATTCAGAATCTATCAAGTATATTCTCATCGAAAAGGAATGTATTGAGTATAATAATCTATCAAGTATATTGCATGGAATAGGTGCAACCCTATTAGGCTGAATGCAGTGGAGTATGCCCCCACAATGGTACTTTATTGGTTGGAGATGTGCTATTCCAGAGTGCAATTTTTTGTCTGGGCTTTAGCTTTGATCTCTTGGCCTGGGCTACCTACCACACATTTGTGGTGTACTTGGGCCTCAAATTGGTCCAGCCTTCTCTTAACTGTTGCTACTGTTGCCTTAAGTTCATAATACTTATTCTCACCATATCCACACTTTTTGTAATATTTTCTTCTCAATTATTTCTTTCTTTTTGCGAGGGGCTATGAAGATTGTTTTATTGTTCAAACCTGGTGCTGATTGTCCTATTATTTGAAACTCCTTTTTGTGTTTCATATGTGACTTTGGGTTAATTCTTGACGTGACTGTAATTGTTGCTCACAACAGGCAGCTTTTCCAGCTCAGGAAAAGAGACTCGATGCTTTAATTTTATGCACAGCAGAGGTTTTTACCTATTTGGAAGAAAATCTGAGGCTTACGCCGCAAAGTATGTCTGAAAAAGCAACTGCTGTTGATGAATTAGAAGAGATGCATCAGCAGGTATGCTTTAGAATATGTTATCTTATCCCAGTGTAATATGCTTTAAACCATGAGCATATGTCTCATTAGAAGAACTTAATGAAACAATACTCTCAGATTTAATGTTTCTTATCCTGTTGGATTGCAGGTGATATCTTCTTCACTTCTGGCATTGGCTACACTTCTTGATGTCTTGGTTTGCAAACAACAAGGAAGACCAGACTCTGAGAAGATAAATGCTCCACCAAAACATGCTTTGAAAGCTAGGGAAACAGCTATTTCTTTTGCTGAAAACTTGTTCACTGCTCATAAATATTTTGTAGACTTCTTGAAATCTCCAATTTCTGCTATCCGTTCAGCCACATATTCTGTATTAAGTAGTTTCATTAGAAACATTCCTCATGCCTTTAGTGAAGGAAACATGAAAACTCTTGCTGCTGCAGTATTTGGTGCATTTCAGGAGACGGATCCTGCTTGTCATTCATCAATGTGGGATGCAGTTTTGCTATTTTCTAAAAGGTTTCCTGACAGTTGGACTTCTATTAATGTACAGAAAGTAGTACTAAATCGATTTTGGAATTTTCTTAGAAATGGGTGCTTTGGATCTCAGCAGATTTCTTATCCAGCTTTACTACCTTTTTTAGACACTGTACCATCTAAAGCAGTAGTGGGAGAAACTTTTTTGCTTGAATTTTTCCAGAACCTGTGGGCAGGAAGGAATCCATCTCATTCCTTAAATGCAGATAGATTAGCATTTCTTGGGGCTTTTAAAGACTGCTTTCTTTGGGGATTGCGTAATGCACCAAGGTGAGATTTTTTTCTGATGGTGTTCAATAATTTTGTGAATCGATCTGGTTTTGTGCCCAGTGGGATTTTCAGTTTATGTATTTTTCTTCTCTTTTTTTTTACTTTCATATTTTAATTGTTTTTCTTCTGATACCAGATATTGTGACAAAGTGGATTCCATATCTCCTTTTCAAGTAAATCTTGTTAAAAATGTTCTGGTAAAGCTGTTGTGGCGAGATTACCTTTTTGCTAGTAGCTCAAAACATAAGGAGAAAACCTTATCCAGATTATCAGCAGATTCATGTGAAAGTGGTTTGATTTCCAACGAGAAGACCATGGGAACATTGAATATTATGTACCCAATGAGCTACTTGAGAGAGTTGGGGAACTGCATTGTTGGGGTTCTTTCAGGCATTTATTCGCTCCAGCATGATTTGCTCTCAGCTTTCTCTGCAGAATTCGAGGAGAATTGTCTGGGTTTGTTTAATGATGATGGTAAATTGGGAACAGACAGTGAGCATGCAGAACGAATTATTCAATTTATATCATTACTTGGAGAACATGCAATGCAGAAAGGTCAAAGTTGGCCTTTGGGTTGTTTAGTTGGACCAATGTTATCTAAGTCATTCCCATTGATGAGATCACATGTAAGTAGCTATTGCACAACCCCTCGATAATTGAGATAAATTTATGTTAGGAATTATATATATTCTTCTTCTGTGGATTGTAATATCCAGATAGCTTATAACTGATGAGATAGTTGTCTATGTTCTGGGTTAGCTGTAAATATCTGTTGTCTCTTGCTAGCATCTTTATTGGCTGCATCGGAATAGTACCTATGGTTACATGCTGACTTGTTTTTCCGTACATTGCAGCTTGTGGAGTATAAAAGTTCACTTTCTTTCGTTTTAGAAAACTCAACCTTTGTTGTCTTTCTGTTAATTCTTTCCCTTGCCTTCCAATTGTTGCAGTCTTCTGAAAATGTTTCAATTCAGTAGTTTTTTAAAGTTAATAAAGAAAAAGATTGTTATGGTAATGGGCGTAAAGATGGGTAGTGAATCCACTGAATTGAATTATGTCATCTTGAGAATCGATATATTGCATAATTTACATATTATGCTTTGTAACTTCTAGTATTCACTCTTCTATCTCGTTTTCTTGACATCAGGATTCACCTAATTGTGTGAAGATTCTGTCAGTTGCTGTTTCTGTATTTGGACCACGCAAGATAGTCCAAAAGCTTCTTATCCAAAAGAATCTTTCTTGGGATCATTCTATTGATAGGGGGGATAAAGAAGCAGAGGCAGATCTATTCATGCAAATATTCAAGGAGAAATTTGTTCCGTGGTGTTTGCATGGGAATAGCTGCTCCTTAAGTGCTCGGCTTGATTTGTTATTTTCGTTGTTTGATGATGAATATTTCTCTGAGCAATGGGATATTGTTATCAGATATGTGACTGCTCTGGAACATTCTGGATGTGCAACTTCTTTAGACTCTGACCACATAACCATATTGTCAATGCTCTTAGAGAAAGCAAGAGATCGAATTGCAAGCACTAAAGAAGGAGAAGTATCCATGGGCAACCCAGAAAACTGGCATCATGAGCTTCTAGAGTCAGCTGCTGTTTCTGTTGCTCGTTCCCCACCTTCCGGAACTTGTAATTCTCAGTTTTTGTGGTATGTGTAAAGTATTTGTTCTGACTGATTTTGTTAAGATTGAATAGCTCTAGATTATTCGTTCCTTCTTTCCTGGGATTGACTACTTCTATATTTAAAAAAGAAAGCTATTGATCATCTGAAAGCATCTTTGCTAAACTTGATTTATATGTATCTGGCTGATATTGTAACCTGAAAATGATTGCATAGGATTAAAGTCCTCATTTAATGTTGTGTTTCACTTTCACAGACTAAAACTTTATTGCCTTATCTGCAGCACTATTGTCGGTGGTTCAACAAAAAGCAATCAAACATCTTTTGTGTCAAGAAATACGTTGATCCTGATATTTGAGGAGGTATTCAAGAAGTTGCTTTCTTTTATTCTGGCATCCTCCTTTACTTGGGTTAGGAATGCAGGTACTCTATTGAGTCCCAATCTATTAACCTCTGTGGAAAACTGTATTGGGCCAGAATATGAAAGTTCCGTCACCATGTTTGAGATGGCTCAGTTTGCTCTTGGAGTACTTGATGGCGCCTTCTTTTCCTTGAAGAAACTGGGTGAAGAAAGTGGGCTGGTTCCAGTTATCTTATCAGCAGTTTTTATAATTGATTGGGAGTTTCTGTTATTATTAACAACAATAGATGATGCCCCTCATGATGAATCAAAGGAAAAATTGAAGGCCAGGCTGGGATTTGGTGAATCTTTTCATGCTTTCCGATGTAAGATAAGTAATCAGTTCTGGAAAAGCCTTGGCTTACACAATCGGCAGGCATTGGGGAATATTTTGATTCAGAGTATGAGATCTGCCATATTTATTGAAGATAAACTAGACACAGAAAAATTCACATCTTTGTGTTGCTTGTGGATGCTTGAAGTTCTTGATTGTGTCTCTCAGGATCAGTATGAGGAACAAAATCTGTTAGACCAACTTCTTTGCAAGGGTGATAGCTGGCCTTTGTGGATTGTTCCCAATTTTAGTAGCCCAGAGGGATTAGTGCTAAAAAATTCATCTGCTGATATCCAGGTACGTGGGGATTATTCAAATTATACATGTGTTAATGTTATACATTCTTGTTTATGCAATCTTCTGTTACATGGAATGTGTAGACTTGTAGACTTAATAGTTTACATATATGACAAATTCAGGACTTTGGCCATCGCAAGTTTGTTTCATTTATTTACAAGATCATCTCAGAAGTTGGGATTGATAGAGTTGTTGCTGGTCATATAAAACATAGTCTCCCTCCCTCCCAGGGAACAACAAATGAAGGGCTTACTCGATCTTGGCTTGCTTGTGAAATATTATGCACGTGGAGGTGGCCAGGAGGAAGTGCTGTTTCTTCATTCTTACCTTCCTTGAGTGCATATGCAAAGAGTAGAAATTACTCTTCCCAGGAGAGCTTGTTAGATTTTATTTTCAACATTTTACTTGATGGAGCACTTATTCATGGAGGATGTGATGCACAGAGTTTTGTCTATCTATGGCCTGCTTCAAATGATGAAGTGGAGGATATTGAAGAACCCTTCTTAAGAGCTCTTGTAGCTGTACTTTTCACTCTGTTTAATGATAATATATGGGAAAGAGAGAAAGCTGTGATGCTGTTGGAACTGCTTGTGAATAAGCTTTGTGTTGGTGAAGCAATAAATGCAAACTGTTTGAGGATTCTTCCTCTGATTGTTAATGTTCTTATTCGGCCATTAAGTCAAAGAAGCATCAAACCTAACGATGAAGAGACACAGCCTGATTCTTCTGGGGAAAATCGTGTACAGGATATTATTGAAGGCTGGCTTCAGAAAGCTGTATCATTTCCACCTTTGATCACATGGCAAACAGGACAAGGTAAATTCATGTAATTGCTGTAAGTCAATAAATCTATTTTTGTCATCTCACTAAGGTTAAGTATATAATCACATGGTTGAGAGTAAGAATAGAAACTGTTTTTATTTCATACATAGAATGCCCACCTTGACAGGGTAGGGCTGGCCTCCCTCATCTTTCACTTGTATTAAAGGGCCATGAATGATACTGCTTGAGGATTATGTGATTGATTTACGGTATTTTCTTCTCGGAAATTTTATTAATGTGTCATTTCTGTAGATATGGAAGATTGGCTTCAGTTGGTTATAGCTTGTTATCCCTTTGGTACACTGGGGGACATACAAACACCAAAGCTGGAGAGAAATGTCAGCTCTGCAGAGAGAACACTCCTACTTGAATTATTTCGGAAGCAGAGAGGTCCTGGCACATCAACTGTAATTAATCAGCTTCCAGTTGTGCAGACTTTACTATCTCGGCTAATGGTTATTTCAGTTGGTTATTGTTGGAAGGAGTTTAATGAAGAAGACTGGGAGTTTGTGTTATCTCAGTTAAGGCGCTGGATTCAGTCAGCTGTTGTAATGATGGAGGAAATTGCTGAAAATATTAATGACATTATCACAAGCCGCCTTCCTTCTGATAATCTCGATGCTGTCCTTAATAAGCTTGGGAAAATTGTCTATATTTCAGATTCCTTTACTATAGACATTGCGAAGAATGCCCTTTTATCATTTTCTCTCTGTTGTGGACCTTTTGGTCTCCAGCAAGCAGAAGATGCAGATAACATAAACCCCTTGAGAACAGAAAGATGGGACCCCATCAAAGATCGAATTTTAGAGGGTATACTTAGATTGTTCTTTTGCACCGGCATTGCAGA
Source organism: Pyrus communis (assembly GCF_963583255.1). Lineage (NCBI taxonomy): Eukaryota > Viridiplantae > Streptophyta > Magnoliopsida > Rosales > Rosaceae > Pyrus > Pyrus communis. Next base: position 3,923,359 of record NC_084816.1, on the reverse strand, counting down.
GGCCATCGCACGCTCTTGTTGTGATGAGGCTGCATCTCTCATTTCATCATCCCGATTTGAACATTCGCATTTTTGGGAGTTGGTGGCCTCAAATGTTGTCAACTCATCGACAAACGCTAGAGACAGAGCAGTGAAGTCAATAGAATTTTGGGGGCTCAGCAAAGGAGCCATTAGCGCTTTGTATGCAATCCTTTTTTCTTCGAAACCCGTTCCTTTGTTGCAGTTTGCCGCTTATTCTATTATTTCATCGGAACCTGTATTACAGTTCGCTATTGTTGAAGACAAAACTTCTTTAGACAGTGTCACTAATGGCGAAGAGGATTCATCCCTTCTTGATATATCAACAGAAACAAGCATCCATTTAAAAGAGGAAATATCTTGCATGATTGAAAAGCTACCATATAAGGTTCTTGAAATGGACCTGGTGGCAGAGCAGAGGGTAAATGTGCTTTCACATAGTAGCTAAATGAATCATTATGGCCTGCGTTCCATCATTATATCTTCAGTTACTTAGTACTTTCTAGCTCTCTGCGATGGTTTTTTATTTCTTTTGTTCTCAAATTTGCAGGTACATGTCTTCCTTGCGTGGTCTTTGTTGCTATCTCATTTATGGTCATTACCGTCCTCATCACCTGCAAGGGAGAGACTCGTCCAGTATATACAAGATTCTGCTAGTTCGGTGATTCTAGATTGCCTTTTCCAGCATATTCCTCTAGAACTGTGCATGGCACCTCTTCTTAAGAAGAAAGATACAGCGCTTCCTGCTGGTATAGCAGAAGCTGCAGCTGCAGCAACACACGCCATCAAAACTGGTTCAGTATTGTTTTCTGTACAATCTCTGTGGCCTGTTGAACCTGTGAAAATAGCTTTGCTTTCTGGAGCAATGTTTGGTTTGATGCTCCGCATCCTTCCTGCTTATGTAAGACAGTGGTTCAGTGATTTACGTGATCGTTCTACATCCTCTGCAATTGAATCCTTCACAAGATCATGGTGCAGCCCACCTCTCATCACAAACGAATTAAGCCTGGTATGTATAGCTTGAAAGATATTGTTAATTTTGTGTTGCTTCTGAGGTGGCCGTAGCTTGTCAACCATGATTTTACTCCGCTGCTTCTCTAGTGCAAACTTGTTCATACACGCAGGAATCTATAAAATGCTGTTATAATTGATAACTTAACCATGTTTGCAGTGCGATTATTGAACAGTTGTAGACTAGTATCCTCAATTACTTTAGCAATCAAGAATAGTATCCTCAATGACAATAAATTGTGTTCTAATTCTCGTGCAGATTAAAAAGGATGAAATAACTGATGAGAATTTTTCGATTATCGTAAGCAAGTCAGCAAATGAGGTTGTTGCTACCTATACAAAGGATGAGACTGGACTGGACCTTGTTATCCGTCTTCCTTCATCTTACCCGTTACGACCAGTCGATGTTGATTGTCGGAGGAGCCTAGGTATTAGTGAAGTGAAGCAGAGAAAATGGTTGATGTCTATGGCGTCTTTCGTTCGTAATCAGGTAAATTGAACTAATTAACCTTGCATTTATAGGAGAATTACACTTATCACTTAGTGGCAATAGCGAAGACTAACAAATCTTTCTAATACTATTATAAAATTTGATTTGATCATGAACGTATATGCGGGAAACAGCAGCACACACTGAAACTGGGTTTTTGATTTTTTGGTAAATGAAGCGGGGTAATTTGATCTTACACAAGTCGGGTCTAAAGATTAGCGAGGGAGACGAAAGGAAAGTTCAGAATAACATGAATAGGTCGTAATAACAAAGCGGATGGACCAATTCAATAGTTTTTTTAACTTGTGTGATGCAGAATGGAGCTTTATCAGAAGCTATCAAGATATGGAAGCGCAACTTTGACAAAGAATTCGAAGGCGTGGAGGAGTGCCCTATTTGTTACAGCGTCATCCATACTGCAAACCACAGCCTTCCTCGCCTTGCCTGCAAGACCTGCAAGCACAAGTTCCATTCCGCTTGCCTCTTCAAGTGGTTCTCAACTTCTCACAAATCAACTTGCCCGTTGTGCCAGTCTCCATTCTGATACCACACAAAAATTAAACGTTTATCCGGTCGGTATGAGTACCGGTGGTTGGCTTTTGATTGTGATCGGAGAATGTGAATTCTACCTTATGAGCTCCCTCCATGCCGAGTGCAGCCAAGTTATGAATTTTTGAATGCTACATCTTAGTTGTGTAATTAGAATCTTGGTTTTTCTTTAACCCGACACTCCTTTTCGATTATATATGCTTAGAGCTTTTAGGTTATAATTATTTCTCAGTAGTTTCTAATGACGAATGTGACCTGAATCTTGCTTCACCTTGGATGTTAGAGCAATCTATAAAGGCTTGTATATACAAAGTAACTAAGTGCACACCCTAATTAAGTTCTTGCAAGATTTCTGCTTTAACTGATGTACGACTCTTTAAGTTTAACCCTTACATCTTCATATGCCCCCCTTATGTGTGGCGAATTTCTAAATCAAACATGTGATTAAAACAAATGGAGTGACGTGGAGTGCATCTAGTTGGTTGGCTTCACACGTGAGACAAATTGCTTTGATATCATAAAGAAAACTAAGGTTTCATCATAAAACCATAAAACGAGTAGCCCAATCTACTTGTAAACCCTTGCAAGATTTCTCCTCATCGGTGACTATTTATGTCTACAGTCTGAAAAAGGTTACCAGTTTCTCAAATATATCTGAAAATGCAAATGAAATGAAAAGAGTTGAGTTCAACATCGAAACTACAAAATGTGAACTGATCTACATATGATACAATGCCTTCAGACACTTATCCGATCGCACTACAAGTTCAATGATAAAAATAAACGATATTTTTGCTATGATCATGAGTAAGTTAATCAAAAGCAGTAACAAATTCTGATTGAATAAGATCAAAATCAACGGGGCAGTGAGGCGGAAAAAAAAAAAAAAAAAAAATACAGCTCTGCCAGTTGTGTCTGTAACTACCGTGATACAAAAATCATATTCGCCTTTCACCCTATCGAAAGGAACCAACCGTTTCCCGTGTCAAAGGAACTAACTATCAGCCCGCATCAAAGGAACTAGCCATCTCATTTCTGCTCCATTTCCATTCGACAAGTAGTATACTTTCTTCCAGTTTTCCTCTGTGAATGCTTCGCGGCGAATAAGCCTCTGTCTGCCATATAATACAGTAGAAAAAGGCTGAGAATGTGAAAAGTTTGCAGGGCAAAAACATTACGAAAGTTTTAGACATGAAAGCAAGCCTCCGACGAGTTTGATTGTCTACAAAGCACCGACATAAAGAATAATGCATTTTCATTATGTGGTTGTTGGCCTAATGTCAGTCACTTGAATTTGAAGGACACCAAACCATGTCTGACACATTAATAATTATTGTCTTAAACCGAAAATTAAGATACATGTACTATCTATCTTTTACTAATTTTTCAAATGACATTCGCACGTGTCATGGTAAAACAAATTAAATCAGAGTATATACGCAATCTAATATAAAATGATGCGATAAGACTGCATTGGAAACTTGGCAAGCATTAACTACATACCTAAGGTAGTAATGGCAAACAGCTGCTGCTTCATCTAAAGTGTAGCGTGAAAGGTTGACGCGAGCATCTACGGGCACATCTGGCAAGTCTTGACGAAGCTTTCCTACTGCTGTTGAATGTGAAAATGCGCCCACCATCATGTCATCATTCCGCATAGATCTAAAAGCCTTCACCTGGAAAAATTGTGTCACATGTGTGTGCATCAGTTTTCAATATACAAAATATTGCAGACAAACCATAACTTAATACCAACTTGTACACCCAAACTTGATTGCATAAACAAAATAATCAAATAAGAACCACATCCGAAGGAGAACGAGATTATTTGAAGCTGTAATACAAAACCTAGATAAACATAGATGAATGGACATTCTGATGGTCCTCACATATAAAGATTTACGAATTACAAGCATACACCAACATTATTCTCAACCAAACAGAGGGGACCTACCGTAGCGAGTTCTTTAGCATGTATTGGTCGAGTAGAACGAACAGTTACTGGCTCTTCATACTCGCTGAACGTAAACCAGTTATTATACTGCAGAAAGCGAGCATAAAAATATAGCAAAAGTTTACAACACAGCTCTAGAAACAAAATTCATTAATAAAATAAATATCAATTATCAAGTAATCAGCTGCACCTGATCAATTGCAATAAGCACGGGAATATTTTTCACAAGAGATAATTCCTTCCTCAAATGAACTACCACTCCAACAGCTGCATGAGTGTGCCTGATTCCTGAATTAACAAGGTCATATAGAGTTGAACCTTCAGGCATTGCCATGGAATCAGTTCCATCTCTCATCCACCCAACACCAGCACCTTCTCCCAAAGGAATAGGATCAAGTATTTGGCACAACAATTGTTTTAAATGGGATTCGTTATATTTCAGGAAATCCTGGAACAAAATGACAAAAAAGATGAATACAAAGCCATGGAGATGATCAAGAGCACATAATCCGAGATTTATGGACTATTCTTATTTGTCAAAATTTAATCCCTTCAAAGGTACTCAGAGACTACCGATCGTATTTAAGGCAACAGCATGTTATAATACAGAAAAGAAAGCTCCACAATCTTACCTTCAGAATATTTTCAGCCTGAACAGGCGTGTCCCAAAGACCTGTTTGTGGGTTTTTATAGAAGAATCCTCCATGAGTCCACTCCCTGCCTCTCGGAACATATAAAACCAACCAACCTTCCTCACGAGCCCATTGAACTAACATTGCAAGAGTAATACTCTTTCCGCAGCTTACAGGACCGTCCAAGACAATCTGCTTTTGAGCTTTTTTACCTGAAAAGGAAAACATGGATAAGGGCATCTTACACATGATCCATCATTCAACATGTACGTGAAACTAAAGTATGCATTGCAACGTCGATTATCTATAAAGGGACATTGGAAACAATGAAAAGCATATGAGGCCTTGCCAAACTAAGCAATCCAAGATATTTATCCAATTTCCTAGCCTCCTCATTTTCAACCCTAGTGATTAGCAATTTTCTAGTACATGAATTATGAAGTTATGAACCCTTGGAAATCTATACTAATCAAAATTGGGTCTTTAAAATGGAGTTAGATCATACTGAGCTACAACATAAAACCCATCATATTCAACTGTACTAAGTACGAATTACAGCATCAATTAACTATAAAGCAATATCAGAATCTATAAAAAGCATAACGAGGCCTTGTCAGATTAAGAAATCTAAAAAATTTATGAAACTTTCTAGCTTCCTAGTTTCCTACTCCAATGACTAACAATTTTCTAGCATAATCAGCCATTGGACATCTATAGATATCAAAATCGGAACTTTAAAATCGAGATAGATCATAATATGCTACAACAAAAAACAATCCTTTTCAACTGTGCCGAATAAAAGCATTAGTCTCAAACTTTACCAGCTCTAAACAAGTAATGCATTATGCATCAATCAACGGAACACAAAGCACGCACCTTTGCTGCTAACCGAGTCCAACGGCGGGTCCACGATCCTTCGAAAATTGTCACGAAGATCGAGAAAGCTCTGGCGGACGATCACCGCGCTCTGCATTGCGTCCTCGAACTCCTTCACCATCCCCAATGGCAACCCCTCGGGCAAAACATTGTTCAATTCCTCCATCCTTCAAATCAAAAAGCAATCACATTCCAATAAATACACACATAGATACAGAGCTACATCGATTTCGTTACAGATTTCGATTAGGGTAAGGGTTTTACTTGAGCTTGAAGTAGGAGCAGGTGTCCTTGCGGCTGAGCTGAGAGAGTGTCGGAGTGGAAGTGAACAGAGGACGGCCGTTGGGTCCCACATCGAGCGACCGGTCCTTCTCGTCGGCTTGGAGCTGGTGGGCGCGGTAATTTTGGCCGGAGAGAGCCGCGTCGACCTCCGATACGGCGTCGTCGGCGGCTGCTGCCGGATCTTTTTTGGATTTGCCGGTCTTCTTCGCCTTCTTGGCCATGGTGTCCTTGGACGTCGAGTAGCTCATCGTCGCCGTCAGCCTCCATGGCTCGGGTCTTGGGCCGCCCGACCCGGATGCCCGTCGGAGAAGGGTCCGAAACATTTCGCTGTCCTCAAGGGTTTTGCAAGGTTTTTTGGAGGAGAAGGCGAAACTGTGTTGCTTCCGAGAAATTGGCCACACCGGTTGGTGGGTAAAATAGTAATTTTGAGAAAAAGTGGGCCTAAATCTATTTGGTCTAAAAATGGGCCTGACCGTCGGACTGGGTAATATTTTGGGTCAGATGGGCTTCGTCTCTTTCGAATCTGTGTGGCTGGGTTTTGGAAGTATAAGCCCACCAAAGCAGAAGTGCAAATACCATCCATGCCACGGTGTGAAACTTGTACCCAGTGCACAACCCTAAAGACACCACCCATACAACAGATGTTTGCTACGTGTTCGAAAAGTAAATCACACATCAAATATACGTTTGTCACTTGATAAATTGGTGTAAGAGCGAATCTCTCGTTTCATAGAGGTAACTCTACCATCGTATGGTGAATCGACTTTCATCAGAGAATGAGCCCCCAAATGTGTCAGCTTTGTGTTTTTAAATAGCACTACCCTGGTGGACGGTATAGTTAGATAATAGAAAACGAATAAAATGGTTTTGAGTGATTGATAAATATAGTAAGATTAATGATAATAGACAGTGCACAATAGTGGTGTTTGTGGCATGGACAATAAGTGAGCTAATGGGGTCTGAGTTAAAGATTGTGTGATCCAACTCAAAAGGATTTGGCTTTAAAAGAAAGTAACAAGTTACAATTAGCAAGAACAGAAAGGGTTTATCACAACCAGTTGTATTATTGGTGTGCCGTCCTGTATTTTAAACACACTAACAAATCTCTCATTCACAGAGGCCATAACACGTGTCAAAAGAAAAGAACCAGGCAGATTATAAAATACGGGAAAGGATCCTCGCCGGATCCTTTTCTTGGAGATCCCATGACCGTGACCGTTCATCGTATATTATGCGGTTAGAAATCATTTTAAATTTTAAATCAAATATAAATAGTACTTAACGAAAATTGACCGCACGATACACGATAAACGGTCACGATCATGGGATCCCCAAGAAAAAGATCCAGCGAGGATCCTTTTCCATAAAATACAACAACTACTTCACTAACATATTTTAATCTCCACAATGCTTGGTTTATAAGTTTATATTGTAAAGTGGAGACTTGTGGAACACGATCGATAGTTCACATTTCTTTTTCTGGTAAAAATCTTTCACATTTTGGAAACCATACATGCGGATAACTTCCTCACCAATAAACCAATCACTGTATTCTGATATGTTAGGACTAAAAAATTGCTTTTTGCTTACTATTGAGAGCAAGAATATCACGTATGTGAGAAATTAAGGATCTTATAACTTGTTGGACTATTTCTCGTATTGATATATAATTTTATGGTGGAATTTCAACTTTTTTCATAGTATCAGAGTGAGTTGGTCTTTGTATAAGCCCAAAGGCAACACATGTTCCACATCACCTGTTCTGTATTATTCACGTGTTAGGTTTGAAATTTCTTTATACTTGAGGAGATGTGTTTAAAGAATGAATCCTAGATACATAAAATAAGGAATCTTATATATATTTATAAGTAGTTACAATGGTATGATAGCTCCAAAATTGAATTCGATTCGTAATGTACCGTCTTTGGGATGTTTGAAGAGTCACACTATGGATCGTAATATTTGATTTTTTAAATAATGTGACGTAGAATTAGAAGAGCAGTTCAAATCGGCGAATTTCGATGTGAATAGTGTTCTTTGTGATGAATAATACTTTTGGAGTTTTCGAAGTCAGTTAATGGTGCAAGATACCTTTCTGAAATAAGAATATGACGAATCAAATACATTGCTTTGCGGCGACCTAAGACGAATTTCGGGAGTTTGAGATCGTTTGGTGGATCAAAGAGTAATGTTATTCATACTATGTTTTTATACCATATTTTTATACCACTTTAGTTGGAATCTGATGTGAACAGCCACATCATTTGAAAAATTTGCAAAACCTAAGGAAAGAATGAAGAAATACTACTCGTATACCACAATCATCATTTAATTAACTAATTTTTCTTAATTATTAGTTTATTAAATAATGAACTAAATTTAAAATTTTGATTAATTCAAATGATGTGACTGTCTACATCAAATGTCACCTAAGGTGGTATGAAAATATGATACAAAAATATAGTATGAATATCATTACTCGTGGATCAAAACCAAATTTAGTTATTTTGGGCATCTTCCTGTTTTGTATGTTTTTGTTGTTAGGGTCTCATGAAACTATTTCAACATCTTTTATGATTGTATTTTTGTTATCATTTTCATAATATTATTAAGAAGGGTGAACGACTAATTTAGTCTCTAAATTATCACCTGAGTGAAAATTAGATTTCTAAACTATTTTTTTTCAGAAAAACCAGTCTTTGAATTATAAAAATCTGCCAATTACATCCCTAATTTAAATTCGAAGCTACTATATTCAATTTTCCATCAATTTAAGTCATGTTACTTACATGTGATACACATTAGAGGGTAGATTTGTAATTTTTCATAAAAAAATAGTGTATGGAGTTAACTTTGAAGGGTAAATTAGACATTAGATTTGCAACCTATATAAAATGTTAAGGGCTTATAGGTGAAAAAAAAAATGATGGTATTACACTCTAAAATGTGTCAAGTGACTTAAGTTGACGAAAAATTGGATAAAATAGCTTTGAATATAATAGTATGGATGAAATTAGCGATTTCTAATGAATTGAGGGACTTAATTTATCCAAAAACAATCCATGAACCTAATTTTCATTGAGGTGATAGTTCAAGGACTAAATCGGCACTTTACCCTATTAAGAAAGTTGAGATTTTTTCAATTATTATATGAGAATCCAAAATTATTCATACGAAGGAAGCGTGCAATTCATTTAGGCTGATGTTGTTTACACACTCTTCATTAATATCTATCATTTATTCTTCTCAATTCATTCGATTCGACGGCAGAAAAATAGAAAGGGATGTGTAGGAGGTAAAAAAGGATGTGTAGATACTAGTTTAGAAAACTTTCGAACTATTTGTTTCATTTCACATGGTATCCTATAGTTAAACCCTAAATTCTAAATTCACTAATATTATAACACACTCACACACCAGTTGGTACTGCAGTATTCCTTTTCACTTGTAATTGAAAGGTTCTACGTTCGACTCTCGTCAAAGGCAAATTCAAATCATATTATTATGATTAGCCTAGTGTGAGGCTTAACCCACTTTGCTACCTCTTAGTATAAATAATATCATTTGTTTAGAAAATAAAATAAAATACACACACACTCACACATACCTGGGTTTCTCAATATTGTAGATTCATCAATAATTAAATAAGCCGGCCATTTGTACTTCCAAATATGTACATTTTGTAAATAGAGACCATAACTAGTTAAGACATCAGCTACAAAGTTTACTTCTAAAAAATTATGAAATTATTTGATAGCCTCAAACGAAGAAATCAGCCACTGAATATCTTCAATGATTGATTTAATTTTTAGGAAACTCCACTCATACCTTAAACAACATTGATGACCAGTTTTGAATCTACCTCCACTAAGATTCAAGCAGACGAAAATGACATATATAGAGCTCAATTTGCTATTGGTTTGGCGTTTTGGTGTTGCACAAATTGACAAAGATTCAATTAGGTATTCGGTTTGCATGCGATGGGGTAATATTAATTTAACCACCCCAAAAACCCCACTAGTGACCGATAGGCTCAGGTAAATCCACTAATCAAAATTTTATTATTTAATTAGAAACATGCATCTCCACGGAGTCATGGACTGTGATGCAAGAGGCTAGGGCTCTATATTTTGTGTTACTAATTAATAGATTATATACTATGTTGGGAATTAAAGCTGGATTCGATAAGAAACTGCCTATGATTTGAGTCAACTCTGAGAATTAAGGAGACTATATATGGTTCGGAAGACAATGAAAATTGTTGGTCCATATATAGTAGTGTGAGAATCTTGTGTTATCTCAAATCATTTAACTAGTGTGAGAATCTTCTGTTAAGGATATTGAGTACTTACAAGTTTTTTTTGGATATTACCATTGAAGCCATTACTATTTATACTACATTAAGGGAAAATAAGAGTTTGAATCCAAGATTCAATGAGTTGAAGACAATAAAAGAAAGATTAAGTACCTCAAATCCTCCAATCTTTTAGTGCTAGTATAAATTAGTTTCAACTTATTTAAATATTTCAAACAAGTACTTAACTTATTAAAAATGTCACATCTATTAAACCCCATTTAAAAATCTGTTAAATGAACACTTTGTCTCCAAAATCAATAGGAAGTCATGAAAGCATAACTTCCACCAACTAACAGTCATCACCACCCCCATCAAGCCATCACTCCAAACCCACACAAAACCACCAACTCCACCCTACAACTCAAGCTGCCAACATTGAGGTGAAGGTCATGAAAGTTGCTGAAATGGTATGGACTGCTATAATGTGGCCACCACCATCTTCATCGCCTGCAAAGAAGAACGAGCAGAGAATTCGCGAATGAGGAAATCACATGAATAGAAATAAGTTCCTTTAAACCCCATTTGAATTCTTAACCCTCTTCGGAGATTGCTTTCATGATGTAATTCCAATTTGGGTTCCATTTCGATTCAATTCAATACCTGTTTGATTATTGAGTTCCATATTATATATACCATATTTAAAATTTAGATTTTGAGGCAACTAATTTAATGTTGACCATGATATATCCAGTTGGAGGGTTTGAATATAATCTATGTTTGAAAATTTAACTAAGGCTCTACGGATGTAACATTTTCAATAGATTAGATACTTATCAATTTAGAATGACATAAAATATTTGGAAGATTTTAGGTACTTGATCCTAAAAAGATATATTTTAACCACTAAAGTAATTCATCAATTGATTCTTATTAAATCTAAGTCAAAATTTCCAATTTCTGATCACAAAAAAAAAAAAAAAAAATTAAAAAAATTAAAAAAATTAAAAAAAAAAAAAAACTGAGAACAATAATATTAGTGATAATTGGTACTTCAACCTGTTCCTTGAGACCATAAAGAAGTTAATTATTCTTATTAAAGAATTAATTGAAATAATAAGAACTTTTGAGGTAAAATAAATACAAGATTAATCAAATTTTGCTATGATTAATTCAGTTATATTTTAAAATGAGGAGATGATTCACACCCATCATTTTTAATTTCTCAAATCCACCTCTTTATTTCTAGCTAGCCAAATGGTGAACAAGCCAAACAAAAATAACAAGCAAAATTAAACAAGAATATATGACATGCTAAAAGAGTGTGTGTTTATCATTTTTTTTCTAAATATTATGACTTAGTTGCTATAATCATCTTATGTTTATCACTTCTCAAATCAGACTCTTTATTTCTAAGTCAAATTTTGACTAAAAAGACTAAAAATTAACTTTGTAGTTTAATCTCTATTAAATTTCTTAAGTTCTAAACGATTATTACTATAGAAGTAGCCTCCACAAATGTAGTTAGTTTGAGAAACCTCTAGACATGATTGTGGATCTCCTTCTGAATAGTAGTCATACTTGGTAATTTAGTGTGGAGTATATTTTCTTCTTCGACCGAGTTGAAATCCCTAACAAAATTTGTAACAAGGGCCACTAATAATGTACCATATCCTCTCTCTCTCTCTCTCTTGTACGTAATCTTCCATATTACTAAATGAGAAGCCAACAGAAATATACTTATGTGAACATCCAACTTTCAATCATTTGCTTTTTCTCTCTCTCTCTCTCTCTCTCTCTCTCTCTCTATATATATATATATATATATATATATATATTTACGAATTAGCTCTTGGGTCTATTAATTAGTATTTTTGGTGAATTCATAAAAGAAATACATTTATGATCAAAGATTACTTTGTTTTAGTGTGTCAGAAATAAGGTTTAGTACACAAAGTGTTAATATAAGTGGTTGGTACTTGAAAAAAAAAAATTTTCAACCATTTGTATTACGACAATTGATGTACCGAGCCATGTTTTTGGTACATTGAAAGGCTAATGCTAGATAGACTAAATTTTGAAGGGTAATGATAAGAAGACCAAATTTTTTGATCCAAATTTGTAAACCCAATAATGTGTCATCAATAAAAAATAAGCACGTTAATCAATACTTTAGTGATAATCCAATCATCAACAATCACATTATTTAATTTACAAAATTTAATTTAAAATTTTAATATACCTAGCAGTACCTCACCGAAAATTTCTTGTCTTATACGATCATACTCACATGCAACCGTCCAAACTACCACAAACCATGTTCTCCTCCTATATAAACACCAATGCCATAACACTAACGGTTCAAACACAAACATTCCCAACTCACCAAGTCCCTCACACAGAGATATATTGCTTTGAGCTCCAGACCTGGCAAACTCTCAACTATGTCCGATGGAGGGAGAAGATTCCGAAGAAGCCAAAAACAAAACGACAGTGACGGTTTTATACCAAGCCTTAACGTCCAAGGACGTTGATGTCGTCCACCTTCTCCTCGCGCCCTACCTCGAGTGGTGGTTCCATGGCCCCCCAACTCACCAGCATCTGAACCGCCTACTCACCGGTGCACCACCGTATGACTCATCGTTCAAATTCGTCCCTCTCTCTATCATTGCATTTGGATCAATGGTGCTGGCTGAAGGATACGACGTGGCTCGTTCCGTTTCGTGGGTGCATGCGTGGACCTTCACTGATGGGATTATTACCCAGGTCAGGGAATACAACAACACGTCCGTCACGGTCACCCGGTTATCCTCGCCGCATATCAGATCACAACCGGGGAATTGCCAGTGTGTATGGCAGAGTAAGCTCTCGGATGACAAGTCTCTGCCTGGCCTCGTTTTGGCGCTATAAGTTATGCTGCGTTAATTATCGTTTGAACTGTTACAAATTAATATTAGTTTGAAAGGGGTTTAAGCCCACGAAATACTTAACATGCAGCGTTGTACTATTTATTGGGCAAAAATGTTATTTTTACCATATTTTTCATACTATACATTTATACTTAATTTCTTTCTAATAGAGATGAGACGCACATGTATTAGTGGACTATACCTCAATTAGAGAGGTGTGACGGATGTGATAACAAAAATATAGTAGGTGTAACATTACCCTCTATCTGGTAATAAGTATTATGTGGTTTGGCTGTCGGGTTTATATTTTGTGTATTTTGTTGTGTGGAATGTTTGTTTATTTTTGTATAAAACGTTGTGGTCCTCTTGTATATCTCAACTTGTAGTTATGCCGTTGTCCTTCCGAAACCCAAACGCAATAATGGAATGGAAGAAGACCGATATGAAGGGGGGAAAATGCATCGGGACGACAACAAATAAGGACTAATTTAGAAGTTCTTTTAAAATAATTGATGAAAGTATTTTTGGTGAAAATATTTTTTGAATTAACTTTTAGTAAACACACAAGTGAATTCTGAAAATACACTTAAATGTTTTATTGAAGAAGCACTTTGAAACTCAAAAACATTCTTTCTAAAAACATTTTTTCAGTCATTTAAAAGTACTTCCAAACAAACTCTTCATCATGATAATGTCTCTTGGTATTTTCTTAATTTTTATTTACCAAAAATTATGTCTTTTAGTTTTAGTAAGAGATGCTAGACAAAAGTCACATAACGCAAAAAATAGGAATTTTTATCGTTTTCAGCCAAAATTTCACCCTTAATTTAGGAAATGTTATTTTTTCTTATAATATATATATATATATATATATATATATATATATTAGTATGTCGATATTTTTACACTAAAAGGGAGGGGGAGTTTGGCTAAGCCACACAATGGGTAACCTAACTTGGTATCGAATTCACCATTCACGAGATTTGAACCTGAGACCTTTCACTTCTAAGCGAAAATGAATACCACTAAATTGTAGTACTGAGTAACTTTTTTATAAATATTTTAAATATACCAAAATCACACTTGAATAAACCAAAATATCCTGAGTACAGTGACACCCCTTCATATTCTGGGTTGGGGTTCAAAGTCGAGGGTATTGCCGTATTGGCAAACTAGTTGGGGGCATTGTCGAACTAATGGAGGACACTTGCAAATTTTCTCATCATGCATCTTGGAAATTCGATCATTAGCCCTATTACGATTTCATTTTTCAACGAAAGGGTCATGGAAGAGAAACTTCCAAAATTCGAGTATGCTTTCATATATAATTTGCAGGGTGTGTTCTCATATTATAAAAATCTCATATCACAACATCATTATCAATAAAATCAAAACATCTTTCTCAATGTATATATACAATAAAGTTATCATTCAACTATTAATCTCTCGTCATATTACGATGTGATTTATTCACAATATTCATCACCAAGCTCTTTCAACGGAAGCAGTTGAAACAAGTAAAATTAATAAGAATCTGACTTGAAAATACACTAACACTATGTTTAGATGAAAAAATTTAAAATTACTAAGAAATTTTAAAATGATGGAAATTAAAATGACGAGATTTTATTTTCTAGAATTTGTGAATTTTCCTGTTTGGTTAACCTTAAAAACAATGGAATTGAATATGAAATTTTTTATTTTTAAACTCTCAATCATAGAAATTGGAAAATGACACCCATTTACATGGAATTTAAACTTGGGAATTAGAGGTCCTAATTCCAAGTTTTTTCCACGTGGAAATTCTAAATTTCTATGCTTATGAATCCAAATAAGAGAATTTATGTATGTCAATTTATAAATTCTGACTTTAATCTAAATTCCAAGTTTATTTTCCTCTTCCAAACATAATGTAAGGGGTTTTGGCTTGTGCCAATTAAAAAAATATTACTTAAAGGTATCCTTTTTCATTTGCCTTGGTTAGGATCAAATAAAATTTAAAGGGAGTTTTAACGAAAAGTCTATGGTACTGTTTACTTTAACAAAAAACTACATTTTTACATTAAAAAGTCAAACTTGATACTATTCACTTTACCCTTTATTTTGTCCTTATTGTTAAAACTCAAAGTTTTCAAACCATTTTCATTAGTTTTCCTAAATTTCAAAGGGGGATTTTAAAACCTATTGGGGTCATTAGTTGCCAAGTAGCTGCTAGTGGCCCCACATTATTTCCGATACTGATTAGTATGTGTTTCCGTCTCTAATGGTGGGTTTTGTGTTCTAAGATTAGGGTTTCAATTTAGAAGTCGAATTATCTCCCTTTCTATTATTATCTCTTCCTCTCACACTTTATTTTTTATCTTATTCTCTATATAAAAAATTTCATAATCAGATGTAGACGTAATGTAATCGCAACCAATTAAATAGAAGAAGATGAAAGGAAAGAGAGATTATAAGGGAAGAAAATCCTACTTCTTGAATTTATCTAGTCTTTTTGGGCGTTTGATTTGTCCCCCTTTGCTACCATAAAACATCTTTGTGACTACCAATCATCCATTCCTATCCAGATGGCAAAATGTTTCAAAACCAGGAAACGAGTTTCTACATAATACCAGACACAATTTATGACCCTATGAGTGACATGCAACCAACGATCCAAAAAAACAAAAAAAAACGCATGAAAGTGGAACCCGATGGTTCTCAAGCCGGAGAAATTTTTAGTTGTGATGAAAACACGGATGGTACACCACGTGTTTTTATGTAAATAGTGGAAACTTTTAATTTTTAAGTTATTAACCTTTTAACACATATAACCCACCATTTATATGGAAACACATGATGTACCATCTTGTGTGACGGTCACAATGAAAAATCTCTCCTCAAGCCAAGCTATGTTCAGTGGCATGACGATTTCTGACCATTGATCTGCACAACACACTCGATCAATGGTCAGAAACCGCCCGTGCATACACGAACATGCCGTGGGTCACTTGAGTCGGAAACCACTGGCACATGCATAACCAACCGATTTAAGCACAATCAGATGGTTCTTGGTGGTTGAAGTGGTGGAATATCTCAGCTATTAAGATGTGTGCTTCTCAACAAAACCCAGTTCTCTTGTATTTAGGTTCAATACTCCAATTACATATGAATCCAAACATGGGATAAATTGCCTCTGCATTCAGTTTCTTGGGGATCAGCACGAGTACAGTAAGATTAACAACTATTCAACTATTACATATCTGCAACGAAACAACATTCGACTACAGAGAAGAGGATCCGTAATTTTCAGTTACTTCTTGGCAAAAGTGATAGCGATGGCGTTTTGAGGGGTGACCTTGAAGCCTTGAAGGGCCTGCATGGCGACCGATGACTGAATGTCATCTTCATACTCTACAAAGGCAATGCCTGGCTTCGCATCAATCATCCTGACTTCCCTAAACCCTGCAAACTGTTTGAAGAGCAATTCCAGCATATCACTGGTAGTTTCGTGAGGCAAATTCTCAATGAACAGGATATTGTTTGGAGCTGCAGCTTCCTGTGCATTCGAGTTACCATGGCGGGACGGGGCCTGTTGAAGATATGCAGAGAATTAAAATAAATCCACCATTCAGTGTGGTAGTTGACAAAGAAGTGAATCAAATTGCATTGCACAAGAAGTGCATCAAATAGCATCGCACAACTGTGTTCATATCGGAAACACTTACCGTCCTGCCTCCGTTTTCAGCAGCTGCACCATTTTCGGTTGCATATTGTTGTCCTTCATCACCTCGCCGCTTTCTTTCAGCTGAATCAACAGATTCATTTCAAAACATAAAACACATGGTATTAAACAATCTAATTTGAGCAAGCATATTTTTCTAAATAAACCGAAAGTTGATTTTCTGTATGAGCCACCTTGTAATTATAGCAACCTAAATAGACCTTACTATATACTTAAGAAAAAGGGGTAAATCAAATGTTATCTTAATTTCCCCAAGTCAAGGGAAAAATGAATGCTTTGAATAATGCAGTGATGTTCCTGCACCTAGAGGCCAGAGAAACCCAAATGAGTCAAATGCATTCTATCAAAATTTTCTAGACATGCGACCAAACAAAGTAAGGCAGTACTTTAATACCCAGAATGAATCTCAAACTATCACAACAATACTACTTTTTCTTACTATTAGTACGCACATACCCAGTAGGTTCTAGCGGTTCAAGTGGAAGCAATGTCATATGCCCTAATGGTTCAATTGGAAACATAGTGTTCTGAAGATCTTCAGGAACATATAAGGCCAGTTATTTGATTCATTGTGATCCTTACATTCATATGCTATAACGATGGTTAATGCATATCATTACTAGTTTTTACAAAAGTTATGAAATATTTTATACAAACTTCAAGGTTATTCATAACTTCAAAGAAAGTTTCAGTCACCTTTGTCTTCCTGCTTCCTTTTCTTTTCTTTTGGAGCTAAGGTTCCTTCTGCTTCAGCAATGCAATCTGACTTTGTTTTGGCGTATTGAATCCGCTGCACCAAATAAATTGTGCTCATATTAACATTTTAAACTAAGAAAAGTTAGTGGATGTGAATATCACAATAGTGTAATCAAACACCTTCATTTGAGAAAAAACAAAGGAACAGAGTGCATGTAACATTCAAAGTGAACAAATTGTTGTTCCGTAAATAGGTTATTTACTTTCAAAATAAACTTTCAGGTACCAATAACTTCATCTTTCAGTATATGCAATGCCAGATACGGTCTTCAACCACAAGCTTAAAGCAAAATCATCCTCAACGATGAACACGCATACATTTAGAGCTAAATTTTGAGAAAATAAGGAAGAACATAGTATAGGCAGGAAAGCTTAATATGGTTACAGAATTTGGATAAGTAACAAGCATGTCCAACATATATGCAATACGCTACCAACTAGGCTTATTCAATTTTAGACTCACTCACCATGGGTTTATCATAAAACGGAAAGTTTTGCATCTGCCGCACAGCATTACTAGCAGAAGCTACTTCTAGAAATGCAACCCATGCTTGCCCCCTAAGCCTGGGTGTCTTCAAGGCAACAACATCCAAAATCCTGCCATATTGAGAGAATAAGCAATAGAGGGACCTCTTCAATTCTGCAAAGTAAAAAGAATGCCACTATTAACTGACAAAAATAAAATATACGAAAGCTTATCCCCAAAAGTAGTAAAAAAAAACATCTTTTCATGCTAGACATTTCAAAATTCGGATGCAAAACACCAAAGCAAGATGTGAGACCAATATAGAAAACAAAATTGTGATTACTCTCTTGCCTACATAACGTCGCTTTCCCAATTTATGATCCATAAAAGCCCCCCAGTGAACCAGAATCATTTTACAAACACAAAATTGTCTGATGCTGCATCTTGGTTTGGCGGATTCAGAAGATGAAATTGTGAATTAATTCTTCATATAAACTATCTAATGAGACTCTACAAGTAATAAACTTGATGAAATGAAATTGAAAATCTTCAAATCCCTTAAGAATTAAATATACCATGTAATTCAAATGGTAAAATCTAAACCCCTCCTTTTACACTCATCAATCAAATTCAACCCGAGTAAATTTAAGCATGCAATTCAATCTGCAACCAATTTCTCAATCACCAACTATTCCCAGTTTGCACTAAATTCACAATGCCCTAGCTTTTGAGCTTCCACTCACCAATTTAAACTAAACCCTAAACGCCAACTTGTGCTAAGAGAACTTAAAATTCAAATATTATATATATATAAAAAAAAAAAAAAAAAAAGCTTAAATTTTGCGTACTAGAAATTACTATGGTGAGATTATTAGTACGAATTAAAGACCCAACATTTTGTTTTCCTGTAGTTTCTTTCTTTTGTGATTTTCTCGGCAACCAAACAAATGGAAGAAGGGATAGGGCGAAGATTGAGTTACCTTCTTTTTTGATTTTCTCGTTGAGGTTCTTAATGTATATAGTTTGGTTAGGCGGAATGTCCCCTGAAAGCATGGTCGCGCAGAGAGAGAGAGAGACAGAGAGAGAGCGCAGAGCTTTGATTTGTGTGGGAGGGAGATGAAAGAGAAGCGAGAGACTCAGTGACGAATCGGATCTGAGCCCTAGAAGATGTTCATGGCTACCATTGGGCCATAAGATTTCTTTACGCATTTGAGGTTATTGGGGGCCTTGCTCTTTTTTTGGGTCAAATATTGGGCCTTCCTCCTAATAAGCCGGTTCCTTACCTTTTTGTACAAACCGTCTTCCTATCCCACATACAAATGCACTCGAAAACAATGTTTCAATGGAAGCATTGGTTTTTACATTCTTCTAGTCTTCAACTCTAGGAATAATATTTTTCATTATTTTTTTTGAGAACCCCTTAAAGTTAAACTAAAAAGGTGAAATGATTTGTCATTATCTCAATTGAAATATACTGGGAGGATTCGTACTTCAACTAGTTCATGTAGGTCCATATACAAGATTAGAATGCTAGCTCTTTCAAAATGATATTTCAACTAGTTCATGTAGGTCCATATACAAGATTAGAATGCTAGCTCTTTCAAAATGATATCTCATTGATGGTCACCCCCCCCCCCCACCCGGGGGGGTAGTTGGGAAGGGGGCCTTCTTCGCCTTCCACGTAGTTGCATAGGAAAGGCCCAAAGCCAACCCCAGGGAACAATAAAGCTTGATGAGGTCTTTTATGTCCAAGTGCATGTAGTTCACATCTTCACGGACATGTCTATTTCACCAAGCTTCTATCCGAGATAATGTCCAAATACTTTATGATAAAGATATGATTCCATTTCATTTTATAGGGTTTTCAAGTCTCTCCTTGCACTTGGAGTGGACCTTGTCTATAGTTTCCTTTTACACCTATCTATCATTCTATTTCATTTTATTTCGATTTTGTTCGCTGCACCCTACATCACTTTCTAAATCATAATTTTGGGTCCGGCTACAATGTTAGTAAAATTTTACCGTTACAAAATCTATTATTTCCTATATGCAAGACCCAAACCATTAATTTTTTTAGACTCTACGTATAGAAGAAAAATGTCAATATTTAGTGAGCTAATCATTTATCGATTCCTACACGCCAAACTAGGCCTAATAATCAATGGATTGTTCAATCTCAACTTTGGACTGAATCATATTCAATCTAATATCCCTATAGTTTTATATATAAGACTTCATTTGTCTCTGCATATTGATCATTGTAATATGCATTCTTCCAAAATAAAACTTGACAGCGGTCATCAGAACATGAGTTGCACTGAATGAAATATTCTGCGGATATGCCTACAAATGCTTCTCTGTAACTAATACTAGTAAGGAAGAGACCAACTATTTAAACTAAATTTTGTAGATTATATGACGTGATTGTTAATGGTTGGATTATTACTTAAAAATTGATTAACGTGTTTATCTCTATTAGTGATACATCACATAGTTTGCAAATTCGATCTATCTAGCATTACTCTACCGGTAAATATTGTTATTTATCTTTTAGTGAAAAATTTTTTGTTAAAAACTTTTCACTTGCCCTGCATTATTGCATCCATTTTTAAGGCCACCATGGTTTAATATCAGCCTTCTATGTCACTCAGTACTACGGTCTGATGATATTTTTCTTCACTTATAAGGTAGAGGCCTTAGGTTTGAATCTCGTAGTGTGTAGCTTAACTGAACTCCCTCCTCCCTTTAATGTAAAAATATATCGTTGTACTAAAAAAATATTCAGCTTCTTTATGCTGATATGAAGTTAACTTGGGGCTAAAAGGCGAGGTTTTTATATAAACCATAAATAATGTACAAGCTTAGCATGGTAGAGAGAGAGAGAGAGAGAGAGAGAGAGAGAGAGAGAGAGTAATTTATATCTTGAAAAAATGGATTGCATAATTTAATTCAATACAAAATGGGGTATGAATGTGTTCCACTTATTTTTATCGATCCAATCAAATCTCGAATGCCAAATGAACCAAAATACAATCTGTGGCCAAATTTATTCAGTTTCCCGTATTGTATACGTGAGCTGCCAAACGCGGCTTCGCATACGCAAGAAGTGGCTTAGCGAGTAAGAGGTCGTTTTGTGACTCGGTGCGTTCAATGATCGACTCAGTAGGCGGCACGTGCCAACTGAACCCATGAAGAAGCCGAGCAAACAACATGACGGTCATGGCAGTGCCGAGTCTACTCGCAACGCAGCCCCGCATTCCCGTGCTGAACGAAATGAATCACAACTCCGACTCGGTGAGCACCACCCCGGACCCGTCGTCCTTGAGGTGCCGCTCCGGCTTGAACTTGAGAGGCTCGTTCCAAACTTTACGGTTACGCTCAAGCCCAACTCGGCTGAGAATCACGTGGCTAACCTTGGGGATGAAGTAATCTCCGACGGTGGTGTCGGCCATGGACACGTGGGGCACATTGAACGGTGCCACCGGGTGGAGGCGGAAGGCTTCTCTGGCGCAGGCCTTTACGAAGTTGAGCTGCGACAAATCCGACTCTTGAACTTGTCTGTTCCTTCCGACCACAGCATCAAGTTCTTGTGTTGCTTTCTCAAAGAGTTCGGGTTGATTTATCATCTCTGCAATTGCCCATTCAGCAGCATTTGAGGGATTGTCCACTGCTAGCATTATTAGTTCCTGCATCCACACAACAATTATATACGTCTTCATGGCTAGGAATGCAGGTGGCTAGGGAACCTTAATTAGTAGTTTTCAACCTATCCATCACCGGTTTTGCCCCCGTCTTCGACTTTCTTTATTTGAATTCTAGAGTAGTGGGAGAAAAATATATAAAAAGGTTTATATCAACCCGATAGCATGAGAATGCAAGTGACTCTCTACCATAATGGTGGAGAGGAGTGTTGCCCTTACACCATGGCGTGGATTCGAACTCTGTTAGCTCTCTAATCTAACATTTAATCTAACAAATCTATCATTTGACAAAAAAATAAAATAGCATGAGAATATCTTAGGAAGAATATATCAGGAATGCGCATTTCTTAATCTTTAATCGGAACCACTCAATTTCTTAATGTTCATTTGAAGATCATCCTTACAAAAAAATCATTTAAATCATAGATTGTTTAGTCATTCAAATGTATAGAACAAACCAACATTGTAAGTACCAAGTAATATATTCATGATGAATTATCCGTTTATTTGATACATTTGGATGACTAAATAATCTCCAATTAGAATAATTTTTTTAGATAATTTTCAAATGAAGATTAAAAATATGAACGATTCGAATTATGAAGTTTATACGATGAAAATATGTTATTCGAAGGAGTGGGATATGTTCATTCCCTCATCAGAGGAGCTAGCACAAATATTATCCTTGTAGGCAAAGTCATTCAAATTTTTACCATCTTTATATGTTAAAAACTTACCATAGTCAGCTGATGAGGATAATTAATAGCTATGGTTCTCATTTGTCATTTTGTTTTACATGCCTATTTTAATTAATGTTATTTATGTAGAACAAATTGATTTTTATTTTTTTAAGATTTTATTGTTAAACAAAGGATATTATCTATACTAAGGGGTAAGAGAGTGGACTAAATCTCACAATGAACTAACCATAATAATGTGGTCCGAAATCATCTTTGACAAAAATCGATCACTTACAAATGAAGAGAAATACTACTAAAATACATACACAGGTAATATAGATATATGAGTCTTGATATCTGTTGCGGAGGTAGTGGTAGAATTTGCTTATCTATAAATAAAGTGTCAGTTGAACATATATGCATTACCTCTCCTCTCACTTCTCTCTATCTCTCACTTTCTCTGTTTCTCACTTTTTCTTTGGGAGCCATGCATCTCTCTGTTGCATCAATTCAACATGTATGAACTCAAAAAAGCTGGACTTTAACATGGCCTCAGCTATATATGTTGAGACGAGCAAACTTAATCGAAGTCTCTAAACGGCAGCAGGCCTTTCAAATTCTTAAACTCGTCTCCACATTTATGAAATGGTAACTTACAATTTGGAACATTTCGGTGATTTTCTTGAACACTTTATGGGAGAAAGATAGGTTGAAAGGAGCATATATAATATCCTTTTTTATGGCAACGATAGAAGGAACATAATATCCTTTAAAAAAAATGCACACGTGACTAATTTTAACACAAAGAGGAATATGCCACATTACTACATGGAGAATAGTCTATGTGACACATTTGAAAAAGAAAAACTGAGCGGTAAATTTGCACACCCCTATAAGTACTTTGGTGGGTAATTGTGCAAACTGCCTCATTACATATATACTGAACATTGTTTAGTTTAATACAAGATGTTATAAGATTTCTTCCACTTATTTAAGCCTAATCAAATCATGCATGCCGAATTTAGGGAAAAAAAATATCTTGCAGCCGAAGAAGACAGATTCTCCTGACCCGATTCAACTCATTTTGTTTGGTAAACATGAGCAGGCAAACGTGGCTTTGCGTATGCAAGCAGTGGCTTCGCGAGTAAGAGATCGTTATTTGACTCGGTGAGTTCGATCCTCGACTCAGTGGGCGGCACGTGCCATGTAAACCCATGAAGAAGCCTAGCAAACAGCATGACGGTCATGGCAGTGCCGAGTGTACTCGCTAAGCAGCCTCGCATCCCCGTGCTGAACGAAATGAACCGCAGCTCCGATTCGGTGAGCACCACCCCGGACCCGTCGTCCTTGAGGTGCCGCTCGGGCTTGAACTGGAAGGGCTCGTCTCAAACTGTAGGGTTACAGCCAAGTCCGACTCGGCTGTGAATCACGTGGCTACCCTTGGGGATGAAGTAGTCTCCGACGGTGGTGTCGGCCATGGATACGTGGGGAACATTGAACGGTGCCACTGGGTGGAGGCGGAAGGCTTCTCTGGCGCAGGCCTTTACGAAGTTGAGCTGCGACAAATCCGACTCTTGAACTTGTCTGTTCCTTCCGACCACAGCATCAAGTTCTTGAGTTGCTTTCTCAAAGAGTTCGGGTTGATTTATCATCTCTGCAATTGCCCATTCAGCAGCATTTGAGGGATTATCCACTGCTGCCATTATTAGTTCCTATATCCACACAACAAATATACACGTTAATTTCTTGATCAATTAGTAGATAATGCAGTTGCTTTCAGTCACTAGCACGATCAAAATGTATGACAATATGAGGAGATGATTTCTGATTTGGATCCCGGATTTAAATTGTTGGAATCTTTGGGATCTTCACATCTTAGTCATTTATTATACATTGTGCGGTTAGAAATCATTTGATTTTTTTTCTATTTAAAATTAAACACAAATATTACCTGATGAAAATTAATCGCACAATGTCCGATAAACGATTAAGATATAAAAATCCTTAAAATCTCTACAAAATGAATCATACTTTTCCGATGATCTTGTTGTATAACCGGGATCCTTAGAATATTTGGATATCTTTGAAAAAGGAAATTGTACAAACTACTGATGCGACTTATTGGTACTAGCTCTAAAATATTGGTACGAAATTGCCCAAAATGTCACGTGACTCGGTTTATTCATAAATAAATTTTTGAAGAACGGGAAGAATGATTTGCATGTCCAAATAAAATTGCTCAAAACCCTAATTTTTTTGCTCTTCTTACAGTTGTCAATAGTATCGAGATTCCTTCGCATCAACTCTTAATATATATGTAAACCAATAAAATTATTTGAACACGCAAAAATAAAACACTTGTTAATACATTATTAATTATGATGATCCTGCTATTAATAATATGTGAATTTTACTTTACTGAAAATGTATTAATTTTGTATGTCTCAATAACACCTTACTTTTGCATTTGTGCATGATATATATACCTAAATCACATGTAAAAACACAGAGAGAGACTTACATTTACTTGAGCTTTGATTTCTTCTAATGAAAGCAAGGGTTCACCATTCTTGTCTTTCAGAGAAATAAGAATGTCAAGCAGGTCTTGTGATTCCTTGTTACCGCCAAGTTTCTGATATTGACGAAACCTCTCTTCAATTAATGGGTCTTGGTGTTTCCTTGTATTTTTTATGGCACCCTTGATAATCTTCTCATGGCCATCCAAATCAAGCCCTCTCAAGCATGGGATGTAATCGGATGGAGAAAATGAATAGATGTAGTTAAGCATTGTAAATACATTTTTCTAAATACTTTTGTTCCTCCAAACCAGGCCCACCATCCTCCATTTCCTCCCCAAAGTACCTCTTGTTGAGAACCATTTTCTTAATCACATTTGCACAATAATGTTGAGTGGCAAGTCTCAAATTTACAATGCCACCACCTTCATTGTTGTTGCACTGGTTGTACACATACTTGACGATTTGATCGGCCTCTTCAACCCTACTTGTGCCTCATTGGAGAAAGCAATTCACTTGTGATCACCTTCCTCATTTTCCTCCATTGTTCTCCAAAGGGCACCATAACCGCAGTTTTGTACCCCTTGGTGATACGAAAAGTGGAAATGCTAACTGGACGCGACGTGAAGATTGTATCTTGATTGTTTAAGATTTCGCGTGCATTCACTTAAATCATCTGACCCAAATATTTATATTGAACTGAATATTTGCAATTTTTCCTTTTGATACATTAGGAGATTTGAATTTAAGATTTCAGACAACACTATAAACCAATTGAGCTATAAAATTTAAATAAACTATTAAAAAGAAAACACTAGTAAGACATATTTTAAGGAGAGCCGCTTTGTCAGCATAAGATACACTTTTGTATTGGTTTCTTAAATAAAAAAAGTTATATATGTGGGATGCCAATCATCTACATCTTATAAAATAACTAAATATAATAAAAGTTTAAAAGTTTAAAAGTTTAAAGTTAAGAATTAAAAAAAGTTAACATAATTGAGCTTTTTTGTGTTTTTTTTTTTTACTTTCGGTGGACACTTTCTTTCACACAACCTTTTATCTTGATCCTAACCTATTGCTATTTTTTTTTTCTGACTAATCCTATTGCTATTTTGTTCGTAACTTGTAATTAACACGGCAATGATTTCCAGTAACACATGTTTAAATAGGTTTTATAGACTCTTCTGGTATATTATTGTATTATACTAAGACTCTTTATATATTTTACGAGAAAAAATCAATTATATACCTTGAATATTTTTCCTTTTTAATACAATATAAAAAGGGTATGATTGGTATGATAATTTGTTGCACTTTCTGTCCCATCTTCTTCGTTCTCCTCCGTCTCCTAGATGCAGATGGATATGCCAAGTGCCCGGCTGCAGTTCCTGCCTTGTAAAATACTATCCGTAATTTGTTGCACTTTCTGTCCCATCTTCTTCGTTCTCCTCCGTCTCCTAGATGCAGATGGATATGCCAAGTGCCCGGCTGCAGTTCCTGCCTTGTAAAATACTATCCAACTACCTTGCCATATTTCAGAAATTGAACAAAATTGATTTTTCATGTTCAGAAACTGCTGCAACGTGTTGTTCATGCATCGCCAGCATGCTTTTATACATGTTATGCATACAACTACGTGCTGCAAAAATATGCTTCCCATATGTTTCACATTTTCCCTCTTCTGCTCCCCATATGTTTGCTTTGCTTTTCGGTCGGTTCCCATATGTTTCATGGGCACGGATGTGATTAAATATTGTTCACTGCTACGAAAATGAGCAGGAACTGCACATTTCTTGGATATAACTAAAAATATACATGCAGCTCCCATATGTTTCTTTCCTTTATGTGGTGTGGAATTAAACTGGTAAGTACATTCATCGTGCCCTAAGAAACAATTATCTGGGAGAGCTGATTTAATTTATGGCGAACCGAAAAGAGAAAAACGATAATCATTTTCTTCAAAATCATGATAACAAATCCACTCATTCACATTATTGTGGCTCGTGAAACATATGGCAGAATGAAATGATGAACTAAATATATATTAGGTTCATTGACTCACCATTCATCAAATTTAATATAACTGTTTTTGAATCAAGTATAACTTATTATATTCTTAATCGTCCACATACTTATTTGTGCGTAGTAAAGTTTTGAAAAAGTTAAGTTTACAGCATAAAATCAATTGGCAATATAACAAATAGTCCAACTTATTTATAAGCCCATACAAGGTCCCTCCTCCTATTAATGTGAGATTCATTCTTAACATGCCCCTCACATGTGTCGAATTTTAAGTATAACACGTGAACAACATAACGGGGTGACGTAGAGCCCATGTAGCCGTTTGACTTCACACATGGGGACAATTTGTTTTAATACTATGAATAAGTTAAGGTTCTACTATAAAACCAATTGGCAATATAGAAAATAACCGAACTTACTTATAAGTCCATATAAAGTCTATCTCCCTATTAATGTGATATTTATTTTAACAAGTTTGACTCAACTAAATATTGAGAGTTTTTTTTTTTTTTCTTTTCTTTTCTTTTCTAAGAGTAAGTTGTCAAATTATAGAGACTAGAAATCGTCACCCTACTGTACTAAGGGGCAACGACGGTTTTAAAACAATAAATTACCCTACATCAGCCAATTGATACACATTTTTTTTGGGGTACTTTTGGTTCCGGTCTCTTGACATTTTAGGATAGTTTTTTTTTTTGGTCAAATGATAGATTTTGTTAGATTAGTCATGAATGGGGTTCGAACCCACGTAGTCATGCAATGACTCAACACCTTTCCACCACTTTGGTAATAGGTCACTTGCTTTAGGGTAATATTTTTATAGGGTCCTTTCGGTATCAAATTATTAAAGGAAAACATGGACAAAGACAAATTCGAGGACAGTATATCCATGGGCTTGTAAAATTCCCACTGCATAATTTCCAGCAGTCTTTTAACTTATTTTCATTGCATTTTTTTTTTTGAACAAATGATATTATTTATACCAAGAGAGGTGGGGAGTGGGTTAAGCCTCACAATGAGCTAGTAATAATATGGTTCGAAATCGTCTTTGGCAAAAATCGAACCTAAGACCTCTCACTTAAAAGTGAAGAGAAATAACATTAGACCGTAGTACTAAATAACTATTTTCATTGAACTTTGAAAACACTATATAATGGAAATTACTAACACGACTAAATGACATCTGATAAAATGTGTCCGTATATGACTCGTGATATCTTTCTCTACTTAAGAACAGGGATACTTCAGATCGGATTTCAAAATACATATTATTGATCTCACATTTCCAAGCATTCACTTTGTTAAAGCTAATAACAATCATCGATCGTTTCACATCACTAGCTTATTAACAGTATTGGTTGTATCACAACCACCAAGAAAATACAGAGACGAAAGAAAGGAAGAAGAAGAACGAAGATACAGTAAAGTCTTAAGGAAAATCTGAATATTCTTTTTATTGCTTAACTAACTGCTCATATTCTCACATTCTCTTCTTTTATACAAGAGTAACCCCACTCCTACAATCTTAGCTGACTGGACTAACCTTATCCCAACATATCCTAACTATTTAACAGATTCTAACAACCTTTTTGATGACATGGCATTTCATATTTTGTAAGGCAATATAGGTCAACATCCCCCCTCAATCTCAACTAGAGTAACCTAGCTTGAGATTGAAGCAATGCCGAGTAAAGGAAGAACTGTGAAGGCCTTTGGTTAACACATCAGCAGTTTGGTCATCAGTGGACAAATACTGAACTAACAAGTCTCCCTTGTGAACTCTTTCCCGAATGAAGTGATAATCCGTATCTAGATGCTTAATGCGAGAATGAAACACCGGATTGGCACTTAAAGTAATAGCGGACATGTTATCACAGTAAATGGTTGGTGGCTCAGATAACTCAATCCCGATATCTTTAAATAACAACCTGATCCAGGCCACATCAGCAGCCGTATGTGCCAGTGCTTTGTACTCAGCTTTTGTGGAACTCCAAGATACTAAGGTTTGTTTCTTGGACTGCCAGGATATAGGGTTATTACCAAGATAGACAACATATCCAGTCACTGACCTTCTGGTATTCAAATCAGCAGCCCAATCCGAGTCTGAGTATGCAGTCAACTTAATAGCAGTATCAGATGTATATGTAATGCCACACTCTGAAGTTCCTTGAAGATACCTCAAAATCCTCTTAACAGAATTGAAATGAACATATGTTGGTGCTGTCATGAATTGACACATAGAGTTGACAGCAAATGCTATATCTGGTCGAGTAAATGTTAAGTATTCTAATGATCCAACTAAGCTCCTATACAATGTAGCATCTTTCAACAGTGTACCCTCAATGAGTAACATCTGACAGTGAGGTTTACATGGTGTAGTGGCAAGTTTACAAGACTTCATACCAGCTTTATGAATGAGATCCTTGACATACTTGGATTGATTAACAAATATGTCACCATTAGCTTTGTAATGAATCTGTAAGCCCAGAAAATATGTAAGTCTGCCCATGTCCTTTAAATCAAACACTCCTGCCAAATCCTGAATCACAGCATTGAGTTTGGTACCATTGGATCCAGTAAGGATGATATCATCCACATATAATAGCAAAACAAGTACATCAGTCTCATCAAGTTTCACAAATAAACTAGTGTCAGAAGAAGATGCACTGAATCCCAACGTTGGCATATAACTAGTAAACTTGGAGTTCCAGGCCCTTGGTGCTTGTTTGAGACCATACAGGGACTTGATTAATTGACAAACATAATTCGGATGAGATGGATCAACAAAGCCCTGAGGTTGTTTCATATAAACCTCATCTTGCAACTCCCCATGTAAAAAAGCATTTTTGATGTCTAACTGCCTTAATTCCTATTTGTGAACTGCTGCCAAGGACAAAATGAGCCTCACAGTTGTGTGTCGTACCACTGGACTGAAGGTTTCTGAGTAGTCGATACCTTGTTCTTGAGAAAACCCTTGAGCTACAAGGCGAGCTTTGTACCGAGACACGCTGCCATCATGATTTTTCTTGAGTTTATAGACCCATTTACTGCCAATGATCGATCTGTCATGAGGAGGAGGTACTAATCGCCAAGTTCCTTGAGATTTAAGAGCATTATACTCTTCTTGCATTGCAGATTGCCATTGAGGTATAGCATATGCTTTTCGAAAACTAGACGGCTCAGTTGAATCAGTAATAAAAGCAACAAAAGAAAAACCTCCACTAAATGTGTGATTAGCATCCAGCATTAAAGAGTGAAGCTCAGGACATGAAGTAATAAATGCAGCATAGGATTTTTGAGTTATAGTACCAGACTTCAATCGTGTAACCATTGGATGGCCAGATGGTTCAGGAGGCACGGTATCAGATATTGAAGTAAAGATAGGAAGATGTACCTCTAACTGTGATGGACTATGGACAGGCAACAGTGACATTGTATGTTGAGACATTGTTGGAGTAGAGGAGACAAAACCTGTATGAGTAGTAATGAGATCATGTGCAGTGTTACTTGGCATTCGCAAATGCTGGGAACTATGCTCAGTACTGTCTTCAACAACCTGTGGATTTCCAGATGGAACTGTAGCAGGGACCTGAGAAGTGTGATGAGCTTGACTTCTATAATCATGCACTTGAATAACCACTGGAGAGACTTTCGATTTTGAAGGACCATTCACATTCCCAGCTTGAGATAATGAGGGCAACATAAATGGAAAAACCGTCTCATCATGAAGCACATGCCTTGACAACACTAGCTTTCTTGTTGACAAATCATAACATACTACTCCCTTGTATCCAGAAGCAAACCCCAGAAAAACACACGGTTTAGTCCTGGATTGTAATTTATGCTGGTTATATGGTCTCAAGAATGGATAAACAGCAGTACCAAAGATCTTCAGATTATGAAGTGTTGGTTCTTGAGCAAACAGAACTTGATAGGGTGATTTCATGTCTAAAGTCTTACAAGGCATTCTGTTAATGAGAAAGGCAGCATGTAAACATGCATAATTCCAAAACAGCAATGGAACATGAACTTCTGTCAATAAGGAAATAGTTGTCTCTATTAAATGTCTGTGTTTCCTCTCTGCAATACCATTCTGCTGAGGGGTATATGGACAGGAGATAGAATGAATAATCCCTTTAGTGTCCAAAAACTTGGTGAATATGTGACTCATGTACTCACCCCCACCATCAGTTTGTAGACATTTAATAGCACAATTAAATTGAGTTGCAATAAAGGAATGGAACTTGATGAACACTTGGAAAACATCTGATTTATTCATAACAGGGAATAACCAGAGAAATCTTGAATACTCATCTATGAAACTTACATAATATCTATATCCTTCCAATGACTTAATAGGAGATGGACCCCATACATCCGAATGGACTTTTTCAAACATGAAACTAGCTCGAGTATCTCTTACTACAAATGGTTGTCTACACATTTTTCTAGACAAACAGGAAGTACACACAAAAGGACTAGAATCAATACTAACAGACTCATTGAACCCTTTGAGCATTAGAGACAAAACTTCCTCTGATGGGTGGCCAAGTCTCTTATGCCAAGTTGAAATTCGAACAGCTTTGCCAAGAAAAGCAGCACCTTTACATGACCGAGCAGCAAATCTTCTGGAAAACACACTCACAGGAATCTCATATAACTCTCCTCTACTCATGCCGTGGTACAACATCACCCCTGTTGCCTTGTCCTGTATGACAAACACACGATCATCACATGTAAACCAGCAACCATTGTCCTTAAATAACTGTTTAACAGACAGAATATTGACTGTAATGGTGGGAACATGTAATATATTCTTTAGAAGTAATGAATGATTAGAAGTAGAAATGATAGATGAACCAATATGTTTAACCGCCAAACCTTCACCATTGCCAATGGTAATTTTATGATCACCATTATATGGAGCAGGCTGATTCAAATTCTCCAGATTTGATGTCATATGATGTGAAGCTCCTGTGTCTAGAACCAAAGTATCAGCTGCAGAAACCCCTTGTACATTCTGGCCAAATTCAGTTGCTGACTAATTCTGTGCAGTAAAAGCTGTAAGGGAAGAAGGTGGTGGTGGTCCTTGATAAGAAAAATTGGTCATGTGCCTGCATTCTAGTGCACTATGACCTTTCTTGCCACAAATTTGACACATAAGAATCTGATAAGTCTGCGACGATGAGCCATAATCACCTCTGCTCAAACAGTTTGGAGCAGTATGCCCCCTCTTGGAACAAATCTGACACTCAATTACTACCGGAGCACTAACATTTGTATTGCCATTCCAACCATTTCGAGAACCAGTATTTGAGTAAGAGTGTCCAAAGAAAGGCCCCCCTCTCTGTCTGTTATTGTAGTAAGGCCGAGAATTGTTCCAGAAGCCATTCCCATTTCTGTTCGAAGGATAAAAATTTGAAGAATTCCCAAAGTTCCTGTTTTGAAACCTGTTCCCATTTCCTCCATAACTAGAACTACCTCGATACCCTTGAGGACCTCCACTTCTCTGACTACTGTTAGAACTGTCTCCTTGTGAGTAATTATCACCTTGATATCTCCTCTTATGTCTTCCACCTGAATTCTCAGAGTGTTCCCCTTGAACATACATTGCAACCATACCTGCAGTCAAAGATGTAATTCTGGACTTAACAGTAGCTTCAGCACTAAGCAACTGTGCTCGAAAATCCTTCAAATTAATGGGTGTATCCCTGCCCAAAATGACAGTCTTGACCACTTCAAACTCAGGAGGCAAACCAGATAGAGTTGCAATAACTTCATCATTATCTGTAACCCTTTCTCCAGTAGACATTAACTGATCTCTAATTGCCTTCAATCGCAACAAATACTTGTCTATAGAATCACCCCCCTTCTGAAGTGTATGAAATTCAGTCTTAAGTTGATTAACTCTGGCCATTGACAGAGACGCATACCTCTCTTGTAAACAATTCCAAGCTTCACAAGAAGTTTTACACCCAATGACATACTCCATGGCATCATCAGATAAAGTGGCAATCAACAAACTCAAAGTGCCATATCTTGTTTAACCTATGATTTATAAGCCTCGGTAACTTCTTTAGTAACACCCACTTCAGGATCAATCACAAACTTAGGTGGACATTGAGACTCTCCAGTAAAGAAATCAAAGAAATCGTACCCTCGTAACACAGATTGAAATTGGTAACACCATTTCACAAAATTATCATCTTGGAGTTTTACAGTCAACATCCCAAGCAAACTTTCAATTCTCACAGCCTTATCCGACATTCTTGATTAAGATTCTAAACTTCAACTTTAACAATCCTCAACTGAATCAATTTCTTTAATCAAACAGATAACCCCAAATTTCAAGAACTTTTCCAAAAAACAACACAACTCACAACTTTAACTCACAGATCATCAACAATAGCATCAGCCTTTTTACACTCAATTATCACAATACCTCAGCAACAGCTCAAGAAAACAATATATTTCATCAAACTTCAACCCTTAGTAATAGCCTTCACTATCGATCATGTATAAAATTTCACCCGTTTCCTTCAGGGACATTTCCACAAACACCATATATGCATACAAACGAAGACAAATAAAAGAGCCAACCTGACAATTTGCAAGACCCCAACGTCAAATCAGCAACGTAACACAAACGAGCAGCGAACCAAGATTAGCACAGCGGACAGAATCACCAAGAATCGACGCTCGGCGATGATACCATATTAACAGTATTGGTTGTATCACAACCACCAAGAAAATACAGAGACGAAAGAAAGGAAGAAGAAGAACGAAGATACAATAAAGTCTTAAGGAAAATCTGAATATTCTTTTTATTGCTTAACTAACTGCTCATATTCTCACATTCTCTTCTTTTATACAAGAGTAACCCCACTCCTACAATCTTAGTTGACTGGACTAACCTTATCCCAACAGATCCTAACTATTTAACAGATTCTAACAACCTTTTTGATGACATGGCATTTCATATTTTGTAAGGCAATATAGGTCAACATTACATGTGGTGCGGCTCTTCAAACCTCTCTGTCTCTACACAATCAATGTAGCGCTCACCGCAATTTGCTGCTGGCATGCAGTAAAGTCATTAGCTGGGTTGATAATTTTTATATATATAGTTAATCTTAGTGTGTGTGTGTGTGTGTGTGATGATATATAGGGTAGGGTTGTATCTCCTCTCTCACAATTTAGCAAATGCAGGAGAATTATACACTCTTCACTTCTCTATGTTTTTTCTAGTCCAATAGCTCGGTCTATGATCACGTACTATATATATTTATATCATTCTCTTAGCGTTTTCCATATCTGAGTCATTTCATGAGATACATGCAAATCCATGCATATATGATGTTCAGAAATATCATGATTGATACGGAGTCGATGATCTACTATTGTGCAGAAATGTGTTAGTAGTAATCAAATGGTTTCATATAGAAACAGATATTAAACAAAAAAGTTTATTTGTGACTTTCTGAAGCTAAAGCAGGAAAGGATATTTTGTTTGCAGATGAACTCAGTCGCTGTACAACAATATTGCTACGTCAAATTTTATGCAACTGTCATAAATTTTTCTTCTGACAGTAATCTTATCGGGGTCCTTTCTTCTCCTATTTTCTTCCCTTAATTAGATCCTTAGGAATATCAGATGCCTGCATTGAAAAAAATTGCTTGCGGAAGTGTTTGTTATCCGGGATTTCAAATCGAAGTTTGCAGATGTAAGAGGTTGTGAAACAACCGGGAAAGAGGGGCTGGTTCTGAAGGTGAAGACTTTACTTTTTTCCACCACCATCATCAAATTCTGTATTCATATCATTTTCAGTGTTAGGTAACGATACTTGAAATTCGAGGATGCCTTGCGTCTCAACATTGGTGTTTTTCAGCCATTAGTGGCTAGGGCATGTCGGCAACTAGAAGTTCTGGGCTACTTTTGGAATCCATATTATGCGAGGAGAGACGTTGCATTTGCTTATAAAAATGAAGGGTGATAAAAATGGGACTATTTCCGGCATTTCATAGTCAGCACATTTGTCCTGCTCCGTATCAAAATCAGTGCCACCACTACATGGAAGAATTGAAATCTTATATCAAAACATTATGAATGAATGGTATGAAATACCTAAAATACAAGAATTCTTGAATAATGAACGACGAGAGCTATTACTCGCTACATCCAAAAAGTTTCCTTTAATGAAAGACGTCAGTATTTGAGGCCGTAAATACCAGGGTTTCGGTTCTTGTTGTTGCTATTGTTCAGTTACAGATAAGCTATCTCTTGCCAGTACTTAACGAAATGGCCTTGTGCTGCTGCCTTATTGGCATGTGAAGGGGTGACAAAGTCAAGCTTCACACATTCTTGAAACCATTACTTCCGAAATATATTGTTGAGTGCATGGAAGCCCGTGATAGTGTGTTTCACTGGAGGGACAAAGCATTCCACGTATTTTAATTATTTCTGTTCTAATATTGTAGCTCAATCCTGTTAAGCTATAATACTTCAGTAATTATATATGAGGTCCATAAATTTCATCGACTGCCCTCATTTATATTCCCCCCACCATGTCCTTTTTCTTTCCTTTAAGTACATAAGAACAATGGAAGCCAAAATAACACCAGTCATGATTCCAGAAATTGTTCCACTAACCCTCATATCAAACTCCGACTTTCCTCGTTATAAGTGAAGAAGAAGCAAAAGATGATGACGAAGTTGAACTTGAGAATTCTCTAGAAGATGAAGAACAAGCTTTGTCTCAAAGAATCTATTTGAAAGAACAGATTTATGAGGAATATATTCAAGCCAACTAGGTGCAGTGACTATATCGCCTTTTCTATTTCTATGATCACCGTTCAAATTTCATCTAAATTCTAGGAAGCCATGGAGAGTGAATAAAAGGAGAAGTGGGGAGTTAGCTCAATTGCACAAGGGTACGTAAGAGAGCTATTGGTTGCAACTAGGATATATACCAAGAAGGAAAGTGTTGATGGGAAAAATAATGTATGATTTAAAGTAAGATTAGTTGCTAAAGGGTATGCACGACAAGAGGGCATTAAATATTTTTCACTTCTAGTACTCATCAGTTTGTGTTATGTTAATTTTTGTGACAGTTTGAACTTGAGCTTCTCCAACATGATGTTAAGACGTCTTTTCTACATAGTGATTTAGATGAAGAGATATACATGTCTCAACCAGATGGATATAAGGTGAAGTGGAGAGAGAATTTGGTATGCAATTTGAAGAAATATCCTTATGGCTTAAATTATCTCCAAGACAATTGTATTTGAGATTGGATGACTTTATGAAATGTCAAAATGAAGAATGAGTGTGAGATGAAAGATCTTGGTGAAGCAAAGAAGATCCTTGGCATGGAGATCAATTGAGGGAGAGGAAAGGGTATGGTGTCCTTGACTCATCATAAGCAATACCTGTAAAATTTCTGTTGAAATTAAGAGTTAATGATTCAACCAAACTGGTAAGTACCTCTTTAGGTCATCATTTTAAATTTAGTTCTTTATTATATCCTAAAACTAGCGAAGAGGGGCCGCATATGGAAAATATGTCATGTGCTAATTTGGGTGGTGTTTAATGTATGCAATACTATGCTCTAGACCATATATTTCTCATGATGATGTTGGTTCAGTGAGTCGTTATATGCATAATTCTGGTAAATAACATGGGCAAATATTGAGGTATCTTCATTGTAGAGATGTTTGTTTTGGAGTATTAATTCTGACATTGAAATGTCTATGTCGATTTTGGTTATATCCGTTTTTTTTTTTTTTTTTTTTTTATAAATTAGGAGATATTCTACAACCCATTGGGTGGACTAATCTCTCTTCCCATGCAGTGGTAATACAAGAGGTGACAATGTACTTAATTTTGGACTCCGGGTGAAACAATATACCAAAGCAGAGTTGCTGCCCTCAATGAGTGAATCCGTGAAAGTTCAAACTCGAGTTGAAAGTTCTAAACCTTTGTTTGTTTTCTACTGTATAAATATCTTAGAATTATTAGCTAGATAATTTAGATAAAAGGAAGTCTACTACATATAATGTGTTTATTATAGATAGATGAACATATAAGTTATTTTGGGGTTGATGTAAACCAACAGGAGGTTCATTAATTATGATAGCCAAATTGCTAGTATCTTGGAGGTTCATCATGATAGATATTGTAGCTAACGTAGAGATCATTCTTTAAAGGGTAATGCTCGAGAGACTGCCTTTTTAAGTCACAGGATATGATTGTTGTCATTTTTTTTATTATTTTTATTTTTATTTTTTATTTTAAATCATGAAATCTTACTTTGTTGTCACATCATGTAGTTTATAAAATGTGATCTAAAAAGATGGTCTCCATAATATTTTTCTTCTTCAAAAACTGGTCTCCATAATATTTTTCTTGTTCAAAAACTGGTATCTGAGAACAGCCCCATTAATAAGTTTGTTGACCACGATTGTTGGTGCTAAGTTTAAGCATTCCTTCTTGTGGTTCACATTTTGCACAGGTTTGGCTTGGTTTGAATTGTTCTCTTTTAAGAATTTAGAAATGTTTCAGATGATTTATTATAATTTTTGTATTTTTTAAAATGATAGAATAATTACACTATATTAATCAAAACTACGTAGAGGAAGGTTCAAACCTGGATCCAAACACTAAAGCGTGTTGCTCTAATCAACTTGAGTACACCCAAGTCTATAATTTTCTTATTATTTTAGAAATTGTTAAATATTGGTTTGCCTTCTATTGGGCTTTCTAACTGAGTTAGTCCAATAGGAAGTGGAGCTTGTTAAATATCCTCTTGTTTTTTTTAATTGGCTATTGCCTTTTTGGGCTTGTGAAGGGCTCAAATGTTGAAGTTTGCAGATCCTCATAATCCATTAGTCTAATTTTGCATACATGGAAGGTGGGCAATGGTAAGAGTTTTGGCTCCTCATGCCATAGGCTAAAATGCTAAATGAAAAAGCTCTCCTTTCAAAAAGCGCTAAAACTTACTCTGGTTTCTTTTTCGGAGGTAGATTCTCTATCCTCCCACTTCCCGTGTTCTCTCATGTCTTCCTGTTTTGTGTGATCACGGTTAAGCCACATCAACATTTTATATGTTTTTTTTATAGAGATAATAAGACAAAAAAAAATAGTAATATAAAATGTTGATGTGGCTTAACCGTGACCACACAAACAGGAGGGCACGGAAAGTGGAAGGGCAGAGAATCTGCCTCCTTCTTTTTCTCCCCGTAGGGCGCTGCCTATTATTTCTTCTTTGTTCCATCGTTTTTTACGGCTCTTCCATCCGTAGTAGTGATGGATTTTCCACCCTATGTGGTGGTTCTTTTCCCATCCATCTTCAATTTTCTCTTCGTTCTTTTTTTGAGTAAATCTAGCCTCCTATTTCAGTCACCTCCTCCACTCATCTTATTTTAGCTTTTGTGCCCTCTATTTTTCCCAAATAGATAACCCAACGCATCATTACAAATACGGGGTGTGGCTAAGGTGGCCCCGAATCCTCTCAAAGTATAAGCCTAAAAAATAACCTGGGTGCAGTTATCTCATATAGCTTATGTTGCATAAACACAGACACGAATATGGCGACACAACAAATCTCAAATTAAAAACAAAGAAATGTGACATGGCTAGGACATTGGGATTAAAATATAAAAATATTACATATATTAAAAACAAAGCTTCGAATTCATAATATAACAAAGTACTACTTATTTTTCCTAAACAAAATTAAGCAACAAATTCAAATTATGCACACCCAATCAAATTAATCAACATCTATTATCTCTAAATTTTGGAGTCCAGGAGGAGTCATGTCCTGCTCTATTGCAATGCCCAATCAACTAGTCGCTAGATGATGATGCACATAGAATGTGGAACCAAGTAGTTAAGGAACTGAAAAGGGAGGCACAGATTAGAGAGAGAGGACTGAAGTTAGGTTGAGGTATGTGGCTCTTTTAGGTTTTAGTTTCGATATTTCCAAAAATGTCCCAAAATGTTTTTTTTTAAATTACAAAATGGCCCATGTCGTGTCTTGACTATGTCCAAGCCATGTCTTAACCGTGCCCAAGTTGTATCTTGACCGTGCCCAAGTCGTTGACCATGTCCAAGTCGTTGACCATGTCCAACCTGTGTCCGAGGTGTGTTGGCTTGTTGGAGTGTTTTTTTTTTTTTTTTTTTTTTTTGACAAAGGATAAATTTATGTCCAACCTGTGTCCGAGGTGTGTTGGCTTGTTGGAGTGTTTTTTTTTTTTTTTTTTTTTGAAAAAGGATAAATTTATTGCCAACAACAATAATTACAAACAAAAGGTCCAAATAGAAAATAAGTATAGAAAGAAGATGGACCATAAAACAGAAAAATACAGAAAAATGCAAACAGAAAAACCCTAATAGAGCTACAGTCCTTGTAGCCATTGCTGCTGCTGTATACTTCTCGCTCCATGCCATGAGCAAGCCGATTAGTTGCCCCCTTCAATTGCCTACAATCACACCAACACAAACCCTAAATCCGATTAAGAGAAAGGTTGCATCATCCTTCCGAGACCACCCCAACAACAATCGCCACCACATATTAAAGAAGCTATAGTCTTTGTAGCTAAAGGAAGACCGCAGAAAGACAAATCTCACAGCCAACATTGCCAACGAGGGCGAACAGGTGGAACGACCAACAAGGGTCACCCAAGGTGGTGGTGCAAACACCAGAGCTTAAGCTCTACACACCCTCCCAAGATTTCGCGACAAATCGTGAAGAAAATAGACGGCAGTGGATCGAAATTGTAGATGGTTGGAAAGATGATGGAACCCATTAATGAAGATGATGGAAAGGGATGTGGAGGAAACGGGTTATGTGGAAATGGGGTTAAAGATGGTAGGATCAAAAGGAAAATAGGGCAACATAGTGATGATGGCAGGAGGAAAAGAACTGGATGGAAACATGGAAGATAAGCAAGCAAACAACAGGAAGAAAAGGAAAAGAAAGAAACAAAGGAGAGCCATGGGACTGCCATCGACCCTCGCCACAGCTAGAGATGGCGGCGACGTGAATCTTCAAAGACTGGTTGCACTCACACAAAGGTGAGAATGACTCTCACAGACGGGGAGAAAGGCTCTCACAAACAAAGAGAAAAGTACCTTGTTGGAGTGTTATGGAGTATCCATGCAACCTAGTAAAGAAAGTTGAGGTTTCACTATAAAATCAATTGACAATATGAAGAGTAGCTTAACCTCTTATAAGCCCATGCAAGATCTCTCCTCCCATCAATCTAGGACTTATTGTTAACACCCCCTCACGTGTGGCGAATTTTCGAGCCTAACACGTGGACAACACAACGGGGTGACTTGGAGCACATGTGGCCGTTTGGCTTCACACGTGAGACAATATGCCCTGATACCATGAAGAACGTTGAGGTTCCACCATAAAACCAATTGGCAATATGGGAGGTCGCTCAACCTCTTATAATCTCATGTAAGGTCCCTCCTCTCATCAATGTGGACTCATAAAATGTTTATTACTATTAGAATTTTGTCAATCAACATTTTGTGCTTTTTAGGATAGATTGATGAAGAAGGTTAACCTTAAGTTGGCGAGGAAATTTTTTATTTTTGAGGAATTGTTGAGAAAAATTATTTTTGACCTAAGTTATTGAAAAAGAGAACTATTTAATTGACTTATGTTAGAGAATGAGATGTCTCTGCGGTAAAATGTCATGATTTGCAAAAGGAGAGTTGGTGAAGATAAACCAGCATCAGGATGTATATGCATTATCATTTTTCACAACTGCGGTAAAACTTCATGATTTGCAAAAGAAGGAGAATGCAACAACTTACCAAAAACCTATACGAGTGGAGCAAAACGCATGAGAAATCTAAAAAGGACTCACAATCCACACAGGTTTCATGTGCAAGTTGCTCCCGCCGCGCCTGAACCACTGCTGGTATGGCGACAGTCGTCACCTCACATTGTTTACAGCCATCTTCTTCCATACATTTTGGACATTATTCATGAATGAACCTTAAATCATGATCGATGGCAATTGGACATTACTCAATTCGTAAAAGTGAGATGCTGATTTCATTAAGTTAGAATATTGATTATTGAAATTTCTAAGAATAAATTGTCCAACAACATTATTATGTTTTTAAATAAGGAGGGCATTTTTTTTAAATTCGTACAGGGCCCACAAAATGTCAGAGACAACTCTAAATTAGTGATGGACAATCAGTCCATGCAAAAATTATGCTTTGACTATATATAATTTTATTTGTTTTTATTTTTTCATCTTTTTGATTTGATTTGTTTTGTTTTGTCAAAAAGTATAATATTAAAACTTTTATAACGTTATAAAGTTGAGACCAAATCAATTTTATAATTTTAAAGTGATTATTACTTTATAAAAGTGTAGATAAAAAGGTGTTATTTATTGACTTATTAAGTAGAATTCATGGGGATGTCATATAGGAATACCAAAAGTTCTATGCCAAGAAGCTATAAATATGCTTGAGAAGTTATAAATATTTTGGCTTTAAGAAGAAGGTGTTCATATTACGAAGCATTATGTAATCCAAGTTCAATGATTTGACATCAACTTTAAAAATTAATGCATTGTCCTAAACAACTTCAAAGAAATATTTTAATTCACAAACTTTTGTATGTGACATTGCATATTTTGTACTCATTAACAATTGTTACATGTGT
This sequence comes from Pyrus communis, assembly GCF_963583255.1. Taxonomy (NCBI): domain Eukaryota; kingdom Viridiplantae; phylum Streptophyta; class Magnoliopsida; order Rosales; family Rosaceae; genus Pyrus; species Pyrus communis. The sequence continues at coordinate 3,881,777 of NC_084816.1, read as the reverse complement.
TGGAAAAAAAAAATACAATTATTACATGGGGATTTTATTTTTATAAGTAACTGGTCTCAAGTTGAGATATATTTTTTTTTATAATTTTAAGGAAATTATTCTAATTATAAAATATTACTTTAAAGAGATTGTACTGTATCAAACGAATAATTAACCAAAAAAACACTATCGAAGGAATCAATAATCATGAGATACAAGACTGAAGACTTCATCTGATTCGGTTGAACTCAATACTTCACATTTTCATATGGTTTGAAGAGGAATAGAGGGTCAAAGATGAAGAAGGTAGAATTGTGTAAATAAGAAAAGTAATCCTAAAAAACCTTGCATATGAAAACCCACGAGGTGGATTACTGTATTTGAAAGTACTCTCTTGTTTTTGTCTTTGCAAAAAATGACTTAAAAATTTTAGTGTACCCACTTAGTAGAATCATATGATGTATCTTACTAATAAAAAGGCCAAACCAACAAAGAAGCCTTTATGTGATCAAAGCATATATGACGCTTTCTGGAAGATGAAAATTTTATGGTCCTCCGGAATATTTTATGCTTTTAAGTTTTCAAATGTAATATTTCGATCATTAATTTTTTAATCAAAAATCTAATGAATATTAAAAATATTTGAGTTTAGAATACTCCAAAAAATATTCCCAAGTGGTTGCTTTAGACGGAGAAATTAGTAATTCGCTTGGGTGGTGATGGGGGTTCCATTTGATATGGGTGCCTGTGGTGGTGAGGTGGCATCGAATATGCTTCATTGGGTCGTGGTGGTGTTAAACTATGCTATTGGTCTGGGTTTGAGGCGGCGGTGGTGGTTTGCGACATGAAAACAATGTCGGAGCAGGGCTGATGGTGGTGGTTTGTGACTCGTCTTTAAAGAGGGATTCAGAGAAGCAAAGAGAAAGTAAAGAGAGAGAGAGAGAGAGAGGAGAATAATGAAAGTTGGTGGGCTAACTAATCTTTTTTTATTGATGAGTTAAACCAAGTGGCCCTTGCAACTTCAGAATTTTTGTCAACCGTTAGATTCAACATTCATCAATACAGACTGTTTGATTTTTGTAGAATGCAATTATACGTAATTACTAAAGATTTTTCTTAAAGAAATTGTTATTAACATTTCAAAAATCTCGTTCTACATTTTTTATAAGTATATTTTTCTTTCTAAATATAGAAAATTTAGAGTGTAAAATAAAATTTTTGAATTAACAATAATAATTTTCATTCGTAAAAGGAGAATAAACTAGGTGGTGTCGTTATAAGTTCTATCCTAGCTTTTTCTTTTTTCACAGAGATTTGAGATGCTTTACTTCTAGATTGCATGGCCAGTGGATAATGCCCCTTTTGACACGGTAGGAGATATATATGTCATGCATCTTCTAGATTGCACGACTTCTGGAAATATCTCACGTAGGATCCTTGCCACTTGCCAGCTTGAAAGATACAGCTCGAGTGAGGCACCACGAACTAGCTCAATTTACAGCTAAAATTTAATTTTGGCTTACACATTAGCTTACATAAGGGTCTCAAAATCATCACATCATCAATTTTAATGAGTTATCATTTCAATATCTCAAGGTTTGATATGAGAAAATTGAAACTTCGTGGTGTATCTTAAAAATCATCCAAAACTGAAAGGATGTGAAATGTAGTCAACCTTATGATAATCACACATGTTTGTTAATAGTTAATAGTCCATTTTAGCCTTTTCAATTTGGAATTAAACAGTTCATATTAGGTGCATCTAATAACCAAAAAGCACCATCTTAGCTAATTGGTTGTGCTAATCCACAAATCACATTGGTTTTTCCTGAATTTTAATATCCAACGGTCATGTTACTTTCAAGTTCTAACTGAAATCCCCTCATTTCCTTTTAGAGTATCATACAAGTTTCAAATTAATGGATTTCAAATATTATTTTAGCATTAGCTTAATGTAGCTTATCTAACTCTTCTCTTAACATCTTTGATTTTTCGTAAACGTCCAAAAGCAATCATGGCCTGGAGATTAAGAAGAGTTCTTTTTGAACACATAGTTCAATATTACATGAAGAAGAAAATGTAAAGAAAAAATGCTATGAAAAGGGTAAAAGTAATTGGAGAATACATGCTTTTAGATAAATTCGAAGACTATAATTAAGAAGAAACTAAAAGGAAGCAAGAAAGGCACCCAAAAGTATATTTTTAATGTTTCACGTGATGGTTTGAATCGAAAAATCACTAGACTAAACATGATTATGTCTTCATTACTCAAGGTTTGGTATGGTAGATACCAACTCAAGCGCGGGTGGATGAATCTTATTGAAAGTATGAATCTCACGTTAGAAATTAGATAATCTCATAGACTTATAGAGTTTTTTATTTTTTTTTATTTTTTATTAAAGGCTTATAGAGAGTTGGATCACTCTTTATATTACTATAGTTCGTTTAAGAATGAAACCTCAATTTTCTTTCATAAATCTTTAGGGAGTCAAAACAACCTATCATAGATTGGCTCCTAATAATTTCTTTATAATATAAACATAAAAAAAAAAAAATTGTACTAAAAACTACTACAAAGTTTATCGTTTGTTATAAAAAGTTTTTAAAAAAAAAAACATACAAAACTATCTTAAACTAAATTATTGGACTTTACTCGTTGAATGAAAAATTACGAATAATGTGAATCGTAATACTGAATAATTACAAAAAGTTCCAACAACAGACTTACAACATAAGTATATTCTAATAAGTTAATTACCCATATCAAATTCAGATTTATATAATTGGTAACGAATAAGAGAAAATGAAAAATATTAAGGGAATGAGATCGGTATGTATTAGTTGATAACTTGAATTTGAACTGTTAGATCAGATACATTATTCATAATGTATTTTATTCAGTTGATATTAATTATTTTTGTTTACAAATTAAATCTCCAAATTGATATTTCTTAAAATAAATATATAAATACAACTAGTAGAGCTTAAGGCCGCCAACCAGTCAAACCCACGAGCTTTGACCACAAAAAAATTCCAAATAAAAACGATTATTATTATTATTATTTTGGTAACGAAAAAAGTTACAAAAAATTATTCAACGGTCAAACATCCCCTGAGTTTCTCAGAAACCTCCCTAAAAGACATAGAGAAGAAAGAACAGAGAGCCTTGTGCAATACGTGACCATCCTCTTCTCTTCTTCCACAGTAATCTCTTAAAGCCAGTTTCCATTTTTTGACTCAAAACTGATCTCTCTCTCTCTCCTCTTCTCTTCTTCCACAGTAATCTCTTAAAGCCAGTTTCCATTTTTTGACTCAAAACTGATCTCTCTCTCTCTCTCTCTTCTCTGTTTTTCTCTCTCTTGATTGATGGCCTCCTCTTCAGGGAGCTTAGAAACCTCAGCAAACTCACACCCAGCAGCCTTCACTTTCTCAACGCACCCATTCATGACCAACTCCTTCTCCGACCTCTTAGAAGCCGGCACAGATGAGTACTCGAACCCACCTAGATACATCGGCCAGGGCGGGCTATCGGATCGAATTGCAGAGCGTACTGGGTCCGGCGTACCCAAATTCAAGTCCCTACCGCCGCCCTCACTTCCCATTTCTCCTCCCTCTATATCTCCATCTTCCTACTTTGCTATCCCACCTGGGTTGAGCCCAGCTGAGCTTCTTGACTCTCCTGTTCTCCTAAACGCTTCAAACGTATGTATATGTATATGTGTGTGTATATATATTATGTTTGTATATTTTGGATTTCTGTTTTCTTGGGTTCTGCAGTTTTCCCAGTTAGGATTATGAAGAAATTAAGATATATTAAAAAATAATAATTGAAAAAGAGGATATTTGTGTGATATTTTTCATTTCTGAAGTCAAAGTCTTCTGATTTTCTGAACTTTACTTTTCTGGGGTTTGTTAATTTTTCTGTTTAATTATTGGGTAATGTTTTGTTAGTTGTAATACTGTTTTGTTTTGATAGTTTTACTCATTGTGTTTCTCTTGTTTTGTGTTATTTTTTACCAGATTCTTCCATCTCCAACTACTGGAAGCTTTGCAGCTCGTGGGGCCTTCAATTGGAAGAACAACCAACAGAACGTAAAGCAGGAGAGCAAGAACCACTCAGACTTCTCTTTCCAAACCCAAGCAAGACCTCCCATTTCTTCATCATCGTCAATGTTTCAATCCTCAAACACCTCAATTCAAACTGTACGTAATCTGTTTTTTCACTTCCTTAATGTCGTATTTTGTCACACGGTCCGTCTCTGTGCAGGGCGTCCTGTCTTTATTAAAACCAAGTACTCAATTTTCTTCAAATTTGATCTCCTTTATCGACACGATTGATTGTTTAGCAACTAATCGATTACTATTTCTATCTTTCAGACACAAGAGCAGGCATGCAACAACAATTACTTTCCGGCTCAAGAACTCCCAAAGCAAGAATATGGTTCTGTTCAGACCTTGTCATCTGAATTGACCACCAAAACTCTCCAAAGTAATGCTCCGGCGAATGGCGGTTTCAACCAGCAATCTCAGACCTTGAGCAGGAAGTCGGATGATGGTTTCAATTGGAGAAAATATGGTCAAAAACAAGTGAAGGGAAGTGAAAATCCCAGAAGCTATTACAAGTGCACTTACCCTAATTGCCCAACTAAGAAAAAAGTAGAGAGGTCGTTGGATGGACAAATCACTGAGATTGTTTACAAGGGCAATCACAACCATCCCAAGCCACAGAACCCTAGAAGATCATCATCAAATTCTCATGCAATTCATGCTTTCAATCCCACCAACACCAATGAAATCCCAGATCAAACTTATGCTAATCATGGCAATTCACAAATGGATTCCATTGGAACTCCTGAGCATTCATCGATATCGATCGGGGACGATGATTTTGAGCAGAGCTCTCAGAGGAGCAAGTCAGGAGGAGGGGAGGAGTTTGATGAAGATGAACCTAATGCAAAAAGATGGTAAGTTTGATTACTTAAGGGTATCGGTTTTGACACTCGTTTTAACCATCTGCGCTACAAATTGATTATTTTATAATTTTACATCGATTCTCCGGAGAAGTGTTAAAATTTATAGCCTTGATTTATGTGTACATTATTTGTGTGTTTGGTGCCATTATTTGTGAGATTAATTGGACTTTTCTTTTTCCCATGACTGTACAGGAAAAATGAAGCTGATCGCAATGAAGGAATTTCAGCACCTGGGAGTAGAACAGTGAGAGAGCCTAGAGTTGTAGTTCAGACAACTAGTGACATTGATATTCTAGATGATGGATACAGATGGAGGAAGTACGGTCAGAAAGTGGTAAAAGGCAACCCAAATCCAAGGTAAAAAGTTAAAACCCTCCCCCGTAATCACGATTTTGATATTTACTTTTTCAAACTTTTGAAATATGAATTGCTTTTGATGGGAATGCATGTATTTTTGTATTTTTTTTTTTTGCAAAAGGTTTATTTATTTTTGTGAAATTGCAGGAGCTACTACAAGTGCACAAATCCAGGATGTCCAGTGAGAAAGCATGTTGAGAGAGCTTCTCACGATCTTAGAGCAGTGATCACGACCTATGAAGGGAAGCACAACCACGACGTCCCTGCCGCTCGTGGCAGCAGCAGCCATGCTGCTGTCAATAGGCCTATACCAAACAACAACAACAATGTAGCTTCAGCAATGAGGCCTATAACTCACTACACTAACAATTCTGCTAATACCAACTCTCTTCAAAACTTGAGGCAACCAACATCAGAAGGGCATGCTCCCTTTAGCCTAGAGATGTTGCAGAGCCCGGGAAGTTACGGATTCGTGGGGTTCGACGGAAACTCCATGGGATCATACATGAACCAAACACAGCTTAGTGACATATTTTCTAAAGCCAAGGAAGAGCCAAGGGATGATGCATTTTTTGAATCATTGCTGTGCTGATAGGGTTTTTTTTGAAGTCTTATATTTCGGGAAAGGGATTAAACCGATAGGATATTCACACACGCACACAGTCGGGTTCTTTCCATTCGTTTCTTTTATTGTTTGTTTATTGTGTTGTGTATATTTTTTTTACAATTACAGGGATTGTTTTATGTATATTCATAATTGTATGGGCACGTAGGAAGAAAGTTTGTCAATGACTTTTCATTTTTTTTTCTTTTTTGTTTTGAGGGTTTTCTTTGCTATCTCAGCTAAAGAGCCTCGAATCAATTTTTTTTTTTTGTATCCCACATATGTTTATTTTAGTTCAATATTATACCATTTGAAATGTGGTTTCTTTTCCCCCTCATTAACTTGAAAAATGTTGAAAAATTCACATGCAGTTTCAAATGATCCAACTGAAACTCAAAATCGTTATATAAAAATAAATGGCTCTTAATTACTTAAGTTACATACGATTTTGTTCTCTATAAGCCAACAACATTTAGAAGATGTGGAACTCATAAGATGATGTCTTTTAATTAGAAGTGATGTTATTCACCCACGTCTATTTACTTCTCATACGTTTTTGTTTGTTAATTTTTACATTTCGATCATCTAGAACCATTTTATCTGATTGCTGAGAATTGAGATATATGTAAAAGTAAAAGTGAGTGCAAATAACACAACCGGCAGTCAGATTTGCAATCGTCATCAGTTACATCTTAAGCTGAGGTTTGAATTGGTCAAATATGTTGAGCTGTAGATTTTGCATTACTTAGTGCACAAGTTGGTCAAGGTCCATTTTGTATATTTCCTTTTATTTGTTACTTTCCCACATGGACATTTCTGGATTGGTCCCTTTGGTGGGTCCAGCTCATATTAAGCCGCGTTCATAGTATTGGGTCATGAATTGTAGTAGTCATGAATGGTCTATTTTCTAACTATTTGTTTATTACAAATAAGCCCTCTGAATTGTGGGAATATCTCATTTCCTCTACAAACATTTTTGTCGCGTTTTCCTAAAACACTTTCAAGTGTGTTTATTGAGAACAAATGATAGACTTTGTAAGGAATTGTCCTGGTTGTTAAGAGTGTTTAACCTATTGCTTTTTTAGTTCAAACCCCTTATTTCTTTAATGTACTTTGAAATAATAGTATCGTTTGTGATAAAAAAAAAATAACAAATGACGACATGTCTAAATTTCTTGATAATCTGAAAAAGCAATCTTGGGTTGGGACTTATTGTCTTTTGTGACCTTCCTGGTTGTATTAAGAATTTTTAGATGACCATTTACTATGTGCTTTTAAGTCTTGTGCTATTTTGTAGTTTTATTTGGGCATTGGTGTTTTGCCTCTTCATGAGTGTTTGTCGTTTCCTTCTCCGCACCCATTCGCACTTTATTGACCTATCTTGTGGTAAAGAGAAGAGAGTACAAAAGAATAGTAAACACACCACAAAACAATTCTAAATATGATTCAAAAAAAAAAAAAAAAAAAAACACACCTTTCGGAAGTCCAAGGACTAATTGAGATGAAAGAAAAATTTAGAAACCAAAGTGGGAAAACCGAAAGTTTGAGTGGAAAATTTGTAATTCCCCAAGAAATAAATAAAAAAAAGTTATCCTTAGTGGGTGGGATGCGATCAGATCATAAGAGCAGGACACTTGCGTGAGCCACACGGTGCGTCCACACACCCAATGGGATGCTGAGGCCTGTCCGATCAGTGTTCACACACACCCACCGACCGACCAAGCAAATAGCTTATCTAATTACATGGGTTGTATTCCTTAATCCATTTTTATATTAATTCATTTTACTGATCTTTGTTCCCTTTTAATTATTCCTTAATCCTCTTTATCTATTGGTGAACCCGGTTTTATGCTGCGATTGTCAACTTGTCGTTTGGTGAGTTGTAGATGGCGCCAAAAGTTAGGGTTCTTTTTAGGGTTCCATGATCCGTTAAGAGTACAAGCAGCTCACGCATCCGATGTTTGTTGTTTACGTGTACGATACATGGGAGTGTGGGTTATCCTTAAATGGTGTTCGATTTTTGACATGAATTGCATGTGGAAAACCAGACAAGTTGGTATTACTTGTAGGTGAAAATGTTGGATAGATGGGAACAAAGGTATCCCAGAAATAAATACATGGAGTTTATTAACAGAGAAATGCTAGGAGATTCTTTTAAAAGTAGGATTTTTTATGGACTTTCTGCAACATTATATTTTTTTGCATAATGTTTTATAAAATTGGCACGAGAATTGACGTTAAATTATGAGGTGACAAAGAATTCATAGAGAATATCACTTTGAGAAATTTTTCTTAACATTTATCATAATCTAAGCATTATCAAACATATATGTAGTATCATTGGGAATTAATAGTGCACTTTTTGCAATCTACAAGTAACATATTTCGCCACCAGTTCTTTACGAGCCTCCTGCACTTCGTCGGTGCCGGCATGGGAATTCTGATGTTTAGGGTTAAGAGACTTAGGTTGAGCTGGATTTTCTATGCTTTCTCGGCATGAGCTACGTCTCCAAATCCTCCATGCGCTCTAGCCTCCATCTCACTCCCCAGCCTCTCCGAGCTATATAGGTTGACAAATCATAACACTAGAGGAAGGTTAGGACTTAGGAGCTCCGTTTGTGTTCCACTCCCCTCTCCATCTCCTGGGTGTTGACAACGGTTGACTTAATAATGTGTGCAGAGTGATTATCAGTCGTTGATGCATTGCGTTATTCATTTATATTAACGATTGACAGTTACTCACTCGCATCGATCAATGTTCTTAAGATCGCTGTACTTGTTACATGAGAATGGTCTATTAAATTTGAAATTTTAGATACTGAAATCAATTCTTCATTCTCTCACATGCAAGATTTCCCCGAGTGTTCAAGGAACATTTCTATTTTTATTGATCCTATAGTATTGTATTTTAGATTTGTTGTATACTAGAATATTTATAGAACTCACTAGCAAACTCTAAGTGATGAAATTGTAAAATATATATGTAACCCTATCTATTTGAAAACAACACTATTGTTATGCAGTTTAAGCTAGCTAGTGTAAGTACAACACTCCAAGGAAATGTAACCAAAACACTAAAAGAATTACATAAATCAGACATAATTAGGGGAAGCTTAATGCATATTCTAGAAGAGTTAGTTCAAAGCAGAAAATATACTTGAGCAGGAAAAAATAATAAATCGTTTTATTTGCACTCAGACTCAAAAGAAAGCCGGCAAACACCCTAGAGTAATGTTAGGGAGATTAAATGTGTGGACAAAATTTATAACCCTAACAACGATGCCCATTGACTCGTTCGAAGGGACCAGCCAATAATAACTCGACAAGTGTACACCATCGTTACTTTCCATAAATTGCCTTTCCCTCCCTGTTTTCAAAACCCACCTCCTTCCCCTTTTCAAAACCCTAAAATAGTCTTCAAGCTTGTCACTTTTGATTTCTTAATTCGCTGGCGTAAAAATTCTCCATGGAGTCGCCCGCACCGAAACACACCCCTCAATGGAACATCCTGGTACGCCTCCTCACCTTCGGCATCATAATCCTCGCCCTCCGATCCGCCTGCATCATCACGCTCGCCGGCGAATCCTACGACTATAACAACAACTTCTGCTTCTTCCCCGACAACCTCAGACTCTGAGGCGGCGAAGATGTGTGATTCGGTTTATGTGCAATCGCAATCCCTAGGATCTAAAAGTCTTACAACTCTGTCACCCATAGTATGATTCGGTTGATGTGCAATTCCAACCACCCTGATTTCCTCTATGAAGTGCATGTTTTGTACTAAGTCCAATCTAACACCATTGATCTTAGTGGACTCCTCTATCATTATCTTGCTCTTCATGGATTGAATCTTGCTAAAGTTTAATTGGTTTCTTTACATTTTCGCTCAATTTACATTTCAAGTTATGTAGCTCGGCACATCTGCTTAGATTTTACTTATGCGAAGGTTTGTAGTCATGACTCCATCATGAAATGATTACATTATGTTTCTCACTTTAGTTTCTATTTTGCTTTTATTTAATTTTTAGTCAAGCATACACAAAGTTACACTAAATTTGAAGTCCTCGTTGGCTCGAGGCACAAAAAAAGAACTTAACCGAACTAGAGTCACACTTGGTGCACAATCATTTTGTTAAGAAGTTAAATTTGCGCACAAATTTACACACATTCAAACATTGTTTATTGGCAGCCTCCAACAATAACACTCTTATTCTCTCTTTCTCTCAAGTCATCCCGTGACACCAAGGGAAAGCAACACCCGAAATATATACCTGTTGAACCTCGTGCCAAGCGCCATCGAGTTTTGGCACCAACAATTTCAATCTGCATGAACTTAATAAAGTCAAAGGTGTTATTTGCACAATCAATTTTATCTCAACTCTTGTACTAAGTAAGGTTTTATATGGTTTTACAAGGTGTCTCTTGTATAATTATAGAAATATGCTTCTTTCCTTAGATGATGATCTATCTTTCTTAGCCAACTCATACATTCTGTATGACCCACTTTCTATAGAAAAGTCAATGCCAGTCAAACTAACATGTTAGCAACCTTGATGAAGAATCCGACGTCACAGATTCGGTCTTACTAAAGCCCCATAAAATATAAATACAAAAAATTAAACACAAATTGTCAACTACTTAACCACCAATATCCACCGCTAGTGGTTTTTATTGGAGATATTATATTCACACACCTCAAATTACTTCTTCCACCTCCTTTTAAATTTTTAATATTTTCTACACATCATTAACCCTTGATAGAAAAATATTAAAAAAATTAAAAAAGTGTGAGATAAGTAATTTGGGGTGTGTGAATGTAATCTTCTTTTTTATTATTATTGACTAACTTGCGAATAAACCCTAATATCAAGCCTGCATATAACTGACTTTTGTTGCCTTGGAATTCGTTCTTCTATTCATCTGTCCATCCAATAGCTTTGAATTTAAACAACTTTGGCTTCTAGACATTCAGAGTCTATGCTGGAAGGTTAATTAGTTTCATTACTGTTACATATCCCTAGTATTATATATAACAATAGTATCGATCTTAAACTTTGCAGAAGGGAAACCCAAACTTTCTTTCCTTCCTTTGCCTTTCTGATCAAAAAAGAGAGAACACGAGGGAGGCTTCAAGCCACGAAACAATGGCGACTCACACGGCGGCCAACCTAACCAGTTCGGAAACGAGAGTTACTGAGTGTACCGAGTTCCCTCCTAACGTGCATTCACCTGGCCTGTACTCGAGAAACTACACAGATAGTGATGATCAGCTGTATACCCTTCCAAATCTGGAGATACAGATGGTTTTAATTTTTATCATCACACAAGCCTTCTATTTCGTTTTTCGCTATTTTGGAGTTCCAAGGTTCACGTGCCAAATTATAGTAAGTACTGTTTTTTTACCTCTCTTATTTTGATATAACTATTTATATTACATTGCTTTAATCATTAGGTAGGGATTCTCTATCCAAAAAAAATAAAGGTAGGGATTCCACGTATATGTGAGAATGGATAGCAATGCACATGCATATGGTTTTACTCTTCTAGCATGTATTCATGTATATATTTAAGCCAATGATGATTTGGTTTAGTAAACTTAGTTTTTACTCTGCTGAAGAATATTTTAAGTTTAAAATTACGCATGAAAATTATTGAATAAAAAAAACGATATATATATATATATATATGTACACATATCATCTTCCGTTGAGGAATCTCTAAAATAATTTTATTTGAGAGACACCTTGTGATGCTTATTTCGTAACTTTTTTCGACAATCCAAATCATCCATATTTAAGTAGATATCATCCTTACAAAAAAATTGGACAAACCCAAAATCATTAAGACATTCAATTGTAGTGAAGAAAATAGACGATACAATTTTTCAAAGAAACACTATTATGTCTACATTTAATGGAACGGTCAAATAGTTTTGGATTGTGGTGATATATGTACACATATCATCTTCAGTTGAAGGATCTCTCAAATAATTTTATTTGAGGGACACATTCTGGTGCTCATTTCGTAACTTTTTTCAACTATCCAAACCATCTATATTTAAGTATATCATTCATAAATCATCCTTACAAAAAATTAGACAAATCCAAAGAAATACTATTATGACTACCATTTAATGGAACGATCAAATGGTTTTGGATTGTGGTGATTTTTTGGTTGGAATACTCTGAGTGAAAACTTAAAAGATGGACGGTTGATCGTTTCAATACTTTGTGAACGGGCCCTATAAATGATCTGTCTAATAAGCTTATTCGAGGGATACCTTGACGGAAAGGGACGGTATAATATATAATAGAGTAAAATTCTTTTGGAAATCTTGATTACACAATCAAACAAATCCAAGCTAGTTATTAATTCAGATTCACAGTATGGCCAAATAGAATGGCAAGAGAACATTGCTTTGTATGAATATTTTTTTGTGCTCTAATATATGAGGAGAGTTAGCACTCTCGAAGTTTACTTTAATTGTTACTGATCCCTTAAGATGGTTTCTTGTGAAGTAGACCGGCATAATCCTCAGCCCTACACTCCTTGGGCACTACGAATTCTACAAGAACTTCTTGTTTAATGTAAACAGCCAAGAATCACTCGGTCTTCTGTCTGAGTTGGGTTATGGGCTCTTCATGTTTCTAATTGGAGTGAAAATGGATTTGGGAATGATAAAAAGGACAGGTAAAAAAGGCTTGTACACTGGTGTTGCATGCGTCGTGGCGCCTTTAGTAGTCACTATGGCTGTCCAAGCCACGCTCAACGCTAAAATGTTCAGCCTAACCAAACACGAACAATTTGAACTTCCATTCATGACTCTGTTACATTCAATGACTCCATTTCCGGTTGTGGCTTGCCTTCTTGAGGAGCTGAAAATTCTGAATTCGGAGATTGGTCGATTAGGCATGTCTGCCGCATTAGTCAGTGACATAATCAGTGTGTTCCTTCAATTAGTGGGGCAAATTCCTAGAATGGGAAATGAGACTCATGATACAAGGGGTATGATAAAAGCACTAGCAGCAGCCGTTGGCTATATTATTGTTGTGATCATCATAGTTCGACCGGTAATGTTGCGGATTATCAGGCAGACCCCGGAAAATAGGCCCGTCAAGAAAGGCTATGTCAATATGACCATCATCCTTGTGCTACTATCCGGCCTGCTTTCGCATCTTTACGGTCAGGGTTTTTATTTCGGCCCATTTATATTTGGTTTGGCTGTCCCAGCCGGACCACCATTGGGATCAGCTATTGAAGAAAAGCTCAACATATTCGTTTCTGATGTGATGCTTCCCATCTTTGTGACTACAAGTGCAATGAGGACAAATTTCTGGTCCCTGGAACATATCTTAACTGACTCTTTTGCACAAATCAATGGAATCCTCATCCTTGTCGCTCTTGTGACCAAATTTATAGCCAGTCTGATTGTTCCCTTGTATTGCAACATGCCCTTCGTCGATGCCTTATCAATTGCTTTCATTTTGTGCTGCAAAGGCATTGTCAATCTTGCCTCCTATACCGACTTAAGAGACAGTCAGGTACGTAGCCCGTCTCTCTCTCTACCCAGACCCTTTTGTCTCTTAAGTTAAAAGTAGGATAGAGGGACATATTATCACATTAGCTAACCACGTGATGTCGTGACATTCAGTTGCTATATCTGTTAATAATTAGACACGATAATTGATGTGATGAGTGTCAAATGAAATAATTTACTCATCATATCATGTGATGAGCTAATGCAGTAAAAAATAGGCCTAAAAATATATATGCAACTCCGATACTTTTTTTTTCTCGCTCTACCATTGTGAACAATTGTCTCTCATTTTCTTTCTATGCAGACCATCAGTGAATCAGCATTCGCTTTGGCGATGACTAGCGTCATCGTGACTGCAACTCTTATGCCAATCCTGGTGAATTGCCTGTATGATCCTTCTAGAAAATATGCCGGTTACCAAAGAAGGAATATGATGCATTTGAAACCCAATTCTGAGCTCAGAATACTTGCTTGCATTCATAGGTCAGCTAACATGCCTGCACTCATCAATCTACTTGATGCAGCATGTCCATCTAGAGACAACCCGATTGCTGTTCATGTTCTTCACCTTATTGAATTAGTGGGCAGAGCCTCTCCTCTTTTCATCTCCCACCAAATGCAGAAAAAATCTACTTCCAGTACTTCATACTCAGACAATGTCATTCTTTACTTCAATCACTTTGTTAGAGAAAATCTTGGTGCTGTATCTTTAAGCATCTTCACAGCAATCTCTCCACCAAAATACATGCATGAAGACATATGCACCCTAGCATTGGACAAACTCTGTTCCCTAATTGTGCTCCCATTTCACCGAAGATGGTCGATGGACGGGTCAGTGGAATCAGAAGACAATAGCGTAAGGAACCTAAATTGCAGTGTCCTAGAAAGAGCCCCATGTTCGGTTGGAATCCTAGTAGACCACGGCCATTTGGGACGGTCCACCTCCGCTGTAGCACCCGAGTCATCCTTCTCCGTGGCTATATTCTTCTTGGGAGGGAAGGACGATAGGGAAGCATTGTCATTTGCCAAGAGAATGGCAAACGACTCCACAATAAGCCTGACCGTGATCCGACTTGTTGCCGCAAACTCTGAAGCCGGTACGGATTGGGATAGTGTTCTTGATGCCGAGGAAATGAAGGGTTTTAGATATAACGATGTGGGTGAGGGTTTTGTGATATACTTGGAGGAGGTTGTGAAAGATGGCCCTCAGACGGCTTTAGTGCTTCGGTCTATGGTAGATGAGTATGACCTAATTATAGTTGGGAGAAGGCATATGGAGCAGTCCCAGCAGACTGCGGGGCTTTCGGAATGGAGTGAATTTCCGGAGCTAGGGACCGTAGGGGACTTGCTTGCATCCCCGGACATCAATTGTAGAGCTTCAATTCTGGTGGTACAGCAGCAAAGGATGATGACATGACGCCTTCCCCTGGTTGGCCAAGCGGAAGAGTTATGCACATATAAATGTTTTTTTTTTTTATTTTTTTTTTTATTTTTGCTTTTTTGGGTGAACAAAATGCACATATAAATGTTGAACGCAATATTTTTCATAATTGCAAATTTGGATTTAATCAAGTTGATTGGTACAATGTACTTTTCTCATGCATTCAAGTTTAAATTTTCCTCTCCGTAGTTTAGATGAATTTGATATAAAATATAATTTGATTAAAAAAATGCATTATTCAGCACTCGAATGCAATTTCATTATTGGAAAAGAAAGATTATATTCAATTTAAGTTTAGTGTTCACATCCATCAATATTTTGTTTTAGGTCAATCAATATTTTGACGATTTAGGAGAAGTCAAGTAAGAGAAATATTAGAGAGGGGTATTTGATGTAGAGAGCAGCTAGCAGAAAGGATAGAAAAGCAACTAGAGCGTCACAAAACAACAGTTTAAGTTTAAAGGACCATTTTGATACTTTTGTTTTTTGTTTTCTTTTCCTTTTTAGACGGGTTTGGTTTATTGTTGGACTATAAATACACCTTCTTGGTGTTCTGTTTGGGGGACTTTTGATATTTGTGTCAATAATTCTATCACGCTTGTGGTGTTCCAGATTTTACTCAAGGGTGACTGTTCGTAATCCATTTTCTTATAACATTCGCTGTGTCAGTACTGACCAAAAAAATTGTTTTTGTTAATTTAACTAGGGAAGAGAGTTGTTTCAATTGACTTATACCAAAAAAAATAAATGATTATTGACCTATCCGAAATATGAAATTTGTTTAGAAAACTTGCATTTCCTATTGGAAAAGTACTGATAAACTTTTTAAGCCTAACATAATTCACCACCAATATCACTTGTATTGTCCCAACTTAATTGATTACTTATTGCTAAGCGTCGAGTTTTATCATAAAATGTCTCAGTGATCTTAGGATGAAATCTCATATTTGAATGTTTTGTGTGTGTGTGTGTGTGTGTAGAGATGATCTTGACATCACACTCATTTTTTCCGGAGCATTGTAGGAGTGTAATTCTTATATAAGTTCAATATATTGGTATCATAATCACTTTTTTTTGGCAAATTGTGGAAGACCTTATTTAAACTACCTAATATAACACTCCTTATCAACCAAAAAATGGTGAAAAGATTATTTAGTCTTTTATCACAAAATAAAAAATGATAGGCAATAATATAATTTCTTAGATCTAAAATTTATTATTTTTTATTGAAACATCAGCTACAAGTGATGTTAAGATATATCTAAATTAAAAAAAATAAAAAATAAAGACAAAAACCACCCACTCCCATTCCCACCCACGTTTTGTCTCTCCCTCTCTTCCCCTCCTCTTCCCATTTAAAATAAATGGGTTAATCTCAGTTTACTATCTTGAAGTATTTTGGCTTTCAACATTTGATACATCATGTTTTTTTCATCCCAGAGTGGTTCCTAAAGTCATAATTCTAGGACACTTTCATACATCCGTTAAATTTTCTGTTAAAATCTCTGTTAATTGATGACGTGGCACCCACATGGATAATGACTAGGCGCCATGTGGATATTAAAAATTTTAAAAAAAATCTGGGGATTATTCTACCCAACCCCACTCCCACCCAGCCCTCCCTCCCTTCTCTCTTATCTCCTCTGCGCCCAACCCAAACTCAGTCATATCAAATAAGAGCTTCCTTCTTGGCTCTCCCTCGCCTCAAACTCCCAGATCTGCAACTCCTTTTTAAAACCACCAGTCCTCATCTGTTAGACAAATAAGGAATATGGTTGGAGTCATTGTGTAATTGTATATAATATTATTATTGGAAGAATAAGCCGTCCTACAGCCGTCCTACCTACACACTAGCCGTCCTACAGCCGTCCTACCTACACACTAGGACGGCTACTTTGTCCTCTACAGCCGTCCTACCTTGTCCTACCTACACACTTGTATCATGTATATATATCCTTGTAATCTTGTAGAGAAACACAATGAGAAAAAAAGCATTCTCTTCCATTTCTCCACATTCACGTATCAATAACAAATATAATTTTTAGCCTACATACCTTTTTCTACATGGTATACAGAGCAGGTTTATAACCCTAGCCCTAATTTTTTTTTCGGCAGCTTTCTCTGCCGTTCCCATGGCTGACTCTTCTTCTTCCGATGGTGTTTTTTCCCTTCATCATTCCGACCACCCGAATCTTGTCCTTGTATCCAAGAAGTTGAATGGTGATAACTACACATCCTGGGCCCGTGGCATGCAGCTTTCCTTGAGTGCCAAGAATAAACTTGGTTTCATCACTGGCGATATCCAAGAACCTTCTTCCTCCGACGACCCTGATGCTCACGCGGCTTGGCGTCGTTGCAATGACATGATTCTCAATGACATGATTCTCTCTTGGCTTCTACATTCCTTGGAACCTGACCTTCAAGAATCTGTGCTTTTTTCCACCTCTGTCCAAGCTATATGGGATGATCTTCGCGAACGCTTCTCTCAGAGTAATGCTCCACGCATCTTCCAACTCAACTGGGAACTTGCTACAATTTCTCAAGGTTCTTCTTCTATCTCTGCCTATTTTACTTGCCTGAAAGCTCTCTGGGATGAGCTTGCTTCTTATAATGATGGCTGCACGTGCTCTTGCACCGCCAAGCATGACCGTCAACAACTCATGCAATTTTTAATGGGCCTCAACGAATCCTTTGCTGCTGTTCGTGACCAGATTCTTTTAATGAATCCCCTTCCCACTGTTCGTCAGGCCTGTTCCTCGATGTCTCAAGCTGAAAAACAACGCTCCCTGGGCGTCATCCGCTCTGTCGATCAACCTGCTGTCATGGCTGTTCGTGGCCCGTCCCGTCCCTCATCTGCTCGTCCTCCCCTCCACTGCACCTACTGCAATTTTGATTATCATACCCGAGACACCTGCCATAAACTTCATGGCTATCCCGTTGGCCATCCCCTTCATGGCCAACCGTGGCGACCACCGCGCCGTGCCACTGCTTCCAGTTCTTCCCGCAGCCATGCACCTTCCAGTCCTCCCCGGCAGCCACGGTTTTCTACTTCCCGGCCCCATAATTTCACCCAGGCCCATCACGTGCAAGGCACCCAGGCCCCCGCCTCCTCTTCTACTCCAGCGACCCACCAAGTGCACGGGGCCCAGCCCACTTTGCATGACTTGCAGCTTGCCATGCCTGACCTCTCTACCGAGCAGCACTCCCGTGTTCTAGCTGCTCTACGTGACACCACCACCCCTCCTCAGGCCAATGCCGTGCTCACTACTGATTTTGCCCAAGGTTTGTTACCTGTCACCTTTCGTCATGGTCAATGGATTCTTGACAGTGGTGCTACGGATCATATTACTTCTTCCGCTTCATGTTTGGTTAATCGTTCTCCTTCACATTTGCCGCCTGTTTCTTTGCCTAGTGGTGTTTCCGCTCCCATTACTTTTACCGGCACTCTTCCTTTAAATTCATCAGTTACTTTGAAGGATGTTTTATGTGTCCCTAATTTCCGAGTGGACCTTTTATCGGTTGGTAAACTTACAGATGGATTATCGTGTTCCATAACCCTTATTTCCTTCTTGGTGTGTTTTGCAGGACTTGGTTTCAAAGGCGATGATTGGTGTGGGTAAGCGACGTGGCGATCTGTATTACCTTGTGGCCCTTACCTCTTCTTTCCCCACCCGTCAACCTCTCTGCAACATCATTACCATCCCCTCCTCCCTCTGGCATAGGCGTCTTGGTCACCCCTCCTCCACTCGTTTGCAAGCTTTAGCATCTAGCTCTCTTAATTGTCCTTTTGATTCTAGTCATATTTGTGATGTTTGTCCGTTGGCAAAACAAACTCGTCAACCTTTTCTTTTGAGTTCAATTTCATCAACTTTCCCTTTTGCTTTAATTCATTGTGATATTTGGGGCCCGAATCGTCAATCTTCTCTTTCTGGTGCTCATTATTTCTTAACCATTGTGGATGATTTTTCTCGCTTTACGTGGGTCTTCCTCATGAAACATAAATCCGACACTCAACAATTAATTAAGGATTTTTTTGCTTATGTCACTACCCAATTCCGCACTACCATCCAATGCATTCGTACTGACAATGGTGGTGAATTTTTATCTCTTCGTAGTTTTTTCTCTGATCATGGGGTGCTTTTACAAACTTCTTGTGTTTATACCCCCCAACAAAATGGCATTGTTGAAAGAAAACATCGTCATCTTCTTGAAACCGCTCGCGCCCTTCGTTTTCAATCCCATCTTCCTATCAAGTTTTGGGGGGAATGTGTTATTACCGCTACTTATCTCATCAATCGTCTCCCTACCCGTCTTCTCCATCATAAATCCCCATTTGAGGTTCTCTTTTCGAAAATCCCATCTTATGACCACTTCCGCGTCTTTGGTTGTCTGGCATATGCCACCTCTGTCACTCCTACCACCAAATTTTCCCCTCGGGCTCATCGTTGCATTTTTCTCGGTTATCCTCATGGACAAAAGGCCTATACCCTTTACGATCTCGACAATCACCGCATTTTCCCTAGTCGAGACGTCATCTTTCACGAAACTACTTTCCCTTATGCCGTTTCTCACCCTCCTATCCCATCCTCTTCGCCTACCCTACCCATCCCACCCCCTCTGGACTTTACATATAACCCACCCCTTCTTGCCTCGACGCCTCACCCTCCTCCACCTCTCACCCTTTTACCCACGGACATCCCTACCCCCCACTACCTACCAATCCTCCCCTTCCCCGCACCTCTTCCCGTGCCCATAAACCTCCATCCTATTTAAAAGACTACGTTTGCTCACAGGTGATTCTGCCATCCCACCCATCTTCGACTTCGCAACCCGGTTCTACACAAGGTACGCGATATCCACTTTGTAATTTTCTCTCTAATCACCGTTACTCTCCCAGGCATTTTTCTTACATTAACTCTATCAGTCGGACTGTGGAGCCTTCCTCCTTTGCCGAGGCTGCCACTGACCCCAATTGGCAACGTGCTATGACTGAGGAGCTTCAAGCTTTACATGCTAATGGTACTTGGACTTTAACTTCCTTGCCCCCTGGCAAAATTCCCATTGGTTGTAAGTGGGTGTACCAACTCAAGCACAATTCTGACGGCTCTATTGACCGCTACAAAGCTCGTTTGGTTGCTAAAGGCTTCCCTCAGGCTGAAGGTATTGATTATCATGACACTTTTTCTCCTACTGCTAAGATGATTACGGTGCGTTGTCTTCTTGCTCTTGCTGCTAGTCAGTCTTGGTCTTTTCATCAGCTTGATGTTAATAATGCTTTCTTACATGGTGACTTACATGAAGAAATCTATATGTCTCCTCCTCCTGGTCTTCGGCGACAGGGGGAGAATCTTGTGTGTCGCCTTCACAAGTCACTTTATGGTCTTAAGCAGGCTTCTCGCCAATGGTTTGCCAAATTCACTAATGCCATCATTTCTGCCGGTTTTCAACAATCCAAAGCTGACTATTCATTGTTCACTAAAAAGTCTGGTATTTCTTTCACAACTTTGCTCATTTATGTGGATGATATTGTGATTACAGGCAATGATGCTAGTGCCATTAATTCTCTGAAGTCTTTTCTCCGTGATCATTTTCGGATAAAAGACCTTGGTGATTTAAAATATTTTTTGGGTATTGAGGTTTCTCGTTCCAAACAAGGGATTTATATTTCTCAACGCAAGTATACATTAGAGATTCTCAAGGACTATGGTTTTTTGGGAGCACGACCCATTGCTTTTCCTATGGATGACACAAAATTATCTGATAAAGGAGAACTTCTCAAGGATCCTGAAAAGTATCGACGATTAGTAGGTCGGTTAATATATCTCACTATCACTCGGCCGGATATCACCTATTCTGTGCATGTTCTAAGCCGTTTTATGCACGAGCCAAGGATATCTCATATGGATGCTGCGCTTCGTATTGTTCGTTATTTGAAGGCTACTCCAGGTCAAGGTTTATTATTTCGTTCTGACAACCAGACCAAGTTAACTGCGTTTTGTGATTCTGATTGGGCAGGTTGCCCTATCACTCGCCGTTCGACTACTGGGTATTGTGTATTCTTGGGCGGTTCTTTGATTTCTTGGCGGACAAAACGACAGAAAACCGTTTCGCTCTCTTCAGCAGAGGCGGAATATAGGGCCATGGCAGGTGCTTGTTGCGAGATAGTTTGGCTTCGTTTTTTGTTGAAGGATTTGAACATTCCTTTGGATGGTCATTCCATTTTATTTTGTGATAATCAAGCAGCGTTACATATAGCTGCCAATCCTGTTTTTCATGAACGAACTAGTCACATTGAGATGGATTGTCACTTTATACGAGATAAGATTGTAGATGGCACAATAGAGACCAAGCATGTGGGTACGGCACAACAGTTGGCAGACTTGTTTACCAAACCTCTTGGGAAAGAAAAGTTTTCAGGTATGTTATGCAAGTTGGGAGTTCTTGACATCCACTCTCCAACTTGAGGGGGAGTGTTAGACAAATAAGGAATATGGTTGGAGTCATTGTGTAATTGTATATAATATTATTATTGGAAGAATAAGCCGTCCTACAGCCGTCCTACCTTGTCCTACCTACACACTAGCCGTCCTACAGCCGTCCTACCTTGTCCTACCTACACACTAGGACGGCTACCTTGTCCTCTACAACCGTCCTACCTTGTCCTACCTACACACTTGTATCATGTATATATATCCTTGTAATCTTGTAGAGAAACACAATGAGAAAAAAAGCATTCTCTTCCATTTCTCCACATTCACGTATCAATAACAAATATAATTTTTAGCCTACATACCTTTTTCTACAGAAGGCAACCACACATTCGCCTGATTCTGCTCCCACTAAACCAAAATCCCAAAATGATTTCTTCAATTTTATACAAATTCAATTTGTTTTTTCCCTTTCGATTCCTAAAACAGTTGGACAAAGATATGCTTCTTCCCCAATTTTATTTTTGTAGAAAACAAGGTATATACTTTGCAGAGATGAAACCCAGGGTTTGTGGTGGGTTACGGATACGGAACGACTGAGATAGATCGTGTTGTCGTGCACATGGAAGCTAGAATGGAACAAACTACCGGCGATGGAGCAGGCGAGGCTGAAAGTGATGCAGGGAGTGATGACAATGGCGGAGGCAGATGTGGTGAATTCGGATATGGGTTTGGGTGTGAATCAGGACGGTTGGAAATCGAGGAGATAGTTTTGAGAAGCGGGTGGGTGATGCTTAAGTGGGGTGGGTAGCGGACATAGAAAGAGAGATGAGGAAGGTTTAGGTGGGTGGGCGCAGAAGAGAGAACAGAGAAGGGAAGGATGGCTGGGTGGGTGCGTGGGTTGGTAAGGATAGGCCCATATTTTTTTTTTTTTTTTTTTTTTTAATGTTTTTATTTTTTTTATTTTTTTTAATATCCACATGGCACCTAGTCATTGTCCATGTGAGCACCATGTCATCGGTTAACGGAGATTTTAACAGAAAATTTAACGAATGTATGAAAATGTCCCAGAATTATGACTTTAGGTACCACTCTAGGATGAAAAAAAACATGATGTATCAAATGTTGAAAACACAAAAACTTCAGGGTAGTAAACCGAGATTAACCCAAAATAAATAAATAAAAAGCGTTCATACACACAAAGAATGGAGGCATATGCTTGTGCTTAATAAAAAGATCGTGCCTTGAATATTTGTACATGATAAGTTTTAATAAGAATTAGAAAAAAAAGGTATTCAAACAAACTTGGGCCGTTCCCAGTATAAAAAAATTAAAAAAAATAAAAAGTGTTCATACACACAAAGAGTATGAAAAGATTATCTAGTCTTCTATCACAAAAAAAAAAGAAAAAAAATAATGGGCAATAAATGTAATTTCTCATATCTAAATTTTACTATTTTTATTGAAGCATCAGCTACAGGTGATGTTAAGATACATTTAATATTAAACAAAAAAAAAAAAAAGACAAAAACCTCCCACTCGCACTCCCACCTACATTATGTCTCTCCCTCACTCTCCCTCTCCTTCCCATTTGAAAATAAATAAATAAAAAGTGTTCATACACACAAAAAATGAAGACATATGCTTGTGCTTAATAAAAAGCTCGTGCTTTCAATATTTGTACAAGATAAGTACTAATAAGAGTTAGAAAAAAAGGTATTCAGGCAGAGGCAGACTTGAGCCCTTCTCATTTAAAAAATAAATAAATAAAAAGTGTTCATACACACAAAGAGTGGAGGCATATGCTTGTGCTTAATAAAAAGATCGTGCTTTGAATATTTGTACAAGATAAGTATTAATAAGAATTAGAAAAAAATGTATCCACGCAAACTTGGGCTTTGTCAAGTTAACAAGAGCAGTATACTTCCCCTACACCCAAGTATGAATCCGTCCCCCATATTTTAGATAAATTTAGTTTACAATATCGATTGTGGTAAAAAAAAAAAAAACCAAAAGAGTGAGAGAGAGAGAGTTCAAACTTTGAAAATACATGATATTACAAAATAGATTATACTAGTGTCCACCCTATCGAAGCCTACTTGTCCAGTCACTACAAATGACGTATTTTGACCATACAAATACCATAATTGAAATCGTTGAGTCTCTTTATTATCATGTATGGAGAAAAAATCATTCACTTAGGAGATCATTTAGCCATCTATATGTGTCAAACAAATCAACGAATTTGGTAACAAATAGCATCCATATGATGAATCGTTTATTTATTTGATTTATATGAATAGCTAAGCGAACTCCAAATTTAAGAATTTTTGTGGAGATAATATTTAGGTGGTGGTAAAGAAAATGAATCGATTGTATAGTGAAGATACATATTATTAATCACAAGTGAGTGGACAAGTAGGTTTCCCTTGGGCTGTACACAAGTATTTTCCTTGAGAAATTTGGCTTAAGTCAATAAATAATAGAGAATACTTTCATCCCCTATGGGAATTATCCCCCTTGAGAATACTATCTCTTCACCATATAAATTCTATAGTTGAAACTGTTCAATTTGTTAATCTTCTTTTGAAAATATATTGAACTCATATACGAATTACAATCCTACAACAGTACAAAAAAAAATATTAAGTGTGAGAAAAATATATTGAACTCATGAGTCTAATAACCTATAAACTAGTGAGTTCTACAAGTGAAAGCAGGGGCAAAGCCAAAAATTGTTGTTTTTTTTTTTTGGGCAAAAGACTGTTTACTACTCTCATGTTTCGTGGTTTTCAACATTTAGTACATCAAGTTTTTTTCGTCCCAGAGCCATTCCTAAAGTGTAAATTTTGGGACAGTTTCATACATCCGTTAGTCAAATTGTTAATTCTCCCGTTAAGTGATGACGTGGCGCCCATGTAGACAATGACTGGACGTTACTTGTCATTAAAAAAAATATTAAAATAATTAATTAAATAGAAGTTATAAAAAATAAAAAAAAACCCATCCCTTCACCCCCTGCCCCCAACCTAGAAGAAGAAGAAGAAAAAAAAAAAAAAAACCCCAGTCCCGCCCCCAACCTAGAAAAAGAAGAAGGAAAAAAAGAAAAAAAAACCCAGTCATGCACCTAACCCAGAAGAAGAAGAAGAAGAAGAAAAAAAAAAAACCCCAGTCCCGCACCCAACCCAGAAGTAGAAGGAAAAAAAAAAAAAAAAAAACACAAACCCAGTTCGTCCTTCCCACCCCTCCCCCCTAACCCAGAAGAAGATGAAGGAAAAAAAACAAAAGCCAGTTCGTCCTTCTCCCCCCCCCCCTAACCCAAAACCAGTTCCATCCCCAACCTAGAAGAAGAAGAAGAAGAAGGGAAAAAAAAAAAAAAAAAAAAGATCGGAGATCGAAAACCAAACCCAATTGAGAATTTCAAACTTTTGATCAGGAACAAATTGAACCACTTCTAGAATTGGGGAAAGAAAAGAGAACCCAGATAACAATTACCTGAGAAGAAGGGGGGAACCGAGGTCACGACGGCGGGAGGGAGACTTGGCGGACGAATTGCAGAAGAGGATGGAGGAGAGAAGGAAGGCGAAGGGTGCGGATTGCAGAATAGAAAAGGAAGGGAGAGGGTGCACCGCCGGGGGGGGGGGTGTGGTGGTGGTTGGCATTGCAGAGTAAAGAAATAGGGGAGGTAGAATACCGGAAGCCTTTAGGTTTGTATTTTATTTTTAAAATTTTTTTGAATTTTTAATTTCCACGTGGACCCTTAATGACACGTGGCGCCCAATCATTGTCCAAATGGGCGCCACATCATCAGTTAACTGGAGAGTTAATAGATGTATGAGACTGTCCCAAAATTTACACTTTAGGTATGACTCTAGAACGAAAAAAACTTGATGTACTAAATGTTGAAAACCACAAAACTTTAGGGTAGTAAAAAGAGTTTAACCCTTTTTTTTTTGGGGGGGTGGGGGGGGGGGAGATGGTGTGGTGGTGGGGGCAAAATATTGAACAAAAGGATAAAAAAAATAAAAAATAAAAAAGTGAACTAGATATAAGTCCAATTTTGTAAATCGATATTGGGTTTATTACACTTTGTTGGGTCAGGTTCATTCGTTGATTATTCACGTCAGCTTATTTTTATTATCCTTTAATTAAATTGTGATATATGTTATATATTATTTATTAGATTATTTTTTTACTTAATTTTAATATTAAATATAAGAATTAAATATTCTTTCTCCTTCCTTCCTGCTCCAAATTCGTATCTTAATGTTTTTCTACTTTTATCATAGATTAATTATGTTAACTAATTTATGTTATAGGTACTATATACATATACATGCTCTTTAAGGGGAGGGATCCTCATTTCAGCCAAAAGATGCGGATAATTAGGGCAATCGTCTGATTTCTTTTAATGAAGGAAATTTCTTTGAACTAAGGAGAGGGTTCCCCGTTTCAACAAAGTGTACTAAATAAGCTGATGTGTATGAAGATGACATTTCTTTGAACTATTTTCATGAATGATAGATAGATTAAGTTTTATTTATTTTTCTATATTCTTCCTCCATCATATGTTGGATGTATTTAATCAATATGTGGTGTAGGTATCATAAAGTTTCTTTTAACTTTTTTCAAGGAGAGTAGTTAGATCTTCATACTTAAATATTCAAATTAAAAATGTATAAATCAAGAAATTCAATTAAGGAGATATATTATTAAAGTAGAAAAATAGGACATTGGACTAAATCTAATAACGGCTCAAATTTTTGGACCTAAATCAAAGTGCCCCTAAAAAAATTATCAATATTATTATAATTTTGAATTACTCCAAGAAAAAAAGGTTTAGCATGTTTTTTCTACTATTTATTTGGCTTCTTATTTATGTAAATTGTTAGGGTAAGTGGGCTGGATAGTGGCAAAGTAAAACAGGGAGTTGGAAATTTTTGGGGGAGCCAGGGGCATTTTAGGGCCTTTAGTAGTTCTGTCATTGAGAGAGAAGGAGAAAAAAGAGATGATGTCAAACTAAAGATGAAAGTAACTGAGACCCGCTGTTTTTTTGTTATGTTTTTCAAGAATCCAATGATTCACTCTTTCAACTTGTTAAGGGATCAATTTTTTAAGTCAAATGGGCAGCCTAAATTAATTAGTCAGATCAATGCAACTTTTTTAGCTTTTTCATCGTGTATTGCTATGGTTCATACTTGTGGTTTCCCTTAAGGACTAAAATAAAACTGGGTAAAGATAATCTGGACTATATTAAAGATCTTATTAAAATGAATTCGATGATATAATTTTCATGCATAGTAAACCAATAAAAATATGATTTAACACCACATAATAGAAATTATGCATAATCTAATTTGTAAAAAAGTATGACTCTCACATTTATTAATTGAACTAACACTAGTATAGCAATAATGTTAAAGATATCATACTTAGGCTACCTGATTCTTATGTATATGTATTACACTCACTCAAACTACTATAAGAGGCCTAATAAGATAAGTATGCAGAGCCTTAATATATACTCATTTTAAGGGTCAAAATAAGGAAAAAAAAAAGAGCCATAGTTGTAGATTAAAAGAATATAGTGTTAGCAAGTGTTGAATTATTTTGATGGATAACTTTCTTGTTCAATCTATCATCACATGTGTTTCACGCCACCCGATTTGTGTTGGCCACGTGTTAAGCTTGAAAATTTGTCACACGAGAGGGGCGTGTTGAGAATGAATTCCACATTAAAAGAAGAAGGAAACTTACATTATATTATAAATAGTTAGGCTACTTCTTATATTGTTAATTAATTATGGTAGAATCTCAACTTTCTTATTGTGAAAGTCTCAAAAAACTCCGATCACGTGTTGTAGCTAACCCTTAGTCAGCCCATCCTTATTTACTTTGGCCCAAAGATAAAAAGAAGCATGCGGAAGAACTGAAACAATAGAAAGAGATTTACACAACTCAATCAATATCCCAAGAAAGACATAAAAAAAAAAAAAAAACAAATTTATACAAAACACCACAAACATATGGCTTGAAAATATGCTCCAACCTACCTAAAACCTAGAGAAGACTCCACGCACATCAATTTGATCAAAACTTTTGAACATTAATTTTGTTATAATATGTAATCTGCAATATCTGATATAAAACCAATCAAATGCAGTTGGTGTTACACCTAATATATTGGAATGTTTCCCACCTCTATAGCCCAATGGTGTGCTTGCCAAATTTTGTGGTGAACAGTCAATATGAAATATGGCCTTCAAATAAAGGCCAACGCTCAATAAAGAGCCAGCTTAAAGGTTTGACCAACCCGCATCATCCTCCTATCCATCACCTCCATACTTGCTTCCTCCAAGCTTTTGCTCCGTGTCTCCCATCCATGCAGGCATGCAACCCTACGTGCATCTCTCTCCCTCTCTCTCTTTCTCTCTCTCTTTCTCAGTACAACATTTTGGTGAGGCTGCAAGCCTGAGCTTCTGGGTGATTCGTCGGAATGCGTAAGGCAAATGCATTCAGTAATCAGACTTGGGTATGCCAGGATCAGAAATCATCAAGACCAAAAGGCTACTCTTTCGGTGATAGCCCTTTAAACTTTCCTACTCCCATCCTTCACGTACAGCTTTCCATATCTGCGCTACTCACCGCTTTCTTCCAATTAATTCTCAACCCTCTTGGCCAGACTGCTTTCATATCACAAATGCTTGTGCGTTTCTGCCTACGCTTTTTGTCTCTCTTTCTCCTTTTTTTTTTGCCATTTTCTGGGAGCCGCTATTCCCACTTCAAAAACACTATTTTGATCTCACAAAATAGTGCATGATGACAAATTGAGGGTGGGAAAAACACGCGTTTCCCTTTTTCTCTGTTTTGATTTTGTTAGCTTAAAAATGTAGAAGCGACCTGTACCAATTGATTACAGTGCTTGGTACATTGTATATTGTGTGTGTATATACATATCAACACGATATTGACAAAGCACCGAATATTGTAAATTAGTAACCATTAAGCACTCTTTTTCTATCAACGTAATTTGTATGTTATGCATGAGGTGGGTATTATATTGGGGCCATCAGTATTAGGATCAGGCAATGCCTTTGCAGATATAGTTTTCCCACTGAAAAGCTTTTGCATCAGCGAAACCTACGCGTTATTTGGTGTCATGCTGTTTGTCTTCCTAGTCGGAGTGAGAATGAACATAAGTTTGGTCAAACAGTCAGGAAGGAAAGCCGTGGTCATAGGCCTCTCGGCTTTCTTCGTCCCTTTGATCCTCAACATTGGCTTCGCTTTAGTCCTACGGAAGACGGCGGCGATGGAAGCAAGCCTACACAAGTCGATCATCATCATCGCAGTGTTTCAATGCCTAAGCTCGTTCCACGTCATCGCGTGCCTTTGGCTGATTTGAACCTCCTCAACTCGGAGATTGGGAGATTGGCTGTGTCTTCCTCAATAGTCAGTGGGGTGCTATCTTTGATTTGAGTCGTTTTGGCCTTTACAATAAGGCAAAGCAGGATTTCAAAAAAGGATCTTAGTCTACCCTTTATGGGGTTGAGCTTATTTTGCATGTTCATCCTCATAGTCTACATTTTGAGGCCTATAATGTTGTGGATGGTTGCACAACTTACGGATAAAGAAAAATCGGTGAAAGAGAGCTACATTTTTTCAAGGGTTAAACTCTGTTTACTACCCTCATGTTTCGTGGTTTTCAACATTTAGTACATCAAGTTTTTTTCGTCCCAAAGTCATACCTAAAGTGTTAATTTTGGGATAGTCTCATACATCCGTTAGTCAAATTGTTAATTCTCCGGTTAAGTGATGACGTGGCGCCCAGGTGGACAATGATTGGGCACCACGTGTCATTAAAAATATTAAAATAATTAATTAAATAAAAGTTTTTAAAAAAAAAAAAACCCATTCCTTCCCCCCCCCCCCCCCCAAACGCAGAAGAAGAAGGGGGGAAAAAAAACCAAATCTGCAACCCAGAAGAAGAAGAAGAAGAAGAAAAAAAAAAACCGAATCTGCAACCCAGAAGAAGGAGGAAGAAGAAGAAGAAAAGAAAAAAAAAATCGAATCTGCAACCCAGAAGAAGGAGGAAGAAAAAGAAGAAGAATAAGAAAAGAAAAAAAACATCAAATCTACAACCCAGAAGGAGGAAGAAGAAGAAGAAAAGAAAAAAAAAATCGAATCTGCAACCCAGAAGAAGGAGGAAGAAGAAGAAGAAGAAGAAAAATCGAATCTGCAACCCAAAAGAAGGAAGAAGAAGAAGAAGAAAAAAAAAATTCGAATCTGCAACCCAGAAGAAGGAGGAAGAAGAAGAAGAAGAAGAAGAAAAAAAAAAAAACAGCAGCCCAAACCCAGTTCGTCCCCTCCCCCCCCCCCCCCCCCCCCCCACCCCAACCCCGCAACTGTGAACGCGAACCCAGACCATGAACTCCGTATTTTTGGGATTTTCAATGTGGGTGAATTTCGAAAATACTTTGAGATGGGGAGTTTAAGTTTGAGATGATTTTTGGACTGGTTTTGTGGTAGATCTCCATTGATGTGGAAATGACGAATTGGAATTTTTTTTTTTTCCTTCTTCTTCTTCTTCTTCTTCTGGGTTCTTCTTTTTCTTCTTCTGGGTTGGGGGCGGGACTGGGTTTTTTTTTTGTTTTTGTTTTTTTTTTTTACTTTTTCCTTCTTCTTCTTCTTCTTTGTTTTTATTTTTTCTTTCTTTTTCCTTCTTCTTCTTCTTCTTCTTCTGGTTTCTTGTTCTTGTTGTTGTTCTTCTTCTGCATTAGGGCGGGAGAGAAGGGATGGGTTTTTTTTTTTTTGTTTTTTTGTTTTTTTTTTTTTCTTTTTCCTTCTTCTTCTTCTTCTGGTTTCTTGTTCTTGTTGTTGTTCTTCTTCTGCATTAGGGGCGGGGGAGAAATTTGATGTGAAAATTAGCTTAACACACAAATTAACCCTCTTTTGACAATTGTAGCATATAAATAAGTAGGGATCGTTCTTACACCGGGGATTAGGAGGGATTGCTAAACACTCTAAACTGACTCAAATAAAGGGATGGGTTTTTTTTTTTAACTTTTATTTTATTAATTAATTTAATATTTTTAATGACACGTGGCACCCAGGCATTGTCCACCTAGGTGCCACGTCATCACTTAATGGAAGAATTAACAGTTTGACTAACGGATGTATGAGACTGTCCCAAAATTAACACTTCAGGTATGACTCTGGGATGAAAAAAACTTGATGTACTAAATGTTGAAAACCACGAAACATGAGGGTAGTAAACAGAGTTTAACCCTTTTTTCAATATTTATCATGATCATGGTGTGTTCTCTTCTTGGTGAGGTTATGGGCCAGCATTGTATACTGGGGCCATGATTTTATGGTTGGCAGTGCCAGATGGCCCACCACTGGGATCAGCTTTGGTTGAGAAACTAGACTCCTACTTCTCATTGATTCTGTTGCCAAGCTACTTTGTGGTCGCTGGTGCAAGGATTAATTTCTCTATGATAAAGATGAAGACTCTGGATTTTGGAGCTCTTGGTTTTGAGTAGCTTCTGTGGTAAACTTATGGGAACTATGGTTCCTTCTCTCTATTGCAAAATGTCTCCTGTCGATTCATTTTCACTAGGGCTTATCATGAGTGCTTAAGGCATCATTGACGTTCTAACTTTGAATCATGAATTGTTGCTCTTCGTAATTATCTCCACTCGCATCTTTTTTCTTATTACTTCTGCACTATGCTTACCCATTCCTATTGCATGATATTTTATATAAAAAGAAAAACTGAAAATTGATCTTTTTAATCGGGGGAATGCAGAACACCAAAACAGATTTTGTGTGTCATTTGTTCATAGATAAGCACATACACTCTTAACCTTGTTTGTTTCGAACAGATGAGATACTTTCATACTCTCATTCTCTTATTTACAACAATTTGGTAATTAATATTGGTGTAAACTTTTAAGTGAATTTTTCTTATGATCTAGTTCTCTGTATAAAATATTATGTGTCCTCTAAATTTTGTTCACTTGTGCTTATCTATTCCAGCTGATTGACGAAGAAGCCTATAGCATTATGGTTCTGGCAGCATTCGTCTTAACTGCAATAATCAACCCCATATTGAAATATCTGTATAATCCATCCAAGAGATACATGTCCACCAAGAGAAGAAGGACAATTGAGCATGCCTTGCCCAATGCCGAGCTTCGCATTCTTGCATGCATATACCAAGAAGACAGCACCCCTTCCATCATCAACCTTCTTGAGGTCACCAATAATCCAACCCCCCAAACCCCCGTATGCTTTTATGTTGTCCACCTTGTGAGTCTATCAGGCAGAACTGCCCCAGTCTTCATAACACATCGATTTGGAAAAAAGAGTGCTAGGACATTTCATTCCGGTGATTCAGATCAGATAGTCAATGCCTTCAGATTATACGAAGAACATAGCTCCGGTGGCTTTATAATGAATGCATTCACAGCCATTTCACCCTATGCCACAATGCATGATGATGTTTGCACATTAGCATTGGAAAAAAGGACTTCCATGGTCCTAATCCCATTTCACAGGCAATTCAATTCACTAAGTTGCATGGAGGAATTATCCAAACCTATAAGCTATGTGAATCGAAACATTCTTCGAAATTCCCCATGCTCAGTTGGGATTCTCCTAGATCATGGTACCTTGAACACCAACACATCTCTATCATGCAAAATTGTGTACAGTATTGGGATTATCTTTGTAGGACCCGATGACCGTGAGGCATTAGCATATGCAATGCGCATGACAGAGCACCCTAATGTCAGCCTCACGGTCGTTAGATTGGTGGACAATAGGAAATTTAATGTGCATAGAGAACATGATTCGGAGCTACTCAGCAAGTGTAAGATAGCAATTGCTGGGAGAAAACAACATGTTTACAAGGGGGAACGTGTTAAAGATAGCGTGGACATGATCAATGTGATTAGGTCCATGCAAAAATTTTATGACCTAATTCTGGTGGGGAGACGCCATGATTGTGATTCACCATTGTTAATGGGACTCAAAGAATGGAATGAGTTTCCGGAACTTGGGTTCATTGGAGATATGTTGGCATCTTCAGATTCCTATTGTGAGGTCTCGGTGTTGGTGGTGGAGCAACAAATGCTTGGAAATGATCAACAGATGGTAGACCACAACAGCTTTAAGTCCTATGGAACCCCCTCATTTTCTGTCGTGGATATACCTCGTGATGATTGAGTGCACCCACTTTGTTATTAGCAAAACAAACACAGTAGAGAAATTTCTTTGTTTACTAATTTCTCACTTTTGCTTAATTAGAATAGCTTTGTACACGAATTCTGCTTATGCAGGGTTGGTGAATATGAGCTAGATAGAGACCATTTTCTTGTAAACTATATTTATTTTTTCTATTTCTTAAATTGTATAAACTTCTTAAATTATATCAATTTTTGTAGATACTAAGATGACAACATGCTTTTAAGTACTGAAGTAGCTACAATAGTATGGTGACTGAAATTACCATTGGGGGTCAAGCCAATTTGGAAGACCCTCAAATCAGGAGGGAGAAATTAAAGACCATAGTTAATCAATCTAGTAAACTTCGAGTGCAAGAAGATGCAACCAATAAGAGGCTAGATTATCAAATTGCATGTTCTAATTTTTTGTTGTATGGTATTAGTTTCTCAGTGATTCCAATTGCATATCAAGAATATTGGTTTTTTTATTGAAGAATTTATTTATTCATCAAGATTCACGTCAACTTTAGTTCTTTTCAATATTAACCCGAGGTCTATTTTTTACAAGTAGAAGAGACTGATGTAAACCAAAAAATAAGTTATTCAAATGCAATAAAATAAAAAAAATGATGCGACGTTCAGTCAA
This sequence comes from Pyrus communis, assembly GCF_963583255.1. Lineage (NCBI taxonomy): Eukaryota > Viridiplantae > Streptophyta > Magnoliopsida > Rosales > Rosaceae > Pyrus > Pyrus communis. Next base: position 3,848,584 of record NC_084816.1, on the reverse strand, counting down.
GACCTTGGATGGCTGTGGAGTGATGTGCGTTAATCGTCTGAGCCTGGATTAGATTAGAATTTGATGGGTCAAAGTCGTGCAATTTTGCGTATATGAAAATATATTGGCCACATAGCATGCCTTATTTTTATTTATAGCCCAAACACAAGTTAACATGACTTTGGTCTGGTATGTCATTTTGCAACCCATAATTAAAATGGGTTTAAAGAATTTATCAGTTAATTTTATTCATATTATTGTTGAAACTTTACAGTTTAATCTATTTTCTGGTAAATTTTGAATTAATGATTCCATTTGGTTACAATATGTACATGTATCTAAATAATACAATCACCATCTTGACGATCAGATGGTGATTGTATTAAATACATATTTTTACATGAATTATATATGACTGTCAGATGGTGATTATACTAAATACATGTAAGTATCGTAGCCAATCCTGAATTTTCAATTCATATTCACGAATTTGACGTATGTAATCCTTCTATCATTCATCCCGTTGTTTCAGTAATCGTTTACACAACATGTACAAATCGATGTTCTCTAGGACATGCATGCTGCACAACTAATACACACAATTGCTAGTTGGTGTATTTGTTGTCTTCATAAACATCGAATGTTCCATACTTATTCTAAGAAACCACATCCACAAAGTTGAGACAAAACCTTGAAACTAAATATAGGTATAAATAAAGTGTCAAAATACTTGTCAAAATATATATAAAATAAAGTTTAAAATTGTGATCTTACCCCTTTGGCTGTGTGCAAAGATGGACTACAGAAACTTTATACCAAAGACAAGATCGAGCAAAATGCCAATTGAAAGATGATTGTCAAATTATATGTAGTGCAATGCAAGCACGAGTTGAGAACCAGAATCCCACATATTCATACAGCCACCACCAAACAAGCAAATAAATGGAATATTGCTACCCACAAGAAGAAAAGAAAAAAAAAGGTGACATAGAAAACTCGAATATATATCATTCATGACAAAACAATAACTGATAACATTATGGGGTAATACATAAGAAAATAGGGACAAGCAAGCAATAAGCAAATAAACCACTGGCTTGACTTGATACCATTGGCCCATGAACATTTTGATGTCGAGGCCTTAACAACTCATGGGGACAGGACAGATAGGATGTGCTAGATTCCCCAAAACCGTGTAAAATTGAGTTATGTTCCACAACAAAAACAAGTTCAAATTTGGGATCCCTAATCACTTTTATTTCATGTTGATATTTAAGTCTATTTACTTTCATTTATTCTAAATTTCTAAACAATAAGATACTGCCATCAATACCAAGAACAGAAGTTTTAGTTTGTTTTTGGTCAATCCGAATAACATTCATTAAAGAAAAACAAAATCTAATACAAGGTAAATTAGGGAAAGCTCAGAAAGGCAGTCCAAAACAACTTAGCACAAAAAATATAGAGACGGAGTACCTCCCGATCAATAACATTCATATTGGGGAATCTAGCAGTTTAAATTGGTCAATATCATTCATATTGGTCAATTAATTTGAGATTCTTACAGTTTAAAACATGAACAACTAAGGTTTGGGACAATGCAAAATTGACTTTCCATTGACTAATGATATTGAAACTCACCCCCACATACATAGAGAAAGCCATTACAGTATTTTACTTCGATGTCTCCCATCCAGAGGGATTCACCCAAGTTCTCCTCCGGGAACTGGCGACTAGACCCGTGAACTCATATCCTTTTTGTCTTAACCAATGCTACAATTAATCGAAGGGCCTATGTTCCTTGGGATCTCCCCATTTTTCTACTAGAATTCATCAGTTAATAATCAAATCCATATAATGTGTTTGATTAAATGCACGGCATTCTCTCTTTGGTCCAAACCCACAACTCACATGCTTCCCCATGAAATTTCCCAAAAAATATTCCAAATTCAACTGGTTAAACTGAAATCTTTGATCTACAAGTTTGTGGTCCAGAACATTAATATAAACATATATCATGGGATGGAGTTTGAGAAATGGATGTGTAATAAGAATAATATTATATGGGAGAGATGGGAAGAGGGAATCCATGTGAGGACTGAGTTATACGAAATAGGTTTAGCAAAGAAGATTTGCCAGGTTGTTTTGCATTTATAAATATGTAGCTTCAAGATGGAGCCCTTCAAAACTTTTGGCTTTATGCTAATAAGATAATATGCCATTAATAATATATGGGCTGGAGCTCATGTCCTTCATCAAACACCAAGCCCCCCCCCCCCGCGTCTCTCTCTCATGTGTATGCATTTCAGATAATTTTCACACATCATTTTTTATTTACACGACTAATGAAGTTTCTACCATTGCCTATTAGGAGTTCTAATTTTGTCAACTGAGAATGGAGGCCTCCCATAAGAGGCAAGCACCATGTTATAAGTTGGGAATAAGAAGAAGATGTGGGATGACGTATTATTGTGATTAATTTAAGGGTTTTTGAAAGCCAATCCATTAGCTTGGTTTAAGAATAAATGTAGTGTTCACAATCATTATACTTCAAGAAAATGTATAATCTATTGCATTTCATATGTATTACAAAAGTTGTTACCCGATATTCCCTCCATTCGTTGGCCAATTAAACGCTCTCATAAGCTAGAATGCACGTCTCTTAACCTTATTAGGTAAGGATTAAAACATTTTTCTAAATTCAGCAAGACTACATGTCAATTATTGCATATAGTATATAGTAATGTATGTATATATAGCTGCACTACAATACCGCGTAGATGAACTAGTATGCCAACTGTTACAATAATATATAATGACTTATATGGCAGTGCTTCCATAAACTAATTGACAATGGACTTTGTTATGGTATGCCCTAAATTCTAAATCTAAAAGCATCTTCACTAGTTGGTGGAAGACAAAAATAAGGGCAAGGGCATGTAAGTTGCCCTTGCTATTCACTCTGAATAGTAATTATCTTTGTGCAACTCTACCCGTTTTGAAAGGGCAAGGCCAAGGGCAAGTACTATTCAGAGTAAATAACAAAGACAACTTACATGCACTTGTCCTTGCCCTTTCCGTTGCCTTCTACTAACAGGTTGAGATGCTCTTAGAAGTATGGTATCATGGCTAGCTATAACTAGTTATTCTTTCTTTTCCTCTCCATGAAAAAAAAAAAAGAAACCTTAAAAAGTTGAAAATTAAAACGGATTGAATAAAGAGCATGGGTGTGTGTGTTTTTTTTTTTTTTTTTTTTTTTTTGAACAAAAGATTGGGGGATGCAACACGAGGACTTCCCAGGAGGTCACCCATCCTAGTACTACTCTCGCCCAAACTCGCTTAACTTCGGAGTTCTGATGGGATCCGGTGCATGTGAGTTGGTATGATCGCATCCATCATGGGTGTGTGTTTAGTATTAAACATGGGTGTGTGTTTAGTATTTCTCTTAATATAAAGGGCAACTAGCAATCTCACACATGCTATGCATATGGAGAGAAATGTGTAAAACTTTCATAATTTTAATATGTAAAATTACTATTTTAGAAAATGACCTAATTAAAAAAATGACCTTTCTAGCGTTCTCTTTTCTTAATAATAAGTGTACACCAGGCCTTTAATGTTATTGAGCAAGTTACTTGCTCATTTGGATAGCCAATTAGTACGACGGTTCAGTGGTATATTTTTTTATTTGTAAGATCTTAGGTTTAATTTTCGTCAAAGATGAATTTGAACCATATTATTACTAGTCCACTGTGAGACTTAGCTAACTCACTCCTCCACTCTTTACTGTAAATAATATCGTTTGTTTAAAAAATAAAAAAATTTCATTTGGACAATCATGGAAAGCAGTTCCATCTTGTGCTGACTTTTAAAGAAAGTATATGGAATTATATGGACTACATGAAATTCGACTATATATGTTAAGACATGATCTCTTATCTATTTCAAAAACTCTAATTTATTTCAAATCTCAAAATTGCTGAAATTAAACACACCACTTCAACTGATGGAATTTTTTTCCCACTTTTGGGCACTAGATAGGCTGCCCAGTTATTTTTTTCCACACAAATCATGAGATCACAAAGAGAGAATAAAAGAAGCAGCATATTTACTTACAAACTTGGTGTAAATACAATTGTATTTCTACGAACATTTCCTTTTTCTCTCTCGCTCTGTCAATATAGCCATGATTTTCTTTCTTTGATTTTCTTGAGAACCAAACAGATCATGACCTCATGAATACTGAATTTAACTCAGAATCTGCCGTTATACTACGCAGACCTGAAAAAAAAAAAAAAAAAACAAACAAAAATATCCACAAGAAGCAATACGAACCCATGTACCCCTCCCAAAAAAAGTCCCCATCACCGGAAAAATAAAATATTAGTCTTCGGTGATGCTTTCGAGATTAGGCCGCCATACTGCGACACGGCCAGCCCTCCGATCCCGGCGAGACGTAAACTTTTTTTCCGTCACAATCTCCGTCAAGTAACGGTCAGTACTATCGCTTTGGCTCTTGCTGCTCTTTTTTGAGGGTTTCTTAATGCCGTTGCTCTTACTCTTTTTCCTCTTCTCCGGCACAGAAGAAGACGGAATCAAGAAATAGATGCTGCCTCGCTTGAGCTCCGACTCCGGCGAGAGTATCAAAATTTTGCGTACGACGCCTTGGGAGCTGGGTTTGCTGAGAACGTGATTAGGGTTTGCTTCCAAGATCTCGCCAGCGGTGACAGGATGTGAGATTTCTTCTACGTAGCCATTCAAATGGACGATCCGTATCAAGTCTAGGCACTAGTAGAAAAATATGTTTGCGCGACGGAAACTTGCGCGACGAAGCAAATTTGGTCGCGCAAAGTATGTTTGCGCGACGCAAAACACAAAACGTCGCGCAAAAGACCTTTGCGCGACCAAACTTTGCGCGACGAAGGTTGACGTCGCGCAAAATAGCTTTGCGCGACGCAGATACATTTGGGTCGCTCAAAACATCTTTGCGAGACGCCAACTTTCGTCGCGCAAAGTGCCGTCGCGCAAAGGTCTTTTGCGCGACGTTTTATGCGTCACGCAAGATTTTGGCGGCAAAACATGAATGTTTTACCACTTTTTTCCTATTTTTAATTTATTTATTTTGTACTCATAAGCAAAAGGGCAACAAGAGAAAAAAAACACACACACACACACTTTTTTTTTTTTTTTCCTTTGCTTTTCTTTTGGGTTTCTTCCATTGCATTTTTCTCTTGTGGTATCCACTTGTGTAAATGTTTTAAATTGACGATCGAATTAGTTCATTGTATTCATGTAGGTTTAAAGAGTGTAGCTGTAAAAAATCATCAAAATCAAAGTTAAAATGACCGTTAAATCATGATTTTTCGTTTATACCCGTCGAAAAAGTTTGTCCCATTACATAATCTCTGAATATTTGTTTTTTGCGATTTTTGGCGTATGCGATCTCGAAGCATATACAAACAAGTTTTACGGTTGGATCGTTGAAACTAGTTTCATACAATGCGTATCCCATCAAAACAATAGATTCACCAACACTTGGAGTTTATTTATACTTTCATTAAGTATAACATAAGATTTTGTAGTATCCATTTGTTTAAATATTTTAAATTGATGATCAAATTAGTTTATTGTATTCATATAGGATCAAGGAGTGTACGTGTAAAAAATCATCAAAATCGGAGTTAAAATAACCGTTAAATCGTGATTTTTTGTTTATACCCGTCGAAAAGGTTTGCCCCGTTACTTGATATCTGAATGTTTTTTTTTTGCAATTTTTGGCGTATGCGATCTCGAAGCATATACAAACAAGTTTGACGGTTAGATCGTTGAAACTAGTTTCGTACAATGAGTTTCCCATCAAAACGATAGATTCACTAACACTTAAGAATTTATTTATACTTTCATTAAATATAACATAAGATTTTGTAGTATCCACTTGTGTAAATATTTTAAACTGACGATCGAATTCATCCGTTGTATTCATATAGGGTCAAGGAGTGTGTTGTAAAAAATCATCAAAATTGGAGTTAAAATAACCGTTAAATCGTGATTTTTCGTTTATACCCGTCGAAAAGTTTTATCTTATTACTTGATCTTTGAATGTTTTTTTTTTTTGTGATTTTTGGCGTGTACGATCTCGAAGTATATCCTAACAAATTTGACGGTTGGATTGTGGAAACTAATTTCGTACAATGTGTTTCCTATTTTTAATTTATTTATCTTGTACTCATAAGCAAAAGGGCAGGAAAAAAAAAAACACAACTTTGCGCGACGTAGGTTCAACTGCGTCGCGCAAAACAGCTTTGCGCGACGTAGTTGTACCTACGTCGCGCAAAGTTGTGTTTTTTTTTTTCCTGCCCTTTTGCTTTTCTTTTGGGTTTCTTCCATTGCATTTTTCTTTTGTGGTATCCACTTGTGTGAATGTTTTAAATTAACGATCGAATTAGTTCATTGTATTCATATAGATTTAAAGAGTGTAGTTGTAAAAAATCATCAAAATCAAAGTTAAAATGACCGTTAAATCGTGATTTTTCGTTTATACCCGTCGAAAAGGTTTGTCCCGTTACATAATCTCTGAATATTTTTTTTTTGCGATTTTTGGCGTATGCGATCTCGAAGCATATACAAACAAGTTTGACGGTTAGATCGTTGAAACTAGTTTCGTACAATGCGTTTCCCATCAAAACGATAGATTCACTAACACTTAAGAATTTATTTATACTTTCATTAAATATAACATAAGATTTTCTAGTATCCACATGTGTAAATATTTTAAACTGACGATCGAATTCATCCGTTGTATTCATATAGGGTCAAGGAGTGTGTTGTAAAAAATCATCAAAATTGGAGTTAAAATAACCGTTAAATCGTGATTTTTCGTTTATACCCGTCGAAAAGTTTTATCTTGTTACTTGATCTTTGAATGTTTTTTTTTTTGTGATTTTTGGCGTGTACGATCTCGAAGTATATCCTAACAAATTTGACGGTTGGATTGTGAAAAATAATTTCGTACAATGTGTTTCCTATTTTTAATTTATTTATTTTGTACTCATAAGCAAAAGGGTAGGAAAAAAAAAAACACAACTTTGCGCGACGTAGGTTCAACTGCGTCGCGCAAAACAGCTTTGCGCGACGTAGTTGTACCTACGTCGCGCAAAGTTGTGTTTTTTTTTTCCTGCCCTTTTGCTTTTCTTTTGGGTTTCTTCCATTGCATTTTTCTTTTGTGGTATCCACTTGTGTGAATGTTTTAAATTAACAATCGAATTAGTTCATTGTATTCATATAGGTTTAAAGAGTGTAGTTGTAAAAAATCATCAAAATCAAAGTTAAAATGACCGTTAAATCGTGATTTTTCGTTTATACCCGTCGAAAAGGTTTGTCCCGTTACATAATCTCTGAATATTTGTTTTTTGCGATTTTTGGCGTATGCGATCTCGAAGCATATACAAACAAGTTTGACGGTTAGATCGTTGAAACTAGTTTCGTACAATGCGTTTCCCATCAAAACGATAGATTCACTAACACTTAAGAATTTATTTATACTTTCATTAAATATAACATAAGATTTTCTAGTATCCACTTGTGTAAATATTTTAAACTGATGATCGAATTCATCCGTTGTATTCATATAGGGTCAAGGAGTGTGTTGTAAAAAATCATCAAAATTGGAGTTAAAATAACCGTTAAATCGTGATTTTTCGTTTATACCCGTCGAAAAGTTTTATCTTGTTACTTGATCTTTGAATGTTTTTTTTTTGTGATTTTTGGCGTGTACGATCTCGAAGTATAGCCTAACAAATTTGACGGTTGGATTGTGAAAACTAATTTCGTACAATGTGTTTCCTATTTTTAATTTATTTATTTTGTACTTAAAAAAAAAACACAACTTTGCGCGACGTAGGTTCAACTGCGTCGCGCAAAACAGCTTTGCGCGACGTAGTTGTACCTACGTCGCGCAAAGTTGTGTTTTTTTTTTTCCTTTTGCTTTGCTTTTGGGTTTCTTCCATTGCATTTTTCTTTTGTGGTATCCACTTGTGTGAATGTTTTAAATTAACGATCGAATTAGTTCATTGTATTCATATAGGTTTAAAGAGTGTAGCTGTAAAAAATCATCAAAATCAAAGTTAAAATGACCGTTAAATCGTGATTTTTCGTTTATACCCGTTGAAAAGGTTTGTCCCGTTACATAATCTCTGAATATTGTTTTTTTGCGATTTTTGGCGTATGCGATCTCGAAGCATATACAAACAAGTTTGACGGTTAGATCGTTGAAACTAGTTTCCTACAATGCGTTTCCCATCAAAATAATAGATTAACTAATCTCGAAATAATAGATTAACATTCAGATTCACTTATTTTAAATTGACAATCAAATTAGTTTACTATATTCATATATGATGAAGGAGTGTACGTGTAAAAAATCATCAAAATCGGAGTTAAAATAACCGTTAAATTGTGATTTTTCGTTTATACCTGTCGAAAATGTTTGTCATGTTGCTTGATATCTGAATGTTTGTTTTTTTTCAATTTTTGGGGTATGCGATCTCGAAGCATATACAAACAAGTTTGACGGTTGGATCGTTGAAATTAGTTTCGTATAATAGTATCCCATCAAAACGATAGATTCCCTAACACTTAGAGTTTATCTATACTATCATTAAGTTTAATATAACATTTTGTGGTATCCACTTGTGTAAATATTTTAAATTGACGATCGAATTAGTTCATTGTATTCATATAGGCTCAAGGAATGTAACTGTAAAAAATCATCATAATCGGAGTTAAAATAACCATTAAATTGTGACTTTTCGTTTATAACTGTCGAAAGGTTTTGTCCCGTTACTTGATATTTGGATTTTTTTTTCCAATTTTTGGCGTATGCGATCTCGAAATATATAAAAACAAGTTTGACGGTTGGATCGTTAAAATTAGTTTCGTACAATGTGTATCCCATCACGTTCAAAGGTATATATATTTATTAAGTAAATTATGAGTAAAATTTACAATTTTTTTTTAAAAAAAACCTGTCATTGCACAAAAGCACTTTGCGCGACGTTGAAATGTATACCTGCGTCGCGCCATTTGTAATAAATTTGGCGGGGCAATAGTAAAAAATTTTCAAAAAATTTCGCAAATTTTCCAAACCAAAAGCCTTCCGCTCTTTATCTGTCTCTCTTCCCAAACCAAACCCAAATCCTTCTCCTAACTCCAGCCGACTATCCTCCTCAACCAATTCCACTCGAGTTCCAGAATCACTCTCAGACTCTCAGTCCCTCGACTCCCTCTCCCTCGACACCCTTCCCTCGATTCTCCAACTCTCAATCGTCCTCCTCCTCATAGTGCTCACCAGCCATCACCGCCGTCGACCAACACAACGGCACCACCCATCATCCTTCTCGATGACATCCCAGAGAACCCAGGCCATCACCCCATCACCCCCGTCGTCATCCCTCTAAAATTTAGGTAATTTTGATTTTGGGGTTTCCTAAAATTTGAATTGCATTCGTAGATTAGTGATTGATGATTGATGGCTGGTGTTCTGTATGTTTATAGATGATTGGTTTAAATTTCATGCGACTGTGATAATGTTTTAGGGAAAAAATCATTTTTCCATTTGTCGTTTGGCCCAATTTCATTTGTCAACATCATGATTTCAATTCCACAATTTCCATCCGACCCTTTTCTTTTCTTTGCTGCTATATAAAATGAAATGATATGGTTGATACCGTCCAACCACCGTTTCATTTTTCTGCATTTGAGTTATGATATGTATGAATCTAAGAAATATTTAAGGTCAAAACTAATGAACTTGACTTAGTAGCTGTAAATCATAGTTAACTACATCCTATGACTTTTGAACCGAGTTGAGATTTCCATAACCAAAGGCATTTTAGACTAGTTGTTGCCTACCGTTGGTCAAATAGTAAAGGTAGTTATAATGCTATTGGGAATTTCAGGACCTCAGCAAGTTCTATATTGTTTTTCCATGTTAGTGAATGCTCTTGATTCTTCATCTCCTAGACTGTTGTATTCATATGACTTTGTAGGTCGTGTAGTGGATAATTGATTGAATTTGATGATTGCTAGTTTTGAATCTGCTTTATATGCTGCAACTGAAAGTGATATCATTGTTGGTGTGATGGACACTCGAATTTGGCCTGAAGCCGAGAGCTTTAAGGATGAAGGTTTTGGTCCTCCTCCTAAGAAGTGGAAAGGTGTTTGTGAAGGCGGCAAAAATTTCACCTGCAACAAGTATGTCTCTCAATATTTACATGCATAAAGTTATCAATTATACGAATTAAAACTTTTGGTTGAGTTTATTCATTTCAAAATTTCATAATTAAACTACTTTTGTAATGGTTTTGCCTTTACATCAAGAAATGTTTGTTTTACAGAAAGATTGTTGGTGCTTGATATTACTTAACAGACTCTGCAAGGGATTTCCAGGGTCATGGAACTCACTGTGCATCAATTGTAGCCAGGAGTACTGTAAAGGGTGCAAGCTTTTACGGACTAGCAAATGGTATTGCAAGAGGAGGTGTACCTGCTGCGAGAATCGCAGCATATAAAGTCTGTGATCTTGGTTTCGGGTGTAGTTCAGATGGTATCTTGGCTGCTTTTGACGATGCAATTGCTGATGTAGTTGACATCATTTCAATTTCACTTAATGGATTTTTTCGTTCTGAGCCTCATTTTTATATTGACCGGATTGCAATTGGTGCCCTTCGTGCCATCAAGAAAGGGATACTAACTTCACAGTCTGCCAGAACCATATTTAATAGTTATAAGGTTGGTTCTGTGTCAAGTGTAGCACCATGGATATTCACAGTTGCAGCTAGTACCACATATCGCCGGATTAACAGCACTGTTCTTGCAAATGGAAAGAAACTAGTCGTATGTCTCATCTGCTTCCTTTTTCAACAAAATAAAAATATTTTATGAATACTTGTACATACTGTGGCTCAGATTGTTTTCATTTCAATACATTTTAATGTTCTTATCACAAACAGGGGCACTCTACGAACACGTTCACATTAAATGGAACAAATTTTCCTCTCATATATGGAAAAGATGCTTCAAGAACAAATTGCTCTCAAATGCTAGCTAGGTAATTCTTGTCCCCGTTTCACTTTTACTGCATACAATAGAAAGGAATAAAAATGAAACTATAGTACTGACTACTTCTTGTTGCATTTTAGTATATGTTGGGAAGGTTGCCTGGACCCTGATTTAGTTAAGGGAAAGATATTTGTATGTGAGAAGAACACTGGAATTCTTGGGGCTTACAGATCTGGGGCAGTTGGGATAGTTTTTGTTAATTTTATGAACAAAACTTTTTCGCAAGTTCTCCCATTTCCTGGGCTAAATGTGGTCAAGTCCTACATGAACTCCACCACGTATAGATTCATTTCAATACTGTTAAGGTTGGTGTTTTTCGATCACGTTGCTTTTTAAATTCTTGAAAGCCTCTCTTATTTTACAGGGTCCCTCAAGCGACGATATTACAAAGTGAAGTCATAAAAGATGTTGCTGCGCCTCTTGTTTCTATCACGTCTGCGACTGGACCGAATTTAGTTGACTATGTTATGAATTTGATGATTCTTCATCTCCTAGACTGTTGTATTTATTTGACTATGTAGGTCTAGGGTGAGCAGATGAAGGCCCAGGGCGAAGGGATGAGGACCTATACGGGGACAGTGAGAGACCTTGTATGAGCCATGTCCAGCCTCCAAATCTCGCTACTAGCACTTAATCTTGCTCCACCATCGACCTCAGAGCCACCTCACCTTGCCGATACTCAGTAGCTTGATGTATTAAACCTAGAAGACTACTTGTAGTTTTTTCTTTTTTGTTCGAACATCTTGTATGTACATTTTATATATTTTATAATTAAATACTTTTGCTTGGTTAATTCATTATTGTTTAGAATTTAATTACAATATTTATTAAAAATTAAAAAAAATTATTTTTGATGAAAACAAAGAAAAAGGGTTTGCGCGACGCATGCCCACGTCGCACAAAGACACTAAGCCACTTTGCGCGACGCATATCCTATGTCGTGCAAAGCCACCCATGCCACTTTGCGCAACGAAGTACTGCGTCGCGCAAAGTGGCTTTGCGCGACGAAGAAGTAACGTGCGTCGCGCAAAGTGGCTTTGGGCGACCCAGTACTTCGTTGCGCAAAGCCACTTTGCGCGACGCACGTTACTTCTTCGTCGCGCAAACCCTACTGTCACTGCCTTGGCGCGACGGTTATCGCGCGACGAAGTTGCGTCGCGCAAACGCTTAGGCAACGATTTTTTACTTTGCGCGACGAAGGTACCTACGTCGCGCAAAGTGTTTTTCCTACTAGTGGGCTCCACACGGTAGTACGCAAGCCAAACAGCACCTTAGACTGTTGCCCATCTCTGGTTTTTGAGCTCTCCCGGTGGATTTTGATTTGTTTTTTGGTTTTCTTTTGTGCTTCTTTGGGGTCCTGGGGTTGAAGGCTTGAATGCTATGGAAGGTTTGGACTAGCTTGTGTTATATAAATAGGAATAATTGGTACTCATAAGAACATAACAGAGGTGCATAATATTATTGTATGCATTGATTGGTTTTGAAATGACCAAATTGTCCTTTGTTGGTGACTTTTGATTTGTTTTTATTTATTTGGTTTTTTTTCTGTTTTGGTATGATCTTTTGTGTGTGGGTCTTGCTTCCATGAGCTAATTAACTTAAGCCGCCTTCTAAACAATTAGTGATGGGGGGTTACTTGCATATATGTTTTTTTTGGAAGTGCTTATGAGATAATGAGCCTTTTGGGGAATGCGTAAGATAGCTAGGGTTTCTTTGTTTCAAAGGGGACGCCAAAGTTAATCAATAATTTGGGTGTATTGTTACTATTTTTGTAGTATAAATCCATATGATTATGATATGAGTAATTAATAGTTATGTCAAAACTCTGAAGTTACTGGTATTTAGGGTACTTAGTGAGGTTTATAATTAAATATTGTCATAAATCTTTAATAGTCCGGACTACTAGTGGCCTCACTTTTTATTCATTATGTTGACAAGTAAACAAAACTCTTAAGTTACTAGTATTTAGGGTACTTAATGAGGTTTATAATTTAATTTTGACCGTTGATTTTTCATACTATTTGGGACAAATTAATGAGTGGTACTAGAACTAATTCTAACATTTTGACACCGAGATAAAACACACAAAGACATGCTTGGTTCCCAATCTTCTACTTGTCCTATAAACCACTGTATACCGTCGAGCAAAACCGTATAAAATACATTCGAGGGCATATTTAGAATTGTAAAAATACAAAGAGGAGTTGGATGTGGCTCCCACAACTTGACGAGTCCATCGCGAATATAGGCATTAGTACTGGAAACGACAGATTTAAATAATGGCTTTTGGCTTATGCTGAAATTATAAGTGATTAGGTACGGAATGAAAATTGCAGAGTACCAAGCTTTTTATTTTATGAGAAAATGGTTATCTTCCCCTCGGGTGAGCAATTTCACAAGCTCACAGCGACAAATCATTGGTCCAGTTGGCCTCAGCCGAAAGTAGCACACTTCTTTGCCTCGATGTGCTTTGGAATCGCTGAGATTTTATTGGTCAGTGACATTGTTAACAGCACGCTGGTGAGGAACTTATTGCATCTCAGAGTCATACTCAGACCTTATGCTAACAAAGTCCAGAGAATCTAGCTGTCGTCAAGAACATGTGTCTTTTTAGTTACACACTTTTTTTAGCTTTCACATATTTTTAAATTTTTTTATTGTTCGATCAAATGAATTGAATGTTTACATAACACTACCTGAAGTAAATTAGATAAAAGTCATGTTTGTGGTTAATCTTTCCGTTTACGGTTATATTATGCTTCACTAGCCTTCATGCACGCGCTCACGCTCGTGCATAAGGTATTTTTTAAATCATGGCGTGCTATGCACGACTGACATGCTTTAAATGTATTTATATACGTAAATTGACAAAAGGAAAGTCAAATATTTGAAGTAAATGAATAATTTTAGATTATACTAGAAGAAACCCCTCATAAACCAATTAAAGCAGCTGGATTCACATAATAAAATAGGTCTATATAGAATTTACATTAAGAATAGAGAAAATAATATTTAATAAACAATTGATTGAATCATATTATTGCTAGCACATTGTGAGGCTAAGCCCACCCCCCTCCACCTTAGTGTAGATAAGACCATTTGGTTAAATTAAAAAAAAAAAAATCATTTGACAATTAATTTAATCACATTATTATCCCCGTCTGAAAGACCTTTTTTTATAACCTGCATTACACGCCTCTTAAGATGTTTTGAACGTATTTAAAAATAGAGAAATTGAATTACATTATTACCAGCCTATTGTGAGGCACTAAATTTAAAAATTAAAAAATTAAAAAAAATGTACCTGTAATACTCCGTATTTAAAAAAAAAATGGTTATATGTGTGTGTGTGTGTGTGTGTGTAACTATTTTTATGTGCAAGAACCTACTTTCGATATGTAAAATAGTCTCAATGTAAAATCCTTTTTGCTACAAATTATTTCAAAAACTAGCTATTTCATGTTCATATGTAATTAGAGATATTTTTAGTTTGAATTGGAGAAGGGAGATTAAATGAGTTTGGTTTGATTTTCCCCACAAAAGGCTGAGAGTTTGAGGTTTGACTAAATGAGTAATTTTGTCTTGATATTTTCTCTCAAAGATGAGGTGGAGAGTTTGTAACATTAGGAGTTAATGATTTGGTGATTACTCACCACTCTAAATGTGAAGGTGGAAGTCTACTTAAGGGTGAGTTGGCAAGTTTGTATTGATTAGGAATCTAAGAGTTAAATGTTTGGTGATGATTCATCCCTTCAAAATTTGAAGAGGTGGGATTCATATCCCTTAGACTTTAAACGTGACTTTTGAGTATTTGTCCACATGCATGGGAATGATTGCTTCCAATTACAAGATGTCCAAGTGTTGCAAAACAAAGTGAAACGTATCCTTAAGGCTTAATGGAGGATTCCATTTCTTCATCTATAAAAGCAGAGGGAGGAGAGGAACGGGGGAGGAGAACAACACACCACCAACAACAACACATGGGGAAACAAGAATAAAAAATCCCTATCTCCTTCCCAGATCATTTTTCTCGTTTTTCCCATTTACTTTACATTATGTAAAGGCTTTAAGCCATCTTTCATTGTTCTTGTAAGTCCCTCATATATAGTGAAATACAATGAAAGCAAACCTCAGTGGATGTAATCGATTTGGCGAACCACTTAAATGTTGTGTTGTTTATGCATTTAAATTTTGAGATCATTGCCATGAGAAGCACTCCACTAAACCATCGAAAATATCCATTTACTTCCCTTGAGAATGTTGTAAAATAAGGAGGGGGGGGGGGGGGGGGGGAGAGAAAAATCCCAGAAAATGCATGAGAGCTTACCCAACAAAATTGCTCTATGGAACTCAAATGGATTTTTGCATCAATATCACCTAGAGAGATGGGGTAAAATGGTAAAGTAATATTTCTCAATTAGATTGTTGTGTGTTATTCGTACTATATATTATTGATAATATAATTTTGGCTACTAACAATTTGATTAGTGTTGCAGATATAATACAATTTTGGCTACTAACAATTTGATTAGTGTTGCATATATTATAGAGCATGTGATTATTGATATCCTTGTTACATGGCACATACATAAACATTCATGCAAAGCAAGAAAGAGAGTTCAGTTGTGTTAAGCTTTGTAAAGTGTTTGAGTTGTGAGGATATTCAAGGGCTAAAGTTTGCCTTGAATATAAAATATTGAACCTTGTATATGTCAGGCGTAGGGTGCAGGGCTTGAGTATACAATTAGGCGTCGGGGGAAGTGACACATCTCGACCTGGATTGTCCACTAGGACCTCAAATTGAGATGTGTTGGCTGACACCTAGAAGGTGACCAAGCCATAAAATGTGGTGATGTGGAATATGTGAATAAATTTAAACCTAAAAGTGTCTAAACACGAGAGTGCGCTGTGAGCGAGAATGACCTCATTTCACACGTGACGTCAGAGCATAAGTAAAGTACAGTAGAGTGGATTGAAAATCATACCATCGAAGGTAATCTTCAATACTAAGACTTGCCACAAATCCTCGTCGATACGAAAACTCTGCTACTAGAACTTGGAGGGATAAAAAAACAAAAGTGAGTGGGCTTGAATATAAAGCTTTAATAAAGACCTTTTAAACGATATAACCCCTCACTGTAATACCTGTATAGGTTCCAGGAAATCATACTACATATAAGTATGAAATCAAATGTAAATCAATAGTAAATCCAAGAATATTCCAAATCATTACATATCGGCAACAACAATATAAATCAAGTGCTCATCAGTCTATGGTAACCCACGAGTCGGAGTTACCTACGCAACCTGTACGACTCATAAATCAATCCATGATAACCCATGAGTCGGAGTTGCCTAACGCAACTTGTACGACTCATAAATCAATTTGTACGACAGTGTCGGAGTTGCACAAAACACTAATATAGTCATGTCCTAACTCAATCATTTCAAATAATACTATAAACTCACTTGAGCTTACCTGTACATCCCGCATTCACCATATCCCTTCAAGGCATTCACAACAATTATATGTAGGTAAATATGTATATGGTTATACCGTAATGCAATCTAAAACTCAACCATATCATAGTATTTTAGAATATACAAATATTTATATGACATGGCATAAAATGCATAAATCAATTTAAAAGTATTTTTTGGAACTATCAATGATATACATACGATAAAAGGAAAAGACTCACTCACCTGAGATCCGCGCTACGACTCCCTAGCACGAATATTGAGACGTCACGAACAATCATCACCTAGAACAATTATTCAGTCATGCCTCATAAATCTTATCAATAGAACACATAACATAAAACACATCCCAATGACGTTCTAGAATGATTTGAGACTCATTGACCAAAAGTTAACCGTCGGTCAAAGATCAACGATAGGGTCCGCAACCCTACGTAACTCAATCCGAAAGATCCGCACCTGGACTTCCGATCCGTAACTTCCAAAAATTCACATTTTTCTTCTAAAACATCGTACTAAAGTTTCATTACGATCCAACGGTTGGATCTCCGCCAATTTTCAATTCAAGTGGCGGTCAACGTTTTATTTTACGCACTTACAAATCCAATTCTAGAAGATCCGTATGTCAAATTCCCAATCTGTAATTTCTAATATCCTCAAATATTACATACTATAATGTATTAAAGTTTGGTGACGATCCAACGGTCGGATCGTCAATTCATATAATGTTCAAGTAGTGGTCTTTATCAAAACTATGCTCAAACGATGAGATTTCATCAATCGGACTTCACCTATGGAATTGGGGTGTCAAACTTAGCTTAGAAAGGTCAAGGGTGACTCGGCTCACGCGCCGCCGCACATGGCGGTCGGCCACCCTGATTCGCCGAAAAATTCAACTATCTCCAAAAATTCTCAAATTTTATAGAAATGAAGATCTCAAAGAGTAGAGAAAATTTTATACATGTGACCAAGTCCAATTTGGCCTCCAATTTCACTCAAACCCGCCGGAATCCTAAAATGGGTGAACTTCGATTCTCCTTCCTCGGTGTTCCAACGTCTCTACCACTAGGAAGTTCTCGTGTGAGTTCCTAGAAACAAAACCATGAGGGTGTGGTAGGGGCCCAAAGCAAACAATATAGTGCTACGGTGGAGTCGGGCTCGGGATGTGGTGGGGGACCGGGCCGGGATGTGACAGGTAGTGCCTGTATAATAAAGTGGAAACTGAGAGTTTAATTTAAAAAATTGGGTTTAAGGGATGAACATGAGTTAACTCATACTCTAACATATCCAGAGCCAAGTGGTATAAGCATAGTATGGGATGTGCATGCTTGGGTGCCTTAGGTATGTGTTAACGGGATTAGAAGGGAGTGAGTACATTCATCCATCTCATTTGCATATATTTCACGTATTTGAAAGAATTGTTACAATTTAATTATTATTTTATTGGTACATTTTGTTGTGAATTAATTTGTGCACCATAGTTATTCCGCTGAGCATTCAATAAATTTTTATGTAAGATTTTGTTCATGTATGGTGTAATTGTAATTATTTTATTTTATTTTCCACCATATCTTGGTTGTAGAATTTATTTCTATAGCTAAGATATGGCTCACACCCTAACTCGTGAATAGTCTTTATTCGCGGGTCGGGGCGTGACAGTACCAAAAAATTAAGGGGTGTGCTATCCACACACCCCATTTTACTTTTCACACACCTTTTAATAATTTATGTCCGTTGATCTTCTTTAATTCATTTGATCCGACGGTCGAAAATTAAAAATGTGTGTGAGAAGTAAAATAGGGTATGTGGATATATCACACCCCAAAATTAATTATTAAAAAAAAACACTGTTAAAATGACAAAAATGCTCTGGCCTTATTTGATGCATTATTTTGGGATGCCTTTGAAATTGTTTATCTTGGGGGCATTTTTGTCTAAATATTTTTGTTGAAACTTGATGACACCAAAATCACCGTTCACCTTTTGTGTTGGTTGTTGAAGCTTGGTAAGACAAAATGCACTGTTTAGCTTTTGTGTTGGCTTTATATATAAGATGTATGCCATTCTAACATCTTAAATACTATGTCCATGACCTAGGCATTAGGGTTATGCTTATTCTCTTTACTTAAATAGGTCAATCGACTACTCAATCTACATCAAACCAGTCACAACCAGGGTTAGGGACAGAACTAGGACTAGCTAACTTTTGCGTATGCTCACCCAAAAGAACATCACTCCTGCTCTAATGGAGAATTATCTCTAGTGAAATTACGACCTAATCTGCAAAGGTTAAATCCATTTAAATCTAATTGATTGTTTCATCGTTGAACAAAATACTAACGTGGAGTCTTAAGCTCGGTCGAAATCTTGTTTAAGCTCAGCAACACATACAGCTTGTATTGATTACCGGTAGATTTTCACTCATGACACTATCCATCAAATTTTTTACAAGAAAAACTACACAAATAAGGATTATTGAACAAGTTGAAATAACAAAGCAAGACAACCTATCCTTTCAATCCCTTCAAATTTAATTGGGTTTTATGTTTTTGATAATTTGGATTGAATATAAGAAACCGACCATAACAAAAACTCGTACGTTGATAATAGCCCATTAAGTTATCACAATGGGGTTGCGGGATGCCTAAAACCTAATTAACTAGGTTCTATACATTTGTTTATATGACTAATTAAGAATGATTAAATGCATAATTCATGGGAGGCTTAACACAGATTCATACAATCAACACAATCTTGGAATATTTATAGCATCGAAGATCAATATTAATTTTTTCTTTGTCACTTAGTGCAAGTCCACCTCGAGTGACTCACAGTAATTTAATATATTTGAACACTGCAAAATCCATGGTATGTTACAATTAAATATTAAATCAACTACTAATGTAAACAAACTACATGTTTTTTGGGTCTAAATCTCAAATAATGGTAATTAAAAAATCTAAATGGGTTTCTATTTTTACTAGCTATAATTATATTTCACATATTTTTACTCGCTCTCCCATCATCTATGTTTGTTTCTTCTCAATGGCAGAGGTAGGATTTATATCTTTGCCCCGAGTTTAAAATTATATGGTTATACTCTATATGTTCTAAAGCAATTGAAGAATAAGAACAGGGCCAAGGCATCATCCAATCTATGAACAGCTCCGCCATTTTTCTTATAATTTTAGCTTTTCGTTTGAGTTTTGATCCAAAAAAATTATGCGCAGTTTCTCCATGTTGCCGTTTACACTATTTCTCACATTAAAAATACTCCTACATTATATGCCAAATCCATCAATTTTTTTATCGTTCAATTGCCAAAATGGACTCACCCGTAGAATGCGATCTCAAATCCATCAAATATTTTGTTGGTGGCTGCAGATCAATATGTAAGTACAAGACCATATATTCTAGTCAGTAAGGTACTTAAACCCTAGCCAAATATATGACAAGACAACTGATTAGAGTATTTGTCTTTGCTCGTGTGGATAATTTGTAATTTTGTGTCTTTTTTATATATTGGCATTTTCTATCTGCCACTTGAAACAGCTTGGACTAGGAAGCTTCATGGCACTGAGGTCTTATTTAGGCACCGACCTTAACTTAATCAAAATTTACAATAATAATGGTTTGCAAATAAGGGACGCACGAGGCATGAAATTCCAGTCCCGATTGAATCTAATTTGATCAACATGTACACAAAGAGTACTGACATTAAATGGCTATTCATAATTGAACAGCGTGAGGCAAGTCTATCCTTACACTGAAGCCAACGTGGAAGTCCAATTTATATAATCAAAGACTTGTTTTATATATAATTCAAGGGTTAATAATCGTTTGATATACTAATGCATAGTTGCTAAATGATCATCATTGGTTTTGGAGTACGATTGAAGCCTCTGCTCCTAACAGATACCGTAGTACTTTAATTACTATGCTAAACTTCTCTTTTTATCGAGAAATTATTCAATGTATCGAGAACACAACTTAATGCATGGTTGTTAAATGATCATCATTGGTTTTGGAGTATCATTGAAGCCTCTGCTCCTAACAGATACCGTAGTACTTTACTACCCTAAACTTCTCTTTGTACTGAGAAATTATTTAATATGCCGAGAACATGACTCGGTATATCAAGTGTAATAATGTAATTAGTTAGAAACTTAAAAAAAAAAAAAAAAAATTAACCAATTATATTTTAACACTTAGTGTATCAAGCCGTGTTCCAAGACACACTGAAAATTTTCTCATTTGTATTTGCTCCCACCACCTCCAAGACATATCCAAAAACTTATATAACTAATGCTTCATTAATATAATTTTAGTTAATTAGTGGTTATTATCTCTAGGCACGCATTTGATAGCTGGCATTGTTGTGGGATTGTTGCTCAAAAGCTACAATATTTGATGCACATACAAAACTTAGGGATGGGTAGGATTCAAGTTCAGTTCAGTGCATCCAAGTCTCGATCGACCAATCAGAAGTGCCAAGAATCTAAAAAGTGATTCTTCAGTTCCTTTTATTTCTGTTCATGGATTAATTAAGATTAATCTTATTGAAATATTTTGGATTTTATATACAACGTATTGCAAAGGCCAAGATTCATAATTTTGGTAACCGAAAGTATAGCCTAAATGAATTTTTATACTCTAATATACATAGAGAGCGGTACACATATTTACGTATAAAGTTGGTGTACTTATGTTTACAATACGAATAACTAGGAAATAATATCTTATGGGACATTCTTGTACAAGGGTGGAACTAGCTGATTTTTTTTCTTGTTTGTTCTTTTTGCCACTATTACACACCCTAATTTCTGTATTTTCCTATATGTAAATTAAGTGCGTACATTTGATCTAATTGTCAAACCTAATCCATCAATTGCTAGTGTCTGGCAGTTCAATCAAAGTTTAAAACCTAGTTTTGTACATTTGATAGCTGAATATGTACATATGAATCCTTGACAATACAGGCTTTTGTTTGAATTTTAGTCGATGTTTATATTTTCACACAAATAAAATGTGTCACACTATCTAGGAAATTAACTTAGGTGAATAGCTTTTGGTGCATATATGTCATGTTATGTCAAGTCATGTAATGTGCATGATTTCTAAGGAGAATTAGGTAAATGCTCGATTATTGGAACTGTCTATATCATGAAGGATTGTTAAGATCTTCATCATGCATGCCTTATATTTTTTAAGGACCCATCAACATTTGTGGTCTGAGGCTCGTAGCAGGAACTTGAGGTTTAATTTCAACAATTTGTATTTTGAGTTCTCATAGAGAATTAGTAACCCTAAATAGAAGATGGGAAAAGAAAAGGCTAACTTTTAGATACGGCGGGGTTTGGTTAGGGTTTTTAATTGATAGAGAAAAAATTCAAATATATCAGAGACCTCTTCCAATATTGAAAAAGAAGTACTACTAAACAACTAGCAAGTCAGTGTGACGTTTAAATTTTTAGTTTGATTTTAGTTTCAAATATCTCTTAACATGCACCTCTCAAACTGCAGCACTCAAAAACTGCAGCACTCAAACTGCAGGAAGAAATGGAAGCCTTGGTACATGGACATGAGGGGTCACTAGTTTGTGATAGTGTAACAGTAAAGCACACCAAACACAGCTCTAATTAAGCACTACGAAAACATAATAGATGAGAGAGATTGCAGACTTTGCAGTTGATAGGGACATGAAAGTTAATCAAGATATATCAACCCAAAACATAAAAAACAAGAGTTAAAACAAGATGCAACCTCTAAATGCAAAGGCCAATCCATAAAGGCTGTACAGGAGTTGATAAGGGACTGCCTTAGAGAAAGTGGTAATGGAAGACCCACGGAGACCTTAAGAAACACCATATGACCAACTGACACCAAAATGTATCTTCTTTGGCCTTTTCTTTTATCGGGGTCATAAGTGTGCAATGACTTTGATAAATAATTGTTGAATTGTGCTACGGTTGCAGCCGAATAATTTCTGACTATTGATTCATGTACATTCATATTACATTAACGCTAAAAGATTTCTATGTACGTGAGATGCATAATTGCTATATAGAACCGAAATTTTTTTAGAATGACAAAGTGGTTTAACTTTAGAATGGCTTATTTTCACACTATTTAGACTTATATATATATATATATATCGTTGTTCATGTTTTTAACATAAACCCTAAACTCAAGCTTATCCTAAATCCTGAAAGAACATTATTTTGTAAATAAAAAATATCCTTACATAGTCCAATTTCCAAAGTGATGTGCTCTATAAGCTGCTGTCCTTTTCCTTCTAATTAGAAAAAGGCTGCTCGATCTTTTAGGCATACACCTTGAGGAGAAAATTTTCATTGTGACGAGAACACGAGTGATACATCATGTGTTTTTATATAAGTGATGAGAAATTTTATTTTTTAAGTTATTAACTTTTCAACACAAAAATCCCACCATTTGTATAATGACACATGATGTACCATCTCATGTGCCGGTCACATTGAAAATTCTCTTCACCTTGAGATTTTGTCTCACCAACCAGAACTTTTGTTTTTTGTCTGAACCAACCAAAATTTTTTGATCCGGCGAATATCTGTTGGTTCAAATATCTCCACAAGAAGTTGTTTACTTCATCAAGATCAGCAATGCATACTGCTTATGAAGTATAGTTTTTAGATACTGAAGATTTTGTCAGCAGATTAAATCGTTATAAAACCATTTTGATCCCTAATGAATCCGCAGTAGGCCAGTATATCCCGTGCATGTGAAATAGTGTGTATGTGTGTGTGTGTGTGTGTACATATATATATATGCACGGTATCGTGATGCATGTATGCTGAAATTTTATTGAGTTTGAATTGAAACATGTCACTGCAACTACCAGTTTTAAAATATGTTGTAAGCTATGCTTCATGTTTCCGGACAGCGCATAAACGATTCACATATTGACTATTGAGCATAAAATTAAGTAGCAGAGATGCGAATTGACCTGCAATAATATGGTGCCCGGCAGCAATTCCCATATACAAGATCTTCAAGGATTGAGAGCAAATGCTATACGAAGATTAAAAATGAAACTTGGAAATGGGCAGGTGAACATTTTCCAGTTTCTGTAAGGCTTCTTTTTTTTTTCTTTTCTTCTCAGAAACCTTAATTGTCTGTTAGTAGTACACTTATCTCCGCACTTATGGTGAGGGTTAACTTTTGCTATAATTGGGGCTTCAGATGTTTTTCAACATGATAAGTTTGGTGCAACCGTCACATCGTTATACAATGTTACAAAATAGTATTATCATACACTCCTAATGAAATGTAAATTAGTAACGATACATGACAGTAAAGCAATAATTAGTTCAACTACTTATATTGCTCCTGAATTAGTTCAACTACACCTTAATATTGCATACCACTACACCTTAATTAGTTCAACTACTTTGCTACAAGAAAACAAAATAAGCCCCTCCTATAAGATGCTCCTGAATACCGACCTTTTTCAATAGGACTTTCTCGTTCTATCTTTTTGACTCTCAATTACACTTTACAATGTTGACGATGAAAATCGTTTACATTTTAATTCACCTTTTAAAGATCAATTATACAAAAAATGAACTAAATTGAAAACCGCTTAATCATATTGTTAATATTGTCAAAATTTTAATGTTTAAATGAATTACATGGTTTATTTATTTATTCGATAACTAATAAAATTACAGAACTATTTATTTTCTTCTTGATCTTTGACATAGTTGATCTTTAAAGAGTACACAATTCTAACCCAATAGAGCCCAAGTTCGTGAGGTGACTTGTTCCATAAGTCCAACCCAACATTTGAGTTGAATTAGGTTAGCAAAGGTCAGGCCTCAACCAACCCTCTTGTTTTTAAGGACTACTTTGCCGTTTAAAGCTACACATCTTGTGGATAACAATTTTAGTTCTAGGTTTCGAAAAACCGAGTTTCAATGAATTTAGTAGGGAATGGTGGCAAGGTCTCAAATGTGATTCTTTGATTTCATTGGTGGTAAGTGACTGGTAAAAAAAATCTTATATAGAATGAGCGCATTGACAAGAGAGTAATGAAATGAATTTTTTAAAATGAAATATTATGGCGATGCTCGTCGCCTAGTTAATTTGGAAATTAAATTTGTACTAAGAGTTAAACAAATTAAGTCTCATAATGTTTTTCTTCATCCAAAGCATAACTGCACACTCACATGATCTTTGCTTAAAGAAATGAGCATTCGATGGAACCGTTGAACTACACTTGCTTTTGGATAGATATGTGAGACAGAGGGCTCGTGGTGCCTGCTGCCCACCCTTCCTCATCTGCTTTGAGAACCGTGTGAGCAGAAGGGAAGGAGGTCCTCAAACGGAGTCGCACACTTTAACTTTGAGCAGTTTTTGAGTAGGAAGTACTCTCAGTAGCATTTTTGCATTCTTATACAACATATTTCGTCGTCTTTTCTTCTTCTACTAGTGCAGATTTCCAATTCCAACACATGCAATGCCACAAAACCTGCACCAAAATTCCCAGCAATTCTAACATTTGGTGATTCAACAGTCGCACTGGCAACAACAATTACCTCGAAACATTGTTCAAAGGCAACCATTATCCTTATGGCAAAGACTTTCCTGGCCAAATCCCCACAGGCAGATTCTCTAGTGGAAAACTAGTTCCTGACTTTTTGGCATCCACTTTAATCATCAACCAAGCTGTTCCTGCTTTTCTAGATCCCAACCTTTCGGATAACCACCCCATCACCGGCGTCTGCTGGATCTGGGTACGATGATATAACCGCTGCCGGAGCCGGGATCATAACATTTTCGAAGCAGATTGTGTTGTCCAAGAAATATGTAGTGAGAGTTGAGGGATTTAAGGGGAAAAGGAGGCAAAGAAGTTGATTAGTAGTTCATTGGTTGTAGTAAGTGCAGGTACCAAGATTTTTCTGCTGAATAAGCTGCATATATTTATTGACGTAAATTCCAATCCCTGTCACATGGATTCTGTATTTTTTCATAGCTTCAGTTTGGAGCTTTCAGAAAAATCTTAAACATGTGAAGCATATAGTCACAAGAACACCAGTTTGCGGCAGCTTCGCGTAGTCATTCCTCGTAGAAAATCATAGTTGACATTTATGCGTAAATAAGTCATCAAAATCACGAAAAATACCATTTTGTGCACACATATCAAACTACGATTTGTTTGTTTAGTGAATGACTTCTTCCGGGTGAATGCTTTCTTCAAGTGTTTGTAGATCTATATGTTGTAGGAATTGTATGAGCTTGGATGCAGAAAAATGGTAATAGCAGTGCTTCCTCCTATTGGTTGCCTTCCATAAAAAAACGAGCGACCTCAAACCAACAAGGCTCTCCGCTTTACGAGGGTCGGAGTAAACGTCTATCGTACGCATCCTTACCTTGCCTTCCCATACAAGTGACTGTAAAATTTGGGAATACAAATGAGAGAAGATGTGTAGATGATGAGAATTCAGATTCCCAGATATACAACCAAAAGCTTGCAAAACTATTGCCCAAAATCCAGTCACTGCTTCCAGGGAGCAAGTTTGTGTATGCAGATGTCTATGAGCCATCGATTGACATGATCAACAATCCACAAAAATTTGGTAAGAAAAATTTATGCTAAATTCTTAGTCTAGAATTACATTGATATTGCGGACATGGGTAAGTCCAGTTAGTCATGGCAATGTGCTCACCCGCGCGCACCCAAGTTCGAATCACATTTCACATAAATTAGAATGTATGCTCTGACCAATGTGACTACACATGCGGCTAACATCGATATTAAATTTATTTATTTTCTTTCTTATAAAGGTTTTGTGGAAACAAAAAGAGGTTGCTGTGGTACTGGGTTTGTGGAAGCAGCTTACCAGTACCTCTCGAAGTACCTGGAGAAGAATGTGCTTCCCAAGCTTGCTTATCGTAATCAATCGCAGCCGTTGATTACTCGGTCCGACCATCCCTATCGGGCAGATGATCGATACTGGTAAAGAAGTTCCACTTCCTATACCTTCATGATTTCAGTTTCCACATACATTGTAAAGTCTTCCACTTGATTTATATGTAATTATCTAGGAAAGGTGGTTCATTTGTTTGTCAAACGAGCTAGAATCATGAAAACAATCTCTTTGCTAAGCAAAATTAAAACTGCGTACTATAGACGTTCTTCCTCCTAACCCTCGCAAAGCACGAAGCCTTGTTAGCTTGGGAAGATTTTCGAACAGGAAAAAGTGGTTCCAGATCGACATCTCGGCTTCGACGTCGAGTTACCAGAGATGGTTTCTAATCAAAGTACTAGAACATGGCTTCCATTCACAAAAGCTAAAAAAAGAGGGAACAAAAAATAACACTCTACTAAACAGAAACAAACACCTACATTACAAAGCTTTCAATTCATAAACAAAACTTTCTGTGAACTTCCTTTCGACTACATACAAGGCAAATCATCCCGAGCAGCTTTAGCGTCTTCACTTCCGGCCACCACCAGTGCCAGCGGATCCTCTACTGCCGCGGAACAAGCCATTGATCTTAGCATGAATGTCCTCAATAGCATACTTAATGTACTTGTGATGCCGCCCGATTTCCGGAACATTCTGAAACCTCCCGATGAAGCTCTGATACGCTGGCAACAAGATTTTGACAAGCGAAATTCTCAAATCATCTCTGAGTTGATCGTCGAAAACTACCCAATTGGACTGCGTTTTACAGATCTCGTCGAAGTAGATGTTGAACAACTTGAGCTTCTCTTTCATGGACTTCACAGCAGCACTTGGCGACAATGAGCCGCTCTCGGGCTTCAACACTCCAAGCACCTTGTTCCATGAGCTTCTCTGATAATTCACAAGGTACTGTCGGATTTTTGCAGTGTGTTTTCGGATCCAGTCATCGCCCAAAAGCGATCCCAACTCACTGTCCTTCACTTTCTGCATAATGTACCTCCCATTGTTCATCATGAAAACACAGCACAACGCAGAGTCCCCATAAATCTTCGACTTGGTTTCCAAATTGCTCTCCAGAAGCTCCATAATCCACGCCATTTGCACCGACATGGGTGAAGACGAAGCTCGATCATCAACCTTGGGCTGATGAGAGACTGCAGCACTGTCCTCGAAAACCTGCTCGAGGGTCTGGCGCGATCGGGATGCTGCACGGAGATAATTCATCACATATCGAGTGATCGGATGCAACCCGCCGCCAGGAACTGGAGTTTTCGGAGGGTCGCGATTGATCAGATTTTCCAACTCCATGAAAATGCCTCTGATCGCTTCCCCTAACCTTTTCCAAATCGTATTCGCTTCGTTCCTGAGAAACAAACAGTACTGATCCGAAAACACTAACTCGAATTCAGGCATCAAATCCCGCAGAGTCTCGAACACATCGAGAATCCTGAACAATCGCTCCGGCGATCGGCTTCCGATCGCTACCGCGTCGGCGAAGTTCAGTATCTGAATCGTCGAGCGCCGGCAAACCTCCATGAACGAGAGGTCTGCGGCGGAGGAGAGGCCGTAGAAGATGCGATCGCAGAGTCTACGCTCGCTCGGGAACAGAATCCGAAGCGCGACGTTTGCGGATTTGATCCACCGCTCGATTTCGTCCTCGAGGTCCTGCCATGGCGTCTTCTGAACCTCTTCGATGCTCAGCTTCTGCAAGCCTAGCCTCGACATGCTCTCTTCCAGGAACTCTCTCCGGCAGCTGCTGTACACGTGCGAGCATTCCTTTCCGAACCCCGCCGCCACCATCCGCTTGGCAATCTCATGGAGGTCGTTGATGGTTCCAGAAGGCAGCGCATCGATCACGATGTCGTAGTCGCCGATCGGCTGAGCAGTAGGGATCTGGTGCTCCTCACCGTCCCCGATTACCTCCTCCTCCCCTTCTTCTTCGTCGTCTCCCGAGTCAAACGACAACGCGCCATTTGACTCGCCACGAAACGCGCGATTGAGTTTTCGTGACTCGCCGCCGCGTTCGACCAAGGATCTGAACTCATTCTCGAGCCGGAACATGGCCTGCTGCATAAGATCCTCAGCACGCGCGAGGCAAACCCCGACGGACTGGTCGTCGGCCATGGGAGTCCAGTCCCGGATGGTGGCGATGAGGTCGTCGATCAAGTCAAGAAACGCCGCGGAATCGGCCGAGTAGGACCAGATTGGGTGGTCAGCAGCAACATACTGCGAGATCCGACGGTCCAGCGACTTCAGCGAGAGCTCGAGGGCGGCGCAGCTGCGAGTGCGTTCGTCGTCGGAAGCCAATTTCTCGCGAGAGAACCTGCCGTCGAAGTTGGAAAAAATCTGCAAAATATCGTCGGCCATGTTATCGTTGTGGCCCAGAGTCTTGGCTATGTGGCGCGCCATAGCTAACAATTTCTCTTCGCCGTTCTCAGCCATTGTACTGCAGTCTCAGAGAGTGCCCTCCAAGTGCTTGATTTTGTGCTTCAGTGAAGACAAACTTTTAGGGTTATGAAATTGAGACGAAAATTGGTTTTAATATTTTGGATTTCAGAATTTCGATTTGGGTAATAAGCAGTAAGCCAAAATCCAAAAGCTAAAAGCAGAAGCAGTTGAATAATATTATTTGGGGGTTCGTGGAAGGTGACTGGAAAACACGCGGTTCGTGTGGGGAACGGATGAAGACCGAAGACGGGAAAGAGTCAGGCAGTTTTTGCCTTTAGACTTTTTGAACCATATTTTAGGATAATGCTAATTGGATTAAATTTATAAATTAAATTAATAAAAAATAAGCATGTTAATTATGATTTAAGTAATAATTTAATTATTAATTTTTATATCATTTATTTTATAAAATTTAGTCTACATATTTAATCTGTTCAGGATTACCCATTTTTCGTTTGTCTAAATTTTGGAACTGCAAACTTTTTCTTATTTTTCATTCCCTACAAAGCAGTATTTCTGAATTATTCTAATTTCATGTAGTGGGAGTTGAGCTTTATTCTCATCACAATCATTCTAATTTTGAATAATTGGATTGCAATTCAAGCTTAAACATTGGAAAAAAAACGAGTTTGATCTACTAACCTAATTCACGTAGATGACTTTTTATTGCAATGGTGGATAATAATTATGCATTTTTTACACAATGATGCGAATTCTCACTAACTTCTCTTTTTCTTAACAATTAACCGTCTAACTTGCTAATAATATCAAACTATCTAGTTTACTAATAATATCATTGTACTTAAATACTGACTTAACTCACGTCTAAGCGCAAAATTTAGATTGGTTAAATAGAATGGAAAAGAAAGAGGAGAAGGTTGAATGGGTTTTTGGAGGAATGGACTTTATTTTGTTTTGGACAATGAAGTAAAGTAAAAGCCCACAAAAGAGGTTTCCGCTTTGGTCAAAAGCATAAATGAGACGGCTGGTACCGTGAAAGAAAAGACGTTGAATCCCATGGAAAGAAAAAAAAATGGGGTTTTGCTTTTATTGTGTGCCCTCCTAAACCCTTTGCGTTCATAAGAATCACGTTTACAGTTTAAAAATAACAAAAACTAAAAGCACTTCCAAATTCTGGCTTAATCAAATTTAGTCTGTTTTTGTTTTATATGTAGTAACTTTTTAAAGTTTTCGAGAGTTTTTTAAGAAATGCTTCAGTGCTACGAGTCTTTTAGCTAGTAAATTTGGGATTAGGGTAACATTTAGTTTAAACCAATATTGGATGTACGCTCATAAACCAATAAAATGGATTGAAAGGACCATTGTACCCTATACACGACGCAAAATGTCAAATTTAATTTAGGCACATTTGGTAACTAACTTACGAAAATGTCATTGTGATAATATTTTATTGCTCGGATGATGCACCAGCACCACTCAATGTGTTCATGATCAAAGGCCTAGTCTGTCCACGTGGTTGTATCCTATTGGATTGCTTCCCTAAACGGATTGAGCAAGCAAAGCAAGCCACATGCCAAAAACACACAAATCATCCATCCAATATAATAACCACCGTCGATCCCTAAATCAACGGCCAAAGATTCTTCGCCCCAAATCCTATAAAACCATCCCTTTTACCAAAATCCACCCAAAAAACCTGCCCTCCCTTCTTCATATCTCTTCTGAGAAAGAAAAGTCGTTACAGTCTCTTTTCAGTCCTCTCTGTTCTTCCGAATTTCCAATATTACCCCGAACTTCCATCGTATTAACACCAATGTCCTCGCCTTCCCCGATCCCAGTTTCGTCCCAACAGTCCTCTCACCAGCAATCCCAACCGTCCGGCACCAACCCACTCCCATTCCTCCGCCCCTTCCTCACGCGCATCTCCGCCGTATCCCGCCACGCGCTCTCCAACAGCCGCCCCTGGACCGAGCTCATCGACCGCACTGCCTTCACCAGACCCACCTCGCTCACCGATGCCGCCTCCCGGATCCGCAAGAACGCCGCCTACTTCCGCGTCAACTACCTCATCGTACTCGCAGTCGTACTCGCCTACTCCCTCATCTCCCACCCCTTCTCCCTCCTCACCCTCGTCGCCCTCGCCGGAGCATGGATCTTCCTCTACTCGCGCCGATCGTCGGAGCAGCCGCTCGTGATCCTCGGCCGCACGTTCTCCGACACCCAGGCGCTGTTCGGTCTGGGCGTGGCGACGCTAATCGCGATCTTGGTGACGAGCGTGCTGTCGCTGCTGCTAACGGCGGTGATGGTGGGAGTTGGGATCGTGTGTGTTCACGGCGCATTCAGAGATCCTGAGGATCTGTTCCTGGACGAAACGCAGCCGTTGGGTTCTGGCATCGCTTCGATTTTCGGTGGCGGGGCCCCTTCGTTTGCGTCGGCAGGTGCCAGCATGATGTCACGTGTCTAGCATGTAGGTGCAAGTCCGTAGGCGTTCATACCGCTTAGCTACACAGTATCGCTCTCCCTCGGGTCGGGTTTGCTTAGAAGAAGAAGAAGAAGAAAGAGAATTTTTTGTTACATAAGGAATATTATTCATTACTTGAGATATTTGCAATTTAATTTGTTTGTTTGTTGGCAATTTGTATTTGAATTTTTCCTTTTAATTCCACGAGCCAGAAATTTGATTACTTATTTTGCTTAACTATAATTCAACATTTGAAACAAATTTCACCAAAGAAAGTAAAGGGTCAATCAATTCGAGCATCCATTTTAGGTTTTAAGCACTTAAAACCTAAAGTGATGCATCTCTCCGGATCTAGATTCTCTCCTCTCTCATTTTTTTCCAAGCTCGAAGGGAGTGGAGGGAATACAAGCGAGGTTTTAAAAACGCTAAAAGCAAGACGTCATGCACAGAGCCAGACTCGTGCACCTAGTTTTAGATGGAAAAATACATAAAAAAGAATCCAAGCAAACCCAATCATCCAAGGGGCACATCCTTGATCCTAGGCTCAAACATCAATCCAAAAGCAAAAACCAAAATAGCAAACAATATAAACATCCTCCGCTTAAAGAAAATACATAGTTTGTTAGGTTTCATATCACAAAATTATCTTACGTCACGTCTAAGGAATTAGCAAATGAGCACACAAACAATTGAACCCACAACCGTTTAGAGCAGAA
The DNA here is from genome assembly GCF_963583255.1 of Pyrus communis. Classification (NCBI taxonomy): domain Eukaryota; kingdom Viridiplantae; phylum Streptophyta; class Magnoliopsida; order Rosales; family Rosaceae; genus Pyrus; species Pyrus communis. The sequence continues at coordinate 3,816,470 of NC_084816.1, read as the reverse complement.
TACCGACTCGCATTCAGAAACTCATGGATTAAAAAGCTCCACACATCAAACAAGTAGCAAGCAATTTACAGCATCAACTCTAAAATCGTGCGATTATCTATCTAATACATACAACTTTCGGAAAAGTTAAATTTGTAAACTACCCGGTGCTCCATTTTTTCTTTTTTTTTTCTTTTATTCTTATGAATGCAATGCAATTTACTTTGAAGCGGGTATCAATTAAAATGTAAAGAAAGAAAGAGAGTGAAAATTTCATTTACAAACACACGGTTCAAAGGCTCTCTTTTGCATACGAACGGGTCTCCTCTGCAACAGTCGACCACACATTTGCTATCTTTTCAGCGTATCCTACCTGTTCATGATACAGAACAATATGTTACACCGAAGACTTGCATATGACAAGCCATTAGTAGACGCAATTATGTCTAACATTTTTCAGATTATCCATCTCATAACACCCAGATGAACTCAACCTAAGAACGAAATTAGTTTACATGAAGACTCTTCTAGAGAGCTATAATGATCCTAGGTGAACAAGAACGCAAAGCAGTAAGTACCTGATTATGCACAAATCCCTTCAACATGTTTAAGAAGTCAGCATGCCTCTCGTTGTCAAGTCTTTCAAGTTCACTCCTGTTATTTTCCTGCATTCATCAAAATCAAATTATTCTAAGTTCTCGTGAGGATACTAACAACTGGGCAGATATATTTTAGCTGGACAGGGAAACAAGTTTACAATTTCAAGTTTCACTAGAAGAGAGAACTCAAAACAAGAGAAATTTTGAATAGCCTTTATCATAGACGGGAAAACGGCAATTTTAAGAGAGAAAAAAGATGCAAAAATTCATGATAGAAAACTGAAATATACACACATCATGACATGGTGTAATAACACAAAGATCAGTTTCATGTTCCCAAAACATGGTTTTCAAAGAGAGAAACTCAGGCTTCCATAAGCATATAGTTCTTCCTGTACATGCAACAACGAATAACATCCGAGACCTAAACTACTTAACATCAATGTTCACCTCAAACACCCAGTTTGGCTGCCACAACTTGCAAGCTTTGATGGAATTGGCACACAAGATTAACTAAGCCCTCATAGGGGTGCAAAGCTCTGGCTAGACCTCACATTACAAGACCAGAGAGGCAAGCCAAGAGATGCAAGGATTTAAAAGTTACGTAAATGCAATTTCGACAGCCATAATATTAGTCCACAAACGAATAAGGAGCACTCCACTCCCACAGCTTTTTATAACCCATCTCAACTAGTGAACGAAATGGCCAAATAATATGATCATCAAACACTAAGTGAATCATGCACATAAAAAATGTTGTGAGCTTGAATGCTGCAAGATTATCACATTTACAATCAGAGTGAGTAAATTCCTTGAAAGGAGTGAGGCTAGACACATTTTAAGGTCACTAATGCAAAGCATAAAAAAGGGACAGCTACACATAACATGGAAGAAAAACAGGGAAACAAACATGAAACCTGTGATTTAACAAAAGAAATGACTCCTTGTGGATCTAAAACAGGGGCAGGAGCCACAAGACCAAACACTCGAGCATTTGGGATGCAAATCCCTTCACATAAAAGTTCATACAAAGTTTACGAGATTTCTTAACTACTAACATATTTAATTACCGTGAATTGGAAAGATTACCGATGTCAGTAGCATATTAAAAATAATTTCAAAAGTACAATGGTACCTTGATCCGCTCATATTCTCTGATTGCTACATTTTTAGCATCCTCGGTGGCTCTTATGGTTTCATTTAACTCCTCTAGTTTTCGATTCCTTGATTTGTCACCACCAAAAATTTTATTGGATTGAACTTCAAGTTTTTCAGCCCGTGATTGCAGTGAACCCAGTTCTGATAGAAGAGTCTGCACTGTCAATAGAGCACTTGACCTATCCGAGAATGCACCGTTGACAGCTAACATTAGCCCAAGATATTCATGAAATGTATCCTGCAATACGCATGGTATGAACAATCATTAATACAATTGATGGGTTTCCTTCTAAAGTAACAATGAAAAACAGCTGAAGAAAACGTACTAAATACATAAACATTACTAACCAAACCAATCTTATAGTTCAAAATGCAATGAAAAACAAAAAGGTGACAAAATTACGAAATGCTTGACGGTTTGAGCATTTAACTCCCGATAGAATCTGCTGGCTTTGACTGCAGCAGTTGCCACATTCTTCATGTCGGCAGCCCGCACTCTCTGAGAGTTGAACAAGGCCTCCTCGTTCTCAAACTTGGTCAGCTTAATAAACGCTAGTCCTAACTCTCCCATCGTCTCTCCCATGTCCTGTTGAGCTTTCACGAGTGATTCGGCCTATAAATCAAAGCAATTAATCACTCTAAAGTGAAACATATACTCACAAACCACACAGATATGATAACTTCAGTACACATTACCTGCTGAGATGCATGAATGAGATGTTGCTCCAGCTCATTCATCTTCTCTTTCTTTTCTAAAAACTCCTTATCCTCCTCCCCCACCAGCGGCCTCGAAGCTCCCCAATCATTAGCCACAGACTGCTTCAACTCCTTGAACAACCTCAACAAATCCCTGCCCCCTTTCGCAGGCTGAACCACCTCGTGAAGCGCCAGTGGCGGAGCACTCTCCCCAAACAACTGATTCGGAAGCTTCACGGCCCCATCGAGCATCCTAGACGCCACATCAGTGGTCAATGTCAGGGGTAGCTTCCCCTGCACCTGCAAAAACACCTTCAATTCGTCGCTTCTCTTGATCACCGGGTGCGAAGCCAATCGCCTCAAGTACTTCTCCAATGCCACTCTTCTCTGCTCCACAAACTCCTGTTTCTGCATCACCTGACTCTCCACCACGCTCTTGTCTGGCCTCGGCGGTATAAAGAACCCTCTGTACGACTCCGCCAACCGGTCTGATAACGTTACCACGTCCCGAAACCGCCGCCGGACTCCGAATTCCGATCCGCCGAAATCCGGAATGTTCGTCCGAGTCGTGATCAGGTACGTGACGTAATTGTTAGCTCCCGGAACGATCGAATTCCCGCTTTCCGGCTCCTTCTGCGGATTCGAGACCGTGATTTTGATGTACTCGGATGTGGAAGACGGAGATCGCGAGAGAGAGTACGAGCTCGAGTTGTCGGAGCTCTTACCAGGACTCTCGATGCCGTGGATTTCGGCGGCGGTTTCGGCATCGTAGGGGCTGTAGATCACGTCGGCGTAAGAAGGCGGGTCGATGTAAGTGGTGTTGTCCGGGGCCGAGCTAGGGTTTCGGAGGTCGCGGTACGGTGCGGGAACGAACAGGGGATCGGCGTCGGCAGGTGGCGTTGTATTGGCGGTGGTGGCGGGGACTTCGGATACGATCTGGGAGGAGGACGGCAACGACGAGAGAGGGTGTATCGTATCGGAGAGCGACGACATGGCGCTGCGATAATTCAAGTACGATTTATTGCCGTTCGATTGATCGTCGAGGACGAGATTTTCCATTTCTTCTTTCGGCGCGTGGAGGTGGGCTTCGTCGGAGCCCCGGTTCTCAGAGCCCATCATCTCCTTCCTTTCACCAGAACCAAACCAACAGGAGAAAAGCAAAGAGTTGGAGGAGGAAGTAATTAGTCTTATATTTGAGGGGCATTTTGGGGAGTTGCAGAAGTGGGAAACTTGACTGGAATTTGGCAGAGGTGGCTTGACACGTAATATTCTTCAAACACTAACATAGGCACGTGCTGACATACTTTTGTGCTATTATTAAGCACATTATATACGATATAGTTTAATGAAATTTTATGGCATGCTAGGGTTTTCGAAAACCTATTACATATTATGTTATACGAGTTTTCTAAACCTGAGGTTAGTACGTTAAAGATTATCTGTTTTAGTATTACTTATATATACATCAACTTGATTCACTCATATTTTATTTTGTGCTCCCTCAGGACTTAGAATCAAGATGTACAATCCCGACGTCAAGACATTCCCGCATCGGCATCTTCGAGTTCTCTCGGCGTACAATCTCACCTCCTTGTTCATTCAATTTTATATTATTCCTTTTTAGTGTCTCAGATTAGTTGTATGTTATGAACATATTCCACAATTGCATATTCATTATAATTAAATTAACAAGTTTTATTTGTGTCGGTTAATCTCCATTATAATTTGTTTCAATTTAGTTAGTAAGATTTTTAGAATCAATTTGATCTCTGTGGGACGATATTCGTGCTTTAAAGCTATACTATCATTTGATTCGTATACTTGCGAGCACTAAAATTCGAGACTTAATAAGGTTAATTTTGGTTATCTAATTTTCGCAACACTAATCCATTTTTTATGAAGAAAAAAAAAACTAACTATATCAAATGACTAGATGTTTTTTTTTTTTTTAAACAAACGATAGTATCTACATTAAGAGAGGGGGTGGACTTAGCCTTACAATAGCCACCAATAATGTGGTTCAAATTCGTTTTTGCCGATAATCGAACATAAACCTCTTACTTACAAGTAAAAAGAAATATCACTAAACCGTAGTACTAAATGACAACTAATTTGAGGTTACAATAAAATCTTCCTTTTATCAGGGAATTGTATCTGCTCTAGACCTTAGTGTCCGAAGCCTAAGGATCAAATCATCTGGACCGCTGATTGGTGTATAAAAGAAATTAGAGTTGTTGAATTTGTAGGGTGGTTAGAAAAATGAGTTAATAGAAACTGTTGGATTAAATTTGTGTGGTCTAAATGAATTGATCATTAAGTTCCAAACAATAAGATCCTGAGCGGATCCAATTCCTTTTATCAGAACCCAAACATCAAAAAGGGATTTTGCCCAATAAAGAATAAAGGGTAAATTACACTTTTATACCTTAGGTTTGGGCTCTATTTCAATTTCTTACAACATCTTTAAAACATTTCACTTTCATACCTTAAATACTATTTTATTTCAAAATAATAACTCCGTTACATTTTCCATCCATTGATCCGTTAAATGTTGACGTGGCTGCCAAATGTCCGCCACGCCACAAAAATAATAATTTTTTTTTTTAAAAAAAACCTGAATTTTTACACACAAAAAAATAAAAAACCAATTCCCTAGCAAACCCCCCCCCCCCCCCAAAGAAGAAGCAGAAGAAGAAGAAGAAGAAGGGAAAAAAAAAGAGGAGTTTTAACAAAAAAACTCGCGGTACTGTTCACTTTAACGAAAAACCACATTTTTACACTAAAAAGTCAAGCATGGTATTATTCAATTTATCCTTTATTTTGTTTTTATCGTTAAAACTCAAAGTTTTCAAGCCATTTTCATTCGTTTTCCTAAAAAAAAAAACCAACCCCCCCAGGACCCTCTCCCTGGGCGACCCACCTCCCTCTGCGATCTGGTGATTTTCAGTGCGGTTGAATTTTGAAAATACTTTGACTTTGAGATGATTTTTGTACTGGTTTTGTAGTAGATCCACCTAATCTTGGGTGAGATTTTCGGGGGTCAATCACCCAAGAGAAGAAAGGATTTTTGTAGTATCCCACATCGGCCACACGAGGGTCGATCTTGAGCCTTATATGTCCATGCCCACATGTACCTTTCAGTGAGGCCTTTTGGGGCTGCGGCCTGCAAAAACAAATCCGTGCGGTAGCTGGGTGTCTGCGACCTAGTCCAGGCCCAGAATGCCAAAGCGGACAATATCACTGCGAGGGAAGGCGGGATGTGACAATTTGGTATCAGAGCCGGACTCGTGTTGGTTCGTGTGTGCCGACGAGGACGTCGGGCTCCCTAAGGGGGGTGGATTGTAGTATCCCACATCGGCCACACGAGGGTCGATCTTGAGCCTTATATGTCCATGCCCACATGTACCTTTCAGTGAGGCCTTTTGGGGCTGCGACCTGCAAAAACAAATCCGTGCGGTAGCTGGGTGTCTGCGACCTAGTCCAGGCCCAGAATGCCAAAGCGGACAATATCACTGCGAGGGAAGGCGGGATGTGACAATTTGGTATCAGAGCCGGACTCGTGTTGGTTCGTGTGTGCCGACGAGGACGTCGGGCTCCCTAAGGGGGGTGGATTGTAGTATCCCACATCGGCCACACGAGGGTCGATCTTGAGCCTTATATGTCCATGCCCACATGTACCTTTCAGTGAGGCCTTTTGGGGCTGCGACCTGCAAAAACAAATCCGTGCGGTAGCTGGGTGTCTGCGACCTAGTCCAGGCCCAGAATGCCAAAGCGGACAATATCACTGCGAGGGAAGGCGGGATGTGACAATTTGGTATCAGAGCCGGACTCGTGTTGGTTCGTGTGTGCCGACGAGGACGTCGGGCTCCCTAAGGGGGGTGGATTGTAGTATCCCACATCGGCCACACGAGGGTCGATCTTGAGCCTTATATGTCCATGCCCACATGTACCTTTCAGTGAGGCCTTTTGGGGCTGCGACCTGCAAAAACAAATCCGTGCGGTAGCTGGGTGTCTGCGACCTAGTCCAGGCCCAGAATGCCAAAGCGGACAATATCACTGCGAGGGAAGGCGGGATGTGACAATTTGGTATCAGAGCCGGACTCGTGTTGGTTCGTGTGTGCCGACGAGGACGTCGGGCTCCCTAAGGGGGGTGGATTGTAGTATCCCACATCGGCCACACGAGGGTCGATCTTGAGCCTTATATGTCCATGCCCACATGTACCTTTCAGTGAGGCCTTTTGGGGCTGCGGCCTGCAAAAACAAATCCGTGCGGTAGCTGGGTGTCTGCGACCTAGTCCAGGCCCAGAATGCCAAAGCGGACAATATCACTGCGAGGGAAGGCGGGATGTGACAATTTTCGCTTGCCGGATTCGTAAAAGAAAGAAGAAGAAGCCGGGTCTTCTTTTTAGGGAAATTCTTGGTGGTAATCATCAACTTTATAATGTTTTAATAACGGCTCACGCTTTTTTAATTTTCTTTTTTATGGTTATGCCGGCGATGATATAGGGGATTTTTGGGAGGGGTGGCTTGGGTGGGATTTTGGGGGTTTTTTCTTTCTTTCTTTCTTCCTCCCTCTTCTTCTTCTTGCAGATGTGGGTCGCTAGTGTTTCAATTTTTTATTTTTTTTTTGGTAAAAATTCAGGTTTTTTTTTTAAATTTAAAAATTATTATTTTTGCCACGTGACAGACATTTGACAGCTACTTGACATATATGTGGCATCCACGTCAGCATTTAACGAATTAATGAATGAAAAATGTAACAGATGTATTATTTTGAAATAAAATAGTACTTAAGGTATGAAAGTGAAATGTTTTAAAAATGTTGTAAGGAAATTGAAATAGAACCAAAACTTGAGATATGAAAATGTAATTTACCTAAGAATAAAACATCGAAACGGGAGAACAGTACTCGGATCCTAAGCAGGATGGATCCGATTCGGATAATTTTATGACCTTTGACTCCACTAACACCGCATCCAAACACTCGGATTAGGTTTTCGTTTACTTTCTATACTTCGCGTCTTACTCGTTGGGCGTTTCCAAAGCTTCAAAGTAGCGCGCACAAGTGTCCAAACTCTCTCTCTCTCTCTCCCTCTCCCTCTCTCCCTCTCTTCAATCCAATCTCACTAACCCCAAAAAGCCAGACCTCCAATGGCGTCCAAGTTCGGGTTGGCCGGAGGCATACCGGAGCGCCGGGTCCGACCCATTTGGGACGCCATCGATTCTCGCCAATTCAAGACCGCTCTCAAGCTTGTCACCGGCCTCCTCTCCAAGTACCCCAATTCGCCCTACTGCCTGGTAATTTCTCGCTCCCCCCTCTTCTTATCCGACGTCGTTTTGCTCTTTGTATTTTCGTAAATCCGCTAACTTTCTCGGCGGCTTTTTCACTTCGCAGGCGCTTAAAGCTCTCGTCTTGGATAGGATGGGGAAATCCGACGAGGCATTGTCGGTCTGCCTGAACGCCAAGGAGCTTCTGCACTCAAACGACTCCGTTTTGATGGACGATCTCACTCTCAGCACCTTGCAAATCGTCTTCCAACGGCTCGATCACTGTCAGTATATATATATATATATATATATATATATATACACATTTTACCTTTCTTGAATCTCTTGTGGCAACACAGAATGCACACATTGCCGAATTTCTTATCTGTTTTGTTTGTAAAACCAGTGGAAATGGCTACGAGCTGTTACGAATACGCTTGCGGAAAAATTTCCAACAATTTGGAGCTCATGATGGGCCTCTTCAACTGCTATGTTCGCGAATACTCGTTTGTAAAGCAGCAACAGGTTTCTTTTTCTCTACTTACCCTCGTCGTTGTATCTTTTGTTTTTGTGTAATTTATCATTATATATGTTTGTATCAGACAGCTATAAAAATGTACAAGCTTGTTGGGGAGGAGAGGTTTTTGCTATGGGCAGTGTGTAGCATCCAGTTACAGGTAACACCGGCTTTCTTTGCGCCATTTTTTGTGTATTGTAGAAAGGATTATCAGTGTGACAAACCTTTTCAAGCACGGAGCATAATTTGTTTTGTTTCCTATTAAAACTATGATCTTTCTACTCGAATTCTCATTACATGTATACAAATTTGATTCTCGTTGACCAAATGGGAAAACATGAAAGAAAAATTCGTTATGCATTTGCTTATGTTATGGGCTTGAATTTTTGTTAGGTATTTTGTGGCAATGGGAGTGAGAAGCTATTAGCTTTAGCCGAAGGTTTGATTAAGAAACACGTTGCCTCCCACAGCTTGCATGAGCCTGAAGGTACACATTTTTTTTTCACTACTTGTCATGGTCTATGTTGAATCGTAATTTTATGTTGGTGGACAACTCAAATTCATGTGCTAAAAGTTTGTACTTGGCTTCAGCTCTTATGGTCTATGTTTCCATATTGGAACAACAAGCCAAATATGGGGATGCTCTGGAAATTCTCTCTGGAAAGTTAGGATCGCTTTTGATGATTGAAGTTGATAAGCTACGCATACAGGTACTTTCTAAAGCTTTCATTTCTTGAGGCTCTGCCATTAGTAATCTACTGCTCGGATTTGAATCTAAATGTCTATGTTATGTACTCACAGATGTTTCCACGTGTCTTTGTCAGTTTTTTTTTCTTTTGTTTAGGAATAGTTTTAACTAGAAAAAGAAATAAAAAAAGTAAAACGACTCAATTTGAAAATGATTAGAAAAACGCATTGAGAATTCAGAGGTTGAGATCACATATCAAATTGGTAACAAAGATGAACCGGTGTGCCTGTTTGCCAACTTGCGTCTATTATTGAATTCAATTTATCCAATAAATTAGAATTATAGTGGATGAATCTTGAAACAAGATATGTTCCGTGCAAATACAAAAAGATATCAAACTCAATTTGAATAAGAAGTTGTGCTGGAAAAAGTCGTCCAAAAGCATCCTTTTGGTTTGTTGCAATGGTATCAGTCATCTTATTCTGATTAGATTGGATTAGAGTTTATTTTTGCTGTTTTTCAGTACTGAGATTTGCAATTCATCAGCTTATTGTTTGTTGATATTGAAGCTTCTATGGAAAACACATTTTGTTTCCCTTTGTCCTTTGTTTCTTTTCAAGGAAGACAGACGGATAACATTGCTTTGAAATAATATATAATGCTTGTGAAAATTAAACTGCTAAACAAGTTTTGCTTTCCCTAGGAATTAGTTAATAAGGTTAGTTATGAATAGATGAATAAATTAGTTTTATCTAAAGAAATAACTCATTTGCATACAAATGAAAGCCTCGATATAGGATATACGACTGCATATAATTATTTTACTTTGTTTGAGTCTCTTTTGTTGGGTCAAAACTTTTAACTCCTGTATTTACTAGCTTGAATGGTTCTTTGCCACTTGTTTGCTTTTCTTATCAACTTGTCCACTTTGACTTTAAGTTGACAGGGAAGGCTTCATGCTCGGGCAGGTGACTACACTGCTGCTGCCAGCATATTTCAAAAAATCCTAGAATTATGGTATGCTTGTGACAACTTTTTTCATTATGAAAATAATCTTCAAGTATTAGCAAGACTAGTTTGTTCTTGACTGCCTTTAATCGTATGGTCTATATGGGATATGTTCATAACTTCATATTGATGTTGTCTTTATTTCAAGTAATTGAGGGGGTTTTGATGCCCTCCATTCAAGTTAGTGATGCTTCTTAGCAGCATCCAAGACATGCTAGGCAATACCCCTTCCCTTTTATTTGTTCTGATTTTTATGCCTTCTGGATCAGTACCCTGTCCATATTTTCTTTTAAGAAAGCCTTTTCCATATATATTTCACAGTAGTATTTATTGATATTTGGCACATTATCTGCACAGTGAACTTAAGTATCCTGAAGGATAAGTTATTCAAGTATTGATTGCCTGTTTTTATCCAGGGCCTTTGATGTGCCTTTTCTGTCTTTCGGTTCACTTTATTTTCATTACAGAGATTTTGACTATTAGTATTGTTTCTTTCATCTGGCAGTCCTGATGATTGGGATTGTTTCCTACATTACCTCGGTTGTTTGCTGGAGGATGACAGCAATTGGTGCAATATGGCCAACACAGATCCATTTCATCCTCCAAAATTCATTGAGTGCAAGATTTTAAACTTGGGAGATGAAGTGGTACAAACTTATTTTTTTTGCTATTAGAGAGTTGAGTGGTTCATGTTTGTCCTTAGTTAATTTGACTTTCTATTTCTGTGTTATATTTTGTCTGTTCCATATTTCTAGCAGAGCCAATGTTTTCTTTATAATTTGATTTTTGCTTATTGGATTGCAGTTTGATTCTCGCATGTCAAATGCATCGGATTTTGTACAGAAGTTACTAGAAAACATCGGTGATAATTTTCTAAGGTCTCCATACTTGGCAAATATTGAAATTGAAAGGAGGAGGCACTTACATGGCAAAGGGGATGCTGAGAAGTTAATGGAGTCTCTAGTCCAGTACTTTCTAAGGTATATTACGAATTTCCCATCTTCTCTACAGTTTTCACTTTTGAGTGTGCTATTTATGTATTCCTTGTGTTGTTCATTATGTGGTTAGAAGGATGAAGTTTGTTCACTTCTGAAAAATTTATTAACTTTAATGACCTGGCAAAATTTATAAAGCTGCAGTCATTTTGTTTTCAAATGTAGGGGTGCTGATAATGATATGTACTTCATTGTAACCAAATTTATAAAACTACAGTTTCAAATTGGTTGTTTGATTTACTGTCAACCTCAGGTGTGGTCACTTGGCCTGCTTCACTTATGATGTCGAGATGTTTCTTGAAGTTTTAACGCCTGATAAGAAGGCACAATTGCTGGGGAAGTTAAAGGAAAGCTCTCACTCCATTTCAGCTGTTCCAACAAAAGTTCTTGGGCAGTCAATAACACTCTTTAAATTTCAAGAATTGATAGGGAACACATTCAAACTTCCTGTGGGTGGTGCGACTCTTAATCTTGTATCTGTTGATTTTCTTCAACTTCATTTTATGACGTGCCTAAGGAATACCTCTTATAAGTCGTATCTGAAAGTGGTGGTATTATTTCTCTAAGTTGATGTTCGATGAGATTGGTTATGGGCCTTAGACCAAGTTTTGCGATGATTTATGATGTGGGGAGTCTTCGTAGAGTGTTCTTTTCACAAACTTTTTCCAGATTGCAAATAGCATGGATGTAGGGCTTGCATATTATATGACCAAGTCCATTTGTGATGATTTATGGGCCTTAGACCAAGTTTTGCGATGATTTATGATGGTTATGGGCCTTAGACCAAGTTTTGCGATGATTTATGATGTGGGGAGTCTTCGTAGAGTGTTCTTTTCACAAACTTTTTCCAGATTGCAAATAGCATGGATGTAGGGCTTGCATATTATATGACCAAGTCCATTTGTCACATTCAATGGTCTTATTTTTCTGTGAGCAGTAACAGATGAAAAGTAGTAGATAGGACAGGATGGGTGATGAGTTGCAGTTGTATGTTTGATGTTAATTTAGAGGAGGCAAGAGTGTTGGCTTTCCACAGGGTATTCTTAAGCCCTTAAGTGTTGTTTATTTCCTTAGTGGGATGCAGTTTGTGGGAGGCTTTCAGTAAGTGTTAATCTTCACAGGCTGTGTGCACATCATTTAGTTTTCAGTTGGTTGGTGGTGCCTAGTCAAGTGTAGCTCTTCTTGAATGTTGGCTTGGTGTCCTTTTTTTCTTTAGTTTTTGTATACTTGTTGCATCTACCATGAGTGTAACAATAAAAACATGTTATTAAGCTGTCCTTTGAGTCATACAATATTAATTTTGGCCATTTTTCTTCAGAACTTGAGGGATCTGCTTTGCAGATGGTGGAGATGTATTGTCAAAACCTTCCACTTTCGAAGGACTTGGATTCACAAGAGAGTATGCATGGTGAGGAGCTGCTCTCAATGGCATGCAATGCGTTGATTCAGGTATGTCATACATCTACAAACGTATTCTTCTGTAGTGACTTGACGCATTTCTTGGCTTGTTTTACTAAAGCCAATTTTCAGTTTTTAAGTTTTTTTATTATTAATATACTCTTATTGAGGCTGGTCTCACACCCATTCTGGTTTTGGTATAGTTATTTTGGCGTACAAGGAATTTCGGCTACTATTTTGAAGCAATTATGGTATTGGAATTCGGCTTAACCATTCGGAAGTGAGGGTCCACTGTTATTTTTAGTATCATTATTATGGGTATTATTATTTTTAACTTGATGTTGTGCACCATGGCATCAAGTCGAATTTTTATTTTCTTCTTTTCTTGATCTTCTGTCACATATAGCATCGTAATCACTATGGTACCAATGTGTATGTCAGTACAAGATTTTGTTTCCAGTTGAGCAAACGGAGTCTTAATGCATTTTCTTAGCTTTATGGCTTAATGTGCTTAATCAACACGATAATTTGCTTTAGATCTTATTACCTTGTTAATTGAATTGTGCATGGTTTTTTATCCGTGGAGAATATTTTGCATTATTGTATCCATAGGAATCTTTATTCTATCTGCTTATGTAACATTATTAATTTGGTTTGTTTTGCAGATATGTATGGGAGTACAAGATATTGTTGCTGCACTTATATTCCCACTTAGGTGCCCTTTCGTTAGCTTATGAGTGGTAAATAACAATTAATCTTGTAACCTTGAACTTATTATGCCGAAGATTGTTGTTGTTGGTCCAGTTATGCCATGCCAATCACTTGCTGATTAGTGGCTATGACTGGGCTTTATTGTTTATGTTACATTTACTAAATTTGTGTCAGTGCCTCCTTCTGTTTTGTTCTTGTTTAGGTTCCGATCATTGGATGTGAAAAATATCTTGATGGAAACTGTTTCACACCATATTTTACCCCAGATGTTGGTGTCTCCCCTATGGGCAGATCTAAATAATCTGCTAAAGGATTATCTCAAGTTTATGGATGACCACTTAAGAGAATCAGCAGACCTTACATTTCTTGCCTATCGTCATAGAAATTACTCAAAAGTACGTAATGTATTTATCATTATGCATTTCTTTATTTCACTACCTTGTTCTTAATAACACATGATACACTTCTCTCTCCTCTCTCTCTCTCTCTCTCTCTCTATAGATACTGCCTTATCAAAATTTAGACTTTTGATTATGATAAACTATTTTTCATTCCAGGTAATTGAATTTATCCAGTTTAAAGAAAGACTACAACAATCCAATCAGTATCTAGTGGCGAAGGTTGAAGGACCCATTCTACAGTTAAAGCAGAATGCAGATACAATTGATGATGAAGAGGTAACTTTTGTTTGCAATTTTTCATTGGATGCATGTACTTTCATATGATAGCTAACATGTTTGTGTTCATTTTTTGTAGACTGTTCTTGAGAGCTTGAAATGCGGTGTTCACTTTGTTGAACTCTCTAATGAGATTGGATCCAAATCGTTGACCTTCAATGAAGATTTGCAGTCCCGTCCATGGTGGACACCAACTGCAGAAAGAAACTATCTTTTAGGTCAGTATCACATGGGCCATGTCTCCAGCTTTATTTATTAGTCATTACAAATTTGCTACAAAAAAAATTTGAGCAACAATTGTTGGCCTTTTGATACATTGCATAACTGGAATGTATTAAGTGTTGGAGTCACAGAACTAAGGGCAATTTTTATTTCGCCAATCTTAATTCTATTGCCTGATTCTTGTTCAATCTTTGAAGAGTAGAGCATTAGTATCTATCAATATATATGTTCATGCTCTTGATACCATGGTCTTGTTTTTGGTCTTGTCTTTGCCTGATAATAGTTTCTAGAACTGACTTGAGATTTATCAATGGTATCAGGTCCTTTTGAAGGAGTATCCTATTGTCCAAAAGAGAACTCGGTATGAAATTCTGTCTTGTACAATGGATTTTATGTGATTTGGAGAAGTTTATTCCATGAAGTTACCCTGTGTCAATGACACCCTACTTACTTTTTTGAGTTTTTTCTTTGCCTTCTATAATACAATTTTTTTTTTCTTATCTTTTTTTCTGATTGTACCAAATTTAGGTGAAAGAAAGGGAAGCAAATGTAAGGAGAGTTATCGAGAGGAAGTCTCTTCTCCCTCGGATGATTTATTTGTCCATACAGAATGCTTCAACTTCACTCAAAGAAAATCTCGAGGCCAATGGAACGACATCTGGCTCTAAAGTCCCCTCAGAACTTAAGGGTTTGCTTGAGCGCTATGCAAAAATGTTGGGATTCACACTAAATGATGCTATAGAAGCGGTTTTGGGGGTCTCTAGTGGCCTAAAGTCATTTGAGGTAGTATTGCGACACCAATTTTATTCTATACTCATTTTGGCATTATGTTCTTCTTCCTGCGAAGATTTACACCCACATGCATAATGGTGAGAGCACCCATATGTTAACAATGTATCAGACGACATTGATTGACTCGATAAATTAACTTTTATTGCAGGTCTTTGGTGCGGACTTGATTGACTGGATAAATTTTTCTGTGTTTCTGAATGCATGGAACTTGAGTTCCCATGAAATTGGGCAAGCAAATGGTGATGCAGGTCTGTCTCTAGCATGGCACTGTGTGGATTCGCTGTTGGAGAAGTATGTTTCGGAGAAAGTTAGCTCGATGGAGACTCTAATTAGCTCTCCCTGGGTTGATGTTCCACTTCTGGTTCAGTTGGTTACAGAACCTTTGGCCTGGCACGCTCTTGTAATTCAATCTTGTACTCGGTCATCTCATCCGTCTGGAAAGAAGAAGAAGAAAACTGGAGTTGTGGATCATTCTAGTCTGTCCCATATGCGGGATTCTGTCCAGTCTCTGTGTAATACTCTGGAAAAAGTTATGAAATGGTTAAGAGAACAGATCAACAGGCCAGAGGATGAAAGTTTAGACACTTTACTCTCCTCTTTGCAGAATAAAGGACAGAATGAAGGCCCTGGGCAGGTTTTCCATATCCTAGAAACTTATATCTCATCCGTAGATGACACAGAGGTCGGTGATAGAATTTCCCGAGCATTGAAGTCTTGGAGTCCTCCTGATGTTGCACGGAAGCTAATAACTGGGAAATGTACGGTGCTGTCTGAGTTTCTAAGGATCTGTGGATCCAAACTAAAGGTGTTGCAGACATTGAAACAGCAGATAGCTCAAGTCTGAAGAACGATTGTCAAAGTTACTATGATGATTCATGTGCTGTCCAATTTTTCGTGATCCAGCAAGGCAAGAGATCGAAGGAGACTCGCGTTTCCCTTGTCAGTAAAACTTTTATACTGTTTTTTTTATATTTTTTTTAGCTGTTTACGCCAGCGGTGGTTCTGTTAACAGTTGTGCCGTTATTTTCTTGTTCGGCAGTGTACAACAACAGTTTTTTCTTTACTTGTTCCTCAGTGTGTTTGAGAGTTGGCACAGGCTTGTAACTTCAGTAATATTTTTTTGGGCACAAAATTTTGGACACTGTATCTTCCAATTTTTGTTGTCTGGTATTTTTTTCTCTCATAATTTGTCAATTTTTTTGTGAAATGGATTTGATCAAAGTATTAGTTCTTTGGTTCATGTTGCCCCATGTGATTAGGGCTCGTTTGGAACTGTTTTTTTATTTTTTATTTTTTTATTTTATAAAAGCACTTATTCTTTGACGTACTTCTGTAAAAGTGCTTCCATTAAAAGTATATCGCAATTTTTAATATAAGTGCAAGCGCTTCTTGAAAAAGCACTTTGAAGGTATAGTAGGTGCTTCCAGTTCGAGCGCTTGTCAAGTGCTTTATTGAACCCATAAGCACTTTTAACTTTTTACGCCAAACATGGTTAGAAGCGTTTTGAAGATTTGAAAGCGTTTTTAGTTATTATAAAGGGAATTGTTATTAACACTCTAAAAATTTTAGTCTACATTCCTCACAAGTGTATTTTTTTTTTATAATTATAGAAAGTTTGGATTGTCTAACGAAATTTTTGATATGCTAATAAAAATTCCCATTATAAAAACATTTTCAAACATGTCTTCAGTCTAACGGCATTCCGATTTAAACTTTGGAGGCTGTGAGTTCAAATCCCATGAACGACAATGAATAGCAACATGAGTAAAATGTATTATTTGTCATGTCATAGTCTAAGTTTCTAAGATTAGGATTAGGAACCGAAAAAATCATAGATGATTTGATTGCTCCAAAGTCAGTTGGCAGGCTACCTAATATATCTCTTCTAAATTTTTCTAATTGGCTGGGAGCATCCAAGACGGAGATCCTCTCTGCTACAATAAACTCCGGAGAGAACCTACTTCATTTCAAATCATTAAGAAATACACAAGATTAACTACTCATCATGCTAATTAGTGCCTTGAATAATGTTTAAACAAACACTAAACACTTTGAAAGAGAAATCATCAAAGAAATATCCAAACTTCGTGAAGCTGTTCAAGGGTGTTACTGTGATCCTACTTTGCTTTCGGAACTGATTACTTTTAATCCTTGTGGGTTAAGTAACAAATCTTAGTTTTAATAAACATGGGATTAGCCACACTAATCAATGGTTTACTCAAGAAGAACAAGGGTTTTCAGCTAATGAGTGACACTTCGAGGTATCTTGTTCAACCCTTTTGTTTTGTACGGTAATCATCCGTAGAATACATTTTGGGAAATTTTATGGAGATACGAAATATGGATTCGAATCACATGTGGTCCAATATCCTAATAGATAGGGTGATGTCGTCCATTAGCTCCAATTACTCTATATCTTTTCTTAAAATGTCATTCAATGTCTTCCTAGGACTTCATCGACCCCTTTTGTCATGAGCCTTCATCTCACAACTGCATCTTCTAACTGGAGCATCTGTATGTCTTCGATTCATGTGTCCAAACCACCTCAAGTGACTCTCCTTAATAATAATAATTTAAAAATAAAAAAGAAATATGGGTTCGAATAATTAAGCAGGAGGATTGAAATTATTGAGCGAAGATGGTGGAGGTGATAAGGGTAAGAAACTTGTTATGTCCATGGATGGAATTCCAAAGGTGGAATTTTGTTGCATGAATTTCATAACTTAAAAAATTAGTCAACTAATGCAACAAAAATTATTCCTTTCTTCTTCTTCCTCCCTACCAAATCAACCCAAAATTCAACCCCTCCCTTTAACTCTCCCTATATAATTTATAGGTTTGAACAATACAAGAAAAATACAAAAAAATTGGGTGAATGAGAAAATTTAGAATGCTTGAAAGTGTCTTGGTCCACAAGGCAAGATAGATGATGGACAAGTGGTAGTGTGATTCACTCTCCATGCATGGAGATGATGAAACAGGAACGACAATGATCATTTCTCATATTACATACAGTCTAGCATATTACGTTGTTTGTTTCCGTCAATCTAAATAAATGGTCTAAATTTAAGGTATGGCATAAAGGTACACTTGACGGTCAATAGTTAACATTTTCCGATCATCGAGCTTTTCGATTGTTCACATCAAGTAAAGCATAACTCTCTATCCCTTGAGAGTCACAAGGAATTGACATGCTCAAAGCATAGAGTCTCCATTTGTTTCAAACTTGGTTGAAGAGGGCATAGTGGGTGAACCAATTCCCTTTATGGTTGGACTAATATGTCCCAAAGATCTTAAGTGTCCAATTTGACCTACAAACCTAATTTACATGGGCAATCCCTCCAAATATAAAATTAAAAAAAATTATATTGATAATTTGTTTTTCCCTTTCCCGCTAAATCCAGAAATATATAAATAGGTCCTCCCTCACAAGTCTAAGCTCACACCATCACTACTGCTGCTACTACAAGTTAATTCACAAAGCAATGGAGGCTTCCACATTTACCCTTCTGCTTGGCCTTCTTGCCTTCCTCACTTTCTTAGCTTCTTTCTCTGCTGCAGAAGATCACTTCCATGAATTCATAGTACGTATTCATTCATTCGTATACACAGTCATCTTCATATTTGTATATTCGTATTCATAACGCCTTCGATTTGTGTGTGGAAATTTCGAAATAGGTTGAAGCAAAGCCAGTGAGGAGGCTGTGCAGAACCCACACCACAATCACAGTGAATGGTCAGTTCCCGGGACCAACTTTGGAAGTCAGAAATGGAGATTCCGTTGCCGTCCAAGTTACCAACAGAGCAAAATACAATATCACCATCCACTGGTATTCTTTCATCATAGTTTACGATTCTTTTGAATTTTCCGCTGCTAATGAGGCTCTGGTCCAACCTATATCTGACAAACAAAGAGAGTTTGGCGCGTTTTAGAGAACTCAGGAGAACAATGCTCTAACGATCAATATCGTATCAAGACAGGGCACTAAACCGTGGTTTATGCACTGCTTAATGTCTGTATGTCTGTCTAGTGTTCGCCCCAAGTTTTTACAATGCTTATTGTTCTA
Source organism: Pyrus communis (assembly GCF_963583255.1). Lineage (NCBI taxonomy): Eukaryota > Viridiplantae > Streptophyta > Magnoliopsida > Rosales > Rosaceae > Pyrus > Pyrus communis. The sequence goes on along the minus strand of NC_084816.1, from coordinate 3,797,695 downwards.
TATCTTGCAGGCATGGACTGAAGCAGCAGAGAAATCCATGGGCTGATGGTCCTGAATACGTCACACAGTGCCCTATCCAGCCAGGAGCTACTTATACATACAGGTTCACAATCACAGACCAAGAGGGCACTTTGTGGTGGCATGCTCACAGCAGATGGCTTAGAGCCACTGTCTACGGAGCCCTCATCATCTACCCTAGATTGGGTTCTCCCTACCCCTTCTCAATGCCGAAACAAGAAGTTCCCCTTCTTCTTGGGGAATGGTTTGATCGAAACCCCCTTGATGTCCAAAGGCTTGCGGCTTTCACAGGAGGAGCACCTAATGTCTCTGATGCATACACCATTAATGGCCAGCCTGGTGATCTTTACAGATGTTCCAAACAAGGTTTGCTAAAATCCACTTTGCTTAAATACGCAAAAATAAAATGATGTACAATGTGTTGACATAAGGAAACATGGCAATGCAGAAACCATTCGAATTCCAGTTGAATCGGGCGAGTCACTTCTCCTGAGAGTCGTCAACTCTGCACTCAATCAAGAACTCTTCTTTACTGTTGCCAACCACCAACTGACTGTTGTGAGCGCTGACGCAGCTTACACAAAACCTTTCACAACCAGAGTTATCATGCTAGGGCCTGGCCAAACAACCGATGTTCTGGTTACTGCTGATCAGCCCCCAGCTCGCTACTACGTGGCTGCTCGTGCCTATCAGACTGCCCAGAATGCACCCTTCGACAATACCACCACCACTGCTATCCTTGAGTACAAGAATGCTGCTTGTTCAAAGAATGGCAAACCTTTAGCACCACTATTGCCTAGATTGCCAGCTTACAACGACACAGCAACTTCTACTGCATTCACTGCTCAGCTAAAGAGCCCATCCCAGGTCAAAGTCCCCATGCAGATTGACGAGAACCTGTATTTCATTGTGGGTTTAGGACTGAATAATTGCACAGTTCCTAACAGCCCTCGGTGTCAAGGACCAAATAACACCCGCTTTGCAGCTAGCATGAACAATGTTTCCTTTGTATTCCCAAGAAGCACCTCCTTAATGCAAGCCGCCTACAGTGGTGTACCTGGTGTCTTCACCACAGACTTTCCACCTGTTCCTCCTGTGCAATTCAACTATACCGGAAATGTGCCCCGGGGACTATGGTCACCTCGTCGTGGAACTAAGCTCTACAAATTGAAGTATGACGCTAATGTACAAATAGTGCTTCAGGACACCAGTATTGTGACAACTGAGGACCACCCTATGCATCTTCATGGGTACCATTTCTACGTGATTGGATCAGGATTTGGAAACTACAACCCCAGAACAGATCCAGCGAAATTCAACCTCGTTGACCCGCCACAGAGGAATACCATTGGAACACCTCCAGGAGGATGGGTAGCTATTCGATTTAAGGCTGATAATCCAGGTAAGATGCTAATCTCGTATCATAAGCTTTCTTCTAACTTATTTTTGTACACTATTTTGATGTTTTTTTCACTTCTTAATCCAAATAGGTGTCTGGTTGATGCATTGTCACTTAGATGCACATCTCTTCCTGGGTTTGGCAATGGCTTTTCTAGTCGAGAACGGAAACGGACCACTACAGTCTGTAATTCCTCCTCCAGCAGATCTACCACGATGCTAAATTATCAGCAGAAGATCACACTAGTAGTTGGATTTCACTATTGAAATTCAAAGATTTGTTGTTCTCTTGCATTCTTAGATTATTAAGTATTAGGTTGAATTTGGCGCAAAACCAAGCGCAATGATGTTCTAGGATTTATACAGCCGACCTCACTTACTGGGATAAGGCTTTGTTGTTGTCGTTTTATTAGGTTGAATTTGTCAATGAGTTCCCATTATGATTTCTTTTCCAGTATCGAGTCAAGAGTTGGACAGTGCTCCAACAAGCAGCTACGTTGTCATGTTATGATTTGTTCCCAAATTCAAGTAAAGGAATATTAGATTTGAACAGTTTAGAATACATATCTTATTCAGTCCGGCTGAAGAAGTTGAGGTTCCACCATAAAACCAAAAGATAGTATGGGGAGTAGCCCAATTACTTATGAGCACATGCAAGGTCCCTTCTTTTCCCGATGCGGGATTCATGCTCTCAACACCGGCTTTCAGATAATGAGTTGATAGCTCAATATATGAAGGAAACATGACTTGAGATAAACCTAGCTTATATGTTGTGAGATGGTGCCAACTTCCCCAAAGGGTGCACTGTCCAGTCTACATAAAACCGTTATAGAAATAAACTACTGCAACTCTTACAGCAAACTCAACTCCTAACATGAAGATCACAACCAAGTTGACTAATCCTCCATAATCTATTATCAAACAATAAAAAGAAAAAAGCAGGAAAGACGCATGATATGCAAAGCATATGGTATTTAGTGAGGAGATGCAATTTCTTCGATTGCAAGAGAAAAAAATTCAATTAACCACAACTGGATAAATATGGTTTTTTCTTTCTTTTTTTCTTTTCAGAACCGCTTGCCTTAGAACAAAATGTTAGCGTAAACAATGGTACACCTACTTCTCAGGGAGACTAAAACCAAAACGTCAATGTAAACAAGATTACGGTAACTACTAACAACATAGAAACGATAGTTATGGATTATCAACATGAATCAGCATCCAGTTCACTAAAGCTGCATGTGTTGGTTAAAACCACTCACCAATCAGGCAACAAACTTCAAACATCGAGTATCATTGTGTATATTCTGGCAACGACCCGAGCAGAAGCGCACCCCACACCTCACACATGTGTAGGTGGCAGCAGAACCACAAACAGTGCAGAAATGGCGGCGGGAGGTAGAGCTTGGTGGTCCCACTGCTGCCTTCAGATAGGAAGGAACATGAGGAGGCAAGGAGTCGAGATTTGCCTGTTTCCATGAGAAAAATTATGTAACGAAAGACACATCAAGGCAGTTCAAATCCTAAAAGAATACGTGTAGCAAAATCCCTGTTACCTCATGTAGAAGCTCAAGGAATGTTCTTGGGGCCTTCTTGGCCTCAAGAGCTTTTGCCTGCCGGGTTTTACGTTTGGTACCCTTAGACTGCTTCTTTGTTATAAACACTGCAGCAGCAGTTCAAATTGTTACTTCTTATCCTTCATTCCATCAATAATTGCAGAAGGAATTTCCTAAACGTTTAGTTATTAACTTATTACCTTAACCAAATTCGACTGGAACAGAACAACAAAATCCCAGTAAGACTACCTAACCTACAATTGCCTTTGATTGACCACTTACTGAAATAACTTCAAGTGATGAGAGAGAGGGGGAGAGAGGGGGAGAGAGGTTGATCACAAATATCTTCCGTCCTTACATACCATTTGATGGCCATACTTATACACCATAACTAATTACTTAATAAGCATTTCCCAACCACATAATCTTAAAATGCCTACATTGAAATCACAATGCACTTCGGTTTCAGATGCAAAATCATTCAAGAGAGTCTAAATCCCACTGCCGAATACAAGATAATAACTTCTTTTCGAAAACAAATAGGAAAATGAAAAAACCAACAAGAACAGAGAGGAAAAAGAGAAGTTGCATTAAAAAATTACCATCATCATCGTCAAGAGAAGCTTCATCATCGTCGTTAACTTCTACCGTCTCCAAACCAGCATTATCATTTTCCAAAGCTTCAAGCCGAGCAAGGGCAGCCTAAAACCAACCAGCATAACCCATCAACACTAATAAACTTATGCAAATTCACAGAAAAAAATCACCAAAATATTATAAAATACATATACGTTACCTGCGTGCGGTTGTCACTGCTCTGGAGGGCAGCAGTCATTTTCGAAGCAACCTTTCGAGTTCGACTCGACATTCGGCGCAATGGGTTGGACCCATCGTCGTCCATTGCTGCAGGAACAAGTTGAAAGGAGTTTTCTTTACGAAAATTCTGGTGCTGAAAAATCGACAGCGATGGCTTTCGATCAAGAAAGCAAGGTTGGAATGAGAAAAACCTTTCTGGGTCGGATTAATCTGGAGCTCACTGCGAGTGGTTCAGCTAAAAGTCGTCGTCTTTTATGAAATTAAGATTTGGGTAGTCGCTCAATTAGCGAAACATATCAGATAAAACAGAGACAATTGTATCAGCTAGAATATGAGAGAGAGAGAGAGAGAGAGGGAGAGAGAGAGCACAACAATGGAGGAACTTGTAGCGAGTGGGGGGTCCTGGAGGAGGAGAGTGCGTGGAAGGAAGTGAGAGATTTGGGCTTGGACTCCAATAGAAAGTAATTTCTTTGTTTTGATTTGTAAATGGACCTTGGAATTGGTAAAATGAGCCCAATTTTGCAAATCCAAGTAATTATTCACCCAAAGATTTGATTAGCACACTCAGAATCAAAATTTCTTTTTGACATTACAAGGTAGTTATAGCTTAAGAGGTTACCAGCATTAATCCCCAACGTAGGTGCAAAATAAACAAAATACAAGATGACTTCCATCATAAAGTTCATAGTTTCATTTGAATCTCTTTTTAATTATACTAACAATTATTGGTACTTTAAAAAATTTATGGCGCAGTTGTTAAAGTGTAGCCCTTCCCCTATGGAAACATTAGAAATGAACATAAGATATGACTTTTATGAAGTGCTAATAAGAATTTCTTTTGTAGTGAAGATGATTAACTTTGTCAGAGAGTCGAGAATAAATGCTTAATTATGTTTATGTTTTGAGTTGAAGTAGAATATAAAATGAGTACATGATATGAAGTATCTGGACATGTAATAGTGTATGTTACATCACTATGTATACATGCAAATTATATACATACTAAAACCCAATCGAAGAGTTACTGTTCATAAACACAGTGTTTTGATGATTTTGCCCCCATTTTTCTTGTTCTTCTCCGTCAATTTTTTTTTTTCAACTCACATATTGAATTGACGAAAATACCCCTTCGAGACTTGTAGGGTCAACTAGTATTGCGTTTCTTGAGCTTTCATTCTCTCTTCTCGACATCAAATTTGTTTATCAGCCTCTCTATTCCTCTACTGTTTTCACGTGCAAACTTTCTCTTTCACTACGCCCTCGACTTGAGAAAAAACAGCACATGAACCAAGCTTCGAGCTTCAATCCGCCGCACTGATTTCTTCCTCCTTGCACCTCTTTTGAAATCCCTCTCGTAAGTTTCCTAACTTTACCCTCAATTGTGTTTTCTCTCTCTCTTTATGCGCTTTCAATTTTTCACATTCTACATAAAACCCAATCAAAGAGTTACTGTTCATAAACATAGTGTTTTCACAATTTTGTCCCCATTTTTACTGGTCTTATCCCTTATTTTTTTCAGCTCACACAAAGACAAAAATACCCCTTTGAGACTCGTGGGGTCACCTAGTATTGCGTTTCCTGAGTTGTCGTTCTCTCTTCTCGACAGCAAATTTGCGTCTTAATCCTTTTGTTATTCCTATCAGTATTTACGTCTAAATCCTTTCTTTTTGAAACTGTTATTCAACATGGTTTCGACCTCTTGAGATCGTGAGTTTAATTAAGATTATCGTTTTTCTGTGTTTGGGCAGGAAAACGGAGGAAGAGAAAGAAACGAACTTTGGATTTATTAGAAACTTCGTAGATATTCCATGCATTATTATATATTGCAACTGGAACATTTGGGTAACTATTAACCTTTTAATCAAAGCCTACATATGCTAATAGATTTGTAATTAGGACCAAAGAAGTTAATTGCTTTTTTCTTTGAATGGCTCTACTAATTATCCAACAGGGCACTTTGTTTAATCATATATATATTCTGACCATGAAGAATATAATTCATGAGTCCACTCATCTTGATGCAACAAAATTAAGTTTCATTTTACTGCTGTTAGTCCACAGGGTTTATCAAATTTCTTTTGAATATGTGGAGTTAATTTGCTCTTTAATTTTAGAATTGTTATTGGCTTTCCAAAAATTCATTTTGCACTTCTTACAAGTGTACTTTCTTTTTTTAAATATAGAAATTTTGGTGTGCACGATGAGAATTTTGGAGTGCCAATAACAAGTTTCTTATTTTTTATGGAAGTTTATATGACATAATTTTAAGCTTTTACATGAATCACATGTATGTAAATGGTATTACCTATATATGTATATATATTTAGAATTTTCTACATATTTTATACGATTCAAACATGCAGCATCATGTGGGATTTTATTCAATCACCTAAACTCTATTAATTCTACCTCAGCTCGTTGCAATTCCCTATTTCTCTTCAAATGCCATTTTTCAAAGCCTTTACCTAGCTAGCAATACATACACTGGTTTATGAAATACCAAACTCTGGTTAACTACACCATGAAATCAACAAATCCTTCACCTTCTGAGTAGGGCTAGGGCTACATGCAAACCTTCCACTTGTACCATCTGACCCTTGCCCTCTCAAAATCTGCTGCTGTACCACTAACACAGAAGCAGTACAACAAAAATCAAGAGAGGAAATATAGTCCCCAATTATTCCCAACTCATCATTTTCCCTCCAATATGAGAGCCCAGATACAAGCACAGGATTGATCCCTTGTTTCCTCCCCACAATCCAAAGGTCATAATTATTTTCAGTATCATCATTCACTGATTGAATGGCTGAGATTGTCTCTTCCCCATTCCTAACCGTCATTTCTCTATAAATCACCCTCTCATTCCTCTCATTCTTCACCCAAAACCACGTCACAGCGCCATCATCCAACTTCTTCTCCATCTCATCATCACCTACAAAATTATGCGAAAGAAACCGAATCACAGTCAGCGACACGTTTAAGTTCCCGGCCATCCTATCTGCATAACACAATGCCTCCCTAGAATCCGCTCCGCCCAAAAATAGCACGGCAAAATGTAGCTCCCTGTTCCTAACTGCCAGTTGGTTATGTCTAACACGAACCTTGTCAACCAGAACTCCAACTGAGCAAGGTGCATGGGCCAACACATTTGAATTGACAGATCCAACCCCATGCCTCACAATTCCTGTTAATTGTTGTCCAACAGTATCCAAACACTCCTTGTGAAAAGGCAAGATTATGATTGTGGCATTTTTCACAAGAGCTAGGTCACAAATGTCTTGGTACATTGTTCTATTTGGCACTACAGCTGTGAAGGGATGGAGCCTAACACACTCACCTTTGGTTTCTTGGTATTGCTGCAAGACATTGTGGATTGTGTGACAAACTGCATATTTTGAATCATGCTCTTCTTGCTTTTCGTGGTCTATAAGCACAGGTGAAGCCCGGCCAACAAGATCGATGAGACGGAGAGAAAAGATTATGAACCGGGTGCTTAGAGTTGGATTGGAAATCTCAAGAAGGTTGATGAGGGAACCTGTGCTATCTTCATCATATATACATAGGACTATGCGAAGTTCTGCGTCTGCCTGAGGAGTGTGCTGGATGGTTCTCCGTTTATGGACCATGTATGGCCTAGTTGGATCATAGAGGATGCTGATCAAGGGTGTGGATATTGCAGTCATTGTAGTGAGGGATAGCACCATCATTGTAAACCCCGGAATCCCCATTATCTGTGCATATACACACACAAAACAGCTAGCAAATGAGTTCGGATGAGGAGAAATATGTTTCATTTATGATTTCTAGGAAAAGTAAAAATGCTACACCCTAAATTCAAAAGCAATGTAGTTTAGATATAAGCACAAGCCGGTACATGAAGAAATAGTAGGCGCTTCACAAATAAGCTCATCAAAACTCGATTATAGTTAAAAACACCAAAATGATACGTAAGAAGTTTTCTCTAGTTTGATTCTTTTGAAGTGTCTCTCAATAACATTAACAGTTGTCAAGAGACTACACACACACGTACTTATTAGGTATAAAATGTCTTGGCAACAAATCTAAGAAACTTTATGCAATTAATGGAAGATCACAGTCATATTTTTTTTACCGTCTACTATAGCAGTTACTGTGTTTATTAACAATGTCGTATACTGCAAGAAGTACAAATTAACTGCCATGTAACATGATCCTCATACTTTCTATAAGTCCATTTAACATTTCTTTCATATGTATGCCAATGACGTTTACCTTTTTGTCCATCCAATGGAGAAAAACCACTATCTCCACTTGACCTTTTAGGATCATCATGAAGCTGAGCGTAACACCATCTCTGAGTGGCAACTCAAAGAAGGCAGAAGTGATTAGGGTTCCAAGCAACTTAGCCACATAGGCAGTCAGAGTGATGGCAAACATGGGACTCAAGCTTGACCAACCAGCAGAGCTCATGGCATTCACATCCACAGAAAGACCAACCAATGCAAAAGAAAATGGCATCAAAACATCCACTATAACCATCTCACTCCTCTCCACAATTGTTGATCCAAGCGGAGGGCCATCCGGGATCGCCAAACCCAACCAGAATGCACCGTTTGCGATCGCGATCCCGGTTATGTCAGCCAAACCCCCCATCACTAAAACCCCCAAAAAAATCATCACCACATACCCTTGGTTCACTGGCTGCCCCTCTGGGGTGGTCTCAGCAATTCTCACCAAACTTCTTCTTATCACAAACACAATGAAGGCCAGATAAACAACCAAAGAAATCAAGTACCATAACACAGCCAGGTGGTTGCCCTCACCTTGCTTAGCTGCCTCAAATACAATCATTACACCAACTCCCATTGCATCGCTTATCACCGATATCGACAATGCCAGTCGTCCGATCTCCGAGCTCAGAAGGTTGAGCTCTTTGAGGATGGAGTGGATGATTGGAAACAATGGTAGGGCCAAGCCGGAGGAAATGAATCCGAGTGAAGAAATTCTAGCTAGTTCTTTGTCCATGGACTTGCGCAAAGTGAATGCAACAATTGATATAAGTATGAAAGGGAGGAGCACTCCAGCAAATGCTATGTACAATTGTTTCTTATTTGCCTTTTTCACTAGGGAAATGTCCATTTTCACTCCGGACAAGAAAAAATAGTAAGTGAATCCAATTGCTCCAATATTTTTCACTATGAATTGTGAATTTTTGGGGAACATAATTGAGGTAAATTTTTCGCTGCGGCCTAAAATTGACGGTCCAATGAATATACCACCCTAAACAAACTTAATCAAGTCAATTGTAATACCAAAATGGTGAATTCCATACAAACCTAGCTAAGAATATATGAACTTTAGAATGATATATATGTATATATGCACACATACATGAAGGTTAGACTGCAGATGACTCTTTGGGCATTCGAATCAAAGCTTTGAATGCTCAGAGAGTGCGTGCATGAACATTTTTGTATATGCATATATGTAGTAACAAATTAATATGCAAGATCTCTTAGGGACAAGAGGAACGTACAATGACTTCTGAGACAATTCTGGGTTGTTTGAATGGCTTGAGAAGAACACGGAGGATACGAGTGAGGATGATGACCAATGCAAACTCTAACAACAAAAGTGTGAATGAATTTTTCAATGGATTTTGACCATAAAGTAAGCTGAAGGAGCCTGCCTCTCGAGCCTTTCCACATGAAATAATAATTGAAGGGTAAACATTGTTGAGATTTATGGATCCATTGTCGGACTGAGCTTTCAAGGACGCCTGAAATCTGTTTGAACTTCCATCCCAAGGGGTTGGGAGATGGTAAAATGGGAATTCCCTAACCATGAAAAGAAGTGACTGGAAACCCTAACCATGCAAATGTTGAGAGAGTGAGAGAGAGAGAGAGAGAGAGAGAGAGAGAGAGAGGAAAGGCAAAGAGGGGTGTGGACATGCGTTAATAAGGGATAGAAGTTCATGAGTTTGAGAGGTTGCCAACAAAAAACATATAGTTTGTGAGGTTGTCGATAGTTTGTGCATTCCCTGTGGGAACACAATATTATCCATTTCCTTACTAGTTCAAATGTTACCTCTACAATTCTATTTAAAAATTGATATAAAAATGTTGAAATAAACCATTTAAACATGAGCGGAGCAAAGAATAGAATCCTTTTTATGTAGTTTTATTTTAACAAACAAAAAAATAATAATCCTAATATCTAAAATTGTTTCAATCACAAAATCATTTTACGATTTTTCAGCATAAAAATCAATGAAAACTTTAATAATTAGGCATGTGTCAAAACATATTTTAGTTCTTTTTAATCAACAAAATATTTTCAGGCCCTTACTTGCCTCTCCTAATCTAAAAGCTGTACACCATAACCAATTGCACATTTCTTGATTTTTCACCCCTAACGTTTCAGATTAGGGTTTTGGCCAAGCCTCAAGGTACCTGTTTTCCATCCATGTATGTCAGAGTTGCGCTGCTTATCGAAACGGTTGTTCCAGAAAGCCTTGCGGGGCATCGTCAATTTTCTGAAGCTTTTCTAGGGTTCCAAGCTCTGGATGGAACCCCACACTTGGCGTCCCCAAGTGATGATTCACATCTATGAAGCATGGATGGTGATACGATATGACACAACACGGTACTATAAAAAATCTCTAAAGGATACGATATGCCATGGATACAACAATAAAAATATATAAATTGAAACATATTTTAACATGAAAATATCCAAATTCTAGTTCATTTGATTTGTTGAAGAAGAAAAGTTGGAAATCTAAACTTCCTTACATACAAAAGAAGAATTGCGAGTTATATTCATTGTTTCAAATAGAGGCACGCTCTTCGATTAATCAACTTTCAATTAAATCTCTGTTTTATATTACTTTCTCCTCTTAGTTTCTCATCTGAAAAAGGATCCTAGCTAAAAGCCATATACTTGTATCCCAAAAGTGAAGTCAAATTTGTATTTGTTGACCATAATATGTACCCGATGAGAATTTAACAAGTATCTATTTGATAGAGTATAGGATACAGGATACGTGACCAAACTAAAGTATCGGCGCTTCATAGGTTTACGTACTCTTCAGCCACATGTGGTTCAATATCATAATCGATATGATGTTGGTTTCCAATCATGCATCACAGGTTCGAAACTCTCCCTCTACTAAATTATTATAATAGGTTCGAATCCTCTCATCCCCTTAATAATAATAAAGGAAAAGGATTCTCGCGGGATCATTTTCCTGGGGATTCTAGGGATCTCGTGATCGTGACCGTTTATCGTATATCGTGCAGTTAGTTTTCGTTAGGTACTATTTATATGTAATTTTAAATTTTAAATTTTGAAATAATTTTTTATCGTACGGTGTACGATGATCAGTTACGATCACGTGATTCCTATGAGCTTCAAGAAAAGGATTTCCAATAATAAAAACACTCTTCACTCACTGACCCCCACGTACCTTCCCTACGGTATGTATCTGCCCGTCTTCAGCTTCCATTTGACTTTTTTTTTCTTTAGGAAATTTTGCGAACCAATGCCCAAGAAAGTTTGATTTCTTTTTGTTTTGGTTTTGTGGGTTTGGTGTTAATTGGTGTAAATTGGTCATTGAATTTTCAATATGAAAGAAAGATTGTGTTTTTCAAACTAGTAAAGAAACTTGGAATTGGGCATTTGGAAATTGCCACTTGAAAATTTGGAGTAGAAGAAAACTGAAAGAGAGAGAGAGATGGGACGGCTTGGTTCTCTCTCTCAAGTATGCGAGACAACCCCAGATTTGAGTTGAGGTTGGCTTTAAAGTTGTCCTTGCTAGCCGCTAGGCTCCCACTCAGTTCAGGAGTAATCTTTTGTTGTAATTTATGCGTTCTACATTGCAGTATCCATTTTCCAATGCAGAATCTGCAGTGCAGTTCCATGGTTAAATTAGTCATTTGATAGAATTATAGAATGAATTTTTATGGAACATTTGGTTTAATGAAAAATTGAAAATTGAATTTGTTTCTTCTTGTTTTTATTAGCTTGGTAAGTTGGATAACTTTTATTGATTATTTTATTTTTAAAGTATTTGTCATTCTTGGCAGTTGTTTGTTCCTATCTATTCTATTAAGAGAACCCCTCTTGTCAAATTTTTATCCCATTTGTTTCTATTTTGCCCTCACTTTTGATACACAATATTAACATGAGGAGGGCAAAACAGTAATTTTGTATCTTTTGAGAAAATGACAATCATATCCCTATTTTTCCTATTTTACCCTTATTTTTTTTAAATGACAATCATATTCCTATTTTACCCTCATAAGACAAAACATCAATTATTTTTTATTATTAAGAAAATTCTCTTTGTCAACCTTTTGAGAAAATGACAATCATATTTCTATTTTTCCTATTTTATCGTCACATGTGATACACAACGTTTACATAAGGAGAACAAAATAGTAATTATGTACCTTTTGAGAAAATAACAATCATATCCCTATTTTACCCTATATTAAGAAAAAAATATGCCCTTATTAAGAGAAACTGCCTCATCATTATTGTCCCATACTCTTTTTAAAAAAATTAAAAACTAATCACACTCCTTAATCAAAAACAAAAAAATTAAATGAAATTGTGTTGCCAAAATTAGATTAACCGAAATCAACCCAATTAAGTCCAAATTTTAATGCTTGTAAGTGTACGAATCGTTAAGTAGTATAGTAGGCAAGCACAAGATTGTTCCAACTAAGATTGAAATAATTCTAATTATCTAACTTAATTTGTATTGCACTTGAATTGAAATGGAAAAATTGATGATTTGAGAAAGAAATTTGAAATTGTAAACATAAACAAAAATCAAATGAGCTTAAATAAATGACAAGAACAACAAAGAAATCAAATTATAAATCAATTGCGAAAGACAGTAGAGCATCCGATTTACCATAACCAATCCAACTCAATTCCTACAGTTAATTATTAATGAGTAATCATCCAAATTGATGGTCTAGTTCCTCTAATTCATATAGTATCCATGGCATCTAGATTACTATATGTATACTCATATGTGCTAACAATCTATGGCATCTAGATTACTAGACACACACGAGTTCATTAACGATTTGAGAACTACTTAAGAGACCACATGAAACCTAGTGTATGACATTTACATCAAGGAATTCATGGTACCATTTGCAATACGATAAAACCAAATTAACAACATGGCATCAGTGTTAACTCGCATCAAATACACTCAACTCAAACCAAAGTGGTGGCCAATCACCAAGATTAAAATCAAGCTCATAAGCACAGCAAAATAATACTCAAAGTGAATGAAACTTCATAAATAGTTAAACTGAGAAATTAAGAATTCATAGTAAGGCTACATCGTAGCCCTAGCGAAAAGAAATCAGTTTCGGAACATAATCAGAAATATTATTGAATTCATAAAATTAAAAGAAAATTAAGTTTAGAAAAGCTTGAAAATCTCTTGCTTTGCTGCTGCCTTCTTCCCCTTGATCTCTACCTGCCGCAACCTTTTTCTCCTTTTCTTTTCTTGTTGAATGATGTTCAGTTTGCCTCCCTTTAATGCCTCTTCTTTTTCGCTTTCTTTAATGAACAATGACCAGCCAATTAACTATATTAATCTGCAGTTTTTTCCTTCTTTGTCTTGCCACTTTTGCTTCCTTCTTCTGCTTGTCTTATTCTTCCTTTTCTTCTTCCCTCTTTCATTCATTTCTTCCATAATGAACAGCCCGAATTATCTCCAAATTAATGCCAATTGAACTCCATCTGTTCCTTTTGGTTTCTTTTGTCTTTCCCCTTAACTTCCTTCTTTCATTCTCCATAACCGACAAATACTTGACATCGATTTATTGTTGATAGTAAAGGAATAGATGACAATTGAATTCCTTGATGGCCACTTTGTGGATTTACACACCTCCATTTATTTCTCAATGAAGAAATAGATAATCTCGTGCCTTTTACTTGCTGTTGATTTGTCACACCCCAAAACTTGAGGTGTGAGATTAAGAGAAATAAATAGAACAAAGTGGTTGTTTAAGGGTGTAAAACAATATTAGCTTAAGATTTTGTCAATGAAAATATAAACTCAACAAATACATTAATCCAAAACTACAAAGCTAACTTAAAGAAATAGAGTTAAAGACTTCTTGTGGTAATACAAACTGCAAAGACGATCTGAACCATAAAATTCACCAAAAATAACTCGTTCAACCAAAAAGTGTGAAAATTTCCAGATCCAAAATAGACACATAAAACTAAGTTTTTTTAAAATTTCATTGATTTTTGAGTTGGGGAAGTCTAGGAAAAAGTTAAATCTAAAACAAGCATGCTGCTGTTTTTCTAAAAAACAGTTTTAGCAGCACCAAGTCACTTTGGAAATAAAGCTGAATATGTTCCAAAGGGTACAAATTTAAAATTTTCAAAATGTCACCTAGATAGTAGATAATCACCCACAATTTTAAACATAACCCAGTTCATAGTGATTCTCCAAAGGCAATTCATTAAGCCTTACAGACTATAATAAGTTCACAAAAGACCTTCAAGGTTTCATACAAGAAAAACGTGTTCAAGTCATTTGATGAAAATGTACATGAGCATAATTTATACAAGCCAAAAGATAGGTAATTATATATACACATGATTTTCATTGCCCAGGTAAGTAGAGACACTAACCCGTTTTGGCCTACCCTTTCTTAGTCTACAACGCCACAAAAAGATCATTTACAGTCTAAGATTAACTATACAAATACTTTGGCAACTCACCCAAAAGATACGTCTGGACTCCCTTCTACTAGTCCAGAATAGAGCTGCAACTCGAAACCTAGTTAGTTAACCCTACACCACCTGAAAAATACATTTTTAGAAAAACGGGTGAGCATAAAATGCCCAGTAGGGGTTTTTCGGTAAGTCCGTAGTCATTTAAAATTTCTAGTGCATGCCGAAAAATGATAACAGTGATTCGAAGCAGTTTATATCCACCACTATGTAATCCGACAATGGAATTATACTCTAAAATGCTTGGAAGTAACAGACGGTAGGAAAACCAAAGTTTCAAGGCATAAGCAGTTTTGATAACAACACGGTACAACACACAGTTCAAAAACATTTCTTTCATCATAAAGACAATAGAGCCATTGTCATTAAAAGAAACAATAGCACAACTGATCACAAAGTTTCTCTTTTATCCCAAACAAGTGATTAGCAGATTGGAAAGAATCGTAATATACCTGGCCAACATATATACCACACATATTTGTCACATTGATAACTCATTCTTACAACCCACACATGGAGCTTTCTCCAGGGAACATTGGGTCATTGTGCTCATAATCTAACAATTTCATGGGTCATTGTGCCCATTCATACATTTCTCAACATTCTCAACAGCATAGGTATTATACCACTTTCCATCTACTTTCAAAATCAAACATTCATCTCAACATGCTTCAAAATCTCATAATGAGTAACATAAAAGGCATGCACATTAATAACGAAATCTTGACAGCCCTTCAAATCATTTTAAACTTCCCCAAAGTTGTAGGAAGAAAATTAAAATCATTAGAAATCAACCCATAGAAAAACATTTGTTTCACTTCTTTCACATAATCAATAATGGAAAACATTAAAGTAAGGTTGAAATAGTGCTCAAATGCCAACAATTCTTTATCAAGTAAGAATGGAAAATCTAAATATTTTTATGGTTGAAAATTCCCCTACCTCGACACAATTTCTTGATATTCAACTCCCATGGTGTTCGTCGACTTGTTCAGTAGTCACCTTGTTCTTCTCTTCCTTATCTATAAGTAAGAAAAATCATCACACACTGTTCATACAAAATACCAGACAACATACCCTAATTCAAGGTTAATTAGGGACTTTAATCAAGCACTTGGTGTTCATCTCTAAAACTATAACATGCAATATGATACTTTCATGTTTCCTACTCCCACCCAAACTAATTCATGGGTTATCAAACCAAATATCAAATAGAGGTAAGAAATAGATACCTCTAATGGAGACAAAGGAAGGATTCTCACTTGACCTAATCTTCACAAATAGAGAAAAAGAAAACTAATTCCTCCTCAAATTTTCTTTTTGGCAAATTAAGAGCTAAAAGAGATGAATCACTTCATCTCCTTCAGCTGGAGAAGAGCAAGAAGAGAGAGAGTTCTCTAGAAACCTCATTCCCCTTTTATCCTTTCTTACCCACGTAAGCATCCCTTTTTTTTTTTCCTTTTTTTTTTTTCTATGGATACACCACATGTTCTTAGTGTCACGGGATGACTCTTTAAGCCTTCCGCCCGTGCGACACTTAGACTTGAATACCTCGATGAACAAGCTAAGTAAGCCTTTGAAGCCTCGCTTCCCCGGATTGAATCACAAAGAAAGCTAAAATAGCTTGGAGAATGCTAAGATCACTTAGAAGATGGGAGAAAGGAAGCTTTGTATTGAAACTTAGGAGAACTTTACAATTGCTTACAATTCTTGGATGCTTTGGCCAAATGGCCTTGCCTCCTATTTATAGGCCTAAGTAACCTCCTCAATGGAGGGTTCTAGAATTCCCTACTTACATCCAAAAATATCTAGAATAGTTCTAGATACAACTTGCCTAATCTAGATTGTTCTAGGTGAGGCTTGAATTTGTACACTTGTGTGGATTGTTCCGGAATGCCCTAGATTATCTTGAACGCTCCGCCATGTTCTTGATTTTTCCGGGAGGTTCCGGAAGCTTCTATGAAGACAAGGCTTTATGGGCTTAGATATATGATGTCTTGGGCGTTTTCTTTGTTTGTAACATATGGCCCGTGACATCCTCCCCCACTTAAGCCGTCGACGTCCTCGTCGACTCTTGCCTCTCGAATGTATTAATCAGGTCCTTATATTGCCATAAGGACGTCTCCTTCTCCCATGTTGCTTCGGAGTATGGTAGCCCTTTCCATTTGACAAAGTACTCCACATGCTTTGGTTGTCTTGGTCGCACCACGACACGTTTGGCTTCAATGCTCTCCACTTCTTTGTCAAATGCCTCCGTCATCAAAGGGGGTGCTCGATGAGACTCACCTCGGCTTGGTTCCTCATTGTCTGCATGATAAGGCTTCAAGTTGCTCACATGGAACACCGGGTGAAACTTGAGACGGGGTGGGAGTTCCACGACATAAGCGGCTTTGCCAACCTTCTTGATGATAGGGAATGGTCCCTCATATTTCCGCAACAAGCTCTTGTGCAAGCCACGAGTACTCTTGTGCTGAGACGCATTAAGCTTCACAAAGACTTGGTCGCCGGTTTGGAACTCCACATTCCTTCGCTTACGATCCGCCCATTTCTTCATCTTCTTTGAAGCCTTCTCCAAATGAGCTCGAGCAAGTTCGTGGGCTAATTGCCACTCCTTAGCAGTTTTGAAAGCGGCTGGACTATTCCCCGTGTAGCCAGTCACGACCGTGTTCGGGGTCAAGGGTTGTTGCCCTATAGCCAACTCGAACGGACTTTTCCCCGTCGACTCCGAACGTTGCAAGTTATAAGAGAATTGGGCAACATCAAGTAACTTAGCCCAATCTCGTTGATTGGCACTAACATAGTGCCGCAAATAAGTCTCTAATAATGCATTAACCCGCTCCGTTTGTCCATCAGTTTGGGGATGAAAAGCGGTGGAAAAGTCTAATTTTGAGCCAAGTAGCTTGAAGAGCTCCTTCCAAAATCCACCCGTGAAGCGAGCATCTCGATCACTGACTATGCTCCTCGGAACACCCCAATACTTCACCACGTGCTTTAGAAACAAGCGTGCACCTACTTCGGCTGTGCACTCCACCGGTGCGGGTATGAAAGTGGCATACTTGGTGAATCTATCGACCACGACGAAGATAGATCCACATCCATCAGACTTGGGCAGATGTGTGATGAAATCCATGGTTAAACACTCCCATGGTCTTGATGGGGTGGGAAGCGGTTCCAACAGTCCTCCCGGTTGCCTTTGTTCCACTTTGTCTTGTTGGCACACAAGACAAGTCTTCACGTAGGAATCTACATCATCCCGCATTTGTGGCCAATAATAAGCATCGCTCACCAAAGCCAACGTGCGGTGAGTGCCAGGATGTCCTGCCCACATTGAGTCATGGCACTCCTTCAGGATTTCTTTCCTTAAGCTTCCCCACTTTGGGACGTAGATCCGCTTGCCCTTGGTGTATAGCAAGCCGTCCTCAAGCCAAAACCTTCTTGTCTTCCCATCCTTGACAAATTCCACAATGTTCTTGGCTTGGACGTCATGTGATAAACCTTCTCGGACACGGCCCAAGAGATGGCTTTGCGGCTTGAGTACCGTAGCCATTAACTCTACTCGTCTACTTAGAGCATCTGCCACCACGTTCTCCTTTCCTTGCTTGTACTCTAGCTTGTAATCAAACTCCGCCAAGAACTCTTGCCACCTTGCTTGCTTAGGTGTGAGCTTTTGTTGGGTTTGAAAGTAGCTAGTGGCAACGTTGTCCGTCTTGATGATGAAGGGAGTACCAAGCAAGTAATGCCTCCAAACTCTAAGGCAATGGACGATGGCGGTCATTTCCTTTTCATGGGTCGTGTACCTCTTCTCGGCATTGTTTAGCTTGCGACTTTCATAGGCTATCGGATGTCCCTCTTGCATCAACACTCCTCCTATGGCAAAGTCGGAAGCATCGGTGTGCAACTCGAAGGGTTTACTAAGGTCGGGTAACCTTAGTACAGGCTCCTCCATTAGGGCCTTCTTCAACCTCTCAAAGGCCTCTTGACACCGGTCCGTCCATTCCCATGCCTTGTTCTTCTTAAGAAGGTCTGTTAAGGGTGCCGCTATGGCTGAATACCCTTTAATGAATCTCCGATAGTAGTTGGCTAGCCCCAGAAAGGATCGTAGTGTTGGTACCTTGGTCGGCGGTTCCCACTCTTGAATGGCCTTGATCTTGCCCTTTTCCATCATAAGTTTCCCCTCCTTTATCTTATGGCCAAGAAATTCTACTTCTTTTGTGGCAAAGGAGCATTTCTCCTTCTTGACATAGAGTTCATGCTCCCGAAGGGTCTTGAACACTATGTGCAAGTGCTTGACGTGCTCCTCCAATGTCTTGCTATAGATAACGATATCATCAATGTAAACCACGACAAACTTGTCAAGATAAGGATGGAATACCTTGTTCATCAATGTGCAGAATGTTGCAGGGGCATTGGTCAGACCAAATGACATGACTTTATACTCGAACGATCCATATCTGGTCACCATCGCCGTCTTCGATTCATCTCCAAGGGCTATCCTCACTTGGTAGTATCCCGATCGAAGATCTAACTTTGTGAAATACCTTGCTTCACCAAGTTGATCGAATAAGTCGGCGATCAACGGAAGTGGGTACTTGTTCTTGATGGTAATCTTGTTCAATGCTCTATAGTCGATGCACAACCTTAGGCTACCTTCTTTCTTGCGTTGGAACAAGACGGGTGCACCATATGGGGACTTGGAGGGTTGGATGTAGCCAGCATCAAGTAGCTCGTTGAGTTGCTTCCTCAATTCCTCCAACTCGGGTGGCGACATCCTATAAGGTGATTTGGATGGAGGCTTAGCACCAGGCTTCAACTCAATCGCATGGTCGACCTCTCTCCTTGGTGGCAACTTCTTTGGCAGTTCCTTAGGCATCACATCCGCAAACTCCATAAGGACGGCTTCCACTTGTTTCGGCAAAGGCCCGTACTTCTCCTCCCCTTCATTCAACATTAGGGTTGCAAGAAATGTGGCCTCGCCTTTCTTCCAGGACTTGGCAAATTGCATTGCCGACAAGTGCTGGGTACACTTCTTGGCTTGCCTCTCCAATGGCACCAGGCAAGGTTGTCTTCCGTCGTCCAAGATACAGAAAATATTGTAGAAGTGAATGGGAAAGGCTCGTACCTTGTCCATGAACTCTAACCCAATGACTACGCCATAGTCGTCCATCTTGACTATGGTGAAGTCGATCTTTCCCTTCCATGCGCCAATGTCTACTTGTACATTGCGCGCAATTCCGACAATGGGGGTGGCAGCGGAATTTACCGTCTTCACGCTACCGGGCTCCTTCGTGACTCGGAGGCCAAGCCTTGTGGCTTCCTCCGACGTCATGAAGTTGTGGGTTGCTCCCGTGTCCACCAACACACGCGTCGTCTTGTCACCAGTCTTGACGTCGACGAACAATGATCCTCCCTCAACTTGAGCCTTAGGTTGTGGAAGGGTTGTTTTGATGGCATTCAGCAGACGGATGCATCCCATCCTTGCATCGTTACTCTCCTCGGCCTTGTCCTCCTTGAAAGCTATGGCCTTAAGGGCGTTCTTTTGTGGGCAATCTCGCATCATGTGAGGGCCGTTGCATAAGTAACAAGTGGGTTGCCAAGACTTACCCTTGCCTTTGTCATGCTTATCGGCTTTCTTCTCCTTCGGTTTGCTTGTCTCAACCCCTTTGCTTGTCTCAGCCTTATCCTTCGGCTTATGTGCTCCCCCACTTTTCTCATGGTTACCCCTCTTCCCCGTGGACTTGGAATCACCTTGGTGGCTTGATCTGAACTCAATCAAGGATTCGGCGGCGGCAATGGCATCAGACAATGTTTGCACGTGTCTCCTTTGTAGTTCGAGTTTTGCCCAATTTTGCAGTCCACTCATGAAGTACATGAGCTTGTCTTCCTCCAACATGTTGGGCACCTCGAATAACAAACTCACGAAGGTGTTGACATAGTCTTTGATGCTCCCCGTTTGCTTGAGCCACCTTAGTTTCTCCTTGGCTTCGTACTTGGCATTTTGGGGATAGAAGTGCAACATAAGATCTTTCTTAAATTCATCCCAAGTGGTGAGGGAGAACGTACCTTGTTCAATCTCCATGCTCCGGCGACGCCACCACATAAGGGCATTGTCAGCTAAGAACATGGTTGTCGTTGCGATTTTGGACTCGTCATCTTCAAGCTTCAGGTACTTGAAGTATCGCTCCACGTTCCACACGAATGTGTCGAGCTCCTTTGCTTCCATTTTCCCATTATAGGATTTGGGTTTAAAGGAGTCGATTACCTTGGAGTCCAACGCCTTGATTTCCCTCGGCCCTTGCACGAATTGCTTCACAACTGCTTCTTTACAAAATGCCACATCTCCCTTAAGTTCCCTTGTGTCTTTTATCTCTTCTTGAAGCGCCACAAGCTTTGCCTCTATGTTGTCAAGGTGAACCTGGACTTCCCTCCACATCTTGTCTGCCATGGTATTGAGGGCACCAAGGAGCTCATCTCGTAGCCCTTCCACCAAGCCACGCAGTTCATCCTTACCATCGTCCACCATGGTTTGGATTTCCTCCTTGTCGACAACGTCCTCATCAAGTCGAGTATCGAACTCGAGTATGGTTCGTTCCACCTTCTCGAGTCGCTCCTCCATGGTCTCCATCGATGCTTGCAAGTCCTTTAACTTTGGCTTGCTCTTGGCAACGTCTTGGACCTCGGCAGTACGCTCCCTTGGATCAGAGACTCCGGACACCATCTCTCCACTTGCCATATCCTACTTTCCTTCAAGTGATTCACGAACAAGGCTCTGATACCAGCTGTCACGGGATGACTCTTTAAGCCTTCCGCCCGTGCGGCACTTAGACTTGAATACCTCGATGAACAAGCTAAGTAAGCCTTTGAAGCCTCGCTTCCCCGGATTGAATCACAAAGAAAGCTAAGATAGCTTGGAGAATGCTAAGATCACTTAGAAGATGGGAGAAAGGAAGCTTTGTATTGAAACTTAGGAGAACTTTACAATTGCTTACAATTCTTGGATGCTTTGGCCAAATGGCCTTGCCTCCTATTTATAGGCCTAAGTAACCTCCTCAATGGAGGGTTCTAGAATTCCCTACTTACATCCAAAAATATCTAGAATAGTTCTAGATACAACTTGCCTAATCTAGATTGTTCTAGGTGAGGCTTGAATTTGTACACTTGTGTGGATTGTTCCGGAATGCCCTAGATTATCTTGAACGCTCCGCCATGTTCTTGATTTTTCCGGGAGGTTCCGGAAGCTTCTATGAAGACAAGGCTTTATGGGCTTAGATATATGATGTCTTGGGCGTTTTCTTTGTTTGTAACATATGGCCCGTGACATTAGGATACAAAAATCTACCTAATCCGACAAACATTGGCACAATCCTTTAAAAATTATTTTATTACTTGGGAAACTAGACGAAATGGAAGTTCTGTTATATTTTTTTTTTCTTCCAAAGGTTGGTCTCAAGTAAAAGATCATAATGGACCAAAATCCACTTAATATTTTCGGGATATTACATGATTGCTCCTTAGAAATTAATAAGATAGCATCAGTTTTTTTTCTTTCTTTTTCTCTCTTCTATGCAGATGAAACGATAAGAGCAACCTTTCGTGAGCTTTGTGGCCACATGTTCTTCTATATTTCTCATCTTGCATCCAATCACATTGAAATCAATTAGCACATGGTGGCCTTGGCTTTTAATATTTCAAAAGAACAAATGGTTAAATAGTTAGAGCACTAGATAAATGGCCATTTAAAATACGTACCAAACTTACTTGACTAGCTTTAAAGATAAAAGAGTTATGATATATTTCTCCATCATGTTATTTTAGCCATAAAAATACAAATGACATGTAATTCCTTACATTTAAATTCAATATATCACAAGTAAATGTAATTCGGGATAAAATTAGTATACAATTTGTGCTCATCAAATACCCCCAAACTTACATTTTGCTAGTCCCTAAGCAAAAGAATGAAAAACATGAAAAGTAATAGCATGGAAAATGTTAGCTTCCTCCTATGATCTTAAAGAATCTCAATCAAGAGTTCATAATAATCAAGAATTTTCGTAAGCACAAAGCAAGTGAATCAACCATATTCCAAGTGTTAGCCGAAACCTTTCAATCATCCTTGTAGTGTAGTGTGTGTAATAGCCATGCCAATGCAATTCCAAGCTTATTAAAATCATCATATGCAAACAAGTGACCTTCTCACAGGGCATACACTCATTCACACATATTTCTGGGTTATGTATTTCACTCTAATGATCTCATTAAACATGCCGCTATATGCTTGCTTATCAACCTAGTTCGGTGTCAATTTCAAGTAATTCCTTGGATCAAAAGGTCTTTTGTCAGGTTGTAATGGGGATAAGGGTTATTGGCTATTAAAAGAAAGGATATGGAATTCAAAAATTTTGAGAAAGTATACATTAGAGCAAGCCAAAAACAGTAGCATCCCATCTCAATTTCGATTGGAAAATATGAACTTTGCATCACAAGCTATCCCTCCAACTTAAACTAGACATTGTCCCTAATGTCTTTCAACACATGAAATAATAAAAAGAAAATGACATGAACGAGGAAAAGCATTAGGAGTAAGACACTTCCCTAGTTTATGCCCCACATGGCAGTCATTGTGTTCCAACTCGTAAATGCAATTTCCAAAGAAATTATCACCCCCAAACTTCGATGTTTCAGAGTTCTAACTTGTGTTGAATGGCAGCAACATGAACCCACAAAAACAAAGGGTAAAAGGAAATGATCAGTAGCCGAGCAAGAGAGAAACAAAATTCAAAGCTAAATAAAATGACAAAAAATAAAAGGAAACAAAGGAAAAATAAAAGAACAGAAAATTTGGGTTGCCTCCAAAAAGCGCTAAATTTATAGTCTTCAACCGGACTACATAACAGTTTAAGCAAGATCAGTGAGTAGAGGTGCAGAATTGGTAGCATCGGATTTGACATCCACATTCACCTCCTTGTTCAAAACATCGACTTCAAAACACTCTGCCTCATTCAAACACTTAATAGCTTTAAAAACTTTAAACACCACATGCTCTCCTTGTACACGCAATGTGACTCGGCCCTTTCGATCTTCAATTACAGTATCCACAGTGGCCACTAGGATAATCGGGATTTCACAATCTTCTTCCATATCAAGAACCACAAAATCTACAGGGAGAATTAACTTGTCAACCCGAACCAACACATCTTCAATAATTCTTCTTGGGTATGTGACAGATTGATCTGCAAGTTGCAAACAAACTGATGTTGGTTTCATCTCTCCCAAACCTAATTGTTTAAAGATAGAGAAATGCATTAGATTAATACTTCACCCAAATCACACAAAGATTTATCAAAATAAGTATTTCCAATTGTGCAAGGAATAGTGAAACTCTCTGGATCTTTCAACTTAGGTGGCAATTTCTTTTGTAACACCGCATTACATTCTTCAAATAACATCATCGTCTCATGTTTAGCGAATCTCCTCTTCTTGGTGCATACGTCCTTAAAAAATTTTGCATAGCTCGAGATTTGTTTCACTGCATCAAGCAAAGGAATGTTAATATTCACTTTTTTAAACAAATAAAATATATCAGAAAAGTGTTAATCTTTCTTAGCCTTTTGTAACCGTTGAGGATACAGAATAGGTGGAGAAAAAAATTTCTCATGTACTCGTTCTTCCTCTTGCGGTTCAGTGATGCCAGTTACCAATTTTTCAACCGAGTCCATTTTTCCTTCACTCTTTTTCTCTACAATTTTCCCACTCCAGAGTGTGATGGCCTTGATTTGCTCTTGGTTTTTGGGATTGATCTCAGTTTGACTTGGAAATTTGCCCTTCTCTCTCTTTCAACCATCACATTGGCAATTTGACCAACTTGCTTCTCTAGCTGGTGTATGGATGCTTGTTGATTTTGTAGAGAAGTTTCAGTTGCTTGCATGAAATTGTTGGTGTTCTGAGTAAGAGTGTTGGTAGTTTGAGCCAATTGAGCCATCATATCTTCCATGGAATTCTTTTTGGCTTCATTGTTCTGGAATGGCATAGGTGGGTTCATGTGATTCTGTTGATTGTTCTTCCAAGAAAAATTTGGATGATGATTCCAACCAGAATTATATTTGTCTGAAAATGGATCAAACTATTGGCGATTGAAGTTGTTCACTTGATTGGCTTGTTCTTGAATAAACTCTGGAAAATAATTGCTCATGGGACACATGATACTTGAATGTATACCTGCACAAATTTCACAAACAACGTTAAATGATTTCACAAATTTAATAGTCATCAAATTATCAAACTTTTTAGCCGACATGGTGTCAATCTCATGTACTTCGGCCTTCTTCGATAATTCTCTATCGGTACCCCAACTTTTGAGAATTAGCCGTCAACGTACTGAATAGTGCAGAAGCTTCATTAACGGTCTTTGTCATTAGAGCACCCCCACTAGCAGCATCTATCATCCTCTTGTTATCAGTGCTTAAACCTTGATAGAAATT
Organism: Pyrus communis; assembly: GCF_963583255.1. Taxonomy (NCBI): domain Eukaryota; kingdom Viridiplantae; phylum Streptophyta; class Magnoliopsida; order Rosales; family Rosaceae; genus Pyrus; species Pyrus communis. The sequence continues at coordinate 3,772,671 of NC_084816.1, read as the reverse complement.
CTGAAATTGTAGCCATTCCGGTAGACCATGGTGTGGGCACTTCAACAACAAATCTCTAAATTGCTCCAAACTCTCATAAAAAGGCTCACCATGGAATTGAGCAAAAGTCATAATGTCATTCCTTAACTTAGCAGTCTTGGAATGAGGGAAGATTTTTTGCAAAAATTTGCTTGCCAAGTCATTCCAAGTTGTGATCGAGTTGGATGGAAGGGATTGGAGCCAAGTCTTCGCCTTGTCTTTCAGTGAGAACAGGAACAAACGTAATCTAATGACTTCATCCATCACATTATGGATGTTAAGAGTGTCACAAATCTCTAAAAACTCATTGATATGCAAATTAGGATCTTCGGTTGACAAGCCATAAAATGACAACATCATTTGAATAAATGATGGCTTCAACTCGAAATTGTTGGCAACAATTTGCGGACGAACTATGCATGAAAGAGAGGTTGTCACCGTAGATCCTAATTTGCATATCAACATTTGGTTCTCATTTAGATTAGGGAGAGCTATTTCCGCAGTTGGTCCTTGTGGCATTGTGTGTGCTCTCCGTAGGTGTCGAAAGGTTCTCTCAATTTCTGAATCGTACGGTACAACCTCTAAACTTCGAGTACGGTGACCGTGCATAAACTTCAAAAAGTACCTGAAAAGAAAAGAAAGCAAAAACAAAAATTAAAATCAAAACAAATAACAATAAAAATAAGTTAGAAATAGAATTAATTCAATCCCCAGCAACGGCGCCAAAAACATGTTGCCAAAATTAGATTAACCGAAATCAACCCAATCAAGTCCAAATTTTAATGCTCGCAAGTGTACGAATCGTTAAGTAGTATAGTAGGCAAGCACAAGATTGTTCCAACTAAGATTGAAATGGAAAAATTGATGATTTGAGAAAGAACTTTGAAATTGTAAACGTAAACAAAAATCAAATGAGCTTAAATAAATGACAAGAACAACAAAGAAATCAAATTATAAATCAATTGCGAAAGACAGTAGAGCATCCGATTTACCATAACCAATCCAACTCAATTTCTACAGTTAATTATTAATGAGTAATCATCCAAATTGACGGTCTAGTTCTTCTAATTCATATAGTATCCATAGCATCTAGATTACTATGTATACTCATATGTGCTAACAATCTATGGCATCTAGATTACTAAACACACACGAGTTCATTAACGATTTGAGAACTACTTAAGAGACATGAAACCTAGTGTATGGCATATACATCAAGGAATTCAAGGTACCATTTGCAAGATGCTAAAACCGAATTAACAACATGGTATCTGTGTTGACTCGCATCAAATACACTCAACTCAAACCAAAGTGGTGGCCAATTACCAAGATTAAAATCAAGCTCATAAGCACAACAAAATGATACTCAAAGTGAATGAAACTTCATAAATAATTAAACTAAGAAATTAAGAATTCATAGTTAGGCTACATTGTAGCCCTAGCGAAAAGAAATTAGTTCCGGAACATAATCGGAAATATTATTGAGTTCATAAAATTAAAAGAAAATTAAGTTTACAAAAGCTTGAAAATCTCTTGCTTTGCCATTGCCTTCTTCCCCTTGATCTCTACCTGCCGCAACCTTTTTCTCCTTTTCTTTTCTTGCTGAATGATGATCAGTTTGCCTCCCTTTAATTCCTCTTATTTTTCTCTTGCTTTAATGAACAACGACAAGCCAATTAACTATATTAATCACCCGTTTTTTCCTTCTTTGTCTTGCCCACTTTTGCTTCCTTCTTCTGCATGTCTTATTCTTCCTTTTCTTCTTCCCTCTTTCATTCATTTCTTCCATAATGAGCAGCCCCAATTATCTCCAAATTAATGCCAATTGAACTCCAGCTGTTCCTTTTGGTTTCTTTTGTCTTTCCCCTTAACTTCCTTCTTTCATTCTCCGTAACCAACGTATACTTAACATCAATTTATTGTTAACAGTAAAGGAAGAGATGGCAATTGAATTCCTAGATGGCCACTTTGTGCATTTACACACCTCTATTTATTTCTCAATGAAGAAATACATAATCTCGTGCCTTTTACTTGTTGTTGATTGCTCCTTAGAAATTAATAAGATAGCAGCAGTGTTTTTTTTTTTTTTCCTCTCTTCTATGTAGATGAAACGATAAGAGCAACCTTTCGTGAGTTTTGTGGCCACATGTTCTTCTATATTTCTCATCTTGCATCCAATTCACATTGAAATCAATTAGCACATGGTGGTCTTGGCTTTTAATATTTCAAATGAACAAATGGTTAAATAATTAGAGCACTAGATAAATGGCCATTTAAAATAAGTACCAGTCTCACTTGACTAGCTTTAAAGATCAAAGAGTTATGACATATTTCTCCATCATGTTATTTTAGCCATAAAAATACAAATGACAAGTAAATGTAATTTTCGGGATAAAATAAGTATACAATTTGCGCTCATCAAATTGTTCACATACACAGAGTGTGTGCTCATCTTCTAGTTGTTACTAGTAAAACATGATGCACCACCCACACAACTGAATGAGAAAAAAACATAAAAGTACAAATTCTCAAAATGATTAAAGTATAATATGTGATGAATTTGATTATAATAAAACAGAGCAACGTAGATTATGAATCTACAAAATTGTAGAATAGAAATTGCACGACAGTGACTGAGTTCGGGTTGACCTATTTCAAAATATCAAAAATATGAGAAAGGGGTTGCGTACAAGTCTTGGCATTAATATGTAATTTGTGTTTAATTGAGGTGCATTAGGAAACTTGAGAAGTCCATTGACCTCTTATTAATATCAAATGATATGTCACCGATATGAAATAAGCACGTTAATCAACATTTAAATAATAGTTCAATCATCAACAACCATATAATTTGGTTAACAAATTTGGTCTACCTAACATTACCCTATTCTAATTATAATAAATATGATCAATATTGTAATTTTTGATTGACCTAAAACTAAAATTCCCTAAAAATCGTTAGAGCTTAATTTAAAAGAAACCTTTTTTTAATACAAATATTAATTTCAATTGCAAAGAAAAAAACTAACACTAAATCATGACCATAGGATCTTCATCAATGACAATATTATATGCTTTAGTAACATTATAAGAAGGAAACGATTAGGAGAGAAGTCATCCCAATATTAAATTCCAAGAACAAAAAAAATTACTGGACGCGTGAAAATATAATTCCTTTTGGAATTCAATTTTATTTATTTTTACTTCAAAATCGAATTCTAATCTAAACTGTATTGAGTGATGTGAGAGTGTATGAGCCTGAGTGCAGTGGAATTAATATGAATGGAGGGTTCGAGCTCGAGTACGGTGAGATTAATTCGAAGTCGTTAACCATTAGTGCAATAGACCACAAAATCGAGGCCCAACCCATAACCTATATGCATGGCTGCTGGGCAGCTGAAACGGTGAAACCTATGTACAATACCTATAAGTTATCCCAGCTAACTTTGTCTGATTTCATCAGAAAGAAGGAATTAATACTACATGACACTGTTTTATCTCTTATGTTACTACGCTGCATCCTGCACGTGAAAACTGATAAACCGAAGAGGAACTATTAATGTATGGCAGGTGTATTGGTGCATTATCAGGGTACAAATTAAAGGAACAAAAATTCTGCCCATCAATCGAATTACTATTAATATATGTTCCAGTACTCTGCTCTCAAAATTGGACCACCAGTACATAGCTATATAGTTTGTTTGGTTAATTTAGAACTACTTCTGTTTATATGTTTGGGCATTTTTAAATATTTACAACCTAAAACCTCAAGAAGTAATTCTTCACTCGTCCAAGTAGTACTACATATCTTACATTTGCTCTTGAACATGCAAGAAGCTAATGCTGTTGTTTGTCATGGACTTGCTGATTAGCAAGGAGATATATACTTTGATTTGTTAATGATGAGTCTCATAATTCATAAAGCATCCTTTTATAATTTTGATTAGGCTCCATTATATATAACTATTTGGGAATCTAACCTTAGAAAAAATTTAAAAAATACTGTCGCTTTTATCTTTGCAGCTGCTGTTGTGGAGGATTTTATTTTCCCGGTTAGAGTGCGTCTTCTCATTCTCTTCTTCCTCGTATCTCAAGGGTCAATGCTGGATTGCTTTGGTAAATAAGTTCTTTTTTCCCTTCAATATATTAGGTTTTGAGTTCAAATCCTCTTTCTTTCTAATCTCCTATTTCTTTTTAATCTAACTTAAAGTAGCACGTAATATCGCTTGTATATTTCAAGGATTATCTTTTATTGAAACACATTTTTAGGCCAATTGAATAAACAAACCCCTAGCTAGTTTGATGGTTTCACCAGTTAACCATGTAAAGCTAAAGAACCAAAGGTACATCCTGGATATTTTAACCATTTAAATCTTTTAATTACTTGATTAACCATTATATATATTTTACGAAGAGGTGAGGAGAAAAAGGTAAACAGTCCAGGCTGTAGCACAAAGCTGGTGGTTGGGGTCCTGTTGAAGCACAATCCTTGATCACATATTATCTTCTCCGAAGATGAAAATCTCCCGTCATCATTTGTAAAAGCAATAACAATTGGAGATCAAAATATGGCTGGTAAATTGGTTCCTTTGTCCCCAAATATCAGGACACACTTTGTACCCTAAAGTTATATCAAGTTTCTCAGCAACCCCAAAACAATCCATCCCGTCCGTACACGTGGTTATTAATGGCCAACCAGATGATTAACATTGCACATAGAACAGGAGAAATACAGGGAACAAATAATTCACATAAAAGAATTTGAATTACGTATGAAGGAAGTCAAGTTCACCATCATCATCTCGTTTGCAATAGCAACAGCAATGAATTGCTAATTTTCTCCCCTTTGTTAAGGGACGAGATTGTGACTCTCGAGAAATATATGTTTACATCTTGAAAACTTGTCAAATGATGTATTTTAATAAATACATATTGTGTTTCGAATAAAAAAAAAAATGGCTCAAGGGAAGTTGAGAGTCAACGTTCGCAGTTATTATTTACTAACCTCTCCGTTGTTGAAAAAGCTGCCTCGCAGAAAGTTTCAGTCAAACCACGAAACCCTAGTTCTCATCACAACTCACAAGGCGTCCAGGCTTCTTCTAGAGAAGACTAGGGTTTCAGACGCACCACTAAAAGTTGGCAGACCCCAAAGGGCGTAATCGTGTTGAAAATTGAGCAACCTTCATAGTGATTTATATCAAAGCATCAATGATTATAATTAAACAATATAGGTTCCACATCTAAAAAAGGTTAGCTTATTCTTACAGATGGCTAGGGTTCGGGTCAAATCTGCCAGAGAAACATAAATGATAAGATCATAATATTCGATGGGATTTGAGAACATCAGAGTTAGACGAACTAACCCCCAGAGTTCAAAGAAATATTAGTGATAGTACTTAATGAAATTTAGCATCAAAGAAACTAATAAACCTATGAATCTAGAGCAAGAACAGAAGAAAGAGAAATAATTATCAATAAAAAAGAAAGAAAGTGAGGAGGGGAAGATGGAGAATGAAAACAAAAAATCACGACTAATATATATAGTTCTTTCTCAGATCGATGGATAAAATCCCAGAATCGCAAAATCCCTTATCCTTAAACAAGTCTTAAATCAAAGGATGAAAGCTAGCTAGAACCTTCCATGGCAGAGAGAATGAGAACAGATAACGATAAACACCAAGGGAAAGTTATACGTACTCTGCAGAGGTGAGTAAAAAGCAGCCACGAGTGATAGAGATTAGTAAGAAGAAGCCATGAAACTCAGGATGGATAGCGCCAGATGATGACGAAATAAACGCTTAATTGCTTAGAATCTTGGTTAATTCATCTGGCGCTATCCCTCCTGAGCTTTACAGATCCTCCCTTACTTTAATAATTCTACCATCAAATTAAAAGCCTCCATTCATTTCAAGAAACCCTAATCAAGGCTATAGTGGAATCAAAGGCCAGATCCCTTCAAAATCTGAACAAGAGATGGAGAGGGAGAGCTCATCTGTTGGTGGGTGTATTAGAAAAGTGAGGAAACAGGGTGTATTTATAAGAGGGGTAGAGACCTGAGAGTTGCTTCTATTGGAACACGAAGAGCTTAGACTAAGTAAAACGAGAGAGTTTGTGTGGAGGGACGGTTTATTTTAATATATAATTATGATTTTTATTTTGTGTGTAATTTTGTTGGTTTGACATGACAGTGCTTTATTTGTTGTTACTTTATACGCTGCCGACTACTATACTCATCCTCAATGCTGGGATGTTATAAGGTTCTGGTACAATACATACTAATTAACCTTTGTTTAGCAACTTTGCCCTAAGTAAACTCCAATTCTCTTGGCGAAGGTCGCAATGCGACAAGACCTAGCAAGTACCATCCCATATGTGTGTGTGTGTGTGTGTGTGTATGAATATACGATATTTGTACACTCTCAACTGACCATTAGTATTCCATCTCTAATATAAGTGAGTAACATATTTTGAAAATGACTAGCCGATTGAGTTGCATCTCTCATGTGGATATGTCTTTTTGCTATTAGTGAGATGATATATACATGATTATTTGCAAGGGTACAAATAGTTTTATTCCTTCAAATCAATTTTGTACAAATTAAATATATCATATTACAAGCACTCTTCAAGGCCTAAAATCTAGGATTATAACTCATGCATTACAAGAACCCTTACCTCCCCCAAGGATAAAGATTCTCAGGATTCTTCTAAGTATATGTTTAAGAGTACTTTGTCTTAAATTATAACTCAAAATCTAGTTCCTAGTTAACTTATTTCACTAGGTATTTATTTTATTTTATTTAAATGGACAATTGGTGGCAAGCCACGGTTATCCACCACTTCCAGGCCTTGAGAAGCTATGGGGGTTATCCACCCCTTCCAGGCCTTGAGAAGCTACGAGGAATTTCACCATGTCAGTGGCCACAGTCAAGCAGACTCACCATCAGAACATCAAACTTGAGACCTCCCATATTTTTTTGTTATTGAGAAGCCGCAGTCGATGCCCTTACCACTAGACCACTTGCTATGATTAGGTATTTTGTTTAGTTTGAGAAGGATGAATTGTACAAGGTTTAGCTGTAAATAAGAAAATAAAATTAGCATGGAACTTGTGCATAACTCAATTGACTAAGAAAATCTTTACTTATGTACTCGAGGACTTAAATTCAATATCCCCTCCCAATTGTCGCTTTTATAAAAAAAGAAATATGAATTATTGAGGTATTGATTGATTACTTGATAGCTTAAGAATTAATTTAACTTGTGAGTGGGTTCAACCATTGTATCAACTGGTCAAATGACTGCACTTCACTATCCTAACATCACATGTGAGAAAATTTATACTTTTGGAACCCCCTACTTACTCGTAATCATCATGAGTTAATTAATAAACCCAATTAGCTCTACAGTCTAAGTCGGCAACATAAAGTCATTCTCTTGCATTGCAGTCCCACTAAAGACATATTTTTGTTCATTACCCTATTTATTATTATTTGATGAGTTTAAATTTTGAGATTTGTGTGTATATACTACATAGATCTTGAAATTTAAACTCATCCAACAGTGATATAAAGTAGTGAGCATCACCATCATTTAACAGTGATGACGAGCAAAAATATTCCATCCCACTAAGAGCTACCAAAATGAAAGACCCGTTTTCAAAATCCAGCAATTACCTCAAGTTTAAGTGCTTCAACACCTTATTGACATTTTTTTCTGTTTTAAATTGCGATCTATCGATATGATTATCTCAGGGGACTTTTACCATTCTAAGATTCTGCTTTACTCCTTTTCTTTTCACATTTCTCTTAGAGACAAAATATAACACAAAGTTTTTTACTACTAAAAAGAAAAATTACTATATTTGGTGGAGCATGTCCCCTTGAAAGGATAATATTTATAATGCATATAAAATTTGTGAAATAATACTTTCTCCACTTTTTAAAAGAGCTAGGGGATTGGAGGGGAACTGAGGAACCCTTTGTAGGGGGATTTGTATATTTAATTTTGTATGTGCGTGGCAGCCTGGCAACAATGGCACCACAGAATCAGGGAGAGGATCCCAAAAGGGATTTTATCATTAGGGTTAGGTGATTAAGTTGGATACGAGTCTCTATCCTTGCCGGATCTTCTTTGGAAGGATCTTGTGGATTCGTAAATCGTGTCTGTTCATATTACATCGTACGGTCAGAAATCATTTTAAATATTTTTATTCCAAAACTAAACATAAACAATACTTGACAAAAACTGACTGTACGATATACGATGAATGGACGCGATTCACAGATTCCTAAGATCCTCACCAAAAGGATCTAGAGAGGATCCTGTTGGGTTGGATACAAATTTGAGAAATGTTAGGCTTGTTAATGATAAGGAAGAATTTCGTTTCGGCTTTTTAGCCAAAATGGTCCATGAGTTATGCAAATCTCATGGACCATTTTGGCTAAAAAGCCTTTCGCTTCAAAACACTTTGTAGTCAAGTCACTAAACTTTACGTTTGTTATCTGAATCATTATATAATAAACTATTATGTAAAGTTTATTCCTGCAGTAAAAAAATGAAATCATTTAGTCATCGAATTGTATAAAAGTATAGTCAGTATTGGTAAGTATTACGAATTGTCTATCTATTTGTTATAATTGATTGACTAAACAACCTTAGTTTTAATTATTTTTTTACAAGGATGATCTTTACATGATGTTTTAGAATATAAACGATTTTAATCATAAGCATGAAATTATGTGAATCGAGCACAAAATGTTTTGAAGATGAATTCCTCTTCATCCTTGGGGTGGAGAGAGAGGGGAGGGGGAGGGGGGGGAAGCATTTCTCTTGAAAAATTTAGTGTGATTCTAACTCGCGTGATGTCACAATATATTCATAACGTAACACTACCATGTTAAAAAAATTCAATTAAATAGTGTTCGTTTTTCTAATTATCTAACATATATTGTTATTAGTATAATAGTGTTTAAATAAGAGTGAGCATGAGATATGTATAAATAAATGTTATGGGTCGACCGATTGTCTTCACTTAATTTAGTTTCGGTCAAGTAAAGGGGCATTCGTCCCCCTCAACAATATGTTTTTCTTCTTTTTTTTTTTCTTTTTTTTTTGAAAAAAATAGAAGGCCAGATGGTTTTGCTACGACAATCCATATTTTTTTTATTAAAAATAGACTTGCAGAGATATTTCATCCTACTTCTGTCCATCATAAGGTAATTTACTCAATAATATGTCTACCCATTAACTTTGTTTTAGTATATAATCTATATTTGATATTTCTTGAAGAGCTGGGGAAAATTCCTCCGGGAAATGAATCAATTATTCTAAGCTCTGCATCCCATCTCATGAGGAAGAACAGTCTTTAGGTTAGGGGAAAAAAAGAGGGAAAACTTCCATGTGACAAGTCTTGTGGTAAACATTGGATTATAAGACGAGAGGTGTGCATACTGCAATGGGGCCAGTTTATTCTTTGCCTCTGTAAATCTGCTATCTGTGGCTCTGTGGGACGTCCCGGCACTTGCACCCAGAAGGCCACCACCACTACACCTACCACACCACATGAACCCCACTGGGTCAGGAAGTATAAAAGCACTTAATGGGTTTGTTAAGGTAACAACTCATGGCAATCAAATGAAAACACATAAAAAGTTTTATTGACATGAGACGTCATTAACAGTGTATTTATGTCATTTAAGCTATTTTGTAGAGTAAATAATAGACTCAATAGAGACTATAGAGAAAAGAGTACTCAATAAACCCTCTATTACTAGAGAATGACTTACATAACATCAAACGACACAATAACAGTGTACCTTATCATATAATTAGTTGTTCTTCTCTCATCTCTGTCTTTCTTTTTTCTTCTTTTTCAGTGCCTGTTGCAGGTTAATTTGCTCAATTTTGACAGTTACAGAATCAGGTCCCCCATATTCTCTAAACCCTAAACACTCTTGGCTCGCGAACCCATCAACCCAAGCCTTTTTTTCTTTAGCTTCTTTCTCAAAAGTGAATTTCTTTCAACTTTCTTGGCTCTCTGCTGCCTAAAAGGACATGACTGGCCCTAATACCCTCTGACCTGCATAATCAATTGCCATTCAATTGTACCTGAAATTTTATGTTTTCTTTATTCTTCTCTTGTAAAGAACTATAAAGCTGTTTCTGGTTCTTCTTTTTCCTCCTCGACGAATTGTGCGCAGTCTGATTGGCCAATGACCTTAATGACCCCACTCATGCATGCGGATCGATTCAGTTTTCATTCACAAAAGAATATTTGGCAACTTAGGTTCCTACTCAAAATTATTTGTAGTCTATTTACAAATTAAATTTTATGCAGGTTATTACTATATAAAAATTATTTGCGTAAAAAATGAATTACAATTAAGATTATTTAGTCAATTAATTGTAGCAAGTAAATGAAAGATTCATTTAGGCAGTGAACTATAGTATTACGAATCATCTATCTATTTGCTATAGTAGGTTGATAAAATGACCTTAGTTTCAATTAATGTATTATAAAAATAATCTTTACAATATGTGGAGAGTATCAATCCCACATCAAAAAAAATGAGAGACACTGCATGTGCTTATAAGTAGTTTGATTACTCCCCAAATGGCCAATTGGTTTTTATGGTGGAACCTCAACTCTCTTCATAGTATCAGAACATGTTGCCCACATGCGAAGCCAACGGCCACACGTGTTCCACGTCATTCGATTTGTGTTGTTCACGTACACTTGAGGGGGCATGTTGACAGTATCAATCTCCGATTAGTGTTGTCCACGTACTAAACCTGAAAATTTACCACTTTGAGGGAACGTATTGACAACATCAATCCCTTAATGGAGAAATGAGCGACCTTGCATATGCTCAATGGAGAAACAAGAGGCCTTGCATGTGCTTATAACGAGTTCAGTTTCTCCCATATTGCCAATTGGTTAATAATGAAAGCTTAACTTTCTTCGCAAAGTAATTTATAATATAACTAATATAAAACATAAATATAAAGTTCTATAAATTGACTATAAAAAATTGAATAAAAACTCCTACTCATCTCATATTTAAGTGGCCAAATACAATTATTTACAGAAATTGGAACTCTCGATTATTAGCACTCTAGGGAAAGGGATTTCGGGGGAAAGTAAAATCTAATGAGCCCATGAAACAGTATGACAGATTCACTTGCATGTGATGTGTGTGATGTGTGCAGAGGCAATAAAATGTTGTCATGTTTAATTAGTTCTACTACGACGCCACCTACGCCTACAAGATCCACAATGCATGGACGTTGCACTTGGCCATACACATCCGGTTGTTGCACTCATATATTTGAATTTACCTATATACATCTATAGATGTTCACCACATACAATAATTTATATCATAATTATCATTAATAGAAATTGTATTCTAATTATAAATTAGACCTGGTATACGAATGATGTTTTGTAGTTCAAGTTTATTAAGAGCATTTACGCGCACTAGCATTTGAGATTTGGTGTTTGATTCTTTATTTCTTTATATATCTTGTATATAATAAAAAAAAATGGTGTACGTATGACAACTGCACCACGACAATTAACTCACAACTTAAATAGCGTCAATTTGAAAAGCTCCTATTGAAATCAAATGTGTTAGCTAATTATATTCTCCTTAATTTGGGTGTGTATAGAGGTCACATTCGTTCTAATTCGGCAATATTCCTCGGTTTTGTTTCATATACTCATATTAGTTATCTCATAGCTTCTGGATCTAAATGGATTATAAAAACATGGAGCATCACTACTTGAACTAATCATTTTGACGTGTTACTCTCATGTGGGGAAGCAAATTGTCTCTCTACCTTCTAGGCTTCTACTCGGTGTGCTAGAAATTTTGATTGTAATGGAGATCTTTATTTCTCAAGTGCTAGAAAATTTGAACACTATTTTATGATTGGTATACATAAGTTAAAATTTTAGGCCAGGCTCGGAGTGCATGAATATATAGTTTGAGTGTGGTTTAAGAACCTTCTATAGAAAGCAACTTCAAATTGTGTGGATAGTGTCAAGCATTACTGAGGTTTGAGGTGTCTTTTAAGCAATAATTTTGGTATTATATCTCTTATTTTTTTAAACATTCGTTTGATAATTTTTTTATGTTTTAGTCTTTTTATATAGTTTTTGGGTGCCTAATATATAAGAAAAGTATATTAAAAATGAGAAATAAAGAAAAACGAGAGAGAGAGGAAGAAATAAACAAAGAATGAATAAAAAATAAAATTTTGAAAGTAAAAACAATTTAAAATAATTTTTCTTTTTCTTTTTTTTTATTTTGTGTGTATTTCCTTATATATTTCTTCTACATTTTAAATCGATCACTCTCGCACTCTCTATATCCTTCTTTTCATCCATGCATTTCTCCTCAATATCCAAAAAAAAATAAGACGAAATAGTTATCAATGAATTTGTTATAATTGTCAAACTTCACTTTTTTGACAAATGGCACGACGCACTTACCACATCGGCACATGTTGTCAATGTGTATATGAATTAGTTTATCTTGGTTATTTACAAATGGAAGCATCGTCAACTTTAGATTCAAGATTGGACGAACTATCGTTCATGGTGCAGATAGGCAGCAAATATGGAAAGGTCTGGCTGGAGGCTGGACCTTTACACGTAGCAGGGCGTCATGCGCAGTGTATAGGATTAACAAAGCATTTTATTCTTAAAAAGGGTTTGACTAACTTTAGTCGGCAGACCCTGGCAGCCCGCCCATTTGTAATTGTCTGCGTTTGTCACATCAAAGCTAGCTAGCCATTCTGCATATTTCTAGTATTTTGAATATCAAAAGAACACAGTTATATCATAAATTTTTTATTAATATAAGTGGTATATCACGTATTTTTATGTAAGTTATGAGTAATTTTATTTTTTAAGTAATTAATTTTTTAACACACATATCTTATTATTTGTATAATAACACGTGATGTAACATTTCGTGTGCTAATCACACTGAAAAATCTGTTCACCTATATTAAGTAGTCCACGTGTGGGTAATTCACCACCACCAATATGGCCCTCACCCCACTCAATAGCTGAAACCAATATCTTTTTTTTCCTTTGATTATATTTGTCACCCACTAGTGTATACTTTCGATTGATGTGACTCATAACCAATAATTTGTTAATTGCAATCGTTTTTAATTTAATTACAATACTATTTTGAACCAAAATTATTTAGAAAAAGAATTAATATTATATAATTACTAAATTAGTCATATTTTGTTACAATACTTTGTTGAAGAGCGGTTACAATTTTGAGTTCCTTCTTTTCGAATGAAAGAAAGAAACTAACAATAATGATTTGGGAATCTAGGCCAACATCCACATTTTTAGTGGCTAGTTCAATGAGGATCTTCTATGAGGACAACATCAGTTGTTTCGTTAGAATGTGAAAATTCAACACATAATTTATATGTAATAAATATTAGAGAGTTTTAAGTCCTATTTTTTTTACCGATAATTTTCTGGTCTAATTAGTTAGGACCAAATTTCCGTACCCAATAATATGCATTACAGCACTTCCACCTGTTTTCCATTGTCCAGGCAAGGAGATAACAATGTTAGTTACTATTCACTATGAAAAGTAATTGCTTTTGTGTAACTTCGCTCATTTTTCATTGTCATGACAATTATTATTGTGACATCCCGTATCGTCCAGGGGAGTGATCCTTAAATGTATATTCACATCCCTACCTAGCACGAGGCCTTTTGGGAGCTCACTGGCTTTGGATTCCGTAGGAACTCCGAAGTTAAGCGAGAAGGGGGCTAGAGCAATCCCATGATGGGTGACCCACTGGGAAGTTGCTCGTGAGTTCCCAAAAACAAAACCGTGAGGGAATGGTAAGCCCAAAGCGGACAATATCGTGCTACGGTGGTGGAGCGAGCCCGGGAAGTGATCCGCCCTAGGCCGAGATGGGACAAATTGGTATCAAAGCCAATCCCTGGCCGGAAATGTGCCGACGAGGACGTCGGGCCCCTAAGGGGGGTGGATTGTGACATCCCACATCGCCCATGGGAGTGATCCTTAAATGTATATTCACATCCCTACCTAGCACGAGGCCTTTTGGGAGCTCACTGGCTTCGGGTTCTGTAGGAACTCCGAAGTTAAGCGAGAAGGGGGCTAAAGCAATCCCATGGTGGGTGACCCACTGGGAAGTTGCTCATGAGTTCTCAAAAACAAAACCGTGAGGGAATGGTAAGCCCAAAGCAGACAATATCGTGCTACGATGGTGGAGCGGGCCCAGGAAGTGATCCGCCCCGGGCCGGGATGCGACAATTATTCACTAATATTTTTTTAATACATAATAAAATAAAATACAACCTAAAAGTTGTGTAAATATATTTATTAAAAACACTATTCACACAAAATGATGGATTCTTGTTGTATAAAAAATAAAGAAAAAATAATAAAAAAACTTCGAAACTTTAATTTTTAACCTAAAGCATTCAAATAACTTTATTTAATAGTTAAGATAAAATGAACATTGATTCTCGTCAAAAACGAATTTAAACCACATTATTGCTAGCTTATTGTGAGGAGAGGTTTTTCAGTGTGACCAATACACGGGATGATACACCACATGTCACTATATAAATAATTGGGTATGTGTGATGAAAATTTTCTCTTTTATCACATCACCCTCCCTTTATTTACATGTTAAGTACATAATTTACATGTTAAGTACATAACAATATATTGTATGTTTGTTTTTATCTTCATTCCATAAACTTTTTATTTATTTATTAAGAAACAATCACTATTTTAAAAATATTTATTGAGAAAAAATTATTATTTTAAAAATATTTATATTTGTTGAGAAATAATCACTATTTTAAAAATATTTATTGAGAAATAGTCACTATTTCTATATATTTTTTGGAAAACAATCATTCTTTTTAAAATATTAGTTGAGGTTTCAGTATCTAAAATATTTAACATTTGAGAATTAGTCAAGCTTTATAAAATAAAGTTGACTCACATGTGAGAGTGGAGAGAGAAATTAAGAAGGCTAGGTGAAAGAGGAGAGATAAATTTGATAAGGGTAGGGGTGGGCATAAAAACCGCCAAACCGCAAAATCGCATCGAACCGTAAGAAAAAAAACCGAAAAAAACTGTGTTGACCGGAAAAGTCAACTTTGAGTGAAAAACCGAACCAAACCGTTCAAACCGGTTCCGGTTCTGGTTTCGAATGACCAAGAACCGGCCGAACCGAACCGAACCGTTTTATTAATAATAAATAAATAAATTATATATACACACACATGTCATGGTATAATAGGTTGAAAAATAGGTTGAAAAATTGTGTACAGGAGCTGCTGCTTCTTGCTTGCTCTCTGAAGTCTGAAAACTTGCAATTTGTTTCATCATTTTTTTGTTTGTTGACTGATTGACCAGTGCATATGTATTTTAGTTGTCTCTTTTTGTTGACTTGGTGCCACTACCAAAGACATTTGCATTAAAAAAGATGTGTTGTATGCAACTTTATGTAATCAGTTTTAGAAGATGTATTTGAATGCATAATGATTTGGTGTTCAAATAATTTATTATTAGGAACCGTAAACCGGCAAGAACCGAATCGGAACCGGTGTAGACCGAACCGTAATGTTCTAGTCATAAATTTAAGTGGAACCGCACCGAATCGAACCGTTAATATATTTCGGTTCCGGTTCCAATTTAGGGGTGGAACCGCACCGAACCGCACCGTGCCCACCCCTAGATAAGGGAAGAAAAAAAAGAAAACTAATGAAAATAGTTTGAAAATTTTGAGTTTTAATAATAAGGACAAAATAAAGGGTAAAGTGAATAGTACCAGGATTGACTTTGTAGTGTAAAATTGTGGTTTTTCGTTAAAGTGAACAGTATCATGGGTTTTTTGTTAAAACTCCCAAGAAAAAAAGAGGTCACTTGAAAAATGAGAGAAAGAAAGAGAGGAGATAGAGAGAAAACATGGAGAGAGAGGTCTCATGAGGAAAGAGAGAAAAAAGAGGCTACATGAGAGATTTTTCAGTGTGATTGGTACACAAGATGGTAATATAAACTGTTGGATACTAACACCATTTGAAATCCAACAAGCCACGTCACCACTGTCCGTTGGCAGTTGGTCAGGCTGAGATCCACCAAGCAAGGAGTCAGGCATGGTGGAGCGCATCAACTGTCTTCCATTTTTTACACTGCTAGAGCCAATTTTGTTGGTTTGGGGGCAAATATAGCAAATTGAAAAATGTCAATTTGAACCCAAGTGGAAATGCTCTTATGTTAGTAGAAGTTGACTTGTTGTGTGACAACCCGTCCATACTTTTACAATTTTATTAATTTTAAAAGAGTGGATTAACAAAAATGTCCCTAGAGGCGAGACTGTTGACTTTCGTTGACCGCCTTTTTGGGATGCGTACGAGTTGCTATTTTACCATATTCTCTAAGTACTCGACGATACGAACATATAGGCACAAGCATATTCGAATTCAGAGTTACGATGGAGATTTTACGGACTTATGTTCGTAAAGGGCGTTTTAGTAATCTCACGTTTATAGGGATAAATTGTTTTTGTCTTTTGTCCTTGGGCTGTGCACCAAGTGGGGCCCACGCCCCCATTCCTTCCATCTCTCCCATGTTTCCCTCCCTGTGTCTTCTTCTCTGTTTCCTATCTACTGCTCTCACTCTCTCTTCTTTTCTCGAGCACACACACTCTCTCTCCCTTTCAAACTCTCTCTTCTCTGTAAACCAAAGAACCCTCCCTCTCTAAGCTATATGCACTGCACAGAAGGTGCAGCAACACGGGCCATCATCATCAACACTACCTCAGCGAGTTCTCAAGCCATCACCACTTACCATTAAACCAGGCGAGTTCACCTTTGTCAACTCTCCTTTTGTGCAAGTTCAACCACCTGGACACCACCACCACACAAACCCTTCGCCATGCCAGCAAACTTCAGACCATCGCACCATCATAATAGATCATCTCATCCCTACAAACTTAGCCCCAAGTTTGGGTTACTGGAATTGAGCCTTGGAGCTCAAGCATAGCTCATTTTTGGATATGGATTCCTGGTAAGTTTCCATGAATCCCAACCAAGGTAAGTGTTAGGACCTCTCTTCCCTTTACCCTTCTCATCATTAGTGGACGATCTCAAGGTTTGGATGCTTTTTGTTAGGGTTAGAAGTTGTTTCGACAAAGGGGATAATTTTCCAGATTTCTGGAAAATTTGGGACCATAGCCATCCGACCATTTTAAGACCAAATTCCCGGCCAACATGGACCATGATTGGGCTTCTAATAAGTATCGACACGTGTCCTGGAGGTACTGTGCTTTGTCGCCGTACATGGCGGCGCCAGCAACTCAACTCAGCGCGTGGCCTATCGGGTTGTCGAGTTATGGTGGCGCGTGCGGCGGCAAGTGGAAGAACCCGAGGTCCCTCCTTAGGTTTCTCGACGTGCCGAATCCGAATCTAATGTCCGTTTTTTGAAATTTGACCATTTTAATATAGTTCCTTTATTAGCCGTACTTTGTACAAAAACGTCTAATTATGTTAGTATGCTATATTTATATAAATGATCTTGTTTCTACGTGAAACGCATCGTAAGGACCTTCGATGCCCGCAAAGCGGGTTCGCCTTGACGACATGATCTATGAGTGGGTCTTTTCTTTGATATATACATATATATGTTTAGTTTCCATATATGCATCTAATAATGAATTTTCTTTATGACTGCTGTAATTAAACTAACGTTTATGGTAAATGACGTAACGATGAGAATTAGTAAATCGTTATAAATTTTACGGGATGCTTTACCTAAATTTACAACTATGAATAATGTTATATTGACTAAAGTTATCGAATCACTGTGGCATGACTATGTTTATGTTATATGTTCATCATTTGCTGCACTGGTGTTAGTTCCAACCCCGAGCCAAGGCCATTCTTTCACATGTATGTGCACATCGCACTGTACGCTCACTTTAGATCCATTGTACGTGCCAATCTTGTCCTAGATTGTTGTAGGCAATTGGGACTCGTATGTTCTGCGTATAGCACATGTCTTCACGTGATTGTAGTACTATAACGTATATCATTGTTACACCCAGTTATGTTCATATCAGAATATCTCTGCATGAACTTGTGTGTTAGCATGTGTCGATAAGCACTTGATATGATATATTTGTTTATGCAAGATTATGCAATTACGGACGTCATTTGTTTACTTACGAAATATTGTGCCATATTGAATTTTTGAGATATTGCAGGCTATGGAAGTATTTCTTACTATGCGTAGTATGTATATTTTGGAAACATACTTGTTTTACAGCGAAGGGTTATTATGTTTTCAAAAGGGTTTTTACAAAGCTTTATTTTCAGGCCCACTCACCCTTGTTTTTTGCCCCTCCAGGTTTTAGTGCTGAGTTTTCGTATCAACGAGGATTTTTGGAAAATCTCAGTGTAGGTGGCTACCTTTGATGATATAATTCTTATCCTACCTTACTATACTTTACTTATGCTCTGACATCACGTGTTAAATGAGTTCATTCCCACTCACAAGCGCACTCTTATATTAGGCACTTTTAGACATTTATTCACATTTTCCACATCACTACACTTTACGGCTTCGTCATCCTCCTGGTGTCGGCTAGCACAGCTATATTCGGAGTCTAGGTGGACATTCTGGGTCGGGGTGTTTCATGTTACAAGTAGAGTTGGGCTCGGAAAAAGAAGAAAAAAAAATTGTTCAATGAAAAAAAATCGAAATAAAACCAAACTAAACTTAGAAAAAATAGAATCGAACCAAAAGTTATTGGTTCGATTTCGATTTTAGAGATTTAGAAACCAGACCAAATAAAATATAAGTTATTTATTTAAGATGAGTATTCATTTTTCAAGCCCAATTCTAAGTCAACACAAGCCTACATAATCCCAAAGCTCTTAAAAAGTCTAAAAAATTCTAAAAACCTTAACTTATCTTCCATCATCTCTTTTCATCCCCTGCCGTGTCCCTCCTATCTTCTTCCTCTACAACTTCTCTTTTCTCTCTCTTCTCCCATCTTATTTTTTTGTGTACGACTTCTTGATTTCTTTCTCTTTCTCTCTCATGCAACAAGCCCTTAATCCAAAGAAATTCTCATTTTTTTTTCAAAAAATAAGGATTAGTTGTGGATCCAATTCACATCAAACTTCAACAATTCGAATTATCTATTTTGTAAGTCTCAATTATATGTCTTAAATATTTTCGATTTAGCTAATATTTTGCAACAAGGATCTATAAGGTGCAACTTGAAAAATAGACGTTTCCAACTATTGAAGTTCAATGTGGTGTTAGCACCACAAGTAATCCCCATTTAAAAAAAATAAATAAATAAATATCCCTTCCTTTATAAGCCTCCCTCGTATAAAAACACATACTTGAGAGAGATAGGATTTCACGAGTGAGGTGGCGTGTGATCTTGTGGCGGAGGAAGAAGAGAGCAATTGGTGGCGACGAGATTTTGGGTATTGTTTGGATTGCGATGGGATTGATGATCCAAATACGATGATTTCTTTGTAGGGAGGAGGGTTTGTGGGTCTGAATTTGGTGAGGAAACTTTCTGTTTAAGTAGGCTGATGATGATGCTTACACAGGATTGTGTGAGGCTAGTTGGGTTTGTGACTGATTCAGAAGAGGATAAGAATGGGGTTATCAGGATTGATTTGAATTTCGAGGATGATTATGGCGCGGAGGACCAAGTTCTGGTCACTAAGTGTAGATGAGTATGTAAAGAGATAAGGAAGAAAACACAAGATGTATGTGATTCACCTTAAGTTGGGCTACATCCACGAGTGTAGAGAAAATTTTATTAGTAATTTAGTAGTTAAGAGTTTACACAATACATATGTTCAAGCATAATCTTTATTAGTGAGTTCTAATGACGAGTTTAAGTACAATAATGACATTAGAGATTAAGTGTAGAAAAATGATCTCCTTTTATAATTGAGAAGAGCCTCTATAGGACTCTATGGCCTCATTTGGCACACGGTATAAGACCACTGGATAGTATTAATAGTACAAAACGAATGTTTGGTGAGCTTCGTATTAAATAAGCATCAGATTATTTAATCCGGGTCCACTTATTTTATACACCTCATGCCCGTTTGTTTATCCTAACCAAAACCTTCGGATAATTTAGTCGGGTAGAATGGCTCTCCTCGCTTACTTCGTCCCTCTCTATCTCTTCTTCGTCCCTCTCCTTCTCTCGCAGCACTCTCCTTCCACTTTCTCACATCGCCTGCACTCTCTTGTCTGGATCCCAAGTTCATCTTCGCCTTCTTCTTCTTTTCTCTCTCTGTTCCTCCTTCCTCCTTACACACGCACACACACCTCCCACCTCATCCGTTCGCCTTCGATATTTGACAAGTGACAACAAAACCTTCCATTGGTTGAAGGAGGAAGATGATGATTCGAATCCTTCCGATCTGGGTTTTGATGAGGAAGGGAGCTGGGCTCCGACGAGGACGCGGATAGCAATTCGGATCTAGGCTCCGACGAGGAGCCTGTTGGTTTATTACCATTGAAAATATTCAATCTGGGATTTTAATTTTGGTTGGTGAATCGATGAGTGGGTTCGTATGGAGGGTCGGATTTGATAAGTTATAGTAAATATTTCTATAAGTCTGTAAATATTTATGGTATAATTTTGGGGATTTTACCATTTGGAAGAGAATTACTCTGGCGTGGGACACATGTTTACTGTCAAATCTTGTTCTTATGTTCAATGCATCTGGTTCTTTAACATGTATTTTCCAAACTTGTTTTTTCCTACCAAATAACAAAAGGCATGAAATTTATTATGAATGCTTTGTGCATGAGTTGCCTTGCTGAGCATTTTCACATGATTGCCTCTTATTATGCAAGTTGTGTTGGCAGCTAATGACTTGCCTTCTATCAATGATGTAACTTACACTGAACTGATTGAGATTATATCAATGATGTAACCTCCCTTTTCTTATCCGGTTCAGTACCAAACACAGTATAAATAATACGATCATTAGTCCGATACTTCACCAAACGCCCGACTAATTTAATCAGTACTATTCAGTGACTATTTATCCTATACGACAGAAATAGTCAGTACAGTCTGTGCTGCCAAACGAGGCCTATGAGCTTTATTCTAACATTGACATGTGTCTCATTGTGATTGGCCTTCTCATTATAAAAATATTCTTGTGCTTCGGCACGGGTCTCTTAACACGAATCTTTCAATGTGCCTTGAAGGTATAAAGTTAACCGATACTTGGTAATTTCGAGGTTAGTGAAGTATGATACAAACATGTGTATTTATTGGTTTGTATAATATTAAAAAAAAATTATTTGAACCCATATAACCTGAGCTACTCTTACAAACCTAATTTAATAAATAAATTTATCTTTACACTCATTTAAAAAGGAAAAAAAAAACCAAAATCAATGTTCTCCAAATCATTCAAGGTATGAAGAGAACAATATGTGAACGATCATTCAAAGAGGTAATTGGCTCGTTGGCTTAATTGGCTAATTCATCACTCACTTACTGTAGCCTCTCTCTAAAAGTGAACAGTTTCGAAAGCTTTAAAAAAAAAACAAATTAAACAATAATCAAGGAATGAAAAGAAAATCCTAGGACACAATGAAATCCCTTCTACAAGAATGAAGAACCATGAAACTGCATATAAAATGCTAAATGGACACAAGAACAATACATGATGAAATAGCGGAATACAAGATGTGACAGACAAAACCCCACAACCATTGTTCTATAGACTAGCACTGACAGATACACGATTGACCCCTTCCATAAAAGGCCATAGGAAACATGTCACAGTGGCATGAAGCACATCAAGATAATCAATTTTGAATAGGACGTAGGATAAAAATGGCATAATGGTAGGGTCTGATTATTGATTGTGAGTTTATGATAAATTTTAGTTTTGTTGTTAATTTCATCTTGTGTTTAATGGTAATTTTGTAATAGGGTAAAAAAGATAATTCATATTTAAAGTTTAAATTAAGTGTAAAGAGATGTTATATGAGTTCAAATAAATTTTTTTTTATAATATTATGAACACATGGTTTCGAATAAATCGAGAGCTAAATGCCAACACTAAGCTCCTCCTTGCTATGATTTTTCAGATTATTGTTTTTATTTTTTAAACCAATTTTTAGGTTTTATTAGAAAAACTAGATGAAACCGAACCGTAAAAAAAAAAATCAAAACCAAACCAAATTGAACAAAAACCGAAGAAAATTGAATTGAAAGTAATATCAGTTTTGGTAAAATAATGAACCGAATGAAATTGAAACCACCCCTAGATACAAGCTAGGAAAAATGTCAAGATTAGAGTACAACAATTACTCCATACAAAGCTAAAAAAAAATGACAAGATTAGAGTAGAACAATTACTCCATACAAGTTAAGGAAAATATGAAGAGTAGAGTACGACAATTTTCTACAATTTATAGGTAGTCCACTACTAATTGCGAAGAGTTTTGAGATTAACTTATACTTGAGATCCATCATGCCTAAATCTCATCTATATATAGGTCGTTAAGTTGGAGAAAATTATATAGGTGCATGAGTGTTTCAACTCAATAAATTTTTTTTTTTAGTCAAAGAACTTAATGGTTAAATAAGTATGATCCAACTTACATGTGGAGAATTTGGTGATGTGTAGTAAGTGTGACAGTTGGGTTTCATATATGTGTAACTTTCTTGAATATTATAAATAAAATTAAGATTTCAGTACAAAATTATTTGACAATACAAGAGTAGCTCAACTACTCTTTATAAGGACAAACAAAGTATAGTAAAATCCAATGTGAGATTTGTTCACATCCTCACGGTTGGCATTTTATTTGTATCGAATATAAGCCTACAGCTTAAGTCCAGAATGGTTATCCCTAATCACCAAAACGGTGTAATTTTTGACATAAACATCATGATATCCTGTCAACAATTTATCCTAGCTTCTATATAACAAAGTTCAACTGCTAAGCAATTTCAGTGACAATGTATTAAAAATAAATTTATAAATCTTCTTTTGATAAACTAGGTCAAGCAGAGGGCTTTGTCTAGAAATTTTTCAGTATGACCGTTATATAAGATGGTACATCACGTGTTACTATATAAATAGTGGGATATATGTGTTAAAAAGTTAATAACTCAAAAAATAAAATTTCTTACCATTTACATAAAAACATGTGATGTATTATTCGTGTTTCCGTCACAATGAAAAATCTCTCGACTCCGCCCCAACAGTCTCTTTACATTTGTTGCTCTCCCACTCGACTGCTCTGGATCAAGCACCGGGTCCCCCCTTCTCTGCCCTCAAATTCATGGCCGTGGCCTTGCTGGACTAATGCAGTGCCCCATGCATATCAAGAGTCAAGACGCTCATAGTCAAACTCCCATTCATATACTATATACCCTTATTTTTTGGTTTTCTCAATCGTACCACATAATAATAATTAAACTTTTTAATAATCCTATCATTGTACAATATTCCAAAGTATAATAGAAATATGTAAGATATCTTTTGATGGCATTATTTGACTACTTTTCCCATGATTAGAGAGCCGTCTTTCTTGAAATGGATTGTCACTGAGATCTTTGGACCACATTTTCAAAAATAGATTTAGAATTTCAATAAACTTTAACAATAAACCTTGTTACAAATAAGAGACTAATCTTTTATAATATAGCAAGATTTAAAATAAACAATGTTTAGTAGCCGACAAGCAAAAGCTAGCTTCCCGTAACAATATACAGTGAGATAATTAGATATAAGACCAACTATGTAGTCAATTATTAGTGTTGGAGATTTCACTTATCATTTTAGATTTATTAATTTATGATCTAACGAAGCAATTGTTCTATTTTATAACGATGACTCGGCCTATTTTTTAGGGTGTATGTTTACAACTTTTTCAAGTACAATTAATTTGCTCCCTTTTTAGTGCATCTTGCACCATCCGTTATTTAATGTGCACTCTTGATGTTATGGTGCTTTTGAACATTTTGTAGCATGTAATTAATAAGGAAAAGTTTAAACCATACTACACCAAGTAGGATGATAACATGGGATAGCACTAATTCGTATAGCCATCTTCGCATGGTTATGTCTAGCATGGATAGGTTTATCAAATTTGGAACCTAATTAATGGATTACTACCCTTTATCACAGTTAGAAACTATATGGATACGTTTATCACATTACAAAGATGCTAGGGAGATTAAATTTTGTAACTAACTGACACAAAAGTTGATAATTGAATTATTACTTAAGTGTTTCTTATCGGTAACGCATCAATTAGTTTGCAAATTTAATCTACCTAACATTAGCTACATTACCCGTAAGTTTACTACCCTTCATAATAGGTTTATTAACATTATAAACCACACACCAAATTTATACAATGGCAAGCTCCTTGTAAGATTTAGTCTACTCCCCCATCCCCTAATGTAGATACTATCGTTTGTTCAAATTAAAAAACATGATAAACCACACATGTTTATACACCTTATCTAGGTTCACTATTCTAACCGCGCGTACCTCTATAATAGACCTTGTATATTTGCTAATTAGGTTTATTAAACCAACGGTCCAGCTGCATTAAGGAACGATAATAACCTAATCCAATCAAGAAAAAAGAGATACATAAATGCTAGTAAAAACCCACTAGATTCGATTAGGGTTCTTCACAATATATCCAATACAGCTTTATATATAGAGCTGGATCGATGTCGGGACTGGCCCTGATAACAATTTCTGAAACCCTAGACTCTGCATATGCATGCGTTACGTACGTGAATTGAGTGAGTGTGACTGGACATATATTGGTCCGTGTTATGCTGTACGCCGAGAGGCAGGGGAGGGCTTAAAGTCTTATAATATCGTCGCCTGCATATATCTCGTTAGCCTTTTCCTGATCTGCAGAGACTCGAGACATTGTGGCAGCCCTTCTTTGAAGCCCTCTTTTCCGGCTTCCATTGCTGTTTCACCTTTTTCATCAACTCAATTGTCATCTTCTTGTTGGAGTGTTGGAGGTTTTACATGTGTACTACTAGGATAGCATATATATATATATATACTTGGAATCGGAATGGAAATGAAGATGATTTCAGTAAAATGTTTACCAGTCATAATTAAGGAACAAAAAAACTAGTTAATTACCAAAATATTTTTGTACAAAGTAAACTATATTGGGTTACAGTAAAAATTTGTGTATGGTGTCTAACTACATAACATTTGTGGACTACTTCTCACAAAAGTACGAGATTTTCTTAGTTTTAATCATGCGATCTCATATGATTAACGGTTTCACCACGTGTGAAAATTGTCCTAGTTTACTTTGACATGATTCTGAATATGTCAATTAATATTTTCTTCAATTACATGAGAATGGCACTACTAAAATATTCCTATTGCATGGCTAATTTAAGGATTGGCTAGTGGGTAAATGCATAAGGTTCCATCCAATCTAATGTGAATTTTTTTTTAAAAATAATGAGGATTAAGTAATTTTAACTCTTCAAAGTAGAACAATTTAGAACGCAAAGCGTCTATCCTCAATCTCGAAAGTGAATGATCCTGCAGTCTTTGGGAGCCCACCGTTTGTCCCTCCATTCAAATTTATTCAAAATGATTGGTTTGGACGATTTAGATATGCTAGCTCTTATTTTATTGGCATGTGAATGTTTGTGTGATTGAGTGACTCTTGCATTCATAATTTCGTATCAAGTGTTGGATTAAATAAAACACGTTTTGTTAAATTCAAGGACCCTAATTAACGAGTTTTTAATTTAGAGACCAATTCTAAACCAAGCTCAAAGTGTATAGGCCAATTTTAAATTGGAAAATTCAATAATTTCTGAACACCCAATTATTTTTCTCAAATGGATGATGCTATCTACATACCCATTTTTACTTCTACATACCCATTTTTAAATTATGTCATTTAATTTTCTTTAATTCATTTAGTCTGACGGTCGGAAATTAAAAGAAGTGTGCACTAAGTTAAAAATGACTTGTGGATAGTGCGCCCCCACTCAAATTTATTTGACTTGGGTGAAATTTTGAAAGCAGCCATTCGGTTTAGTGCTTTGGGCAATCTCACCCGTTAGAGCCCAATAGGGTTATTTTATTTTTGGAAAATAAAAGGGAGGTGAGCTAGTTTGCTGTGGGTTAAGTCCAGAACACAATACTGGGCCAAACCTAACTCAACTATTTTCGATTCACATGAAGCTTTTGCCACCACTGTCCGTTTTATATAGAAATTCTTTTAATCTAAATCCTATGTACTCTATCTAATTTCTCAACAGAAGAAAAAATGATTTTTTTTTTTTAAATAAACGACGTTGTCTACACTAAGAAAGTGGGTGAGTGGACTAAGCCTCACAATAGGTTAGTAATAATGTGGTTCAAATTCACCTTTGACAAGAATTAAACATAAAACCTCTTATTAAAAAAATTATTAGTTAATCCAATCTTCTTTTAATCCTAATACATATAAAGTCCCACCCATGAAATATGCTTCGATTGTTGGTGATATCTAAACCACATAGCTACTACTCGACGTTTCACACTAGTAGTAAAGGTAGATCATCATGATTCAAATTATCTATAGAAATGGTCAGTTGGTCAGAGTAAATGCATGGTTCAAAGCACAATCCGTACCGTCTAAGTGATAGCACATATCTTGAGGGATGTCTGACATCTGACGTTTTTTTAGTATGCATTTTACTCTTACGCTTTTTGTTGAGTTGTGAGAGAAAACGAGGATGAAGCGTTTGCAACTTTGCATTCACTAGCCTCCGATATATAACATCTCAAAACTTGGTTTCCAAGATGTTTATGATATTGAAACCTCAATTGATATTAATTATCTGTTTAAAATATAGAGAAAATAATTTGTTTACTTACTCAAATTCAACCTTCAAAGATCAACTTATTTGATCTTTGGTATATACCTTCAAAGATCAATTGTTAAAAAGCTTGTTAGAAATTTGTATGAGAAATTTTCAACTTACGATTTTCTATCTTGTTTGGAAATTTTCAATTTCGAAACTTAAGTCTAGAAAATTAAGTGAAGAAAAGAGCAAAAGAAACAAGTTTCATTTTCTTTAGTTTCTAGTCTTTTTCGAAAAGAACATTCATGACAAAGCAATGACAATCCACCTTTTCGAGAGCTCGAATACTATCACAGAAAAATATTCCCAAATACCTAGCTGAGAGAGAAGGAATTCTAGGTTTCTTTTTTATGTCCACATTCCGGGCTCGATTCCGTCATAGCACAATATTGTCCACTTTGGGCCCCGATCACACCCCATATCACGCTCTCACGATTTTGTTTCTGGGAACTCAGATGAGAACTTCCCAGGAGATCACCCATCCTGGGAATGCTCTTGCCCGAACTCGCTTAACTTTGAAGTTTCGATGGAATTTGAAGCCAATGAGCTCCCAAAAGGCCTCGTGCTAGGTAGAGATGAGAATATACATATAAGGCATAGAAGATCCACTCCCCCAGGCGATGTGGGATCTAACAATCCACCCCCCTTAAGGGCCCGACGTCCTCGTCGGCACACTTCCGGCCAGGGATTGGCTCTGATACAAAATTGTCACATCCCAGCCCGGGTCCCCACCACATCCTGGGCTCCACTCCGCCATAGCATGATATTGTCCGCTTTGGGCCCCGACCACGCCCTCACGGTTTTGTTTCTGAGAACTCACACGAGAACTTCACAGGGATCACCCATCCTGAGAATGCTCTCGCTTGAACTCGCTTAACTTCGGAGTTCCGATGGAATCCGAAGCCAATAAGCTCCCAAAAGGCCCCGTGCTAGGTAGAGATGAGAATATACATATAAGGCATAAAGGATCCACTCCCCTGGACGATGTGGGATCTAACATTCGCTGTGTCGAAACTCTTAGTAATGGCTGCAATTTAGCACATATTAAGTCTTTGACTGTCCATTGTAATTTGGTATGTATTGGCCTGAAGACATGCCAATGTTGGAATTGGATATCTGATATTATGAACAGGTTCTTGCTAACATGTTTGGTGTGATCAGCACTATCTTTAGTGTTTTCGATATCAGGTTCGGCTCGTAGGCTTACCATTGTAGCATTATTCACAAATATTTGTGCTTTTATGGGCTTGTGTATATACAGTTGGGGATCTTCATGGAGACCTTGGCCAAACAAGATGTGCACTTGAGACGGCTGGTGTGTTGAGTCCTGATGGTGAAGACGTATGGACTGGTGGAGAAACGGTATACCTTTCATTGATATAGTTCGGAACACTTAAGGTTCTTGCAATTGTCTTCACCAGGCACATATTTTGTCGTTCTGTTGTGAAAGCTAGCAACTTTTGAAGAACGTGAGGATAACTTTGTTTTCTTTATTTGATTTAGGTATTGATTCAGCTTGGAGATATACTTGATCGAGGTGAATATGAAATAGCGATTTTGTCGTTGCTGAGATCCTTGGATATACAGGCAAAAGCTGAAAGCGGAGCAGTTTTTCAGGTTTGTGTAGCAATCAGAATATCTTCATTGTTGGTATTGGATAAATGTATTTGATGGTTTAATTACACTGAATTTCCACCCTGATTTGATAGTAAAAGAATTAGTTTAGCCATTCCGATACAATGTTTTCATATCGATTGGTTTGAAAGATGAGAATCCATTATACGGCATTAATCATAAAAACTTCGTCTTCAATAAAAATATATTTTGATGTAATTTTGAGAATTGTGTATGTAGATTGTTTCCTAGTTAGTAATCTTGACGGTGTTCTCTGTGATGTTGGATGTCAATGGGAATCACCAGACTATCAATATGGAAGGGGAATTCCATTCATGGATGCTGGAGGATTTGATGAGTGTCTTGATTTCCTGGACTACTTGGATGACAACCGAGATGACTGGGAAGAAGCTTTTGTTGGCTGGGTTGGTGTCTCTAAAAGGATGAAGGAAGAGAGGAAAATGCCCCAAAATTATTGGGATCCATGCAATCTAGTGAGGGTACTGAAATCCACCGTTTCACTAATTATTCTTTTCCCGTCACTATTTCGTAATGTTTCTTCTGATAGAGTTTTCCGAATATTAGGACAGAAGCAAAAAGGTGTGATTGCCAGATCAATCCTTCTAAGACCAGGAGGTCCACTGGCATGCGAGTTAGCACGTCATGCTGTTGTTCTTAAGGTTAATGACTGGGTCTTCTGTCACGGTGGTCCTGTTCCTCAACATGGTAAAATAGTACTACAATCTGAACAAAGCGGTTTTCTGGTGTCAATGGCTGTTCAAACTTTTACAGAAGAAGCTTATATATTTCTTGTTTGCATCGCCTGACAGGAGTATTGATCCTTCTACACTTGCATACGGAGTGGAGAGGATGAACAGGGAAGTATCTGACTGGATGAGAGGCCTTGTTGAGAGTGATGACAACCCACACTTCCCTCCCTTTCATCGCCACCAGGGGATATGACAGTGTAGTTTGGAACCGCTTGTACTCGAGAGATACATCAGATTTAGATGACTATCAGATTAACCAGGCATGTCAATGACAATGTTTTGGTTCCCTTTTCATATTCAGTTGTTTCAATACTCAGGGTAAAATAACTCGATTAGAATTAAAAAGAACCGCCAGCAGATTTCATTGACTGCATTGGACAATATCTAGGAAATCCTTGGTTGTTTCGCTATCATATAAATCGGTCCTCTTCTTCTAACGAGATTGGGGTTCAAGATTGAGTTCTTGTCCTCCTGAATGTTGTCTTGTACTGACTTGTTTAAATCATCTTTCAGATAAATTATATTCTTCAACAGACGCTACAAGCAGTTGGCGCCAAGGGAATGGTTGTGGGGCATACTCCTCAACCTACGGGAGCATACTGGTATGACGCCAATCGTTCTTCTGTGCAATTTGGTTCTTGTGCTCCAACTGAAAGTACTTTTGTAGATTCAGTTCTTGAATTATGGACTTTTGTGCAGTGAGTACGATCGTAGCATATGGCGGATTGATGTTGGGATGTCCAGCGGAGTTCTTAATTCAAGACCCGAGGTAAACTTAAGTTCAGCTGCTTCGGTGCATTACTGTCAGATGCTAGTTTCTTGAATGCTTGTCGATTAGAAGCAAGAAGGATCCATCCAGTGAATTAATGGTTGTCGATTAGACGAGCAAACAAGTTGTTTTCCATGACTCAAATTGTTTGTACAGAAACAAGAGTCACTTCAACGTCGGTAAGGGAGACGCCTTTTTTTACCATATTAAGAGCAGAAGCAAAGTAGGAGAAGAATATTTACCATTTTTGGCTCAGATTCGTCATATTTACCGTGAAAAGAATTTTGTTGCTGATAATTTGACTTATTTGGATTTATCATGCAGTTTGGGTCCAGTTTTTTTTAGCAAGCTCCTCCTCCTTGTCATCAGTTGCTAGTTGGAGATATAGCTGGGGTCTCATAACCTCGTGATATTTTTATGTAATTTTTCTTTTTCTTTTGAACTTATGCCCCATTTTCAACCAAAATAGCAAAAGAATAGAAAGAAAAGATGCCATTGTATCATATATCCCACAAGAATCTTGAATTCTTACTTTAATCAAGTTGATTTGGCTTTACTAGCCATTCTATTTGATTAATTGTAATTCTAATTTTCATCTTTGATTAGTTTACTTTAAGATTTAGTTGAAGATTATGTAAAATTAAGCTTTTCTTACTTTACAAGAGTTGGGAATTGTAATTGCAAATGTTAATCATTGGGTTGGTGTTTAAATTGAATTATTTTTTTGGTAACACGGAAGAAAAAGAGAAAAGAAACAAACACTAAAGAACAATTAGTCTAATTCTAGTGATACGTGAGCAGTCATCCAAAAGAGTGAACTAAACAGAAAGGAGGCCCTGCATTCTCTTGAAAATCCTTCTTGATATTGTTGACATGGATACTTTTCAACACTATGATAGCTCATTAAATCATCTTGCTATTGTTATTTGTTTGAACATCATAAATATTCTAATAGCTCGATTTTAGGGAGGATTCGACCTTTTTTTGAACAAAAAAAAAAAAAAAAAAACGATTCGAAATAGAGTGCACAAGAATGATCGCAATGCTTTATTCAACTCGGCTAAACTCATGTCAGATTTTTTTTTTCGAATTTTATAATTAATTAATTAATTATGAAAGATGAAATTTATAGTAATTTCTGATGACCAAACCAAGACACAAAAACTAAAACGCAGTTGGACGGTATTTCTTGATTTTGATGGCCACCTCCAACGTCCACCTTTGTAAACTCCGCTAACCTCAACACCCTCTGGGCACGATATCACTCAATCCACCTACCCTTCCTTATATGCACACCTCCCACCACCCTCTTATCCTTCGCACCTCACTCGCCACCATGGCCGCCTCCATCGCCCTCCCGTCCTCCATTTCTCTCAACTCCTCATCCTTCTGGGGGATCCGGATTGGCGCCGGAGCCCAGCTCGGCGTCCGAAACTTCGGACAATCTAGAGTTTCCATGGCCGCCTCCGTTGGATCGCAGACTCTGCAAGGCGACGCCTTGTTCGCCGACTACAAGCCCTCCTCTGCTTTCCTCTTCCCTGGCCAAGTGAGTTCGTTGCTCCGCCGCCATTTAATTTCTTTAACGTGAACAATGTCGTTACTTTACTGCTCAAATTTCCAGTCTAATTTAGGAATTGGATCCAAATTTTGAATGCTAATTTGATATGAGAAGTTTGTAGTTAGGGATAATTTGTAATTTGGGTTAGTAATTGAATAGTTCAATTTTACTTCGTCTACACAACTCAGAAGCTCAAAAGTGGTTATGGATCATAATACTTTTTAGTGCAGGGCTTTTCCAAGGCGTACTTGGAGTTTTAATATATACTTTGATATGTTTCTGCTAGAAGTACTTCCTCCCCGGACAGACCATGCGTGTTTGTTTGTTTGGGGTGTCATCATGCTATGGTGCTAGGGATAGAGACTTCTGATTCACCATGAAACTTAGTCATTCTGATTTAGGAATTGAATTCTAAATTTGAATGCTGGTTTGACATGAAAAGTTTGTAATTTGGGTTGTAATTGAATAGTTCAATTTTGCTTCTTCTAAACAAACAAAAGCGCTTTTGACACCGTTTTGCGGAGAACTCAAAAGGGCTTATGGGACATAGAAGTACTTCTAGTAAGCCCTTGGATTTTTGATAACCTTTTATACATGCTATTTATAAAAGCGCTTCTTACAAAAGAGCTTAGGACACTCCCAAACGAGCCCTATGTGTTTGGAATTTCATCATGTTATGGTGATAAAGATAGAGACTTTGAATTTTGGGTTGAGCTTCGTTCTGTTAATGTTGTACTGTTTTTGCAACTCAGGGTGCACAAGCAGTTGGAATGGGAAAGGAAGCTCAAAGTGTTCCTGCTGCTGCAGAGTTATACAAGAAAGCGAACGATATTTTAGGGTAACTTTATAGTTTTAGTTTAGCTCTGAATCAGATATAATTACTTTCTTTCTGTTAACGAGAAGTCGTTTTCATGAGTGATTTAATATCTAAGCTGTGTGCAGGTTTGATCTTTTGGATGTTTGTATCAATGGACCGAAAGAGAAGCTAGATTCAACTGTTATAAGCCAGGTATGTGCTGAGTTACTTGTTAGGTAGTGTAGTTCTACTGAAACAGGATTGTTTTATGCCATATATGTTTTGAATGTGCACATTATAGTCAATGGTTTTCGGGGTCAGGATGCAACATTTATGTTCTATGTTCGAGAATGAGGTTTTTTTTCTTCTTCTGATTGTCGTTAATAAGTATCTGCTAATTCTTTGCAGCCGGCTATTTATGTCACAAGTCTAGCTGCTGTTGAGTTACTACGTGCACGTGAAGGAGGTCAGCTGATCATTGATTCAGTTGATGTCACATGTGGCCTGAGTTTGGGAGAATATACTGCTCTCGCATTTGCTGAGTCGTTCAGGTGAGTCGTCAAACTGAGCTACATATGCTGGAATTGCAACTGTATCCACAGATGCATACCAAACGAAAAATTTGTTGACTTTTTGTGATCTCACTTCTGTTATGGCAGGAGCATGAAAGAGTTTATACATGAAATTAACTGTTATGCCACCTTTCCATGTTTGTAATATGAGGGAGAGGAAGCATCACTTTCGTTGTTCACCTAGTGCTTGGTTTAGGAAAGAAGAGTAATGTTAATGTAGTCGTGGTACTTGGCCACCTTCTTGTACTAATTTTTTTTGTTGACTTGATTCAATATGTAAGCTTTGAGGATGGGCTCAAGCTGGTCAAACTGAGAGGAGAAGCCATGCAGGTAAATTTTTGGTTGTGTGTCGATTCATACTCCTCGAGGGAATAGGTTCATAATTCCGTACACTAACATGCTCCCTATTGTACAATTTACTTCAGGCAGCTGCCGATGCTGCCAAAAGTGCCATGGTCAGTGTCATCGGGTTGGACTCAGACAAGGTTCAACAGTTGTGTGATGCGGCCAATGAAGAAGTTGATGAAGCTAACAAAGTTCAAATTGCAAATTATCTATGCACCGTAAGGACTTCAACTTCGCAAGCCTGACTTGTTGATTGCATCTTAGTCGATTTTAATAAAAATTTTGACCGTGGCATGATTTTGTTGCGGTAGGGAAATTATGCTGTATCTGGTGGTGTGAAGGGAATAGAAGCAGTAGAGGCCAAGGCAAAGTCATTCAAGGCCCGAATGACGGTACCATTCTTCATTTCCTACTTCGATGCAATTTCATTCTTCTCCTATTACCTAGTGATGACGAACGCACTTCTTCCCTTTTCCATTATGCTCAGGTGCGTTTAGCTGTTGCTGGCGCTTTCCACACTAGTTTTATGGAACCAGCCGTGTCAAGATTGGAAGCTAAGTTGGCAGAAACACAGATTAGGACACCAAGAATACCAGTTATCTCCAACGTTGACGCACAGCCACATTCAGATCCTGAGACAATTAAGAAGATATTGGCTCGTCAGGTAAGCTAGCTAGAACAGTCTCCTCCCTATCACGTCTCACGACCAAGATACTGATTAAGACCTAAACTCAAAATCACAGGTGACTTCTCCTGTTCAATGGGAAACAACAGTCAAGACCCTCCTCGGCAAGGGGCTGAAGAAGAGTTATGAATTGGGACCCGGAAAGGTACACAACACTACACAGAACACTAATAGAATTTCAGTTGATCTTCGTCGTAGCTAAAGTTGTACGGATCATGTATCAGGTTATAGCTGGTATTGTGAAGAGAATGGAGAGAAGTGCAGACATTGAGAACATTGCTGCTTGAGAAAGGCCATAATGCACCTTCTTCTCCAAGGGTATCCGATTACAATGTAATACGTTTGCTAATGGCGGCACCTGGCGGCTGTAGGCGGCAAATGGAGAGAACGGGGCAGATGAAGCGGCTTCAACGGCAAAACTTTGCCCGAATTTACTACTGTTTTAGAGTTTTGTAGAACTAATCAAAATTAGTAGTGCATAATAAGCTGGAAGAATTGGTTTTTCTCTTTTTTTGTAGATTGCCCCAGAATTATGTGAATTGCTGGATAGTAATGTTATTGAAGTTACATTTTACATATAAGTCTGATTACACGCAAATCCAACAGATTTGAAAATTTGCAATCCACTCCAATCGGAGAAAACGAGATACAAAGATTAAACATTTTCACCTCCGGGACGAAGATTGCCCGAGCCCGCGAAGGCGGTCCATCCAGTTGTTCTCGGGGATCAGACCCGCCCAATGCGGAGGAGCTCCGGCGAAGGAAATTCCACGCATGGCCTCCCTGACCCTCGTCGCGTTCTCCGCCGTAAGCGGCGCGTTTCTGCGATTCTCGTCTTCTCTGAAAGCCCTGATTATCTCCGAGTCGGAAGCGACCTCCGCCTCCACTTCTTCTGCTTCCGCTTCGTCATCGCTGCTGCTGTTCAAGCGATCATTGCGCCCGACGCCGTCGTTTAGCTGGAGAGACGAGATTCCTCCGTCGACCTGATTGACAGTGACGCCGTTGGAGTGCAGCTGGGAGTGGATCGGGACGGCGTCGTTTCCGATCTGGTCTTCGTCGTCTTCGGAGTCGACGGCGGAGACTGGCTGGTAGAACTCGGCGCCGGCTGCATCGCCGTCGTCGTCGTCGATGTTGGTGTCGGAATCGCTTCCGTTCTGGTAATCTGTGACTGAAATTACAATGCACATACCAATAATAATTGTAAAGAATAATCGACGAGTAGGGAAAATTAACAAGTGAAAAAAAAAATAAAGGAGAAGTTTGTGGGAAATCCGAAACCTTGGATGACGTCAGGCGGAGCTGTGGCGTTCATCGTCGTTGTTCCAACTTCCAGCGGTGAAGAGAACCAAAAATGTGAGAAGAGAGAGCGTTTTGGGGGAAACAGACCGGAATATGTGTGAACCGGAAGTTGGAAGCGATATATATATATAAAGAATAAATAAGGAAAAAAGTATGCACCAGCCGGGAATCGAACCCGGGTCTGTACCGTGGCAGGGTACTATTCTACCACTAGACCACTGGTGCTTTGTTGGTACTTTAGAGGAAAAGACACTAAATTGCTTTCGGCTAATGCTCACACACCCGTTTTAGCCTATTACACACTCCCTTGTCTTTTCCTATGAAATTGAATAAATCAAATAAAAACGGCAGCCAAAATAAAATAGAATTGTGTGAGAAGCTAAAAAAATATGTATTTATCATTTTACAAAATACTTTTGTTGGTTTATGACAACAAATTTTTTTTTTTTTCATGACGTATATTTCACTGTCTAAACATGACAACATGCATCATTGTTTTCTTAATATACATTTAAACATTATATTTGCAGAAGAAAAAAAAATCAGATTAGTATCATTTAATCATGTATATGTATGAAATAAATTAATAATTTTGATAGTAACTAATATTTATACGATCAAAAATACGTTAATTACAACAAAGTGAACAATGACGTGCAACTAAAAGATGGACACATGTATTATCCCAAGAAAAAGGTAAGTACTTTTCCACTTTGGATTTTAATTGAAGAGGTTTTAGGGATTTTAATGGAAGGATCTTACACCTTGCAATTCTACCATTTATGGGGATTGGAAGGGATAAGATTCTTGACGTCTAATCCATCTTCTACCTTGAATTATCTAATTCAGTTCAATCCTAGATGCTAAACGAGACCTGCGTGTACTATACTTGATACTCTATATTTTTTTGCGTGTTGAAAAAGGTTGAAAAAGGTGGGGAAGATGCTTTCTTTGTGAGCAGCTACAATGGGGGAGTTCTTGCTATTGCTGATGGTGTTTCTGCGTATGGAGCTTATGTTGGCTTGCTTATCTACCCTATGACGTTTTACGATTCGAAAAAAGAACAAGAAATCCAGGGAAATTTGGTTTAAGAAACTCCAAGGACACATAATTCATCTGTTGATTTCGGAAGTTCAGATCTTCTCATTTTTTTGGCTTGGCAGTTGCGCTGAACAAGGATGTGGATCCTTCATTGTTCCCCAAAGAATTGATGGCCAACGTCTCAAATCTTGTGGGAGATGAGAAGGTAGTTTCTCTCAAAACCAAAGTACCACTTTCACTTTGTTAAGTAGATTTCCGAGCTTGTGCAAATTTCGTGTTTGCTAAGAAACGCTATGCATGTCCTGCATAGCAGGTGAACAACAATCCTCAGATTCTGATAGGAAAGGCACATGCTTATACAGTTGTACCTCCTCGATAGGTTCTGCTACGGTGTAAGTTCATCATTTCGATCAAGAAATCTTCGCTGTAGTTTGCCGCATTTGTTCAAGAGATTCTTACTTTAGCTTTCCTTTATCTAAGCAGAATTATTGCCGTGCTGGATAGGAATGGGACTCTGAAAATTACCAATGTCAGGGATTGCGGATTAAGGGTTATTCGTGAAGGTAACACCGGATGTTTTTCTTGTGCACAAGTTCTGATCAACTCTCGACTGCTCTCTTCAAATGAAATGTAAATGTGAATTGCAGGTAAAATTAATTTTTCCACATCTCCACAAGAACAATATTTCGATTGTCCATACCAACTTAGTTCGGAGATCGTTGGTCAAACGTACCATGATGCGATGGTATTTACACCGATCTAACAGTACACAATTACTGTCAACATTTCTACTTCGAAGCAACTCCACACACACATACACCAATACCTTAGGGAGCTTTATATCTCCTCTAGCTGCTCCCTACATTGAAACATAACGGATCTACGAATTTTGAGTGCTGGTATGAAAACAATCACTACTTCATAGTTGCATAGAGCCTACAACAAACGAATAAACAGATTTCCAAAACGTCTTGGATTTGCCCTAAATCTAATTGTTTTTTGTGATATGATGATTTTTGGTGATTATGCCTGTGGAGTAATCTCTCCATTTGCAGGTTTCCAATGTTGAGCTGATGGAAGGAGATACCGTAGTTATGTGCTCCGACGGACTTTTTGACAACGCTTTCGACCGTGAAGTAGTTTCGAGAGTGGCCGGATACAGAGACCTTGCTGAGGCTTGTATGTGTTTCCGCAATCAAGCAAATATGATTAGAGCTAGCGTAAGTTTTATGTTCTTTCTAACTGAAACTGATCTTAATGCTAGCTAAGGCATTAGCTAATTTGGCAAACAATCATTCATTGGATTCAAACTTTGATTCTCCCTACTCCATGGAGGCTAGATCAAGGGTAAGACAATCCATCCGACTTAACCAACTTCGAAATCATAATACTCTCTCTCGACAAAACATAATTACGTATTAATTCCCTTCCTCCGTTACACCTTTCAGGGTTTCGAGCCTCCTTTATGGAAGAAGATTCTCGGAATGAAGCTTACAGGCACGACCTATCTCGGTTTATACCATGACGATAAGGACCTCAATCTTCAATGTCATGACGGACCTGAGTTTTCTGTTGTGCAGGTGGAAAGCCGGATGATATCACTCTGATCGTTGGTCACGTTGTAGGCTTATGAAGCATTTTGGTCTCCTCCAAGAGATTGAAACTTCAAATACAAACATTCCCTTTTCCGGGTAGCCGTGGTTTCACGTCGATTTTCATCTGTTTTTTTTATGGTCTTGTAACAGTGAAAGATCCACGGAAACTTACAGCAAGTGAAACTTTTGCATACACAAATTGTGCAAGCACAACTTTTGTGTCAATGTTTGGAAATGTTTTTCGAATGGCTAGAAACTTCAAATAATTAAAAGCACTATTAATAACGCCCGACAAAAAGATGTAAAAGCACTTATGGATTATTTAGTGTGTTCAAAGTGCTTTTCCGAGAAGCACGTGAATTTTTGAACAGAAAGTGTCTAGAAAAGTAGGACCGATATGGCTCTAACATGAAGCAGAAATCAACAATACGCCCCCAAAATTATTTTCGAGAGATCGAATATAATTCAAAACTTTATGATTGATTGATTGATTCATACAACAACAAGAAACCCAATGATGAAAAAGACTCCAAAGGGTTTCGTTCATGTAACACACTCTGAGGAATGAAAGAACAAAACATTTGATTTCTACTTTTATTCCAACAAAATCTGTGACCGGGAAAAAAATTATTAAAACAGATAACAATGCTGAAGTACAATTAATTTAACCTACACCAATGAATCCAACTCACCGGACTACCACTGCCCATTAACTAGACTGGAGTCAGGTATGAAAAAAATTCCGATCGACTTTCTTACCCTGTTACTCATCCTTTGTGTGAAGCAACTCCGATTGTCCATTATACAGGCTACAGATGTATCGCTAATGAAACGGAAAAATCTCGTTTGTCTTTAGAGGTCTCTTCAGGTTACAGTGCCGCTGTTACTACTACCATTGAGATCTTGGAAGAAGGTTTTTGAGGCTTCATATGTAGACCAGCAGATGGCGGCAGCCGGGGCATGGAAAAGCATTCTCGGAGCCCACCCCCTCACAAGCCCTTTGTATCCATCCTTTCTCACTATTGTTCTGAAAACATCACTTATCGAACCACTTTTAAATCTGTCACATCCGCAAATACCCTGTACAACAAATCCATGTTAAGAAAAGCAGAAAAGCTTCAGACAGGTTTGCATTCATACAAGTATTTAAACCTTCAATCAAATCATCCAACGCCTAGTAATACCATCATAACTAAAGGTATGTGAATCATCGGAAGAATCAACGGACATAGTAATTCAATTACAACTACAGGCATATGAATCATCAGTTACCATAATTCCATTACAACTAAGGCCTATGATGTATCAGTCATTCGTTCCAATTCTTAATAGTATGTTGTCCAACCAGACTAACTAATCGTGATTGTGACACAGAATCCCACTTTCAAGAGACCGCTTAAACAGGACTATACATAAAAACAGATACAATCACTGAATCACATAAGAGAGCGCTTTAACCAATCGACTTTTGACAAGATTATTTGGTCTCTCTGCCCCATATTACCTCTTTACATGAGAAGAAAGAAAAACACACTAGGCAAGCACAAACAGCCAGTCCACGTAACAATAACCTAGGATTTCATCTGAAGACAAATTTTGCTGAAACCTACAAAACAGAACTGCCACCTCATTGCTATGGAACATCGCTATTGGATGCTGGGAATCGAAAAGATCACATGGCTAAGCAATCAATGTCAACATTTTCTTAGTAACCACAGGCTATCAATTATCGCTGAGCCTAGTAACGGGGGCTTGAAACTAGTGGTGCATTAAAGTGATTGATTGTATGATGAAACTAAAAGGTTATCAATTGCATCCGAATGTATTTAAATCAAACCAACAAGTGAATCTCAACATAGAAAGGCCAACAATTACCATACCTGACACTGTAATTGAGTTTTAACCACATCAAGCGGCGTAGTTACCACCGAAGCCAACCCCCCAGCGGCAGCACCAGCAGTGGCATGAACAATCAACCGCTCGTCGTCCGCATGCTCCGACGAAATCTCATTCAAAGCCCTCTTTGCCGCCTCATACGTCGCGAAATGCACCGCCGTGTACGGCGCATTCATCAGCACCGTCGTTCTGTACGACGCGTAAAACGCCCTAACCCCGTCTTCCCTGAACACCTTCCGCACACAATCCCACACCCCATTGTACGGGCTGTGCAAATTAGTCCCCAGCTGCAGCCTTTGCTTCACCATATCCATCGGGGTAAAAACGGCGTCGCTCGCCACCGTTGCAAACACGCCGGAAATTGCGTGGGCGCCCGGGTTGTTCGGGTTCCCGCCCGAGAAATACTTCTTGCACATCTCGTACATCGAGAAGTAGACGGCGTGCGCCGGTCCCGCGCCGAGGCCCATGGCTCCAATACCGCGGTATAGCGCAGCAGGTCCCTCGGACTTTAAAATTGACCCGAGGGCCTGCCGGACCCCGACGGACTTAATCGGGCACGACCCGAGAGCTTGCATATGGGTTTTAACGGTGTCGACCGGGAACATAGCCATATGTTCGACCATGCCGGCAATCGAACCGGCGATCATGAACTGCCAGTAGTGTAGGCCGTCGTGGGGCGAGACAGTGGGGGTTGGGACGTAATCCTGCGGCTTCGAAACCGGGTGAAAGTCCGGGTTTTGGAACTTGGCGGTGGCGTCGGTGGCCATGGGGAGTGAGAAAGCGGCGGCCGGCGAGATGGGTCGTCGGAAAGTTTGGTTTTGGTAATGGGTTCGGGTCGGATTAGGATAAATTGATTGATTTGGTGTTGGGTTGGAGTGGATTGGGATTTTATCTCCATAAACTGGGGTTTATCAAAGGAGAGAGGTTGAAGATTGCATCTTTCGGATTTAATAGTGTCTGAAAGAAAAAAGGCGGTGTGGGGTTACTGAGCCAACAACAACGAAAGGTAGGTTGGGATACAATATGAATTGGGAGATTTGGGTAATTAGGGTTCCAGAGAAATCGGATTTTAGGGGTTTTTTTTTTTTTTTTCAGAAACAAAAGAAAAAGAAAAAAAATGATTTTTCTCCCTACTTCGTGGAGAGTAATTAAGATTTTAAGAGAACGTTTCTGATTTTAAGGCCTGCAGGAATGGGTAAATGGGCTGCTTTTCCCTTGTTATTATTTTAAGCCCATATCTGACTGGGTTCTGCCTCTTTCCTTGCCGAAGGATGTTGGAGATTTTCCAGCTCACTTCAGTTTGTGAGAGTTTTATAGGACAGTGAGTTAGAAAATATGGTACATTAAAGCAACGAACACCATCTTGTATAGACGAGGAAGTTTAGTAGCAAAGGAGATTGTGCAGTTAAAAGTGGTTAACAACATTAATTCTTACACACACAGTTCTATACAAACAATGATATTAAATAAAGATTCCTCTTCTGTTTTCGAAAAACATGATGCCCATATGATATAATAAAATTCTTTATATGTGTACGAGATACCATAAGGGCCCAATATCTCAATATCAACTTTATCTAATGCTTTGGATAAGACTTCATATCC
Organism: Pyrus communis; assembly: GCF_963583255.1. Taxonomy (NCBI): domain Eukaryota; kingdom Viridiplantae; phylum Streptophyta; class Magnoliopsida; order Rosales; family Rosaceae; genus Pyrus; species Pyrus communis. The sequence continues at coordinate 3,731,150 of NC_084816.1, read as the reverse complement.
GAAACATAGGAACAAAATTATAATAAGATTGTTTTCAACCACATTAGAGTTGGGCTTTAGGTTAAGCCTCTTAGGGCTGGTTTGGTATTGCTGTGCTTTGAAAAAAAAAGTTGTTTTTGCTGTGCTGTGAGAATAAGGAACTATGAAATAAAGCAGCAGAGTGTTTGGTAAATTTTTTTGTAAAATTGCTTTTGGAAAAAAAAAAAAAAAAAAAAGCAATATGATAGTGTTTGGTAAACTTTTATGTAAAACAGTTGTGACTGTGTGAAATGACCAAAAATGGTATAATGAAATGACCAAAAAGGGTATAATATTATATTATTATTATTATGATATTTTATTTAATATTACTATTTTTATGTGAGGATTTTGTGTGGCCATGGGGCCCACACCCCATTTCCCTTATCCCCGTGTCTTTATTTCCCTCTACACTCCTGAACTCTCACGAAAACTTTCAGCTCTCTCTCTCTACACTCACTCCTCCACCGAGACACCCCCACACACAAACCTTCGATCTCAAACCATCTCACCACCAGATTATCATCATTTCCACCCCTACGAATTTCACTCTGCTTTTGCTTTGCTTCACCACACAGTCCAATGGCTTCCTTCACTGTCCCCTGTCCCAAGGCGTGCGCCGCCCCCGTTACCTGCCTCGGTTCCTCTGCCCACGTCTTGGATCTCGTCGCCCCTCCCTCCTCTACATATCCGATGAAATAAGAATATCAACTATGAAAATTCGATCTTCAACTCAGCAAGAAGGAGAAACAGAGGAGGGTATTTTTTAGATTGTGAAAGTTTCATTAAATTCTACTATTCACTCGTCTCTTAAAAAAAAAAAGGGTGGTTTTGAGAAGCAGCAACTTTTCAACTTAAAATAACAGTGACTTTGAAAATAAGCAGAGTTACCAAACAAAAAAATTTTTACTCTAGCTTTTTTTCATCCCTACTTTTTCTTTAAGCACCTCAATGTCAAACCAGGGTTTATTGCGTACTCTGGTTTTCTTTTTAAGAAAACAAAGATGTGAGTTGTAAGACGTTCCTTGATCCTTAAAAACTGTTTCTCATAATACAATCAACAATTAATTTAGAATCGCCTTCAGCACAGTGTTCTCTAAAGTTCTTCTACCATTCTTGAGAGAATCCTATCAGTCATCCTATATAGGAAGTGGCAATCCATGAAGTGATGTTGAATATTATTCCAAACAGCTAGAGCTATTTTACTTTTAATTCTTGTACTAAAAATAGAGCATGTATTAAGTGGAAGATAAACAAATTTGAATAAATTAAGATTTTTAACCATTGCACAAGCCTCATGTTTCAGAAGATTCCTAATTTTCTACTGTATATGCTATTGACTGTTTGATAATGTCACATAAACCTCTTCTCTTTAGGGAAGCATATTATTTCCCTATTTTTTATAGTTAAGTCAGAAATTAATGTTAAAAATTATTTTTCCAAAGCTTATTCCCTTCGTTTCCCAAAAATTTCCGTAGTTTATACAATTTCCGTTTTAAAACTTTATGGAGTTAACAAGGAAAATAAAACGAAACCATAGCATAAACTATCACTATCTGACGTGTAAGATTGAGCAATGATGGCTTACCAATTGAGTTAGGGATTCGTAGTATAGTTATACTAATTACCTAATAGAGTGACTCTTAATTACCTATGCAAAATTTAACTTTTAATTTTTCAGACCTCTCATGTACCGTCAAAATTATGGTTAATCCACTAAATCCTAGTAACTTTAGGAGTCTATTCCCTGCTCTCCAAGCAACTTACCAAAACCCTAATCCTGTCAGTAATTCCTACAAGCATCAGGAGTTTTAAATCCCTAATCTCTGATTAACTTACCAATATCCCTGTACTCGTCGGAACCTATAAGTACCCAAGTAACAATCCACTCAAAAATCTCACGATCACTTGCTCAAACCAAAACAACTACAGGGAGAAGAAACAAACTGCGCCGGTTCTTGTCCGATCGAAACCACAAGAAAACAGACAACATTATTTCACTTGACTCAGTCTCTTCTGGTGTTACCTTAGCTATGGAGAATAATTCCCTTGTGCCATTCGGCTTCCGCTTCAAACCCACCGATCAAGAGCTCGTGGGCCACTTTCTCTACAACTTTTTGGAGAACATACCGCTAATGTCGCTGTACAACACCCAAATACATGGGTGCAACATCTTCGGCAACAAATCAGAACCCTCAGAGATTTGGGAAGCCTATGGAGGAACTCAACTTGCTGATGATCAACCAGCCTTGTATTTCTTCTCCGAGCTCAAGAGGCTAAACCCTAAGGGTACCAACATCGATCGCAAGATGGGACGTGGAGGTACTTGGACTGGAAAAGCAGCCACCGTACGGGTTGAGGGGATAGTTGATGGGAGGCCTACCGACATCGGACTAAAAAGAACATTTCGGTACGAGAACGAAGGTTCGGAGGACCACAAGAGGTGGCTGTTAGATGAATATAGTCATTTTGCTGGTCCTAGGAATAACAAGAGTAATTTTAGCTACGATTTTAATGTTGCACTTTGTCGGTTGAGGAAGAAGGAAGGGTCCAGAATTAACAAAAGAAAGTGTTCGACTTCATCATTATCAAAGGATCAACTGCCGAATTCGAAGAAGCAGCGCAGTACAAACAAAAAGATGAAAAAAGAAGATGATCACGTGGTGTCAAAGGGTTCATCATCACAAAATATCAATGTGATTAATCTTGCTGTGGAGGAGGCACCACAAGGCAGTTCTTGTTTAAGTAGTGAGATCGTGGCCGTGAGAGAGATCAAAAAGTTTACAGATGCAGATGATGTTGTTTATGATCATGATCTCCTTGATGAAACACTCACCGTCGATGAATTATTGCCTGTGCTAGAAGCTTCCGGGATCGTTTCTGGTGAAGCAGTAGAAGAGCAAGCTTTGAATCCAATTATGTTAGAGGAGTTCACTCCTGAAACCCAAGAACTGCCTCTGCCAGCAGCTTCTGTAGTTGCTGCAGAAGGAGCCGTAGGACAGAAAGCTTGGGATCCAAGTTTGTTAGACGAATATTGGCTTGCTGAAACCCAACAAGAGCCTTTTCCGACTACGACTGGGATGTTTCCTTATTTAGAGGAAGCTTGCAATCCAAGTACCTTTGAGAACGTGGTCGACCAATCATTATTGGACATCAACTATTGGAATAATTCGTTTATGGATGATCAGTTCATGTCACCATAGTTTGATCGGCTTTAATTTCTTCTATTAGTACTTTTTGTGTTTCTTCAATTTCAATGATGAACTAACTTTGTTTGTTCTATAAGTTGAGTCTTAAGTCGTCATTCCTTTGCTTTACATGTTAACGGTTTCCTTTTAATTTGCAAGTTCTTGTTGGCTGCTTAATTAATCATGTTTAGGAAACATAGCATTCGCATTTTGAAAACAAAAAATTTAAGCGTAAGCAGGTAAAGAGTTAATTTGCAGGAAATCAATAATTTATTCTTCAATTGAATACAAGTCAGGTACTAATTGTACTGAAATTCTTTCAACCCCATAAAATTGGAAACACCGCCATTGTCAAATTTCAGAATTCCTCTACCTAAGTAGAACAGATGGAATGTAACATACAACAAACACAATGCGATTAGAGTGGCAACAGGGAAAAAATTATTTCACTGAAGCCGGTAAGATTTAAACAATATTTCACACTTGTTTCCTACAATGTGCCATCAGGCAAATATGACAATGACTCCTCTAAATTATTTGACCAAACAATAAGAACAATCATGCACTTGTTTGCTTCTCCTTTGTAGTAAGTCAATAAAATGTTTCTGCATAGCGGAGCTGGAGCTGTAAGTACATTACCTCAGCTCCACGTCTGAGGCCTGAGATAGCTTCCGCTGGGCGACTGATCATTATCTGCAGCTATAGTTGGTAATTGATCCCTTTGTCCCAGTTCAACACTACTGTGAACAGCAGAGTTACGCTTCTATCTGATGCGATGAAACTAAATTTCTTTGTGCAATCATCATCTTACTTCTTGATTGCATCCATATACATTGTTATTATCTTTCCAGTATCATTTTGCTGATCAACTGATGGATTACGAACTATAAAATCTGATGTTTCTTCCTGCAGGTACGGTCATTCAAAGCTTGACCTTCATCTATTCCGGCAGGTGTGTGTTGGATATAAGTCAACAATCTGTGATAAAATTATATATGCTAATAAATAATGAATGCGAATAGGAAATTAATAGAGTATGAATAACGAAATAATATTGAACAGAAATATAGAAGATCGAGGCTTGCGTACCGCAATGTCCTTGAAATAGAAATTTCGTCCCTACTCAGTGCTTGTAGTTCTACGGACGTCTGCTTTACCAAGATTCAACGATCAAGTCAGAATTCCAGCACCAAAAAAATTGACTTCTGGCGAGTGGTTCTCTCAGTAAGATGTTTTGGATTATAAAAGAAAATTTGTTTTTTCTGTATTCTAAATGCCATGCAGATGGATGTATATATAATATGATTATGCATGTTCGCAACAGGTATGACGAAGGGATGCATCTCTTGGGAGAGATCTTCTCATAGGGGTGTTTTCTTTGTGCGTTTTTTCACACTTCAAACTTCATTTGAAAAGATGAGTCTGTTGGTAAAAAAAATAATTAATTAATTAAATTCGAAATTAATTAAAAATAATTATTTAAATCCGAAAATAATTAATTGATTTAATTATTAGAGCCCATCTTTTGATAATTAATTATACATTAATTAATATGATTATGCATGTTCGCAACAAGTATGACGAAGGGATGCATCTGTTGGGAGAGATCTTCTCATAGGGGTGTTTTCTTTGTGCGTTTTTTCACACTTCAAACTTCATTTGAAAAGATGAGTCTGTTGGTAAAAAAAAAAAATTTAATTAATTAAATTCGAAATTAATTAAAAATAATTATTTAAATCCGAAAATAATTAATTGATTTAATTATTAGAGCCCATCTTTTGATAATTAATTATACATTAATTAATATACCCCAAAGCTCAACCCCAAGGGTGAGCCCAATTTTAGTCTCCAAGACCTATCACTCCAATCACTTTCTATAAGGGACAAAACCTTATAAAGTGAGAAAACCTTTAGGGAATGACTAGGGGTGGGCACGGTGCGGTTCGGTGCGGTTCCACCCCTAAATTGGAACCGGAACCGAAATATATTAATGGTTCGATTTGGTGCGGTTCCACTTAAATTTATGACTAGAACATTACGGTTCGGTCTACACCGGTTCCGATTCGGTTCTTACCGGTTTACGGTTCCTAATAATAAATTATTTGAACACCAAATCATCATGCATTCAAATACATCTTCTAAAACTGATTACATAAAGTTGCATACAACACATCTTTTTTAATGCAAATGTCTTTGGTAGTGGCACCAAGTCAACAAAAAGACAACTAAAATACATATGCACTGGTCAATCAGTCAACAAACAAAAAAATGATGAAACAAATTGCAAGTTTTCAGACTTCAGAGAGCAAGCAAGAAGCAGCAGCTCCTGTACACAATTTTTCAACCTATTATACCATGACATGTGTGTGTATATATAATTTATTTATTTATTATTAATAAAACGGTTCGGTTCGGTTCGGCCGGTTCTTGGTCATTCGAAACCGGAACCGGAACCGGTTTGAACGGTTCGGTTCGGTTTTTCACTCAAAGTTGACTTTTCCGGTCAACACGGTTTTTTTCGGTTTTTTTTCTTACGGTTCGATGCAGTTTTGCGGTTTGGCGGTTTTTATGCCCACCCCTAGGAATGACCAATGTGGGATAATGAAATTTCTACTCAAAATTTCCAACAGTGTGGACAACCAGCAGAATACTTGGTGTACAGGTATAACTTTCTATTAGTCCGTAGCAGCAAAGGCATGTGTGCAGGGTTCAATTTCCCAGCAACATTCTCATCCTTCATGAAGTTCCACATGTAGTAGGTGTAGTTCTCGAGCGAACGAGTTCTTGGCATTCAACTTGGTCTTAACCTCCTCACTTTCAGCTTTGTACCTCTCTGCCTTCTGTACAATCTCTCATCCTCTTCCTTTTCTCAGCCTGAGTTTGTCATTGGTAATAGGGGTTTCTCAATCTCCTGTACCGCCAACTTTTCATGTCATGGAATCGACATTGTTAGAAGAGATTTTAAGTTCAAATTTCCTATACAAGAAAAAACGGTACCACCAATGAAGTTCGATAATGGGTGCAAATCGATGTTCTAAAATTTGTGGCTATTTATCGTACTGCTGAAAGCATTACACATTGTTACAAACATCGCGTACAATAAGTGGCTATTTATCATACTGCTGAAAGCATTACACTTCTATTTAATGAAACCATGAAAGAGTACATGCTATAAAAATATGTAAAAGATGAGAAATTTTATTTAAACCCATTTAACCTCTCTCTACATGCAACTTAAATTTTAAATATGAAATATCTTTATTATCCTATTGCATAATTACTATCATGTACAAGATGAAATTAATTATAAAAGTAAAATTTATCAATATACCCCCTCCCACCCCCAAAATAATCAAACACTAACCATCACTAATCTTTCTTCGACGTTCTATTATGACAAAAATCCTAAGATGCATTCATAGAAATAAAAACCGTTTTTTTTTTTTTTTTTTTTACGTATGAATGTTGATTTTGAAGTTTTAGATCCTCCAACTTTTTTATCGTCATCATGACGACCACCACCACCATATCTCCAACACTACTCGTCACCTATAGGAAACTTACTTCTACCCCTACTACTACTGCCGCCAAAACAACAAGCAACAACTTATCAAGGTCAACGACAAGAAAAGATGGAGGAGGAGGAGAAGAGAGTTGGCATATGCTTTCACTAGTATTGCTACCTCTTATATATGAGATCAAAACCCATAAGAGTAGGGTTTCTTTGACAAAAGGATGGCTCAAGGGGAATCAAGCGTATCAGTCTGATAATTCGATATTATTCCCAGTACTACAATCTGGCCTGCAAAATATGCATGCATTTGTTAAACTAGTTAGGGTTTAGTTAATTTAGTTTGACTCTCATAGGCTCATGGCACTGTGTTTAATTAGATTAATAGATTTAATTAACATGGATCTTCATGAGACTGATTCGGGTAGCTTCTAATGTAAAAATAATGAGTGTAAAGATAAATTTGCATATTGAATTGGGTTTGCGAGGGTAGTTTAGGTAATAAAATTGGATTTAAAGAGATATTGATAGTTTAATTAAAAATGATATTGGTGTAGAAAGTAAGTTGGGTGTAGAGATAGTTTATAGGGGTTCAAATAAAATTTCCCAAAAGACAATTAGGATACAATTCTCAATAAATTTGCATCTAATCTAATCTCAATCAGTCATAATTAAAAGAAGAGTTTTTATCACAAATAGTCCATGAAATTGACCCACCACATCAAGATAGTCTCTAAAATTGATAATCAACCAATGTAGTTCCTAAAAATGGGTGTTGCAAATCAACAAAAATTCTGTTATGTGGTGATGTGACACATAACTGGGCCTCACAAATGTAATTAAATATTATCACTTGAAATTAAAAATATTTAAGTATTAACTAATTTGCATATACTATTTTTTCATAAATTTGCATACATACTATTTTTTTTCTTCTTTTGAAATTACAAGAATTAACGAAAAAAAAAGTTGAAAATTTTGAATTAAAATAAATTAAATACGTGGGTAATTAAAACGACTTATCGGCTATGAAAACATCACATAAAGGAAGGGAGCATATACCGTTTTATCTGAAATTAAAAGAACCAACGAAAATAAGGGGAAATTTGCACGCGATTAATTAAAATGAAGAGAGTCGGAGTCCTACTAAAAGTGGGTTTCTCTCTATTTCCTAAGACAAACAGGACGACTTAGAGTTAGGGTTTCTATTTTCTTACCCTCCAAGCAACTACACTGCCACTCCCCCCCCTCTCTCTCTCTCTCTAAATATACCTCTAACTTTTCGCTCTCTCTCTCTCTACAATTCTAAATCCAAATTCGGTAAATCCTAATAGGTTCAGGAGATTGCATTCTATAAATACCCAAACAACGCCCTCTCTAATCGTCACATCAAAAGCCACAGCAACCACAACACAAACCTACTCTTCACTACTCCACTTCTTCTGCGTTGTGGTGTTAATGGAGAACCATTCCCTTTTCCCGCCCGGGGTCCGCTTCAAACCCACCGATCAAGAACTCATCGGTACCTTTCTCCATTACTTTTTATTGAAGACACCGCGGCTACTGCCCCTGCCGCCGCACAACACCTTCATGCACATGTGCAACCTCTTCGGCAATAAATCCCAACCCTCTCAAATTTGGGAAGCTTTTGGGGGAGGAGCAGCACTTCAACTTGCTGCTGCTGATCAACCCGCCTTGTACTTCTTCTCTGAGCTTAAGAAGATAACCCCCAACGGTTCCAATGTTGATCGAAAGATGGGGCTCGGAGGTACTTGGGAAGGCAAGTCGGTGCCCGCTTGGGTTGAAGGGACTGAGGGTAATTCTACCTGTATCGGACTAAAGAGAACCTTCTGGTACAAGAATGAAGGCTCCGAAGACCACGGTGGGTGGAAACTGGATGAATACAGTCTCTTTGCATCTCCGAGGAAGCGCAACAGCCATACAGGTTACGATTTCGATTTTGTGCTTTGTCGGTTGAGGAACACGTCTGGCATTAACAAGAGAAAGTGTTCGACTTCATCTTCACAGGATGATGAAGTGCCAAAGATGAAGAAGCAGCGTCCTAACGAAGAGATCGAACAAAACATGCATGCGATCAATGTTGAGGAGGAAGGACGACAAGGCAATTATTCTTGTCTAACCAGTAATTCTGTGGTTTCTTATCAAGAGAACAATGAATTTGCAGTCGGTGATTATGTTGATTATGGTTATGATGATAATGATCTGAGATTGACCATCACTGTTGCCGAATTAGACAAAATATTGGCTAAAGAGCCGACCGATGGATCAGTAGAAGCGCTTTTTCCAACAGCTTCTGCCTCAGAGGAATTGTTATTGGGTAAAGAAAGACAAGAAGTGCCACTGTCGGTTTCTTCCACCGTTGTCGTTGCCCATGGAGAAGTGGAAGATGAAGCATTGAATCCAAATATGTTAGAGGAGTTGATTCCTGAAACCCGAGAACTGCCTTTGCCAGCATCATCTGGGACTGCTGAAGATGGAACCGTTGAAGAGAAAGCTTGGGATCCAAGTTTACTAGAGCAATATTGGCTGGCTGAAACGCAAGAAGAGGAACCTCTGAATCCAAGTTTCTACAGGGATTCTATGTTTGCTGATGGAGGAGTAGAGGAAGCTTATCATCCAAGTGCCTTCGACAATGTGGTCGACCAATCATTATTCTGAAGCCGCTAATTGGATAGTTATTCTTTTACGGAAGATCAGTTCATGCCACTTATTTTGATGTAATTAATTTCACTACCTGCAGAACTTGGTACTGAATGAAGATTTGTAACACGATTTTCACCGGCTTTAATTTCTCTTCTTATTAATTTTAGTGTTTCTTTAGTTGTCTATTGTGTTTTGTTCCAAATGATCATGTAAAATTATCAATGAACTGGCTCCGTTTTTCCAGTAATTTTACTTTTGATGATTTGTAAATTTGATGACCAAATAATGCTCTCTTAAATTCAACTTGATTTTCTTTTTAATTTGCACAGAAATAATTTCTTTTCTGCAGCCAGTTATAATTTAAATTCAACTTCTTTATGCGCGAACACAAAGCTTAATTACCGCAAGAAGGTAAAGAATGAGCAGGATTTGGAGAAAGAAAGTAAAACTAACTCAAGATGTAAGACAGCTCACACCAGGTTGCAGTACTTGCAGATATCAAAGCAGGGCAGTACAAGTAGAAAGATTGTTTGTTCCAGTAAAAACTCAAAAGGTTGAACAAAGATTAATTTGCATCTAATTTGATCCCAATCAGTCATGATTAAAAGAACTAACTTTAGGTGGAAAGAAAAGACATGAAGAAACCTGGAGAGCAATGCGTCAGTTGTGAAACCATATATTTCCCATGGACGCTTTGCCATTGTGCTCTCGCATTCGATGCCTTGGATTCACATTGAATCTGCATCAAATGGCATATAGGAGTCATGAAAGATACAATTACAAAGCAGCATCAGGAGTTTAGTCCTAGCACTAATCTAAGAGGAAAATAACCCCTAGCACAAGAGAAGATACGATTGCAATAAGCAGCATCAGGAGATCAAATTTTGGTACTCCAAAGGTGCCAATGATTCCGTTTATTTGAAACATTGTTCCAGAGCTAGTTGCAAAACATGAATGAGACACAGATATCCTACACAAGTGCCAATAGTGAATTGTGCAATCTCCAGACAGAGCCATTCACAATATGATCATACAATTTACTCTAAGCTATATTCAATAAAAGAAATACCATTTTCACTGCCAGCAATTTCAAATTTTGAAAAACAAAAAAAGGACTGAAAAGAAACTATACCTGAATTAATTTGGACTAAATTATCATACAAATGCAAATTGAAAAGCGTACGTGTCCGTCTAATAAATAATAATACTGACCAACAGTTGCATAAACATCGTCATTGAATCTGGAGTAAAACTCAGCATTCCAATTTTCAGCAGCATGAGCGATGAACAGTTTAGACTTCTTTGGGAACTGTTGAGGTGCCTCTACATGGTTCTCCTGCCAACAATGGGAGGGAAAATGATCACATTATTGTGTCTGGACTAGATTGAGATGATTTCTTCCTCAATGTCGCGAGTCCAAAACCACTATTCTGTTTGGGAGCAATGGGATGAACTGCATGTCCCTCCTTATTGTATCTGGACTAGCTTCAATAATCAACTAAAACGACCAGGAATTTTGGGAAAAAAAAACTAACCAAAAGTTTTAACATTGCAACTAAATGCGAGGAAGTATAGGTAACACTTTCAGTGTCCTCTATGAAGACTGACGTATCTACGTGTTGCAGATAATAATGATCAATGTAGTCCACACCAAGGCGTTTCAGGCTACCTTCAACAACATGACTGGACATATTCAGGAGTGCCATTTACTACAACGTCATCAGTGTCAAACCTTACGAGACCAAATTTTGCAGCCAACTGAACCTTGTCTCGAGGCAAATGCTGCAATGCCCGAAACACAAGCCATGTACGTGACAACGGACGAACAATGTAAGCATATGAACTTACAATGCAAGTTAGCAATTGTGAGAAGGCTAAAAGAAGCTATATTTAAACAAAACAGAACAAAGCAAACGCAAACCAACCACTAAGTTGGAGAGGACGGCATTTTATCAAACATTTTACATGCATACAACTGACTAGTCACAACCCAATCCAAATTACATATAGAGATTAAGTTAATACCTGATCTCCGACCCAGCCCGGCTTTCCAACTTCCAGTTCCGTAGTCATTGTTGTGGCGGGACCTATGGCACAATGCCGGTTGCTAGAGAAATTGGCGCGGCAAGGTGCGCAGTGAAAAAGAAAGTTGGAGTTTGAGTTTGGTACATACCAAAATTGAAATTTCTTAATAATAAACCACAGCAAGTGGCCCAGTGGTAAGGATGCGGACTACGGCTCTCTAATAAACAAAAAATGAGAGGCCCCCGGGTTCAATGCTCCAAGCCGATGAATCTACTTGACTGTGGCCACGAGCAGAGTAAAATTCTCCATAATCTCTCCTGAAAAAAGAAAAAATTCTCCATAATCTCTCCCTTTAATGAAAAAAGAAAAATGTATAAGCGAATAATATAAAAAAGAAAACAGAACGAGCATATACAATTTTTTAGAATTAAAAAAACTAACGAAAAAATTTGAAGAAATTTAAATTAAAATCAATTAAGCACGTGGTTAATTAAAATGAATTAACGGCTATTAAACTTAACATAAATGAAGAGAATCCTACTAAAATTGGGTTTCTTTCTGTATTTCCTAATACAATCAGGACGACTTAAAGTTAGGGTTTCTAATTTCTTACTTACCCTCCAAGCAACTACACTGCCACTCCCCCTCTCCCTCTCTCTATCTCTCCCTAAAATTCTGAATTCAAATTCAGTAAATCCTAATAGCTTCAGGAGATTGCATTCTATAAATACCCAAACAACGCCCTCTCTAATCGTCACATCAAAAACCACAGCACAAACCTACTTCACTACCCGACTCGAATCATCTTCTTCTGCGTTGTGGTGTTAATGGAGAACCATTCCCTTGCCCGGCCCGGTTTGCGCTTCAAACCCACCGATCAAGAACTCGTCGGTGGCTTTCTCCACTACTTTTTGGTGAAGACACAGCGACTACTGCCCCCGCCTCCTCACAGCACCTTCATGCACAAGTGCAACCTCTTCGGCAACAAATTCCAACCCTCTCAGATTTGGGAAGCTTTTGGGGGAGGAGCGGCACTTCAACTTGGCGCTACTGATCAACCCGCCATGTACTTCTTCTCTGAGCTCAAGAAGAAAACCCCCATGGGTTCCAATGTTGATCGTATGATGGGGCTCGGAGGTACTTGGGAAGGCAAGTCGGTGCCCGCTTGGATTGAAGGGACTGAGGGTAATTCTACCTGTATCGGACTAAGGAGAACCTTCTGGTACAAGAATGAAGGCTCCGAGGACCACGGCGGGTGGAAACTAGACGAATACAGTCTCTTTGCATCTCCAAGGAAGCGCAACAGCCATACAAGTTACGACTTCGATTTTGTGCTTTGTCGGTTGAGGAACACGTCTGGCATTAACAAGAGGAAGTGTTCGACTTCATATTCACAAGATGATGAAGTGCCGAAGATGAAGAAGAAGCGGGCTAACGAAGAGATCGAACAAGACATGCATGCGATCAATGTTTTTGACGAGGAAGGACGACAAGACAATTCTTGTCTAACTAGTAATTTTGTGCTTTCTGATCAAGAGAACAATGAGTTTATGGTCGGTGATTATGTTGATTATGGTTATGATGATAATGATCCGAGATTCACCATCACTGCTGACGAATTAGACGACATGTTGGCTAAAGAGCCGACCGATGGAGCAGTAGAAGCGCCTTTTCCAACAGCTTCTGCCTCAGAGGAATTGTTATTGGATAAAGAAAGGAAAGATGTGCAACTACTGGTTTCATCCGTCGTTGCCGATGGAGGAGTGGAAGATCAAGCTTTGTATACTAATATGTCAGGGGAGTTTATTCCTGAAACCCGAGAACTGCCTTTGCCAGCATCATCTGGGACTGCTGAAGATGGAACCGTAGAAGAGAAAGCTTGGGATCCAAGTTTATTAGAGCAATATTGGCTTTCTGAAACCCAAGAAGAGGAACCTCGGAATCCAAGTTTCTACAGGGATTTTATGTTTGCTGATGGTGGAGGAGTAGAGGAAGCTTATCACCCAAGTGCCTTCGACAATGTGCTCGACCAATCATTATTCGGAAGCAGCTACTTGAATAGTTATTCGTTTACGGAAGATCAGTTCATGCCACATATTTTGATGTAATTAATTTCACTACCTGCAGAACTTGGTACTGAATGAAGATTTGTAACACGATTTTCACCGGCTTTAATTTCTCCTCTTATTAATTGTAGTGTTCTTCAGTTGCCTATTGTGTTTTGTTACGGATGATCATATAAAATTATCAATGAACTGTCTCCGTTTTTCCAGTAATTTTACTTCTGATGATTTGTAAATTTGATGACCGAATAATGGAGAACTGCTTTCTTAAATTCAACTTGATTTCCTTTTCAATTTGTTCAAAACGTATAATTTATTGTCTGCAGCTAGTTATAATTTAAATCCGACTTCATTAGGCGCGAGCACAAAGCTTAATTACCGCAAGAAGTTCAAGAATGAGCAGGTTTTGGAGAAAGTAAAACTAACTCAAAGATGTAGGACAGCTGAAAACAGTTTGCAGTAGTTGCAGGTTTTGAACAAAGATTGCTCACACCAGTATGCTTACAACTTACGATATTCCATCAGGCACCAAACTATAACAGCGTCAAAGATTCTATGAATGGATGAAATTGAGATCTTCTTCCTCATCCTTCACAGTGTTCCTCATCTTGTGGGTGCAGTTCTCGAGCGAACGAGTTCTTGTCACCCAACTTGGTCTTAGCCTACTCCTTCAGAGCTAGTTGCAAAACATGAATAGCACATTTCAAATCGACTCAATTAATTGCACTGCAGAAACAAAGCATAAGCTTTTACAACACAAAGCTTGATTAACTCGAAACTTTTAACCATAAGCAGGCTTTTGAGGAAGAAAGAAAACCTTCCTTGATATGCAAGTTAGTCCAAACCTGTTTGTAAAGATAAAATGTAAAAAACAGGGGAGTAAATGCAATTCTCATCAAGCCATCAAAGCAAAAAGCAGTAAAAGTAGCAAGTGGGTAAAAAGAAGACTCTCATTCCAGTAAAAACTGTAAGAACAACAGTATTACAATAATATGCCATCAGGCAAAGATGACAATAATTCCTCTAAATTATTCAACCAAACCACAAGATCATCAAGCACTATAACTGGATGAAATTTGGTGACATAGTCAAGTCAATAATCTCAGGATAAGCACTAGTAGCTCTGCTCTTTTTCCCGCATAAACCGCCTCTGCATTGGGGAGCTGGAGTTGTCAAATCTATTATCTCGCCTCCACAAGGCCTGAGATAACTTTTGCCCGGTGACTGATCATCGTCTGTAACTGTAGTTGTCAATTGTTCCCTTACAGGATGCCTCAATTCAACACTACAGTCATCAGAAGATGTAGTACTGGTAGCCACATTCGAAGATGGAATTCTCACCGGTGATGTTATAAAACTGAATTGCTCTGTGAAATCTTCTCTTACTTCTTGACTGTCTCCATATACGTCGTTAATTGTCATTCCTGTATCATCCTGCTGATCATCTTCTGAATTATGAATTATAAAATCTGATAATGTTTCTTCCTGTAATGTGCTGTCACTCAAGAATTCATCGCATTCTTTTTCATTGTAGCACTCATAATTTCCAACTTTATTGCCGATATCATTTTGCTGATCGCCTGCTGAATTATGACCCATGATGTCCGATAATGTGTCTTCCTGTGGTGAACTACTGGTACACATATCTTCATCACATTCCCTTTCATTGCACCAATCATCTTCATTTTCGAAAATGTCATCAGACAGTTTGGTTGAGGAAGGAAGATCATCCATGGAACAAACTTTGACCTTCATCTGCTCCGGCAGGCGTGGACAGCCGACAGAATGCTTGATGTACTGGCTCAAAAAGAAGTTCACGGTGAGGTTCAAGCTGGTGATCCAAACAAACAAAATTTCACATCCCATTAGTACGAGTAAAAAAAGCATATGTGTATTCATTCACTCACAATTCACATGAAAACTATAAAACGATACCTGTGCCAGGGCGGAAGAGTGAGCATTGAGTATGCAAGCTTGATCTTGCTGACAAGTCCTCCAAGGGTTTTAAAACTTGCAGCAGCCTGCCTAACTGCCTTTGATACAGTTGGATTCTGCCAGGCCCATTCAAACTGCAATTTCCAAATCAAGTCGATATAAATCGGAAATCCTCAAACAAAAATAATCCCAACCAGGTATTAACTATTAACACATAACTGATTTCAAAATTAGTTCCAACCCAATGTGGATTCCAATCAAACTGGAGATATCCTTAAATGAAACATATTAACAACATAATTCTCAAGAAATTGGAGTTTGAAAGGTCCCAAATTCCGATTAATAAATCTTCATATAAATTTGAATCCAATAAATCCATAAAAAAATGGGGACCAAATGGATGCCAGAATTAGTACAAACTCAATGTGGGTCCCAATCAAACTGGAAACATCCTCAATTGGCACATAATTAGGATACAATTCTGAAGAAATTAGCATCTAACTTGATCCCAGTCAATCATAATTGATAAATTAACTAGATTTGGAGGGAAATAAAAATGTAGAGACCTGGAGAGCAGAAACGTTTGTTGGGAAACCATAGATGCACAAGACCATCTCCCAAGGCCGCTTTCGCTTCGTTCTCCAAGCTCCTTGCGATATTTCTCCGTTGTGCTGCCTTATTCGCCGCCGCGGATTCACTGTGAATCTGTATTCAGCATCACCCAGATAAACAAACAGTCAAATTGGAGTCACTTGTTGATCCAATTTATAAAAGAAAGCAGAAGAAAGTCTCAAAATTTAAAAAAAATTCAAACAAGAAAGTCCCAAATAAACAAACAAGCAAACAGTGAAATTGGGCTGAATTATTAATCGGAGTTCTAAACGGAAGTTTCAAAATTTAAAGAAATCAGATGGGAAATGATCAAATCAAGAATGGTATGATTACTCCGAACTGATTGGAGATTAAAAATTGATAAAAAATAATTAAGGAAATTGGGGGAAATTGGCAAAATTACCCAATATAAGTGTGGCCTTTGTAGCGAGGGCTGAGAGAGCTCAACAGATAGCAAGCAAAGAATCGACCTTCTCCTTCTTCTGCTGCTGCCATCGCCGTTAGGGTTTCTGGGATTTCTGATCCTGCCCTTTTCTTCTGCCTCATCTCTCAGACACTCTCCCTCACAAGCAGACAGAGTCACACTGAGAGGTATATTGAAATCGGAATGAATACGATTCGACCGTTGGAATATTTTACCCTTATTTGACTGTTTGAAAGCCTCGTCATTCGACGGTCGTGATCTGTCGGTGGTACTGAAAGAGCCAACAGGATCCTCTCCGGATCATTTTGGTGAAGATAGCATGGATTCGTGAATCGTGTCTGTTAATTGTATATCGTGGAATCAGTTTTTATCAAGTATTGTTTGTGTTTAATTTTAAATAAAAATATTTACAATAATTTCTGACCGTATGATGTACGATGAACGAATACGAAATCAAGTTTTTACCACGTGGCTTGCTGTTTCTTTATTCGCAAAAAGAATAAGCTGATTAGTGCCACTTCAAATACTTTTTTTTTTATATCTTATTCCATATTTGTTGAGCAAAAATTTTAAGGAGGTTATAACCACTAACTTTTATGTTTTGTGTTTTTAAACGAAGATTTGAAGGTTAAAATAACCGGAGTATCTTAAAATATCCAAAGTATTCTAGAACACTTGAGTGTATAAGTGTTTTATACTCTAAAAAATCATATAAAATGCTTTGATACAAGTTACAACACCAAATCAACTATAAATGACCTTGTTCTCTAATTTGGAACCAGAGAAAAAAAAAACCCCTTAATTTGCAATTTTCTTTTAATTAGATAGTTTTTTACTGTAACAACTACGTAATATAATAAATTCACTCATGTTATAACAAATCTCTCGCAATAACTGAAGTTGACTGCATATTTTGATACAGGTGAACTTTATCTTGATAAAAGTTGACCACCGTTTCTAACGATCATTATTCTGAATTTTTCAAGGGAGAGGGAGCTGAATCAATCAAGTTGTGGATGGATGGATCATTTGAATGTGTCACATCCTACATGGGAATGAGTCCATTAATTGATTTATTCCACTCTTACCTAATCCATCCACTTCCAACCAAAAAAGAAAAAAAGGAAGAAAAAAAGCTAATCTGTTCACTTGAATGCATCATCCAACCATTTTGAAAAAGTTTTCAGTGTACCAAAAATATGATTTAGTAAATTAAGTGTCATAAAATAATTTTTAGTATCAGCCAATTATTTTATAACATTTGATGTGTCGGGTCATGTTCTCACCCATCGGTTACCAATAGCAACCTAACATTTCGTCAAAAGGTTGGCCAATAAGGAGAAATAATGAACCCAAAAGTACAAGAAAACAATATATTCAAATCCCCAAGTCAGAAAACCTAGCACAATTTAAGCACAAAAACTAGGCTACTCAACTGTGAGTATTCACTCCATCGTTTCCGTGTAGATTGTTGGCCAAGTCCTTCTACTATATGCGGGGAATTCTATACACCAAGACTTTTAACCGTTAGATTATTGGTCAACGATATATTAACAAATATCTAACGATAAAAAAACCCAAGAGTATAGGATGCTCCGGGGAACCATTGAATTTTCGTTGATGGAACTCCTCCAACAGCTCATCAAGGAATGAAAGTACAATACCAATGTCAGGTACATAATGAGTTTACTTACTGCTAACATTACAGAAACAGAAATCCAGGCCATCCAAATCTTAAGATACCATATAGAAATTGCCAAGCCAACCTCCTATTTAGCAGTAGAGACGTCAAGAAACATTTTTTCGACAGAAAATACAAGCCCATGCTAGTGATAAGTTGCACATACAAAGTCAATTATCTGTCAGTAAGCTCAAGTAGGTCTAACATTATCCTTAAGTTTGTCATCTACACTTGGTTAGTTGGTTCATGATCCTAACATTATCCTCAGATAAACATTCCATCACAGTAATGTAATGAAGACGAAATGGTGATTGCAAAAGAAAAGAGAATGGCAATCCAACTTAATAGAAATGCGTCATAAACTCACGAATATGAAAATCTAATCCAAGCATTCATCTTTCCGATGATCTCAAGTCAAATGATCCGATACTCGTGAAGAGTTGAAGATTGAAAGAGCTCATTGCAACAAAGGCATTACTATTTTCAACACAGACGACATCAACTAAGGGAACAACAGCTATCGGATTTGAGGTCGGCAACACAGACACAGAGGGGCAGATACAAGAAGAGAAGCATTAACGAGCAAACCACTATACAAAAGCGTCATATTCCAATTCATTTGACGGAAAAAATTACACATTACAAGCAGAGCGCATCAACAGTCTGCAACCAGAATACCAGAAATGTAGAATCTTGGCCTAAATAGTCACATAGCAAGCATGCAAAAGAGAAGACAAAGAATCCACATATCAAATAGCAGTAATATGAATGGTATCACAACACTCCCTTCCAGATGCCCTAACACTCGTCAACAAACATTAGTTCATAGGATACGACAGCAGCATTGGTTACACATGTGCATGTGGGCATGTAAGAGAAAGATTATCTATATTGGGCTGAAATCGCAAACTCAATTAACCATAAACCAGCAGCCATAGCAACCAACAATTTCCATTATCCCTAACTGAGGAAAAACACAGAAAATCCATCACCATAAACAGACAAATGATCCTTACATTTGTCCATGCAAGCGTGTATACCAAACTTCGACATTCTAAATGTGCGTTTCATAAAATCCTCCCTCGGCCTTTTCATTAACATCAAGTATTGTATCTATTCTAATCGATTAATGAAACTCGAATGGATTAAAGCAGGAGACTTTCTTATATACTGACAACATGCTCTCTTTATAAATAGCACTGGCAAGGTAAAGTATAATGTATGAAAGCTGCCAAAGTTCGCAAGCCTTAGTTTTATAGAGGTGGATAATGTCTTAGTGAAATTTCTCCACACCACATTTTATTAGATAATACAGAAACCAGAACCAGATAGTGTAAAATACCAATTTTACAATACAAATTGGATTGACATTGTTTCTGAATAGTAGTAATTACAGCTACAGCACACCATTTGCAAACATTATACAACATTTCAGATTTTTTTCAACTGGATCCTTCCAAAATTACAACATCTTAGATTCATACGAGTCAATCTCAAACCTGGACTCATGTGCTATTCCCATCAATTACAGCATCAATCCGACTGCTTCGCTGTCGCCGGCGACGACAAATGCCTCCAGAGGTAGCGTCCGCTGGCCATGTCCATGACGGTCCAGAACCCGGATTCCACGGCGGAGCGAACCTGCAGAAGCACACAAAAAGAAGCAAAATTTGTTAAAACGGAGAGAAACCCAGAAGAAAAAAGCTGAAATTGGGTAAGAATTGAAGGGGGAAATGGATTGGGAACCTTGGAGAACCGGTCGGGAGATTTGTTGGGGTTTTGGAAATGGTGGGTTTCTTGTTCATCTTGCGGCGGTTCCAATTTGGGGTCGTCGGATTTGAGGTTTCTGAGGACAAAGAAGCCGGCGAGGGTGGCGGAGAGGAATATCAGAATCAGTCGGAGGGGACACATTTCTCCTTCTCAGTCTCATGCACAGAGAAAGAGAGGAGAGAGAGGGTTAAGAAATGTGTGTTGGTTATGAAAAGGGAGGGAGGGAGTAGGAAGGGTGCAGTTGAAGAATGCCAATGGTGAGAGGGAATGGTCAATTTTATTTTTTTTGGTTAGGTCATGAATTAAACTAATTCAAAGTTGGGAACTTTGGATCCATTGCGATAATTGCATTTGACCTGACACACACACACATGTCTCTAATTTATTTATTTTTAATTGCTTGAAGATGACTTTAGGGATAAAGATTACTTGGGGAATCGAGGTTGAGTGCTTTTAATCAGAATTCTGCTCCGGACCTTAGTGTCCGGAGTTTAAAGATCAAATCATCTGGGTCACTAATTGGTGTGTAAAAAAAATCAGAACTATTGGTTTTTTGTGGTGGACCAAGAAAATAAGTTAATAGGAATTGTTGAATTCAATTTGTGCGGCCTAGATGAATTGATTCCCAAGCTCCGGACATTAAAGTCTGGAGCGGATCCAATTCCCTTTTAATCAACTTAGTTAATCTTTTTTTTTTCTTTCTTTTTTTTTAACTAGAATTGAGTTTTTTGGGTGGATTTATAGTTAAAATTGTTTATGAGATTGCATAACTTCTTAGACAATGAAAATCGATAAAATTGATTCATAAATTTGTCTAAATTATTTTGGTCATTCGGTAAAAAATCCGTCAATATCCTAGCAAAGTAAAGGGGTTAAAATTATTCTTAAAAAGTTTAACAAACTCAAGAACTACTTCTAATTTTCCATTAACTTTCATTGTCACAAATCAAAATAAAGAGTAAAATCAATCTCAAAGTCCACTTTGGACAAAAAGGACCGCATAAATTATTTTAACATTTGCAATTACAACTCCCAACTCTTGGTACATTATCCAATAAAGTCCACACCATGTTGCATTTGCACTGGTTTCCCACTATCCTTTTTAAATGATCAAGCGATAGTGCAGCCGCCCGATAGCGCAGCCGTTGATAATGACAGTGGAACTCACGATCATCAATGGCTGCACTATCGTCGTGACCGGCGACTGACGATAGTATGTTAAGGGCATAATTCGAGAATGCGTGATCCATGGCTGCATTTTGCACCATTTGCACCAATCAGCCGAAAAAAGCCTTTCAAAATTATCTTTAAAATGTCTGCGATCAAATGGTCCTATAATCTGTAGAACCTTCAACTTCAAAACTTCAAAAAATAAATAAAGCTAGAATCTACAAAACTAATTCTCATTTAACTGCTCAATCTGTGGAGGCGAACAATCTGCGTGCATCCGGCATCTCCATGAGTTGGGGACCTTCGGCTTCCAAGCCAGAACAATCGTACAAGCAGCCCGCCACAGCCAAGAAGTACATAACCACCTAACATAGATGATTTCACAATATTAAGAAAGAACTTGAATCCGCCCCGGATGAAGAGCTAATGGTATGACATAACAATTGGTTCTAGAAGCAAAATTTACCTGACACTACGTATTAGACTTTGGCAACACGAGCAATCTTTGCTAGCACTGTTCTTAAACTTCGAATACCAGCTCCAGATTTTGAGCTCACCATCACCTGAAATAAGAACCAAATCCGGAGTGATTACATCATTTTATGAATTGATACACATAAATAGTCTGCTTGTGCTTATCAACTGATCAAAGAAAAGCATACCGCAGGTTGGACCAAAGACTTATTTGCTTTCAGACTCTGAAAGATCAAATATGTTGTATTGAAAATGTTAGTCTTAAGGAAGAAAATCTACTTATATGCTATATATTGTCAGCATAAATAAGCCACACTCACCTCTTCAATTTGCATTGCACGACGTGCCACATCAATTGGGAAAACTGTATCCGTCTTCGTCAATAAAATCTGATATTTAGTTTCAGCCCTGTAAATCAAGTAATAAACATCATAAAAAAAATTGAGAGCGAGCCATACAGTTCCAGAATGCACATAACAAGTATTTCAGCGTGCATTTGTATATATATACGAATACCAAACTTGAAGATAATAAAGGTGTGATTGCTTCCACTGTGGTAATCCCAACAGTCATTAAAATAGTAGTTTTATAGAAGTGTCTACTGGTACCTTTCCATCAAGTCAATGAGTTCACGATCCCTTGGCTTCATTCCCCATTTTGTGTCAATAAGTAAGCACACTCGTTTTAGACCAACTCTTGTCGAAACATACTCCTTCACCTACAAATTTCAAAGCGTCCAAGAAAATAATTATATTGGCGTATATAAGAGTTAGACTGATTCCACTGTAGAAAAGAAAAGAACTTAAAGTTGTTACTCACAAGCTCCACCCAAGCATCCTTAACTTCTTCTTTAGCATAAGCAAAGCTGTACCCTGGCAAATCAACCAGGCAGAGCTTTGATCCTAGATTGAAGAAGTTAATAGTCTGCAGAAAAAGCACATTTGTCATCAACAAACTGAACAGCTAACGAAATCATAGCAATAAAGCCTATTTTGTAACCTGAGTAAGACCAGGCTTGTCTGACGTTCGTACAACACCCCATTGTCTAGTAAGTGCATTAAGTAGTGATGATTTTCCAACATTTGACCTCCCTGAAAAAGCAAATGGAAGCCAACAACATCACTCATTGTCTCTTATCACAATAAAAGTTCTGATCAAACCATTGACATACTTAAGATGATGAACTCATAAATCAGATCAGAATTAAACTACTAAGAAAGGGATACAAAAGTAGAGCTAATTGGATTGCATCGAGGGAAACAAAACACACCTGCAAATGCAATCTCTGGAAGATCAGGAGGTGGAAATGATGATGAAACTTTTGCGGCGGCAAAAAATGTCAATTTATTTCTAAATATCTGTAAAAGTAGTAAAGGTTCATATTAATGCGATTCCATAAAACAGTAAACAGAGAGTCACCCTAACACTATATTGATTTAAGCTTGTTCTGAAAAATATATGAAAATTGAGATGTATAAACATACATTTTCCTCAATATTCTCTCTTTCTGAGCTGGTGGAGAAAGGAATATTATCCAATGGGGCAGAAAGTTCAGTGTTGTAGCCTGCCCTCCTCAACTCTATCAAGCGTCTACGACCCAACAACTTTAAATAAATAAAAAACAAGAGTTATATTTCAAGAATTGAAAGGTTAGAAAATAGAGAGAGTCTCCATACTTAGAAACATAAAATCGAAAAGCATATATCCCAAACATCAAAAGACCTGTGCATACAAATTACATTATCTTCCACATAAGTTAGGATTGAGGAACTTGGTTGTATTGCACGAAACTGTGCATTTTTTGAGATTTCAGCTTTTTCCTCCTCATCTTTTTCCTTCTCCTTTTTGCTTTCTGGGGAACACGAAAAATACGAGGTGTCAGGAAAATGAAAAACTCTACATTTAGTTAAAAAAGTAAACACAAAAAATACTAGTAGTAGTGATACAAATTCAAATTATACAAAAAAACGGAAGTAATTGATAAACTGACCGTTTATAACAATAGTATCATCAAATCTTTTATTTGAGATATCATGAGGATCTAATCGAATTCGCTTCCTCTTCTTTGGCTGATCATCTATCACCCCTGATTCTTCATTCAAAATTTTCTTATCCAGCTTAAATTTGTTATGTTTCTTCAGTGCACTAGCCTGACCACCATCGGTATTAACAGATTCCATCTTATCGCCCTCCTTATATTTGGTTTTACTGGAAACTTTTGCACCTCTATCCTTAGATGAAAAACGTTTATTTTCAGAAGTAGCATTCTCTAATCCATTAGAAACCCAGATAGAGCGAGGATGCCCAGGAGATTCACTTGCGTTCTTTTCATTTCCAAAACCATCCTTACTTTTGGTTTTATTGGAAACTTTGGGACTCCTAGGAGAAAAACGTCTAGTTTCAGAATCAGCATTCTCTAATCTATTAGAACCCCACCTAGAGCGAGAACGCAAAGGAGATTCACTTCCGTTCTTTTCATAACCAAAACCATCCTTACTTTTGGTTCTATTGGACTCTCTGGGACTCCTACGAGAAAAACGTTTAGTTTCAGATTCAGTGTTCCCCAAATCATTAGAACCCCACCTAGAGCGAGGACGCAAAGGAGCTCTAGTATCGTTCCTTTCACTATCAAAACCATCCCTTACTTGGTTCGGTCCTTTCCTAGAAAAAGACTTCCGATAAGATGCCTCTCCATTTCCAGATGACTGAGAATCCCGATCTGTGTCTTGGTCACCATAGATTCTCTTCCTTCTCCTATCACCATTCATGGTTTTAGAATCGTCCCTTTTATTAAGATCTCCACGACTCCCTTCTTCAGAATTATGAAACTTTATCCCCTTCTTATTAAAGCTCCCCTTCCTATTATCATCGTCCCTTTTTCCATCACTGTGAAACTTGGGCCTTCCAATAGATGCTTTGAGTTTCTTATTGAGCTTAAACCTTAATTTAGCCTCTGCAGACATGCTCTAACCACTAGCACTCAATTAAATACCCCGAATTCTCAAAAATCGAACCCACCCAGCAACAACTTAAAATATTCAGAAGCCAAAACCAATCCCAAAATTACAAGGCAAACCTCCTATTTTAGCACACACTTCAGAGCACCACCCTGAATATGCTGAAATTCAAGCAGATGTATGAATCCGACCTACAAAACATACGCAAAATAAACAATAAATCCCATTTCCAGTAGCAATTTAAGCAAGAAATTACACTCGATAGATAAATTCCATCAGAAAGTTTCACAATTTAATTGCACAAAGTACCACCTACAAAGACAAAGAAAAGGCATTTGCAATAAATGAATAAAAATAGAGAGGCTATGTTTGTTTCCATGGATTTGGCATTTGAATAGGGAGATTCCCACGCCGAATCCATCGTTTGGACACCGTCACTTGGAATGTAATTCAATACCGAATGTGCCCAGTTGCCGGATTCGGATAAAGCAAGGAACTTGAAATGTGAAATTTCATTTGGGACTTACCAGACTCCTCCTTTCGACCAAGCCTGAAGCCTCTCAAAGGCGCTGTAATCGCTGCAAAGACCGAATTGGGGACTTGGGATTTGGAGCAGTGCTTCAGCAATCAGCGCCAGTTCTCTCTGTAAAACGAGTGTTTGGCATGGACGCTTAAACCCTAAACCCTGATTCAGAAGTAAGGAGTGTGAGTGACGACTGCTCACATTGTTTACGGCCCGTTGGATTTACAAATTGGGCCATTTGAGAATGAAATTCTCATACGCATTACAACACTAAAGAAGAACTAGCCTAAAATGTGGAGTCGTGCTTGTTTAATTAAACGATCTAATTAAACAAGCACGACTCTATATTCTCGTGCAAATTAAAAGAAAATAAGATTTGATAAAAGTGAGACAAGGACAAATATAAGTTGTACCATGTTATGTAATTGTTCTTTTCCCATATGCCCCTATAGCCAAGGAGAAATTATTGGTTTGGCACTCCGTACCACGTCAACCGTACGACACTCCTCACAAGACGATTAGATTCTCTAAATTTAATTTATACAGTAAAAGGAAATCATTGCATTGCCTATTGCATGAACGAGGGTTGTCAAGAGTACAAAATTCTCCGCCATCACAAGCATTGGTGGAGCTACGATTTTAACCCTAAAGAGGCCTAGAAGTGTAAATCGGAAACGCTCCCCTAATCTTGCAAAAATTACTCTGACATGTGGTGAACAACCTACCACCGTCATTTGTATTGTGTCATCCTCATCATCCTCTTAGTTAAACCTAAACCCTAAGCCTCTCTAAGTTTCTTCCTCTCTCCCTCTTCCTCAAAGCTCACAAGCAACGAATTACCTAAACTCCATAGGAGCCACCAACCTCAAATCAAATCCGATAAAAGTAATTAAAGTAAAAACATCGGATTAGGGCCCTGAATCTATGAAAAAACCTTGAAAATCATAAGTATTACACTACACTTTTATGCGTAAAAAATATCAGACTAAACCTAAGACAATCCTTGCTCCTTCGTGGCTCCGCCTCTGATCACAAGTTTGATAAACTCATTACTGATTTTACCAAACGTGAAAAATAGGTACCACATAATCATTCAATTCACGAGCCAATGACCAAAAAAAATAAAAATAATAATAATACATATTTTGTATGGTTGAGAATACGAATTAGGTTGGAATTGGGTGGTCCTCAAACTGGACAGATCTATAATTTTCTCCTTGATAGGCGACTAGAGGTTTCATTTGCTTGTGATTCCTCGAGCTCTTATTAGACAAACACAACTCCATATTCACATGGATAAGATAAAAGTAAGACAACGATAATACTATACTATGCACATATTCACATAGATAAGACAAAAGTAAGACAACGATAATACTATACTATGCATTTGTTCTTTTGCTAAGGAGAAATTCTTGGCTCAGCACTCCAAACCACGTCAATCGTCCGACATCTCTTACTAAAAGACCTGACTCACTCTATTTGGTCTCAATTAAGTGTGGTACCCTATATACACGTCCACACAAAAATTTCTTTTGATTAAGCTTCATTCTTTCGTCATAGAATCTAGAGCTAGCTTCCTCCCAACTCTATTCTCCCAATTACCCTCTATTCTTTACTTGAATTGAGAGAAATGATAATGGGATTATATGCATTCATTCTCTGTCATCTCATGATTTTGACATAACATTTTATAATATTGAAGCAACAATTGACGTTAAACTGTAAAATGGCAGAAAAAGCAATTTAAAAAAAAAAAAAAATTGCTTTGCCATTTCTCCTTGAACTTATTTGTTTCATCATTGATGCCCATAATTTTGTTTATGTCCCTTCTTGTATCATTGCGTATAATTGCTGGCTGACCTAATCACTTTCTTGATGAATTATTGAAGCAATTAACACAAAACAAGGCATCAAAACGTCACTCCAACAAATAAAATAAATAATAAAATGATGCATAGCACTGTGTCACATGAAACTGGGTCCTAAAATCTAGCAAATTGGCAAATATTCCAAGTTTCCAACCAGTCTGGACCAAACAATTGGTCCGGTCAGACTACCGCATGTAATTTTTTAATCATTTTGCCCACAATTTACAGCTAGGCTACCAATGTAAATCAATTTAAAACTTGGTAGGCCATTCCAATATGTGAACATCACGTTTAACAAATTTGAGCTGGGATTCAGATTTTCTTGCTATCGTGTTTATTTATTCGGAATGGACAAAATCATGAATTGAAAAAGTTATGAACGAGAAAGAAAATAAAAATGTATGTAATCAGCCAGCCCTAACCAATCAAAATCCTTAATTGATAGACTTTTTCATTACGAGTTTTCCGGTGTTCAATCTCAGTTTTTGTTGTGAGACACTTCTAGTTTTAGTTTCGTACAAGCAGTTAGAAATCAAAACTTTATGATCACATTCTAAATAAATAAACATGTCATTAGACCAACGACAAAGAAATTAATATGAACAGGGAAATACAAACACAGAAATTGAAATCATAAAAAGAATGAATTAATACAATTATACAAGATGCATTGCAAAAAGAGTCAGAGTTTTGATTCGATTTGAATCTAACCCTTCATCCTCTGTTGATGAGGCCTATCAAAGGCTACATATTATCACCTGTACATACACATATATCCTCTGACTAATCCCAGCATTAACCCCAGATTACAAAATCGGCTTGTAATCCTGTATTTTTATTTATTTCCCAGTACAAACACAACAAAACCATCACCAATTTTTTTTTTTATTAATTACTTGATTAATTTTAATTGCCACTCCAGAAAACGACCTGTCGTTCGACACCGACGATCAACATTCGTTGACTGGGCAAGGGAGCGAGGAGGAAGAAGACGACGGAGTTGATATGGACGATGAGATGCTTTGATCATTTGGGCAAATCAGATAAGGCCTGAGCTTGTTCTTCCACATCTCCTTGAACGGCGCGGCGTCTCCGCCCGTCCTCTTGGCCTCCACCACCACCAGATTATCCGTCAATCTGTAAACCTCCACAGCAATTGATAAATTTCCATTCTGCCCTTCCATCTCCAATCCCCAATCCTTCTTCCTCCTCACCCTCAACTTCTCCGCCTTGGCAAACTCGGCCACTCTCTCCATCACCTTCTCCACCGTCTCCCCCGATATAAAGCGCTCGCCGTCCTCCGCAGGGCTGCTGCTCGACGACTCGAACAACCCGGACAGGTCCAACCCGGCCGAGAACGAAATCAAATCGAACGCGTTCAGGCTCGTCACGCCCTTCTGCTCCTCCTCGCCGCCGATTTTGGCGTCGTCCATCGAACAATCGTCGTCGTAGAATTTGATCTCCTTGCACCCGCCTTTTCTGAACCACGGGTCCTTCAAAATCTCGTCGATCGTAATCCGGGTCGCCGGGTTGGTATCCATGAGCCGACCCAAAAACCGCTTCAGATCCGCCGACATCCATTTCGGGCACCGGAACTCGCCCTTGTAAATCTTCTTATACATCGCCATCAGATTGGGGTCGTTGAACGGCAAATATCCGGCGTTCAAAACGTACAGTATCACGCCGCACGACCACACATCCACCTTCGCGCCGTCGTATCCCTTCTTCGTCAAAATCTCCGGCGCCACGTACGCAGGGGTCCCGCAAAGCGTGTGGAGGAGCCCGTCGGGTCGGATCTGGTCGGCCACGGCGCTGAGCCCGAAATCCGAGACCTTCAAATTCCCGTTCTCGTCAACCAACAAATTCTCGGGTTTCAAATCGCGGTGGTAGATCCCGCGGGAGTGGCAGTACCCGACGGCGGAGATGAGCTGCTGAAAGTATTTCCGGCTGAGATTCTCCGAGAACCGCCCCTTCGACACCTTGGCAAAAAGCTCACCGCCCTTGACGAACTCCACGACGAAGTAGATCTTGGTCTTGGAGGCAAGGACCTCGTAGAGCTTGACGATGTTGGGGTGGCGGAGGCGGCGCATGATGGTGATCTCGCGCTTGATGTTGGACATGAGGTTGGTGCCGGTGAGCTTCTTCTTGTTGATGACTTTCACGGCGACACTCTGGCCAGTGAGGACGTTGCGGGCGTGGTAGACTTTGGCGAAGGCGCCGCACCCGAGGAGCTTGCCGAGCTCGTACTTCCCGAACAGGGCATTGTCGGGGATACGCTGCTGCTGCTGCGGCGGCGCAGGCACCAGCAGCGGCTGTCGTTCTTCGCTCCCCGGCATCATGGGATGCCGAGATGAGATCGAACCGCGGTAATCGTGTCGGTCAGGGCTGTGGGTTTTGATAGCTTGGAAGAGAGAGAATTTGGGGATTTTTATTTTTGTCAGAAGGAGGAACGTTGGGAGTTTTAATTGGAACGAGGAGGAGTGGGAGGAGAGAAAAATATGGAGAGACTTTCGGTGGAAGCATTTTAACTTAAAGGGGGATATTTTTCCATACGCGGGAGAGTAATTTTATGGTTTTTTAGTTAAATAGGCAGCTTGTCATAATTATTTACTGTGATCTCATAAATTTAAAATCTATAGAAATTGCTTCTGTAATTAATTAGATAACATTTTGGTTCTTCTGGAAAATTCTCTATTAGTTTGAAAAAAACCACCCATTCAACGT
Organism: Pyrus communis; assembly: GCF_963583255.1. Lineage (NCBI taxonomy): Eukaryota > Viridiplantae > Streptophyta > Magnoliopsida > Rosales > Rosaceae > Pyrus > Pyrus communis. The sequence goes on along the minus strand of NC_084816.1, from coordinate 3,701,540 downwards.
TTTTGGGATAATGATAAGAAGATTAAATTTACAAAGTCAATGACGTGTCACTAATAAAATTGAGTATGTTTATTAATGTTTAAGTAATAATCTAATATCATTTATTATTACGATCTTATGGTATTCCTCTTCACTTATAAGTGAGAGGTTTTAGATTCGATTATCGTCAAATGCGAGTTTGAACCACATTATTCCTAACTCATTGTGAGACTAAACTCATCTCATTCCCTTTAGTATAAATAATATTATTTGTTAAAAAAAAATAATAATCTAATCATCTACTTTCATATCATTTAGTTTACAAACTTTTATTTACGCATTTAGTTTCTCTCGTATTAACTTTATTTAAAGAGGATACTTTCTGTTGAATTTAAATCTCATGAATTAAAATAAGAAATCATGTGAATTTTAAAAACTATTTTAAATAAAAAAAACCTGATTTTATTTTTTGTACCAAACAATAATTTTGTTCGGTTTTTATTTATTCGGGGTTTGCTGCGAGACCAAAATTAAAAAATAACAAAAGACGGTTTTTTGTTTGAATTTGTTTTATTTTATTAAGAAAAACAAAATAATATTTTTTTAATAAGTGGTAGGCAGGACTTGTCTGGAAAAGTAATTGCCGTACACGTGTTGTAGGTTTTGTGAATAGCTTGACGAAGGAGAGAGACGGAGGTTGGGGGCCCAACACGGCAGTTCTGTAGAATACTGACACGTCGTGCCGTCCGCGTTAGTACGTTAACTCCAACGTGCACGTGAAAAAAAAAAAAAAGTGCCTTCGGTAAGAACACTTGCTTGGCTACCTCTCTACCCGCCGAAAAATAGAATATTTACACACGTGTGGAACTGTAATTCCAAGGTAAATTATTCTTTTGACGCTTGTCGGAAGTATATTTTTTTTTAGGCTTGGAGACACGTTTTGCAATTTTTTAGGGTTTTAAAATTTCAACGCTTAGTTTTACACGTGAAGTGAATTTGACCTTGTAGTTCTAATTGTATTCAAACCTTTTGTTTGCTTAATTTGTATTCGAGAACAACTCGAGCTCATCTTGAAACCTATTGCTTTTGGGGAAGTATATTTTTTTAGGCTTATACACACGTTTTGCATTTTATTTTGGACTTTAACGAAAATCTTATGATGCTGTTGATTTTAACGAAAAATTAAATTTTTACACTAAAAAAATCAATCTTGGTACTATTCACTTTATCCTTTATTTTGTCATTATCGTTAAAACTCAAAATTTTCAAATCGTTTTCATTAGCTTTCTTTTTTATTATTTTAGGGTTTCGATCGAGTTGCTTACTAGGGGAGGGCCAGGTTCGAGTTTTTCTTTTGGGGTCCTCGTGTGATGGGAACCAGGCAAACAAAGGGTATGAATGTGATTAGAAAAACTATTAGGTTAGTATTTTTATTAACTTGTACCACTCGTTTGATAATTTTTTTTTTTTTAATTTATGATTTAACTTTTTTTTGTTAGTTGGATCAAGAAGTTAGATGAAAGATGGTGGGAGAAATTTAGAAGAAAAGACAAAGAAAGACACAAAATGATAGCTAAACACCAAATACTTTTTACGATTTTATTTTCATTCCTTAATTTTTATTTGAGTGCGTGGCAACAAAGGTTTATGAACTCTGCCTCATATTTAGTTTTTGTTCCTAAACTCTCTTATTAATTTCTCCCGTTCTCTAACTTAACTTTGTATTGTATGAGTGGTCATTCCGTCAAATTTAAGAGTGTAGTGGTCTTTTTATACATAAAAAAAATTAATTTATTTTAAAAAGCGAAAAGCTTGTGCTTATGATCAGGACTATTTATATTAAAAATCACTATGTAAGATCATCTCTACAAAAATCAATTAAAACTTAAATCTTTTAGTCAATTCTTAAGGAGTTTTAATCATAAGCACAAAATTCTGTAGAAAAGTAACGAGGTATTTTATAAATGAGTTCTTCCTCAATCTTTGAGCCACATCTTTCTCTTTAAAAAATTATTTTTTATTTTTATATTGTGGATAAAATTTCTACTTTATCCATCAACTTAAGAAAAGTTGACAGAACTAATGAAAAAGACTACTAGTACAACACATGACATAATTCGACGACTAAAGACGAAAATTAAACTCATGGTATAAATAACCTTTGCTACAATTCAGCCTTTTTATTTCTTCCTCCTCTTCATCATCCTTTTTCATTCACCTTTCTCCTAAGACATAAATAGTTGATTAAAAGCTGAAAACCATTAAAATTTTAGTTTTTATCCAAAATTTTCAAACCATACATTTATGGGTTCAAAATTAATGATGAAAATTGCGAAAATTTTCGAATACGCTTTTAAAAATATCCAAAATTTTAAAACCATACATTTACGGGTTCAAGTCAAATATTGAATTATATAATGTTAGAGTGGAACACACTAGAATTTTTCTGGACCATGTAGGCAGACTTTAAGGACAATCTTATCCGGTATGTGGTAGAATTTCTACCGTAGAAAGCATGAGAACCTTCATGGATGAAGGTTTAGGTGTTGGCCGTCTGGGTTGCATGTTTCCCACTGTACACGACCATCTGAAATGATGCAACATATTTTGAATATCGATCTGTAAAGGACAACAATATGTGTCCCCCTTCGTGGCATGATGCATTAATATCCCGTGATACAATCTAGGACGGTCCTGGCCTGTGGATGGATGTCCTTAGACCTGGTTTGGTACTGAGGTGATTCTGAAAAAAACTGCTATAAAAAAAAGCTAAGAGCTGTTTTTGTGTTTGGTAAACACTCAGCTTCAGCTTTTTTTCACAGTTTTGGATGAAAAAAAGCCAAAAACAAGAAGCTGCAAAACCCAGCTTTGAAAAACCGGTTTTTTTTACATCTGTTTTACATAAAAGTTTACCAAACACTCTAATACTGCTTTTTTTTTTTTTTTCAAAAGCACTTTTACAAAAAAATTTACCAAACACTTTGCTGCTTTATTTCACAGCTGCTTATTCTCACAGCACAGCAGAAGCAGTTTTTTTTCAAAGCACAGCAATACCAAACCAGCCCTTACTCAGTTAACCCTCCTAATCTCTCTACTCTTCTATACCATCTTATTTGAACGGTCACGGTTAAGCTACGTCAACATTATATATTGATTTTTTTTATAGAGATAATAAGACAAAAAAGCAATGTATGAGATGAGGGGATGGGAATAGGAGGATAGATAATCCTTCTCTATTTTTTACTTCTTGCTAATGTTAATGTTAAAAGAACAGTTTCAGTCATGGAATTTTAACGGAATCGATTAAAAGTTTGAATAAAAATCAATGAATAAATGATAAAATGGTTATTTGATAGAAAGATATATTTTATGGTATTGGTTTACTTTGAAGTCTTTGCTCAGCCCCAACATTTCTACCTTGCCTCGAGCGCTAGGGAAGTATACAATGGACCAGATGTACCTGGTTGCAATTAGATGTAGGAGAGAAGTTAGTTTAGGAGCCACCGCAAACGTTTAGGTAGGCAGCGCTTCGAGAAAGACCATAAATAAAAAAAAGAAGGATTAAAGCATATGTTTGATTGCAAAAGGGAAGACTCAGGGGCGAAGCCCTGGATTGAGCTTCTTTTACGTACCTCGGGGTTGGATAATCTATCAAATGATGATTAAGTGTGGAGGATATTGATAATGAAGTTGTTATGCAACACTTTCAAAACATGAAAACGTGTCGAGGGATAGTGGATGTATTGTATGAAAAATCTTATGGATTAATATGTAACTATTTTGTTTAGTAAATTCTTAAGTTGTTTTTAATTTGTTACTTTGTTGTTTGAGAATGCCCTATCTATACAGATTTCTGACTTTGTTTATGAAAACAATGTATGTGTCATAAATAGAAGTCGTTGAGAAAAATACTTTACTTATAATTATCAATTCATTCCAAATCAATCAATCAATCAATACAATTGGGATTTCGTGATACAACTAAATGCGATGTAGGGTGCCTAACCGAACTTGAACACCAAAAAAGTTTTGAATTAGGAGATATGAAGTATGAGTGGAAAGGAATTTGAGTGTTTAATAAATCTTTAACTTGTTTGAGAATTAGCGTGTTTAACTTCATCTTTTTTTAAGAGAAACAAGACACAAACAACATAATTTTGGGTCGTGTCAATTTAAAAATAATAATTAAATGTCTCTTTATCTCATTTGCCTTAACCAGCATAAGGAGCAGCAGCCAGCAAGCCATGCCCCCATGATGGCTTCGCGACTGCCTCCATCACTAAGAAAGTGTTCACACCTTTTTTTTTCTAGCTAGATTTTACCGAGTAGATGATCATAACATGTCACCTAATTTGGTTGCTTAACTTCGATTAGTACTTCAAATACAAGCTTAGCCAACAATTGACCATTATATTATATTTCATATATTATTAAGTTGCTAACACTCTAAAAATTCATTTTGCACTTTTTAAAAGCATATATTTTTTTTTAAATATAAAAATTCAAAATAAAAAATAAAAAGTTTAAAGGATCAATAACAATTTTTGTATATTATATTATATTCCAATGTCAATAACGAGTTGCCACGATTAGAAACAAAACCTTCTTCACGTCAAAGGCAACAATGACAAGTTTTTTCTTCTTTTATTTAACAACCGATATTATATACATTAAAAGAAAAAGAGTGAGTTTGTTTTAAAATAGACTAGCAATAACGTGATTCAATTTACCTTTAGCGCATAACACCTTTCATGTAAAGAATAATAGCATTATACCGTAGTACAAAATGACAATAACGACAGGGTTTACTAAGTTAATAGATATTTGATTTAAATATAATACGACTAATTAGCAGAAATATTGAATGGCTAAAGCACCTTGACCAGATGTAATGTCAAGGGTCAATTAATTGGGACCAACGGAAATATTGAACGGTTAAGAATTAAACGACAGCTTTAATTTATTTTGAAATGCATGGCTGCCATTGATCTGACAAAAACCAAACTAACGACTGATCAGGAAGCAAACTTAGCTTATACTCCAAAGCTACAAGAGCCAGTGGATAATAGTCTGACAGAGATTACAGAGCGTGGCATAGGCACTACAATCCCTTTCTTTAAAGAAAATTCATGTCCGATTTCTGTCTCAATCCATTAAGGTCAGATAGTTCACACCGCTACATAGCGTCACTCAATGAAGTTATATTATACCACACAGTGATGGAGGGTGCATATTGGGACCAAGTTGGTTCCAGAATTACTTAGAATCTGAGAAATATATATGTGAAGGTATTTCAAGAACTTTCTAAATATTTGGTACGTGCCATTTTTGTATTCACCAGGTGTTTGACGAAATGCCTCTTGCAAGTTGCATTTACAACTCTCGACAAATTTTCTCAATAACACTCATTATATTGCTTCGGCATATGTGAATATCTTTTGACATGTGCAGAACCTGGTTCGGTAGACGATAACAAACCCCACCAAGTGTTCAATGAAATGTTTCAGTGAATAAATTGAATTATTTTTGCTCGTTTTGCGCTCTGTTTCTATCTAAAAAACTTAAACCTTTAACACTGGGACCTCCCAAGGTTTAAATTTTGGATTCATCACTGATACCACATATATCTATTTAATCTTGTTTGGTCTCTACAACTGGTTGAAATGGATGATTAAATGTATTCAAAGTTATGTTGAAGAATGAAACAAAAAAAATTACATCCAACTTGAAGGAATAAGATAAATTACTTTAAAGAAATGCCATTCTATCTTACACCCGTTCTCTCCAAAAAAAATGGTAGGATTATAAACCTTATCGTCTATTTATATGAGAAACGATATTTAGTAAATATTAATTAGTATCAACCTTGTCCTCCATTTATATTTGACCATAATTTATATTTTAAAAGAAAATTAAATGTTTTACCTTTTCAATTATATAATGAGAAGAACATATTGTACATTTATGTTTAAAATTACATGTTCACATTTCTCCAATAACATGAGTGTATTATGCATGTTTGTTGTTCAAGCCAATTCCTTCCAACAAGAAAAACTAATTCAAACTACTAACTAAAAGAAAGATAGGACTTCTTGTAAAATTTAATCTTAAATTCCATATTTTATGAAAAATAGAATATACAAATTTTGGGTCCAGATATATATTCCAACTATACATGTACCCTCAATTGAATGTTGTAATCCAAAAGACAACAATATTAATGGTTTACTCTATGTAAAAACTAATGCTCGTTTGAAAATGCTTTTAAAATGACTGAAAGTACTTTTAGCGAAAATGTTTTCGGATTCTAAATACACTTTAAGTGCTTCATGCAAGAAACATGTAACTAATACTTCTTGTATAAAACACTTACTTTTTCAAAATTTATTTACATTTTATTAAGGATTAATTCAAAAACTATTTTCACTAGAAACGCTTCAACCAACCCTTTACAAACACAAGCCATTGTATGATAAGAAATACAAAAAAACATGAAATCATAACCTAAACAACCCTGGTCAAGGCAGTATCTCTAAGCAAAGCTTCTGCCGCTCTCTTTCCCGACACCAACGCCCCATCAAATGTGGCAGTCGTCCAATGGTCACCGCATACATACACACCCGACCCGACCCGAGGGTTTCTCTTCGAATCGAGCGGCGGACATTGGTTTGGTTGTGCAAATTTAATTCGATACGTTCTCAAGTGTCTCCAAGATCCCACCATTGATCCCCCAAACCAGCCAGAGAGCTCACGAACAACTTCAGTCGTCAGATCATCATCCGTCACATCCTCAAAACCTCCGACAAGCGATACCGATACCAAAGCCTTCTCGGGTGGGCCGTAAGATGGAGCTACATTGGTTGCGAAAAACATGTTATTCACAATGCCCTTGCCCGACCCGTTAAGAAACAAAACCGGATCAGAAACCGGAATGTTGGCCCGGTCTGCAGTGAAATACAAACAAACTGTACTTCGAGCCGGTTTGGTCCGGACCAGTCCATTTATCCTTCCCGCCAAAAGCTTATCCGCTTCCGGTTGCTCAACTGCCACTATCACTCCAAACTCGCTTCTCAAAACCTCTCCGCTCTCCAATCTCACCCTTGGCGACGAAGACTCGTCGCCGCTGAAATCAATCGAAGCGACTCGGGAGTTGAGAACGATCGAATCAGAGGGCAATTTCGCGGCCAATTGCTGTGGGATGGCGCCAATGCCGTTGGATGGGAGAGTGTTGTCGCCGAGGGCGAGACACTTGAAGATGAAATTGAACAATCTGGAAGTCGTTTCGAGCTCTTTGTCGAAGAAAACGCCGCCGAAAAATGGCTGAAAGAATCGAGCGATGATCGAATCGGAGAACCCGATTCCCCTCAGCAGCTCCATGGTGGAGACCTCATCGCCGGAGGAGAATATCTCTTCGTCGGATTTCGTCAGAACACGAAATCTCGTCAATCCGATGAGCAATTTATCGGGAATGGATCCGATAGGGTTGGCGAGGGACTTGACAGAGTTCCAGAAATCCCGGAGGGGGTCGGCAACGGTGTGGAAACTACCGCCGTAGTAAATACGGGCGCCGGAGTAGAATTTCTGGAGGTCGAGGGATTGGTAGTCGAGAAGTTTCTGGGCTTCGGGGTAAGCGGTGATGAAGATTTGGAAGCCGCGGTCGAGAAGGAACCCGTCGACGACGTCAGTTCGGACGCGGCCGCCGACGGCGTCGGAGGCTTCGAGGAGGAGGAAAGGGGTGTTCTGGGAGTTGAGGTGGGTGGCGGCGGCGAGGCCGGCGAGTCCTCCGCCGATGATAATAACAGGGGACTTGGGATTTGGCGGAAATGGGGATTTTGGGGGGTTGATAGTTGTCTGGAGAGATGATTGGGGTTTGAATTTGAAGCGGAGGAGTTGGGGTTTGGGGGAGAGGAGGGTGGTGGTGGATGGGAGTGGAAGAGGAAGAGTGATCAGTTTCATTTGTTTGAGGTCTTGAGGAAGATGAGGTCTGTTTGGATTGGATGATGGGAAAAATGGCTTATCTTGTGTCACACGGATTGAAAGGATAATCTTTGGGACTATCTAGAGCCAGTCATTATTTCATTAATTTTCCTTTTTGTTCATTTCTTTTGATGGGAAAATTTTGGAAAAGAATGAATTGTTAGAGCAGTGCTTGTAGCTCAAAATAGTTAAATCGTATTTAATTCTTGTTCAAATGATTATGTACAACACAACACCCACCATTACACCCAGTTGCCTTATCCAAATGTCCTCTACTCTTATATATCTACGTGTAAGAGTTAAGATTCGGTGACACACGCTTTTAACATATATTTTGACACACGTTTATGTGGAGTCCTCTTAGTAATGTAGTTCAAGGATTCCAATCATCTATCTTTTATGTCTTACCTCAAAGATCATGTCTACAAAAAATCATCAAAATTCGAGATCATATGACCGTTGATTAAATTTAATGTTTCTTGTATATCCGTCCATTTTCTTTACTATTAGTAGTTTTGAATTTTCCTAATTTTTTTTTGTAAAGATGATCTGTAAATGTTGTAGTAAAATATATACAGTTCGGGTCAAGGGACGAATATTTAAAAAAATATTTTTTACCCGTATCATTTGTCTATAGATTTTATAATATTTGTTTGGGTAAAATACAAAAAACTACCACAACTATTGGTATAACGACACTTTCATACCTCATCTTTTTAAAATGACAATGTCATACCTCACCTTACGAATTTGTGCCAATGTCATACCTCTGTCAGTTTTTCTGTTAATTTTTCTGTTAAGTGCTGACGTGGCTAGATACTGGGGTCACTCACTAATCCAACTGGATTAAAATATAATTAAATATATATTTTTAATAATTAAAAATTAAAAAAATAATTTTTTTTATTTTTTTATATAAATTTGTGGATCCACCCTCTCTCTCCTCTCTCTCTCTCTCGCCTCTCTTATCTCTCTCTTGGACACCCGCCTGCATCCCCAAAACCTTCCCACCCATCCCCCCCAACCTTCCTCCCCCTCACCCTTTCTTCCCCCCGCTCCCATCTTCTCTGCGCAACCTTTTCCTCCAAAAACTCTCCCATCTAGAGCCCCTCGACCTCTCCATCTCCCACCTCTGCTTCGCTGCTCTCTCGCCCCGCTGCCCCTCTCTCTCAATCACCTGCCTCATCGTCAACCACAACCTCTTCTATGCCGCATTGGGCCACGAGAAATGCCTTTGGATCTCCGCTGCGTCGAGCTTGAAGATTTGGTAGGACTTGGATAGTCGGTCAAGGCGCATGAGGACGCCGTGAATGCGTTGGCAATGTCGAACGACTGGACGTTGTACACCGGGTTGACGGATTGTCGGATCTGGGTGTGGTCAAACCGTTCGGGGAAGAAGGAGAAGACAAGAGCAGGGTGGGTGGTTCTAGTTTTGAGTTTGGAGCAGTGTGGGATTTGGGTTGGGTGGTTTTGGTTTTTAGTTTGGGGAAGACGGGGAGCGAATGGAAGAAAGGGTGAGGGGGATGAAGGTCGGGGGGGGGGGGGGACAGGTGGGAAGGGTTTGAGGGATGTAGGTGGGCGTCCAGAGAGTGAGAGAAGAGAGAGGTGAGAGAGAGAGGGTGGTGGAGGAAGGTTGGGGGGGATCGGTGGGAAAGGGTCGGGGGGAGGGGTCGGGTGGGAAGGGGTTTTGGGGATGGAGAGAAGAGAGAGAGGCGAGAGAGATGGGGGAGAGAGAGAGAGGAGAGAGAGATTTAATATAAGTTTTTTTTTTTAATTTTTAAAATTTTAATTATTAAAATATATATTTAATTATATTTTAATCCAATTGGATTAGTGAGTGGTCCCCGTATCTAGCCACGTTAGTATTTAACAGAAAAATTAACAGAAAAACTGATGGAGGTATGACATTGACACAAATTAGTAAGATGAGGTATGACATTGACATTTTAAAAAGATGAGGTATGAAAGTGTCGTGACACCAATAGTTGAGGTAGTTTTTTGTATTTTTCCCTATTTGTTTTAATGATACCCCATTTGTTTTAGCGGGAAATTCTTTTCTTATGTCGCCTCTTCACAATTTAAAGGCCACACTTTTATCTTGCTACTAGAACTTATGTCGACTAAGAGTATACGATACCATAAGAATGTACATAATTTTTTTATTGTACAACAATTTCAAATTCATTCCGTCGTTACTATCATATTCATTCCGTCATTACTATCATATTCATTCCGTTGTTACTATCATAGGAAGACATTATTGTGAATATATTGATAAACAAAAATTAAAGGTACAATAAGTTGAAGGGAACATGAAGCTATTAGAAACAAAAAATAAAAGTTGACGAGCGAGAAATGATGACCGTAAACAGAGTGTCGCAAAACCATTAGAAACAACATGAAAATGAATGAAAAATGATGACCCCCGGCTCAAATTAACAATGAAGCTCAAATCTGGAAGATGGAAAATCTATTAAAACAACACCTGAAATAAGGTACATAATCCACCGAGGAAGAAATTCGTAGGTTATGATTCCCAATTACTTTGCCTTGGCAATAAAAAGCCCTTGTAATAATTCACCATCCAGAGGTTCACCAACGACTGCCCTTGAAGAGCTAATTTGTACTTCAACAGGAATATCTACATCAGGATTACTATCGAATTTCATACTGCCTTCGTCTATCATGTCTGTTCATCATACACCGTGCGGTTATAAATTATTTTAAATATTTTTTATTTAAAAAATTAAACACAAACAGTATTTGACAAAAACTGACTGCACGATATACGATGAACGGACACGACTTACGAATTCCTAAAATCCTCACTAAAAGAATCCAGAAGGGATCCTATTGGTCTCAGATTTAGTTTGTACACAAAATAATGTCACAATGCCCATTCCTTCACATTTGAACGGGTTCACTTTTTTATTTTATTTTATTTTACGATTTATTTATTTCAACATACATCATTTGGATGAGTTTAATTTCTTTAGTGGCCTCTTGACAATTTAAAGGTCACATTTTTCTATCTGCTGCAAGAACTTACACGGACAAATTAGGAGTATTAGATGCCATAAAAAGGTAAACAATCTTAAATGGCATCTGCCGCCTATGGTGGCTCCATCCTTGCAAGGTGTTGTCAAGGCCGGTCCTAAGTTTTTTTAGTGCACACTGCAAAGACTCAAAACGTGCCTTTTTTTAATACACAAACATATATTTAAAAAAAATATATTTAAAGAGGGCTGGAACCCAGTCGAAGCTGGGAGGCTAGGCCCTCACGCCCATATTATATTACTTGAGAAAACATACAATGGGTGGGGCAGAGTGTAAACCCCAACAACCAAAAGTAGAATCATATACAACCACTAAGCAAAACTCCATGAAATTTCAACCTTCAAGAAATCATCTTCAATAATTTCATGATCATGAGACTCCTCACCAACATTTTGTAGATGGAGGACCGGCTTTGAATGAATTAATTTAATTCATAAACTGTTACTGTTTGACAAAAGGCTTCTGCAGGTTCCCAAGTAAAATCGCTCCTCCGACGAATCTCAAAGAAGTCAAAGTTTGCATATGCGTTTTGAAAGTCTTCTTCAGCTGTGTACCTGAAATTGGAGTTTTAAGAGATGAAGTGAACGTGTTTCTCATTTGATTGCCCTCAAAATTTGACATACATGACTAGCAAGGATTACGCACAAAGCATTCCAGCAACTTTGGCTGCTGCAAGGCCCATGCCGATGTCCTCCACCACAGCTGTAGAAAAAGGAAAGATGTTATATTTTATCCTAGACAGTTGGGGTAGAAAATGCACATGTTTGTAGGAGTAACTTGTTTGCAGCTTGAATTTTCTGCTTAAAGTAACAGACTGCTCCCTTCATAACTGCAACGCACGGTTTATATAAACACGATTAATTCTCAAAGATAAATTTTTTATTTCTATATAAGAAAGTGGCTCAAAGGAGACAGTGTTACCTTCAAGGCCCGAAGAAATCTCTGCAAAATGCTAAGGTGTTGAGACCACGGAGACAGAACACCATCAGGAAGAATGACCCGATGTACCCAACATGGACCTGCACTGACATCGTTATCATCATGGCATTTCCATCCATGTAAAAGAATTTACTATTTACAAGCAACTGAGAAACTTTGTTTTGCAACACAAACGACTCTTACGACATTGTTATCATCATGGCATAAGGACTAAAAGTTCATGGTGAATATGAATGGAGAAAACCAGAAAATTGTGGTAAAAGTTCTTTCGGCTTTAAAGCTCATGAGAGAGTCTTTTAGAAAGCAAGTGAAGAGAGAGAGAGTTACAATTAAGGCAAAGTTTTTTCGGCTTCAAAGCTCAAGCTCTCGCTCTATTCAACAGTTGGCTGCTTCTTGCACTCTCCTTTCACAGCAATGCAAGGCACAAAGGACGCTAGGAAGCCCGAGCTTCTAAATACCCATACAACGCAAAAAATAAACTGAATTCAAATATCTGCAAACTCTTAAGGATACATTTCGATTTGGTGACGAGTAACAACAAAGAATATCGACCAGTTGGAATCGAAAAGATAAAAGATTACCAATTTGTGTCCAAATTAGGATTTGATGATAAGGAAGGATGATTGAAGTTGAAGAATGATACTGATCCACGCATGAGTTTTGAATGGAATCCCAATTCTCCCTGTACAAAGATAACACCAAAACAACTTAAGAAAACATAAAGAACAAATTTCAACTGATAATAATAAGCTTGGAACTATTACAATGAGTATTAATTTTCAAACTAGTTCTGCTAATTAAAACAGATAGCCTGACATGACCGTAACAGAAAAGCTTGCATACTTTATATGTTGCACTTTTCACAGCAGGAACACCTTGCCTCTAGCATTTTCGTTTCCTAGGCCATAAAAGTTTATATCCCCTGCCACTGCTGATACAGAGTGAGTTCCATGACCGAAAAAAAAAAAAATTCCCTCGAAGACTCTCATGAGTAAAATGAAGGTCTAATGGGCTTGCTGTAAAATGAACATGTCATATGGTTTACAAAGTATTACCAACTACAAATGGCAACACAACTATAAAAATCGTGTTACGCATGGAACATGTATAAGCATATGCAGAACATTCTTGTTTATGGTTTAGTTATTGTTTGTTTTAATAAGAATGAATAGCAATCGAAAGTGTTAAATTGTTCTACATATATTTGTACAAGTGATTCGTACGTTTATGTCATAACCATCTAAAGCATTAATCTGGTTTTTATTCGAACACACCAACTTTCTCACTGAATCCCAAAAAGTCCTGAGATCTTTAATGTTCTGCTAGGAAAGAGACAAAAATTAACAATAGTATCACTCTCGTAACAATCTGGCCAGAAGAAAAATTCCACTTTAAAACGTTTTGGAACAAAACAATGTGAATGATAATGAGAACTAGTCTGGCCATGTAGAACTAAAAGTGATCGACTGATGGTTGAACAACCAAGTCCGCTTCGATTTCAATGTATTTCTCAACAACAAAGTTATGAGCCAATTCAGAAGTTATATGCTAGCATACAATGGATGAAAGAAAGACCTGTTTGCATCAGCACCTGGACTTTGTTTGCACCTACTGCATTACATCGTTCCAGTTGAGCAAGAGTGTCATGAAAATGCCAAAGGATGCTAATAGAGTTATACATGCCAATTGGAAACACAACATATATAATAAGTCAACTTAATTACTAGAAGAGAAAAGGGGGTGGAGTTTAAAAAACTTACATTGCTTAATTCACTGTGACAGTAAATTGGCGACACGTTGCATAGCTTTGGCAGAGGGTAGATTCATCAAATTCTTATAATTCATCTAATTCCCAACTCTACAAGGATGTAAGGTTACCCAACAGATCTGGCAAAGCCTCCACTCCCTCAAGTAGAGACTTGCATTAATTTGTAGCCCACAACTCACCACTTATTGGGAATAGGATGGAAAGCCGAGCCTTCAAACTGATAAGTATCGAACAAAGAATGTCGATCCAGTGTAATTAAAGGGATGAGTGCTTCCCCTTTTGTCTAAATTAGAAATGTTCGGTCAAGAGTTTCTACCAGACTACCAATTCTGCCTGGTCAAATATAACAACAAAACAACTTAGGAAATATATAGTACAGAACAAATTTTAACTTTTTAACTGATAGTACACAGAGCTTGAAAATATCATCTAGCATTGCAACTGAAGATTCTTTTATCTAATCTCTGCGATAATGAGGGTATTTTACAATGTAATTACTGTTCATACGATTAAAAAATCAGTTCAGATTTCACAAGTAACCATAAAAATATCTGTGCAATATCTTCGTATATAAGGATGATAACAAACAGAAAGAAATTTCAGCAGTTCTATATACTATATGAACATGATTTTACTTGGGTTCTGGAAATATTTGATTAAAAAAGATTCAATACCATGAACGGATAATTAAGAGGTTTGCTACCATGATAAGTATTATAACTTGAGGTATATTATTGAGAAACGAAGGTTGAGCGAGAAATTTGATATCTTGTGCATCAGTACCTGTACTCAATTTGCAGTTATTGAGCATGACAAAAGAAATATAGATGGCACTGGAAAACATAACATACAAGTAAGTGAAAAGTCAAGAGTAGAATGCAGTTAGAAGAGAAGAGGAGGTGCGGATTAGAAAAGCTTACATGGATTAATTTCAAAGTGGAAGTTGGAGCCATTCGGACAAGTGTGGCCTTGCGCACCATGAAATTTGGTTTTTCGAATACAAGGTGCTGCCTACCTTCCCTCCAACTGTTGTGAGACTCAGTCAATTGATTTAAAAGAAGAGGGAGAAGGATAAAAAAAATTTGGTATACTAGTTTAAAGTTTGATGCAGTAGTTGAGACGAATAAACGAACAAAAGAGATATAACATATAATTAACATGAACTCTATAATATGATTTCGAGAAGTTAAAAACTTACTTGTGATATATGGAATGTGAGAAATTTTAGGCCAATCTATGCCGCTGTTCTTGGTGCATCTTTGCTTTAGAAGGGGATGGCATCCAAAAATCAACAGGGTATCTAATTTGGTGAGGCATTGCATAGCTTGGACACTAGGCAAATTCATCAGATTCTTGCACCTTTCAATATACAGATTAGTAACGGATGTAAGGCTACCCAACCATTCTGGCAAAGTCTCCACTCCGTCAAAGTTACGTACACACAATGATGTTAGAGAAGTGAGGTGTTGAATTTGTTGAGGCAGAGACTTGAGCTTAGGCCAACCCGTCAACACTAACCTTGTAAGGTGCATTAATGATCCAACTTGAAAATTAGGGAAGCAATCGAGCTCCTCCCAGAACCCACCGACTTCCAAATAATCGAGAGAATTGAGGTTGTCTAAACTTGGAAGAATCTCTAAATTAGGGAAACCTTTTAATACCAGCGTCCCAAGAGAGAGTGGAAATTGCAGCCCGCTCACCCAACTTTCCAATCCTTCACATTCTCGTTCAATCATCAGTCCTCGAAGGGAGGTCATGGTGCGCAAATCTGAAGTAGATTGTAGACCAATGCTGCTACTTTGGACACCAAACGATGCTACCTTCGGGCAATCACTTATCTCCAAAACCTGAAGAGAGGGACACACTTGTGGAAGAGCAGGTAAGCTTGATAATTCTTTGCATTCACCGATTAACAACTTCTGAAGAGAGGACACGCCGCCTTTAATTTCAATTGATGTCAGATTATTACCATCAACTATAATCAATTCCACGAGAGAGGCCCATACACTCAGTGGGCCTGATAGTCCATTACAATCCCTAATATACAAACGGCGAAGACGTGCAGGGGTGCAAAATGGAAACGATGTTACACCACCGCATTTGCTTATAGACAAGTTCTGGAGAGAGGTGCAGTACTCTAACCCACTCGGTAGGCTTGACAATCGTCCACAATACTCAATCACTAATTCCCGAAGAGATGTCATGCCCTGTGTAATTGGAATCAACTCTAGACTAGGACATTGGCGAATCTTTAGTTCCTCAAGGAGAGGGAGTGTGTCTAGCCCATCCGCCAAATGCCTTAACGTTTTACAATTCCAAATTTCCAATTTCACAAGAGAGACGCAAGAACCAAATACATCTGAGGCAATACAAGTTAAATCATCGCAAGCACATATCTCTAAAGATGAGAGATTATTGTTGTTCTTCAACATCCCTTGTGGAAAACAAGTAAGCTCCTTAATACCTTCTATTTTGAGGGAAGTGAGAGTTGTCAATCCACTGCTTATTTCTTCTATTGGCGTTCTGCTATCACATGAAATTATCTCCAAATTTTGGAGAAATGGAAAATGACTTGGAGCATTTCTCAACTTGGAACAACTATCGATGGTCAACTTCTCAAGGCAAGGAAAAACCACTACTTTCTGTGTTGACATTGTTGGTGCTTCCTTCCATTCAATTAGATCACCACACCTAGATATATATAATACTTTTAGTGCAGGAAATAAAGTAATTATCTCCTTACTTGTCGTGGCTACATTGTGGACATGATCATAACCGTAGAACTCAGCTCCAACACATTTCAAGTTGGCCATTCCGCTAATCTTAAGCTCCGTAAGATTAGGTAGATGACCAAGCGGTGGGACTTCTTCACATTTGTCGCATCCAAGTAATTGAATCTTCTTCAAGTTGTTGAGCAGTAATGACCTACTCATCATCCACGATGGAAACTGATCGCCCATGAAATTTTTAATACTTAAGCTCTCCAACTCAGAATGCGGTCGAAGGCCTTCCAGTACATCCCCCTCCTCATTGTTGTTGGTTATGGACCTATCTTCTGTCCATTGGAAGCTTAAATGGCATACTTTTGTCTTATCAACCAACTTAGCTTTCTTTGCTTCTTCTTCATTCTTCAAGTGCTCCAGATTACAAACAATTAATTCACCTCTCAATTGTTTCAAGTCAGCCAACTCTTCAATTTGACGACCAATCTCATTACCCACTGAAAAGTAAGGTAATGTTCGAAGGCAAGTCAACCGCCTTATCCCCTGTGGAAATTTCGTATTCTGATCAAAATAAATATGCCTCAGGTTGATCAAGCTTTGCAGTTCTTTCGGAAACTCTTTAAGGGCACAATTTGTTGCTCTTAACGTCTGTAGGTTATAGAGCTTGCCTATAGAATTGGGGAGTGTTTTGAATCTTGTTTCGGAAATGTCAAGATACCTCAAGTGTTTTAGCCTTCCAACTGAAACTGGAAATTCTTCAATATTAGCATTACACAAATTTAAGACACGTAAAGCTTTGAATCGTGGAAGAATGTTACTAGGAACTTCACCATTGTCAAAAAACAACGATCGCAATTTCCTAGCACCTCTTTCTAGAATGTTTTCTAGTATAAAAGTAGAAACCCGAGCAACATGTCGAATCTCAACTGCATTACCAGTGTCATGTAAGTCTTCCGTCAAGATTTCAAATTTGGATATAAGCTCTGCCAAATCGTGCACAAGATCATGCATCTTGCATTTGTTAACAATGCCATTGTCACTCATTGAAGCATCTTGAAATAAGGAGCTCTGCAATAGGATATCAAAATATTCATTGCCTATGTCTTCCATATCATTACTTTCGTCAGGTGAAGGGTGGAGTAGTCCTTGAGCCATCCAAAGTTGAATCAAGTTGTCTCTTTGAATTTCAGAATCTTTTTTGAACATTGAGCAATATGCAAAACATTGCTTTAGTGATGGTGATTCTAAATTGTCAAAACTCAACTTCAAGACTGGCATAATTCTATCTTCTCCTTTGGGTAAGTTGTCCCATATTTTATTGTCGTTAAACAACGACCATTCTGCAATACTTTTTTTAGTGTGCAAAATGCTTCCCAAAACCTGTTGATTGGATTAATGAGTTTCAAAGGTGTCATAAAACAATGTAGAAAATAGGGACTCATATAAGATAAGAAGTTTTTGTTTACTTAATTTTGAATCCCCTTGCCTAAAAGGGAAAAATCTAATGTAATAAGTATAATTCTTAATAGTGTGCAAAATGATATGAGCTTCCATTATTTTTGGTGTTTGAAAAAATTTCCAAAATACCCATTAGATAGTTGTTACTATGAGAAAGAGACTCAGGGCAAAGGGGTAAAGGAAGATTTAGAAAGATTTTGAAAGAGACTATACGAAAGGATATGGAGTACTTGGAGCTAACAAAAGACTTGACGCAAAACCGAGCGTACTGGTGTTCTAGAATTCATACAGCCGATCCCACTTAGTGGGAATGAGATAATGCTTGGTTGTTGTTGTTTTTGCATCCATTAGTAGTTAAAAACATGTTTTATTCTTGATTTGTTGGGACAATGAATTTATTTTATCTAGCTTATGTCTTGTTCGGATCAATAAGTTGCTAAAGTTGGTTCTTGAATAAGAAAAAGCTAATGAAACCACATTTTTATATACCATCTAAAATACAAGTGATGTGTACATGTCATATCAATTATTGATTTTGGTGAAATCTTTACACCCTCTAGAACACCAATCTACGTAAATTGTACTTTCAAAATTCAAACTCAATTCAACCATCTTGCAAATAGTAAGACTAAAATTCGAAGGGATTGGATCAGTTTGTTTGCTATCAATTATCAATGAAATTGAAGTTCTTTTAGTCATCTATATGTATTGAACAAATTGACGATGTTGGTACCAAGTGAAATATGCATGATATCGGATAGCTAATATCTATGATTTGAAGTGAAATTTTGTAATGAACATCTTTAAATGATGACTATGAAAATGAATAGTTCTGATCATGAAATTTGTACGATCAAAGTATGTTTGTCACAAGGCATTGTCCTAATTTATAAGGTGGTGCACCCTATGGGTTGAAGGCGAATATTATCCCAACATATAAATGAAAACATGTAAAAAAAAAATAGGTGCAAATAAATGATACATAATAGTACGCACCTTTGCCACCAATGGAACACCACCACAATTTTTAGCAATCTCCTTTCCAATTGTCTGGAATTCATGAGCTATATGAGCACTGTTATTGGGGAAAGCTCTATGTTTCATGATGAACCAACATTCATCCACAGAAAGTTTTCCCAAATCTTGTCGCGGAAGTAGTTTTTCAGATACTGATGCAACTTTGCCACTGCGAGTAGTGACAATAATTTTGGACCCCTTAGCAGAATAAAGCTTAAATAAACATTCCATCAAATTCTCCCATTTTCTAGAGTCGTCGTTCCAAACGTCATCAAGTACGAGTAAGTATCTTTTGTCTTTCAACTCTTCATTAAGGAACTTAAGCAGAGCTTCCTGGTTATCTTTTGAAGAAGGGACATTTGCTGGTTTAAGTTGTTCTAACATCTTGAGTAGAATTAAATCAACATCAAAAGTGTCCGACACACAAACCCATATTCTCGTTTCGAAATGCTTGTGTATCAAATCCTCTTTGTAAACTGACTTGGCCAATGTTGTTTTTCCGAGGCCTCCCATTCCCACGATGGCCATAACCACAAGATTTTCTTGATTGTACTTGAAGTCGGTCAAGGTTGTGACTATATTCGACACAACCTCTCCCCTTCCAACGGTTATTTCATCTCTGCCAATGAGTGAGTTGGTTTGTCTGTCCCATCTATTTCCTCGAGGGGTTAAATCTTTATTCTTTGGAACTAGATTAAGAACAGATGCTTCACTCTTGAGATCCAGCAAGGATGCATTGATCTTCTGAATTTTATGCGCCATTTGAAGACGAAATGCAAGTGGATTGGAGAGTGAAAAGAAGTTAAGAACCTTTTTCTTGATATGGTTTTGGATTTCGACTTTACGCCGATCAACTTCGTACTGGAATTCATCCAAGACATCCTCAGCATCCTGAGCAACGTCTTTGAGGTTCTTCACCCATTCCTCTATTGACTTGCTCCGACCTATAAGCGAATGAAAAGAAGTTAAATAGCTTGTAATTGTACGATGTATGCGTGAGATTACGAGAGAATTCAGAAATATATACTACCTTGTGGTTGGTCGGCAACATCAACTAAGAAACGTTCAATGCTGGCGAAGGACTTTTGAAGCTTTCTGAGTTCAGATTTGAAACCCCACGCAAGACTGAGTTCTTCAGCAGCGAGTGAAAGCACCTTGCTCAGTATTCTCTCCGCAGCAAAAGTAAGCACAGCTTCACCTGCCATTTCTTCAATTCCCTGCTCACTGCTCAGCTTAGCTCAAGCTAATCACAGTGCTTATGACCTTTTTCTTTTAATATAAAGAGGCCGAAAGGCTCAAAAGAAAGTTAAAAGCACCACTATTAGCCTCTTACCACATATTACTTGAGCTGGTTTTTTAATTAACCGAAACGATTATTTTTTCTTTTTCCTTAAAAATGAAGTTAATATCACTTGGTACTAAGATTTAGTGGTTTTTTTTTTACTTATAAATGAGAGTTGAGTTATTGAGTTCGATTCTAGCTGAACTTGAACCATATTATTGCTAGCTCATTGTGAGATTAAGCCCACTCTCTTTCCGTTAATGTAAAAAATATCGTTTGTTAAAAAAAAAACAAATCAATTAATGTGTTTGTTTTATACATGCAATTGTATGAGAGGAGAAATCGAATATAATGTCTCTGACTCCATATCTCTTGCCAAGTTAAGTTGCGTTTGAATAGGGAAATCAGAATTTTTAATTTGGTTTACATCCAATCCAACCACTTGTAAGAATTTTTTACGTTGAAAATATAAACTTGGAAAATTAGGCATTTTATGAAAACAAAACAACTTGGAAATTGAATTCATCAAATTATGTACATTTCTAGGATACACAGGAGAGTAATAGTTTTTGAGAAACAGAAGAAGAAAAGATGGAAGAATTAGAGCACATGGCTATGATCACATAACTTTGGCTGCAGCAATGGCGCTGATTCTTGTTAAGAAATAGAATGTTAAAATCTCAACTTTCCTTCTTATTAATATACAAGGAGTTTTTTTTTTTTAATTACAAACGATAATAATATTTTAAGCTCAAGCAAAATGAGGGGAAAAAAAATTGAATTATGAATGCAGTGAATTGAAGATAAAGAGTGGTAATAATTTGTCATTAGGACAATCCATTGGTTGTAATAGAAATTTTTTTGAAATGTTATAACTTCCTTTATTTAATGATTATGAACAAACTCAACATTAAATAGCATAAAAATTGGCCCGGCTGCCAAATATTTCTCTTTCCTCCTTTATTTTTCCCCTGACCCCACCTGCCCTCTATGTCTTTCTCTCCCCTCGCCTCCGTCCATTCACCTCTCTTCTTCCTTCCGAGAAATTTTTAGTTGTAATGAAAATACTGGTATTACATCATATATTTTTATATAAATGATGAAATTTTTTTTTTAAATTATTAATTTTTTAAAATATATATTCCACTATTTATATAACGACACATAATATATTATTCCGTATAACATTTATATAGCGATGTTATGGCAGCTGCCCTGCCAATTATTGCAAGGGCAAGTGCCTCCCAATTGCATCAGCAAACAACCGTGGTCCCACCCACGTGAAGAACAAATGAGCCAAATAATATTCCTGTTATGTTTTTTGGTTGGACTTCCAAATGTTAATTTGGTGGCAGATAGATTGTCTGCCTTTTTGTTTAGGTGTCTTTTTTATTCTCCTTTATTTGTACGATCACAGTTAAATTATGTTAATATTTTATATTTTTATTGTTTTTTATCTTATTATTTTTGTAAAAAAATTATTATAAAATATTGACATGACTTAACCGTGATCGTACAAAATAAAATAGGATGGGAAAGGAAGGGTAGACGATCTACATCCAATTTGGTGAGCAAAAGGTTATACATATATTATTAAATTTATATATTTTATTCTACCACTTGCACCATTATCAACCGATTATTTTAAAGGTAAAAAATTCAAAAACAAAATACTGAAAAATTACCCAATTGTTTTTCTTACAAATACCCAACCATGTATAAAAACATAAATAAAAAATAAAAAAATATATTTATGAACAATAATTGCCTTTAAGCTTTCTTTTTCTAAACTGGACTTGGATAAAGACACTTACTGTTTAAAGTAAAAAGTAAAGGCAATTTTATCGCTTTTAGCCTTCAATAACCATTGATGGTGAGGAGGGAAGGAGGAAAGAGAGATGGTGGTGATGTGTAGAGAGATGAATTGATGAGCGAAGACAAGAGGGAATACGAGCGAGAGTGTTGTTTTTTGGGGGGGGGGGGGGGGGGGTCCAACTTTTTTTATCGTTCTTTTTTTTATTATTATACTAAAAAGAGATGAATTGATGAGTGTTGTTTTTTGTTTTTTGGGGGGAGAAGGCGGGGTGGGGGACCGCCTGGGTCGAACTTTTTTATCATTTATTATTATTATTATACTAAAAAAAGTTGTCTTTTTCTTTAAAATTTAAGTCATCTTCATTAAATAGTCATTTAGTATTAGTGATATTTTTCTTTACTTGTAAACATAAGATTTTTTGTTCAATTCTCATCAAAAGTAAATTTAAACTAAATTATTGCTAATGTTCTTCATTAAATAAAGCTATTAAGTAATTTTTTGTTAGAAAAAATTTGAACAAGTCATTCTCATTAAAACCTCTTTTACTTCAATACAATATTACAAGTGCAATGGAGGATGATGTGATCAGTGACACCAGACACAATACAGTGTTTAAATTTCTCTCTTATGACGTGAAAAACGTAAAATGTCCAATAATAGAGGTGTAGATTACTGTCAGAAAGAAATAATTGAGGATAGATTTACTTTAGACGTGAATCCTCTTCTTTCAAGGTCAAAAGAAGTGGCTTAATTTTTACCAAAAAAAAAAAAAAAAAGAAGTGGCTTAATCTCTACCAAGTAAAATAAGAAGAAAGGCAGAAAAAGTTAGTCTCCCGTCCTTTACTTTTTTATTTTAGTATAGAGAGGCCGAAAGGCTCAAAAGAAAGTTTAAAGAACCACTATTAGCCTCTTAGGCCATCTCTAACCAATGGTTGACCAAAATATTCGTTTTAGTCCTTTGATCCTTCAAGATCCAAAGAGCCATAAGGCTCGTTTTAGTCCTGGCATAAAACACGATCTCCAACCAAGGATCATAGGGCCAAACATAATTTATTATTTAAATTTAAAAACAACAACTAATTTCAAATCTAACAACTTAAATTTAAAAACTAAAACGATAACTGGCCCAAAAAATCAAAAAAAAATTAGAACTTAAATTTAATAAATGGTTTGGGTATTTATAGGAAAAAAAAAATTAGAATTTTTAAGAATTTTAAAAAAAAATTGGCCCAAAAAACAAAAAAAAAAAAAAAAAATTTTGAATACAACGGCTAGCTGACTAACCGTTGTATTCAAATTTTTTTTAAGCAATCATGTCGGTTATAACCAATAGGAATATATTTAATTTTTAATATAAATATATTCCTGTCAGTTATTAACCGACATGAATGCTCTATTTTATGGCCAACCCTCCAGCCCTCTAGCTCTCTTCGATTCCGTGGGGCCTTCTCAGATTCCACAGCCATCTGCCCTAACCTTCGGTTGGAGACGGTTTTTGGGCTATTTTCGGCCCTCTGGCCATTTGGACCCTTCGGTTAGAGATGGCCTTACTACATGTTACTTGAGCTGGTTTTTTTCTTAACTGAAACAATTATTTTTTCTTTTCCCTTAAAAACTGAAGTTAATATAACTTGATACTAAGATTTAGTGATATTTCTTTTTACTTGTAAGTGAGAAGTATTGAGTTTGATTCTAGCCGAATTTGAACCATATTATTGCTAGCTCATTGTGAGGCTAAGTCTACCCTCTCTTCATTAGTGTAGAAAATATCGTTTATTAAAAAAAAAAGTAAAATTAATGTGTTTTTTTAGGAAATGGATCCTCTGGATCCCTTCCACAAAATCCACCAAATTCATCAATCCGGACTCCTAAAATTTGATCCAACAGCTAAAAACAGGGATCTTCTTTAAAAGTTATAATAATTTTAGTTGTTGGATCAAATTTCAAGGCACCGGATTGGTATATTTGGTGAATTTGATGGAAGGGATCCGGAAAGGATCCCATTTTTTTTTTTTTTAATATATGCAATTGTATGAGAGAATAAATCTATATAATTGAAAGCTAGAGCCCCAATTTGGGGTCACGCATGTTGACAAAAACTTTGGGGTCACGCATTTGACAAAAGCATATGGACAAAATTGCCGCTCAACCAAAAAAATCCAAAAGCAACCCAATATAATATATCAAATAATGCAAGGGTAATTTGGTCATCATAAAATAAAATATAAATATAAGTAGGAAGAGAGAAAAGTATTAAAAAAAATGAAAGGATAAGTGAAAGTTGATGGTGCCCACAAGAAGAGGAAAGAAAAATATAATAAAAAATAAGAAAAATCATGAATATTGTGTTCAAAATATCTTATGAGGCATGTAATGTCGGTGATAAATTATTAAAGTTTTTTTTTTAAATTAGTACCTTGCAATAGGTTAGCAGTAATATGATTCAATTAGTTGTTTATTAAATATTATTTTCTTTATAAGAAAGGTCTTTCGCATGCGGATAATAATATGATTAAATTAATTGTGAAATGATTGTTTTTTTTTTACAAACGATATTATCTATACTAAGAGGGAGGGGGTGGACTTAGCCTTACAATGAGCTAGCAATAATGTGATTCAATCAATTATTTATTAAATATTATTTTCTATATTCTTAATGTAAATTCTATAAAAATCGATTTTATCATTTGAATTCAGCCGCTTTAATTGGTTTATGAGGGGTTTCTTCTAGTATGATATAAAATTATTCATTTACTTAAAATATTTAACTTTTATTTTGTCAATTTACGCATATAAATATATTTAAAACGCGTAAGTCGTGCGTAGCATGCCGTGATTCAAAAAATACCTTATGCACACACATGAGTGCGTGCGTGAAGGCTAGTCGAATATAACGTCTCTGACTCCATATATCTCTTGCCAAGTTAAGTTGCATTTGAATAGGGAAACCAGAATTTTTAATTTGGTTTACATCCAATCCAACCACTTGTTAGAATTTTTTACATTGAAAATTTATGAACTTGGAAAATTAGACATTTTATGAAAACATAACAACTTGGAAATTGAATTCATCAAATTATGTATATTTATAGGATACACAGGGAAGTGATAGTTTCTGAGAAACAGAAGGAGAGAAGATGGAAGTATCATAACACATGAGTATGATCACATAGCTTTGGCTGAAGTAGGGGCGCTGATTCTTGTTAAGAAACTAGAATGATAAAATCTTAACTTCCCTCTTATTAATATATAAGGAGCTTTCTTTTTTAATTACAAGCGATATTAATAATTTAAACTAAAGTAAAGTGAGGAAAAAAAATTGAATTATGAATGCAGTGGATTGAAGATGAAGAACTTATTCACTAGGGCAATCCATCCGTTGCGATAGAAGTTTTTTTGAAATGTCATAGGAACTTATACACTGTTTTCAATTTTTTATGTGAACTAAAATTTTAAATGATTTGTCATATGAACTAAAATTTAAGATAAGATGAGAATTAATGATTTTAGAAAATTAATATGACATATCGTTTAAAATTTTAGTTTGTATGAAATATGGAAAATAATGTATGAATTCATATGATATTGAAAAAATTTTCCAAAGTTTTAAACTACATTTAAAAATAAATGTATTACAGTATTTTCAATTTAAATCCACTCATATATACTTTTGGGAAATTTTATTTAAAGTGGTGCTATCACACATCCATTTTTTATTTCTCACACCTTATAATTTTTTATCTTCTTCAATTTCAATTCATTTGATCAAATTCGAAGCTTATGTTCTCTTCCAACATATCCATCATAATTTCTTTCGATTCCTCCATCGCTTTGCAAGAACACGCCACTTTTAGCATCAAATATTGAGAATGAGTCATGCACTGATGGGAAGATGAACGTTGCATATGTTTATAAGGAGTTGAATTACTCTCTATATTGCCTATTAATCTTGTTGTAGAACTTCAACTTTATTCAGACCACACATGCTCCATATAATCCTGATTGTATTGTTTATGCATTTAGCTTGAAAATTAACTACACATAAGAGAGATTTCACTCTTCGATACAATATTACAAAGAGCAATGGAGGATAATATGATGGTAGATAACAGATACAATAGAGTGTTTAAATTTCTATCTTGTAACGTGAAAAACGTGGAGCATCCAATAATAGAGGGGTAGATTCCAATAGAAAAGTTAATAATTAAAGGCTAGATTTACTTTAGACGTGGCACCTCCCCGTCGTTCAGTAGTGAAAAGAAGTGGGTAAAGCTAATGAAGCTGTAGACCGTAGCTGGCAAAGGCAAGTGCCAAATAACTTAATTTAGTATAATCGGGGACTAACAGTAACATAAATTAAGAAATGCAAATTGGATTGTGGTACCTGGACTGACTGATTAATAGATGCCATATGAAGGTACATAACTTTTTTTTATTGAACATCAATAATAAATCTACTCCCGCATTTCTACCATGAGAAGATATTATTGTGAATTATATTAATAACAAAATATTAAAGATATAATAAGTTAGAATGAACATGAAATCATTAATAACAAAATAATAAAAATAGAAAAACAACAGACGATGATCTTAAACAAAGTTTCTAAAAACCATTAAAAACAAAAAGATAAAAATGAAAGAGCAAGAAACGATGACTCAGACTCAAATCAACAACGAAGCTCAAATCTAGAAGATAGGAAATCTATTAAAACTTCGTAGGTTATGATTCCCAATTACTTTGCATTGGCAATAGAAAGCCCTTGTAGTAATTCAACATCCAGAGATTCATCAATGAAAGCCCTTGAAGAGCTAATTTGTAATTCAACATGAATATCTACATTGGGATTACTACCGAATGCATACTGGCATTCGTCTGTTATCTTAGCTGAAACCCTAATCACCATCCAAGGTATTGTAGATGGAGGACCGGCATTAACTGAATTTAACCGATCGGATGTCGGAGCATATAACTATCGGAAAATACGTTGCCGAGCTCACAAACTGCTTGACAAGGACACTGCAGAATCCCACGTCAAATCGCTCCTCCGGGGATCTCCAATGAAGTCAAAGACTGCATGTGCATTTTGAAAGCCTTCTGCTGTGTACCTGAAACCGGAGTTTTTAAGCAATGAATTGAACATGTTTACGTTTTATTACCCATAAATTTGACATACATGACTAGCAAATGTTACACTCAACTCAACTAATGCCAACAAACTTTCTAACAAATTTAAAGTATAATCTGAGATGTCAAGAAGGTGGGAAACATGGAAGCACTCTTCGTTTGTTCATATGTAAAAAAGTTGCCCGCTTTTGGTTGCGATACACTTCCTTCCAGCAACTTTGGCTGCTGCGAGGCCTATGTCGATGTTCTCCACTACAACACAACTGCAGATAAAGGAAAGATGTTATTTTTTATCCTAGAAAATTGGGGTAGAGAATGCACATATGTTTGTAGGAGTAAGTACCTTCTTGTTTGCAGCTTGAATTTTCAGCTTAAAATAACATATAGACTACTTCCTTCGTATCTGTAATGCACATTTATTATAAGCACGATTAGTTCTCAACGATAAAATTATTAATCCTTTATAAGAAAGTGGTTCAAAGGAGACAGTGTTACCTTCACGGCCCAAAGAAATATCTGCAAAATGCTAAGGTGTTGAGACAATGGTGAGTAAACACCATCAGGAAGAGTGACCCAAAGCGCCCACTATGGACCTGCATAGACATTGTATCGTCATGGCATTACATGTAAAAGGATTTACTATTTTACAAGCAACAGAGCAAACTTTGGTTTTTACTATAATTGGTAGGTTACATTTCAAAATGAGCATAAGAATCTTTAAGAGAGCAACTGAAGAGAGAAAGGAAGTTACAATTAGTGTAGTACAATAGTTTTTCCACTTTCAATCTCAAGCTCTCCCTCTATTCAACAGTTGGGTGCTTCTTGCACTCCCCTTTCACAGCAATGCAGGGCACAAAGCACATTTCAATTAGGTGACGAGCATGAACAAAGAATATTGATCCAGTTGTAATCGAAAAGATAAAAGATTACCAATTTGTATCCAAATTAAGATTTTTATGATAAGGAAACATGATTGAAGTTGAAGAATGATACTGATCCACGCATGAGTTTTGAATGGAATCCCAATTCTGCCTGTACAAAGATAACACCAAAACAACTTCAGAAAAATATAAAGAACAAATTTCAACTTTTCAACTGGTAGTGAAATGATTGGAACCATTGCAACTGAAGATTCTGTTACCTAACTTCCGCAATACTATGCGGGTACTCGACTGTTCATCAAGTTACTCGAGGGTTATCAATCAGAAACACAAAAGCCAACAGAATGAAAATAACTCTGCTTACGAACATGATTTTACCAGATAACAATTCTTGGAATAACATTTTCCCACTTTCCTCATTATACAGGAATCAAACGAACAAGGGAAGTGCAAAAGATTGAAGCACCAAATGTGATAAATTTGCTGCGTGGTACCATTTTCATCGGATAAAAAGTCATTAGTCCGCAATTTAAGATCACAATCTTTCTCACATCTACAAGAAACATTCCAGTTGAAAAGAATTTGGGGAAGAAACAGGAAAAATGAAAATGGTTCAACACTTTTGGATTCACAATAAGTACTCCCACTAATTGAGAAACTTTACAAGTCATCTGGTACCTCGGAAGTTGGAACTATCGGTTGTCAATAGAAGTTAATGAAGAAAATGCCAGTTGAGAAGAATTACGGATCAGGTTATTCTTAGATCACAGGAAGAACAAGTCTGGCCCTTTACAACAAAAAGTAATCATCTGAAAATGAATAATTAAGTCGCCTTCGAATTTGAGGGCAACATATATTTCTCAGCAACCTCACGAGACTTTTGAGAAATTACATGCTCCAACTTAGTGCCAACAAGTAAAAGCTGCAGGAAAGAAATTACCATGAGTATCAATGTTCAAACTGGTTATGTTAATCAAAACAGATAGCCTGATATGACCACAGCAGAATGCTTGCATACTTTATATGTTGCAATTTTCGCAGCAGGAACACCTCTCCTCAAGCATTTTTGTTTCCTAGGCTATAAAAGTTTATATCCCCTTGGGAGGCAGACCAAAACCTTCGTCTTTAGAGCTCTCAGGTTCTCACCAAATCCCACATTCAAACACACGAACAAAATATCACTCTCGATAATTGCATTTCAACTTTCTCACTGAATGACAAAAAGTCCCAAGATCTTGAATGCTACTAGGAAAGATACAAAAAAACACAAGAATACCACCCTCGATAATTTCAGCAATAGTACTGGTACTCAACAATTCATCAACATCATTAACCTGAAAACAAGTCTTGGGACAATAAAAACAAATTTCCTCATTGTGCAGGAACCAATGAAATCGACTGATGGTTGAACAACCAAATCCGCTTCGAATTCAATGTATTTCTCAACAAAAACATTATGAGCCAATTCAGAGATACATGCTAGCTTGAAAAGGACTGTAAGGCAAGTATATTACTGAGCAAGGTAGAATGGGAAATTTAACATGCAATGGATGAAAGAAGGACGAAACAATACCTAAAACAACAAAAACCACTTTTCTGGAAGAAACAAATCTTGTACATAAGTACCTGGACTCTGTTTGCACCTAATGCACTACATCGTTCCGGTTGAGCAATAAGGTCGTGAGAAATGCCAAGGGATGCCAAAAGAGTTAAATATGCCAACTGGAAACACAAAATATATAGTAAGTGACTTAATTACTAGAAGAGAAAAGGAGGTGGAGTTTGAAAAACTTACATTGCTTAATTCACTATGACAGTAAATTGGCGACGCATTGCATAGCTTTAGATTAGATTCATCAAATTCTTGTAATTCCTAATCCCCAGCTCTATAAGAGCAGTTCCACCGGGGGTGGGATAGGCCGGCACACAGCCAAAAAAATGGCCCGGCACCTAGGGAAGTCTCTCCAGGCCAGCCCAAGATTGACAGACTTTGGGACTGGCCCGTATGACGCCATGCTAACGCCAGCTCTTCCCACAACCTTCCTCAGCAAAGGAACAAATAGAGAAGGAGGAAAGAAATGCAACAAAATTGCAAAGAAAAATTTTAGGAATCGGGAAGGGGAACTTCACTTTTTGGGATGGTGTGCTTTGCGATTTTATAATAAAAATTAATAATATTTTAATAAAATTGATCAAGATATTTTTTGTTAAGGGTGGAGATGCATTTGGCCTATTACTGTTTATTAGGTCATCTCCAACCGAAGGATCCAGAGGGCTAAAGGACTGTGGAATCTGAGAGGGCCCCATGGAATCGGAAAGGGCTAGATGGTTGGAAGGCTCGTTGCATGCAGCCAGCCAGCCAGCTTTCCAGCCCTCTAGCCCTCTAGCCCTCTCCAATTCCGTGGGGCCTTCTCAGATTCCACAACCCGCTGGCCTACCCCTCAGTTGGAGACGGTTTTCGGACTATTTTCGATCCTCTAGCACTTTGGACCTTGGGTTGGAGATGGCCTTAGGGTCTATAACTGTCCACTGAGAGGATAAATGCGCTGAATGTTGGAGCATTTGTGGGGTGGAACTGCTCTAAGGGATGTAAGGTTACCCAAAAAGTTTGGTAAAGCCTCCACTCCCTCACATAGAGACTTGCATTTGTGGCCCACTACTGACCAGCAGGGATGGAGTTAGAAATTTCTTTTAGTGGGGCAACCTGAAAATCAATTAAGAAAACCTTATTATAGTATGACTTATAACCAATATGAAAATAGGGATGATTTCAAATGATAATGTATCACAATTCCAATGTTACAAAAATTTATGTGTAGTAGTGGAAAGTGGCAAAGTGATAAGAAAAATATTAATACATAATTACACAAGAGTGAGGTTTTTCGGTTTGAATGATAGAACAAAAACACTTTTGCTCATATAATATTTGATATGGAGTATACGCAATATGAAAGTACGTTGGATACTAAATACATATATTTTCTTCAAAAATAATGCGTGTGTAGTATATAATTGTAGTATACGACTTAACAAACGAATCATTTGAGTGGGGCATATGCCCCAGTGAGCCTTCATTAGCTACGTCCTTGCTCACCACTAATTGGGAATAGGATGGAAAGCCGAGCCTGTGATTCAAACTGATAAGATTACATTTCCCGTCGACAACTTCAGTTTGGACGCGGCCGTCGACGGCGTCGGAGACTTCGAGGAGGAGGAAAGGGATGTTCTGGGGGTTGAGGTGGGTGGCGGCGGCGAGGCCGGCGAGTCCACCTCTGATGATAATAACAGGGGACTTGGGGTTTGGAGGGAATGGGGATTTTGGGGGGTCGATAGTTGTCTGGAGAGATGATTGGGGTTTGAATTTGAAGCGGAGGAGTTGGGGTTTGGGGGAGAGGAGGGTGGTGGTGGCGGTGGTGGTGGATGGGAGTGGAAGAAGAAGAGTGATCAATTTCATTTGTTTGAGTTCTTGAGGAAATTGAGGTTTGTTTGGATTGGATGATGGGAAAAATGGCTTATCTTGTGTCACAATGATTGAAAGGATAATCTTTGGGACTATCTAGGGCCAGTCATTATTTCATTAATTTTGCTTTTTGTTCATTTCTTTTGATGGGAAAATTTTGGAAAAGAATGAATTGTTAGAGCAATGCTTGTGGCTCAAAATAGTTAAATCGTATTCATTTATGCATTCGAGGTCTCATGTTTAATTCTTGTTCAAATGATTATGTACAACACAACACCCACCACTACACCCAGTTGCCTTATCCAAATGTCTTTTACTCTTATATATCTATATGTAAGGGTTAAGATTCGATGACACATGCTTTTGACATATATTTTAACACACGTTTATGTGGAGTCCTCTCCGTAATGTAGTTCAAGGATTCCAATCATCTACCTTTTATGTCTTACCTCAAAGATCATGTCTGCAAAAAATCACTAGAATCCGAGATCATACAACCGTTGAATTAAATTTAATGTTTATTGTATAATCATATTTGTCTATTTTCTTTACTATTAGTAGTTTTGAATTTTCCTAATTTTTTTGTAAAGATGATCTGTAAATGTTGTAGTAAAATATATACGGGTCAAGGGACGAATATTTAAAAAAATATTTTCTACCCTTATCAATAGTCTATAGATTTTATAATGTTTGTTTTAATGATACCCCATTTGTTTTAGCGGGAAATTCCTTTCTTTTGTTGCCTCTTGACAATTTAAAGGCCACACTTTTATCTTGCTACTAGAACTTATGTTGACTAAGAGTATACGATACCATAAGAATGTGCATAATTTTTTTATTGTATAACAATTTCAAATTCATTTCGTCGTTACTATCATAGGAAGACATTATTGTGAATATATTGATAAACAAAAATTAAAGGTACAATAAGTTGGAGGGAACATGAAGCTATTAGAAACAAAAAAAAAAAAAAAGTTGACGAGCGAGAAATGATGACCGTAAACAGAGTATCGCAAAACCATTAGAAACAACATGAAAATGAATAAAAAATGATTACCCCGGGCTCAAATTAACAGTGAAGCTCAAATCAACAATGAAGCTCAAATCTAGAAGATTGAAAATCTATTAAAACAACTCCTGAAATAAGGTACATAATCCACCGAGGAAGAAATTCGTAGGTTATGATTCCCAATTACTTTGCCTTGGCAATAAAAAGCCCTTGTACTAATTCACCGTCCAGAGGTTCACCAATGACTGCCCTTGAAGAGCTAATTTGTACTTCAACAGGAATATCCACATCAGGATTACTACCGAATTGCATACTTCGTTCGTCTATCTTGTCCGTTCATCTTAATCGTACGAAATATTTTTATTTAAAATTAAACAAAAATAGTACTTGACAAAAACCGACCGCAAAATATACGATGAACGGACACGATTTACGGATTCCCAAAATCCTCACTAAAAGAATCCAGAGAGGATCTTGTTGGTCTTAGATTTAGTTTGTACACAAAATAATGTCACAATGCCCATTCCTTCACATTTGAACGGGTTTACTTTTTTATTTTATTTTACGAATTTTATTTATTTCAAGATACATCATTTGGATGAATTTAATTTCTTTAATGGCCTCTTGACAATTTAAAGGTCACACTTTTCTATCTGTTGCAAGAACTTACACGGGCAACTTAGGAGTATTAGATGCCATAATAAGGTAGATAATCTTAAATGGCATCCGCCCCCAGTAAGCCTATGGTGGCTCCGTCCCTGTAAGGTGTTGTCAAGGTCGGTCCTAAGTTTTTTGAGTGCACATTGCAAAGGCTCAAAGGGTGCCTTTTTTTAATACACAAACATATATTTTAAAAAATATATATTTAAAGAGGGTTGGAACCCAGTCGAAGCTAGAGGGCTAGGCCCTTACGCCCAAATTATATTACTTGAGAAAACATACAATGGGTGGGGTAGAGTATAAACCCGACAATCAAAAGTAAAATCATATACAACCACTCTAATAAGCAAAACTCCGTGAAATTTCAACCTTCAAGAAATTATCTTCAATAATTTCATGATCATGAGATTCCTCACCAACATTTTGTAGATGGAGGACCGGCTTTGAATGAATTAATTTAATTCATAAAATGTTACTGTTTGACAAAAGGCTTCTGCAGGTTCCCAAGTAAAATCTCCAAAGAAGTCGAAGTTGCATATGTATTTTGAAAGTCTTCTTCAGCTGTGTACCTGAAATTGGAGTTTTAAGAGATGAAGTGAACATGTTTCTCATTTGATTGCCCTAAAAATTTAACATACATGACGACTAGCAAGGATTACGCACAAAGCATGCTCATGAACTTTCTATCAAATTAGAAGCATAATCTGAGATACCAAGAAGGTGGGAAATATGGAAGCACTCTTTTTGTTCATATAGTAAAAGTAAGTTACCTGCTTTTGGTTACGATACACTTCATTCCAGCAACTTTGGCTGCTGCAAGGCCCATGCCGATGTCCTCCACCACAGCTTTAGAAAAAGGAAAGGTGTTATATTTTATCCTAGACGATTAGGGTAGAGAATGCACATGTTTGTAGGAGTAACTTGTTTGCAACTTGAATTTTCTGCTTAAAGTAACAGGCTGCTCCCTTCATATCTGCAACGCACGGTTTATATAAACACGATTAATTCTCAAAGATAAATTTTTTATTCTTTATGAGAAAGTGGCTCAAAGGAGACAGTGTTACCTTCAAGGCCCGAAGAAATCTCTGCAAAATGCTAAGGTGTTGAGACAATGGTGAGAGAACACCATCAGGAAGAGTGACCCAAAGTACAAAATATGGACCTGCACCGACATAGTAATCATCATGGCATTCCATGTAAAAGAATTTACTATTTTACAAGCAACTGAGAAACTTTGTTTTGCAACACAAATGACTCTTATGACATCATTATCATCATGGCAGAAGGACTAAAAGTTCATGGTGAATATGAATGGAGAAAACCTGAAAATGGGAAAAAATGTGTGCTTAGATTGTTCAATGTAAAATAAAAGGAGAAAAGCACACCTTATAAACTGGAGTTGATTTTACAGACTCTCATCCCCAACAAAGCATCCAGAATTTCTTTCTTTCTTTAAAGACAGTACTAAGTCCATAGGACATTGTAGGAACCTCTCCATACGTGGGAGATGGGCTACGTCCACGTTTGGTACTTTCTCTGGTTTTTACTATAATAATGTAGGTTACATTTTAAAAGGAGCATGAGAGAGTCTTTTAGAAAGCAAGTGAAGAGAGAGAGTCACAATTAGGGTAGTGCAAAAGTTTTTTCGGCTTCAAAGCTCAAGCTCTCCCTCTATTCAACAGTCGGCTGCTTCTTGCACTCTCCTTTCACAGCAATGCAAGGCACAAAGGACGCTAGGAAGCCCAAGCTTCTAAGGACCCATACAACACAAAAAATCAACGGAATTCAAATCTCTGCAAACTCATAAGGATACATTTCTATTTGGTGACGAGTATCAACAAAGAATATTGACCAGTTGGAATCGAATAGATAAAAGATTACCAATTTGTATCCAAATTAGGATTTGATGATAAGGAAAGGTGATTGAAGTTGAAGAATGATACTGATCCACGCATGAGTTTTGAATGGAATCCCAATTCTCCCTGTACAAAGATAACACCAAAACAACTTAAGCAAACATAAGGTACAAATTTCAACTTTTCAACTGATAATAATATGCTTGGAAATATTACCATGAGTATTAATTTTCAAACTAGTTCTGCTAATTAAAACAGATAGCCTGACATGACCGCAGCATAAAAGCTTGCATACTTTATGTGTTGCACTTTCCACAGCAGGAACACCTTGCCTCTAGCATTTTCGTTTCCTAGGCCATAAAA
The DNA here is from genome assembly GCF_963583255.1 of Pyrus communis. Taxonomy (NCBI): domain Eukaryota; kingdom Viridiplantae; phylum Streptophyta; class Magnoliopsida; order Rosales; family Rosaceae; genus Pyrus; species Pyrus communis. Next base: position 3,666,167 of record NC_084816.1, on the reverse strand, counting down.
GTTTATATCCCCTGCCACTGCTGATACAGAGTGAGTTCCATGACTGAATAAAAAATTCCCTCGAAGACTCTCATGAGTAAAATCAAGGTCTAATGGGCTTGCTGCAAAATGAACATGTCTGATGGTTTACAAAGTATTACCAACTACGGAGGTAACACAATTATTGTGTTACGCACGGAACATGTATAAGCATATGCAGAACATTCTTGTTTATGGTTAAGTTATTGTTTGTTTTGATAAGAATGAATAGCAATCGAAAGTGTTTAATTGGTTTACATATATTTGTACATGTGATTCGTACGTTTATGTCATAACAATCTAAAGCATTAATCTGGTTTATATTCGAACACACCAACAATAATATCATTCTCGATAATGACATTTCAACTTTCTCATTGAATCCCAAAAAGTCCTGAGATCTTTAATGTTCTGCTAGGAAAGACACAAAAATTAACAATATTATCACTCTCGTAACAATCTGGCCAGGCCAGAAGAAAATTTTCACTTTAAAACGTTTTGGAACAAAACAATGTGAATGATAATGAGAACTAGTCTGGTGATGTAGAATTAAAAGTGATCGACTGATGGTTGAACAACCAAGTCCGCTCCGATTTCAATGTATTTCTCAACAACAAAGTTATGAGCCAATTCAGAAGTTACATGCTAGCATGCAATGGATGAAAGAAGGACCTGTTTGCATCAGCACCTGGACTCTGTTTGCACCTACTGCACTACATCGTTCCAGTTGAGTCTGGTTTGGTATTGCTGTGATTTGAAAAAAAGCTGATTCTGCTGTGCTGTGAGAATAAGCGGCTGTGAAATAAAGCAGCAGAGTGTTTGGTAAACTTTTTTGTAAAAGTGCTTTTGAAAAAAAAAACAGTATTATAGTGTTTGGTAAACTTTTATGTAAAACAGATGTGAAAAAAAGCCGATTTTTCAAAGCTAGGTTTTGCAGCTTTTTGTTTTTGGCTTTTTTTCACCCAAAACTGTGAAAAAAAGCTGAAGCTGAATGTTTACCAAACACAAAAACAGCTCCCAGCTTTTTTTGATACCAGCTTTTTTCAGAATCACCTCAGTACCAAACCAGGTCAAGAGTGTCATGAAAATGCCAAAGGATGCTAATAGAGTTATATATGCCAATTGGAAACACAACATATATATTAAGTCGACTTAATTACTAGAAGAGAAAAGGGGGTGGGGTTTAAAAAAAACATTGCTTAATTCACTGTGACAGTAAATTGGCGACGCGTTGCATAGCTTTGGCAGAGGGTAGATTCATCAAATTCTTGTAATTCATAATTCCCAACTCTACAAGGATGTAAGGTTACCCAACAGATCAGGCAAAGCCTCCACTCCCTCAAGTAGAGACTTGCATTAATTTGTAATCCACAACTCACCACTTATTGGGAATAGGATGGAAAGCCAAGCCTTCAAACTGATAAGTATCGAATAAAGAATGTTGATCCAATTTGTAATTAAAGGGATGAGTGCTTCCCAGTTTGTCTAAATTAGAAAAGTTCAGTCAAGAGTTTCTACAAGTAACCATAAAAAATCACTTCAGATTTCACAAGTAACCATAAAAACATCTGTCCAATATCTTCGTATATAAGGATAATAACAAACAGAAAGCAATTTCAGCAGTTCTATATACTATATGAACATGATTTTACTTTGGGTTCTGGAAATATTTGATTAAAAAAGATTCAATTCCATGAACGGATAGGTTTGCTACCTTGATAAGTACTATAACTTGAGGTATATTATTGAGAAATGAAGGTTGAGCGAGAAATTTGATATCTTGTGCATCAGTACCTGTACTCAATTTGCAGCTATTGAGCATCCTGAGAAATGCCACAGAATGCCAAAAGAGATATAGATGCCACTGGAAAACACAACATATATAGTAAGTGAAAAGTCAAGAGTAGAATGCACTTAGAAGAGAAGAGGAGGTGCGGATTAGAAAAGCTTACATGGATTAATTTCAATGCGGAAGTTGGAGCCATTCGGACAAGTGTGGCCTTGCACACCATGAAATTTGGTTTTTCCAATGCACGTTTGCTGTAGTTTGGTAAGGTGCTGCCTACCTTGCATCCAACCCGAAGTCAACTGATGGAGAAGAATAAATAACTTTTGTTATGCTAGTCTAAATTTGTATGTAGTAGTTGAGACGAATAAAAGAAGAAAAGAGATAAACATGTAACATGAACTCTGTAATTTCATTTCAAGAATTTTAAAACGTACTATACGGAATGTGAGAAATCTTGGGCCAATCTATGCCGCTGTCCCTGCTGCATCTGTCCTTTAGAAGGAAATCATTTCCATAAATTGTCAGGTGTTGTAATTTGGTGAGGCTTCCCAACCATTCTGGCAAAGTCTCCACTCCGTCGAAGTAATATACACTCAATGATGTTAGATAAGTGAGGTGTTGAATTTGTTGAGGCAGAGACTTGAGTTTAGGCCAACCATGCAACTTTAAGGTTGTAAGGTGCATTAATGATCCAACTTGAAAATCAGGGAAGGAATCGAGCTCCTCCCAGAACCCACCGATTTCCAAATAACTGAGAGAATTGAGGCTGTCTAAGCTTGGAAGAATCTGTAAATTACGCATGTATCTTATTACCAGCGACTCAAGAGAGCGTGGGAATTGCAGGCTACTCACCCAACTTTCTAATCCTTCACAATTGCAAATCCTTAGATGTCGAAGGGAGGTGAAGGTGCGCAAATCTGAAATTGATTGTAGACTAATACTGCTATTTTGGACACCAAACCATGCTACCTTTGGGCATCCACTTATAGTCAATTTCTCAAGAGAGGGCACGCCGCCTTTAATTTCAATTGATGTCAGATTATTGCAACCCCTCACACTCAAATCCATGAGAGAGGCCCATACACTCAGTGGGCCTGATAGTCCATTACAATCCCAAATATTCAACTCGCGAACAGATGCAAAGGTGTGAACTGGAAACGATGTTACACCATCGCAACCATTTAAACGCAACTCCTGGAGCGAGGTGCAGTACTCTAACCCACTCGGTAGGCTTGACAATTGTTCACAATTATCAATCTTTAATTTCCGTAGAGATGTCATGCCCTGTGTAATTGGAATCAACTCTAGACTAGGACATTCGTGAATCTTTAGTTCCTCAAGGAGAGGGAGTGTGTCTAGCCCGTCCGCCAAATGCCTCAACGTTTTACAATTCCAAATATTCAATCTAGCAAGAGAAACGCAAGAACCAAATACATCAGAGGCAATACAAGTTAAATCATCGCAATCACTTATCTTTAAAGATGAGAGATTTTTGTTGTTCTTCAACATCCCTTGTGGCAAACAAGTAAGCTCCTTGATACCTTTTATTTTGAGGGAAGTGAGAGTTGTCAATCCACTGCTTACTTCTTCTATTGGCGTTCTGCTGTCACATGAAATTATCTCCAAATTTTGGAGAAATGGAAAATGACTTGGAGCATTTCTCAATTTAGAACAACTATCAATGGTCAACTCCTCGAGGCAAGGAAAAACCACTACTTTTTGTGTTGACGTCGTTGGTGCTTCCTTCCATTCAATTAGATCACCACACCAAGATATATATAATACTTTTAGTGCAGGAAATAAAGTAATCATCTTCTTACTTGTCGTGGCTACGTTGTGGACAAGATCATAACCATAGAATTGAGCTCCAAGGCATGTCAAGTTAGCCATTCCATTAATCTTAAGCTCCGTAAGATTGGGTAGATGACCAAGCGGTGGGACTCCTTCACATTTGTCGCATCCAAGTAGCTGAATGTCCTTCAAGTTGTTGAGCAATAATGGCCTTCTGATCATCCACGATGGAAACCTATCTCCCATAAAGTTTTCAATACATAAGTTCTCCAACCCAGAATGCGGTCGAAGGCCTTCCAGTACATCCTCATCCTCATTGTTGTTGGTTATTGACCTATTTCCTGTCCATTTGAAGCTTAAATGGCATACTTTCGTCTTATCCTCCAACTTAGCTTTCTTTGCTTCTTCTCCATTCTTCACGTGCTCCAGATTACAAACAATTAATTCACCTCTCAATTGTTTCAAGTCAGCCAACTCTTCAATTTGACGACCAATCTCATTACCCACCGAAAAGTAAGGTATTGTTCGAAGGCAAGTCAACCGCCTTATCCCCTGTGGAAATTTCGTACTCTGATCAAAATAAATATGCCTCAGGTTGATCAAGCTTTGCAGTTCTTTTGGAAACTCTTTAAGGGCACAATTTGTTGCTCTTAACGTCTGTAGGTTATAGAGCTTGCCTATAGAATTGGGGAGTGTTTTGAATCTTGTTTCAGAAATGTCAAGATACCTCAAGTGTTTCAACATTCCAACTGAAACTGGAAATTCTTCAATATTAGCATTACATAAATTTAAGACGCGTAAAGTTTTGAATCGTGGAAGAATGTTACCAGGAACTTCACCATCGTCAAAAAACAATGACCGCAATTTCTTAGCACTTCTTTTTGGAATTTTATCCAGCACAGAAGTAGAAACCCGAGCAACAAGGCGAATCTCAGGTGTATTATCTATGCCACATAAGTCTCCCGTCAAGCTTTCGGATTTGGATACAAGTTGTGCCATATCGTGCACAAGATCGTGCATCTTGCATTTGCTAACAATGCCATTGCCACTCATTGTAGCATCTTGAAATAAGGAGCTCTGCAATAGAATATCAAAATATTCATTGCCTATATCCTCCACATCTTTACCTTCGCCAGATGAATGGTAGAGTAGTCCTTGAGCCATCCAAAGTTGAACCAAGTTATCTCTTTGAATTTCAAAATCTTTGTTGAACACTGAGCAATATGCAAAACATTGCTTCAATGATGGTAATTCTAAATTGTCAAAACTCAACTTTAAAACTGGCATAATTCTATCTTCTCCTTTTGATAGGTTGTCCCATATTCTACTTTCTTTAAACAATGACCATTCTTCAATACTCTTTTTAGCATGCAAAATGCCTCCCAAAACCTGTTAATTGGATATGAGAGTTTGTATAGTTAATAGAATAAAGTAGTTTAACTATGACTACAACGATTTTTTGGATCTATGCAAACTGCATAATGTTCTCCACCATTTCTTTTTTATCGGATGAAAAATAAGGAGAAAAATATATGACAGAAAAAAAATAGTTTCTAAGTTAATTTTAAACTTTTCAAGGTGTCCTACAATAATTTAGGAAATACATGATCTAATCTTCAATGTACATAAAAAATTAAAATTTGGCTCAGTTTGTCCAATGCATAAAAAAATTTCGAGTTATGACTAGAATCAAGTGCAAAGTCATATTTGATTGGGAAATTGTAAAAAAATGATCAATTTTCTTAATTTTATGACTAAAATAGAACAAACCGGCCATGCACAAACCTTGTACAACAATAAGACAAAAATATGATTTTTTCCTACAACTTAAAATGATCTAATTGCCCTTTTATATAAATGGGTTAATTCCTCCCATTTTCTAATTTCTCTCTCTACTCTCTCTCATTTCATGCTCTTCCTTGGCTCTATCATCAACTTCCCCAACCCTAATCCCCAAATGGCCTCCTTGCCGAACCACCACCTCAGCGGAAACACCAAAACCCACATCTCCAAAAAACCCAAAATTCCCCCCAATTTCATATGGGTTTTGCTGCGGTCTCTCTCCTCTCCCTCTCAGTTTTCCCCTTTCTTCGTAAAAGTGTGAATCCATATGGGTTTTTCTTTGAAGACGTAATTTGCTCCTATAAAGATTAATCCATATGAGATGTTGATTCAGAGGGTGGTGGGGAAGGAGGAGGAGGAGGAGGATGGGAACGTGTATCGGTTTTGCAGTGAAACATTAGGATTCTTGATGTAATATTTGGAACTAGTATCGATTTTGTTGTAGATATGTATCGTGCAATTAACGGTGTTGGAGGATATGTGGGGGTCTAGATTCTAGAAAACCCTTAAAGATATGTACTTTACACAGATCTAAGTTTTACATTTTATATGTGGGTATTTTTGTCATTTCGCTTTTGTGCATAGTGTGCATGGCTTGTGCATGAGCGGGTTTGCCCTATTTTGATCTAAGAAAATGAGTCATTTTTGTCTATTTCCCTATCTGATTTTACATCTGCCTCAAATAGTAAGATATGACTATACATTTTACTTCAAACATTATATTTGACTCTTATTTAATGTGTATCGAGAATGACATAACACTTCGAGTACGTTTGTTTCACCGAATTAACTTTCCGCATTACCCTATTTAGCATATATCCGCTTTTCGCTAAACATGGACTATATAAGAACCAGATTAATCCAGACTTTCACCATTTTTTTTTTTCTGAACAAACGATAATATCTACACTAAGGAGAGGAGGAAGGGTGGGCTTAAGTCTCACAATAGGATATCAATAATATGGTTCAAATTTGCCTTTGGTGAGAATCGAACTTAAGATCTCTACTCAAATGAAGTGAAATACCACTAAATTGTAGTACTCAATGACGGAACTTGCACCACCTTAAACTTCGTTATTTAACCCCTTGCAGAAACATGGTCCTAAATAAGCCCTGCGCCAAGACTTTGCAAGTGGGCAGCTCCCATGTGCAGCTGTGCTAGTAGAATAGTCAAAATAAAATATTTCTTTTTAGGGATGTGCTATCCACACACTTCATTTTACTTCTTACACACCCCTTGATAATTTCTGTCCGTTGATCTTCTTCAATTCATCCGGTTCGACGGCCAAAAATTAAAAAGGTGTGTGAGAAGTAAAATGGGGTGTGTGGATATCACACCCCTCTTTTTAAATGAAACAATTGATTAACTGCACTATATGTTTTACGGTGAACTGCCGATTTAGTTCCTAAATAATCACCTCAGTGAAAGTTAGGTCTTTAAATTATTTTTTCAGTAAAATAAGTCTCTAATTTCTTAAAAACTGCTAATTTCATCTCTAATATTATATTGAAAGCTATTTTATTCAATTTTTCGTCAACTTCACTCGCATGATACATTTTAGAGGGTAGTGCCGTCATTTTCTTGCTTATAAGACCTTAATATTGTATACAGGTTGCGAATCTAATGTGCAATTTACCCCCCAAAGTTAATTTCATATATTATTTCTTCGAAAAAGAAAAAAAAGGTTCTTAAAATCTATACTCAAAAGTGTATCACATGCAAGTCATATGAATTAAATTAACGAAAAATTAAATATAATAACTTCAAATCTAATATTAGGGATGTAAGTGGCATATTTTTATTAGTTTAAGAACTAATTTTTCCAGTAAAATAATTACGGACCTAATTTTCACTCGGTAATAAGTTAAGGACTATCCTCTTTCTAATCCAAAGTTAACACCAAACATAAGACAGGATAAAGTCCACTCCAACTAATCGCTACACTTAGTTCAACCCAAGTCAATTTTAGAGTCAAATTTAAGATTAAAACTGACTTTAAAGTTTTAACTATTAACTATTAGATTGGAGATAGCCTAGCAAATACCAATTTGAGTCATAACAAAATAATTCATCCAATTTATGTCGCTTAACTACTTTAACTGATAAGGTGGTGCATCCCATGCTGTGGATGCAAGTATTGTCCTAATTTATAAATGAAAACATATTAAAAAAAAATAAAAATAAAAAAGGAGCAAATTCTATGTCAAAACACATAATAATAGTACGCACCTTGGCCACCAATGGAACACCACCACAATTTTTAGCAATCTCCCTTCCAATTATCTGGAACTCAGGAGCTACATAAGCACTGACATTGGGGAGGGCTTTATCTTTCATGATAGACCAACACTCATCCACAGAGAGTTTTCCCAAATCACGTCGTTGAAGTAGTTTTTCAGAAATTGATGCAACTTTGCCACTACGAGTGGTGACAACAATTTTGGATCCTTTAGCAGAATAAAGCTTTGACAAACATTCTATCAAATTGTCCCATTTTTTGGGATCTTCGTTCCAAACGTCATCAAGTACGAGTAAGAATTTTTCATCTTTCAACTCAACGTTAAGGAACTTAAGCAGAGCTTCCTGGTTATCTTTCGAAGAAGGGACGTTTGCCGGTTTAAGTTGTTCTAACATCTTGAGTAGAATTAAATCGACATCAAAAGTATTCGATACACAAACCCATATTCTCTTTTCAAAGAACTTGAGTATTGACTCCTGATTGTAAACTGACTTGGCCAATGTTGTCTTACCGAGGCCTCCCATTCCCACGATGGCCATAACCGCAAGATTTTCTTGGTTGCTTTGGGAGTCGGTCAAGGTTGTGACTATTTCTGACACAACCTCTTCCCTTCCAACGGTTATTTCATCTCTGCCAATGAGTGAGTTGGTTTGTCTGTCCCATCTAGATTCCTGAGGGGTTGCATCTTTACTCTTGGAAACTAGTCCAAGAACAGAGGCTTCACTCTTGAGATCCACCAATGATGCATTGATCTTCTGAATTTTATGCGCCATTTGAAGACGAAATGCAAGTGGATTGGAGAGTGAAAAGAAGTTAAGAACCTTTTTCTTGATATGGTTTTGGATTTCGATTTTACGCCGATCAACTTCGTACTGGAATTCATCAAAGACATCCTCAGCATCATGAGCAACGTCTTTGAGGTTCTTCACCCATTCCTCTATTGACCTACTCCGACCTGTTAGAGAATGAAAAGAAGTTAAATAGCTTGTAATTATATCATGTGTACGTGAGATTACGAGAGAATTCAGAAATTTATACTACCTTGTGGTTGGTCGGCAACATCAACTAAGAAACGTTCAATGCTGGCTAAGGACTTTTGAAGCTTTCTGAGCTCAGCTTTGAAACCCCAAGCAAGACTGAATTCTTGAGCAGCGAGTGAGAGCACCTTCTTCAGTATTCTCTCCGCAGCAAAAGTAAGCACAGCTTCGCCTGCCATTTCTTCAATTCCCTGCTCAGCTCAGCTCAGCTCAGATAATCACAGTGTTTAAATTTCTCCCTTCAATACAGTATTACAAGTGCAATGGAGGATGAAATGATCATAGACACCAGATACAATACAGCGTTTAACTTTCTCTCTTATAACCGGAAAAATGTGGAACATCCAATAATAGAGGGGCTGGTTCCTATAAAAATAATAATAATTAAAGAATAGATTTACATTAGACGTGAATCGGGATCCTCCTTGTTCAATAGTCAAAAGAAGTGGCTTAATCTCTACCAAGTAAAAAAAAGAAGAAAGGCAAAAAATGTTAGAGCCTGTTTAGTATCTTATTTGAATTTTTTTTATCATTTCTCAAAATATTTTTTAGAACATTTCTTTAAAACAATTTTCTTTAAGACTCAAAAACTTGATTGGTTAATGATTTAAAATTTTTAAATCTTATGGCTTAAACTTGACAAAAAGATCTAAAAAGAGGAGGTTGCAAGAGAGGGAGAAAGAGGAGAGAGGAGGAAAGAAAGTAAGAGATGATTGAAGAAAAGAGAAAGAAGAGAGAGGATTGGACGAGATAGAGAGGACGAGGAGTTAAAGAAAGAACCGAGAGAATGAAAGAGCGGATTGGAGAAGAGACGAAAAAGGTAAAAAAAAAAAAAAAAGGAGAGAAAAAGAAGAAAAGAGAGAGATAGATTTGGAGTGAGAGGGGAGGAGGGAGAGAAAAGAAATGAGTGAGTTTAAGTTTAAAAATCCTAAAAACTCACTTTTTATGTTTTTAGATAATAGACTATATTTTTTAGTTAGTCTTGAGTTCAGTTTTTGAAAATAGTCCTACCAAACAAGTTTTTAAGACCTAAAACTTGAAAATTGTTTTTTAGTTTAAAAAGTTGGATTCATGTAAAGTACCTAATAAGCCCTTAATCTCCCGTCCTTTACTTTTTAGCTTTGCCGAAAGGCTCCACAAAAAGTTAAAAGCACTACCATTAGCCTCTTACTACGCACCATGAGCTGGTTTTTTTTTTTTTTTAAGAAAATTAACCAAAATAGTTTTAAAATTTTGAATTTTAATTAAAATGACAAAAATGTTATAAATGAATAGTACTAGAAGTGACATTTTAGAATAAAAATATTTTTTTTCGTTAAAATGAACAATACTAAAAATGCTTCGTTAAAATCTTTTTTTTTTTAACTGAAATAATTATTTTTCCTTTTCCCTTAAAAATGAAAGTTAATGTGTTTTTTTAATAAAAGCGATTGTACGGGAGGAGAAATCGAACATAACGTCTCTGACTCCCTATATCTCTTGCCAAGTTAAGTTTTGAATAGGGAAATCAGAATTGGTTTACATCCAATCCAACCACTTGTTAGGATTTTTTACGCGGATAATTTATAAACTTGGAAAACTAGAAATTTTATGAAAACAAAACAACTTGGAAATTGAGTTCATAAAATCATGTACATTTCTAGTAATCCAACTACAATGCAGTGGATTGAAGATGAAGGACAAACATTTTTTTGGTATTAATATTTCACTAGGGCAATCCATCCGTTGCAATAGAAAAAAAATTTTAATAGTATTTTTTTGGTATTTATATTTCACATGAGCAAGGTGAATAGTATTTATATACTTATATATATAGGAAATTGTTATTAACACTTCAAAAATCTCATTTGGCACTCCAAACTTTTCTTGTGATGAGTGTAGAATGAGATTTTCGTAGTGCTAATAACAGTTCCCTGTATATCTATATATATTAGGAGCACCCAAAAGTCGAGGCCCTGGGCGGTTGCCTTACCCAACTACTCTCAAGACCGGCTCAGCAAATACACTAGAGATAAAAAGGTATATAGACTAGGGTAGTGTTATTGGCACTTCGAAAATCTTATTTTACACTCCTCATAAGTGTATTTTTCTTTTCTAACATAGAAAGTTTGGAGTGTAGAATGAGATTTTTGGAGTGCTAATAACAATTCCCATAGACTAATATATAGTCAAGGAAAACAATGAAACCCATTAAAATGTTAAATATTGAATACATCAAATGTGTGTTCAAATTTCATACCATGTGATGATAAAATACAAGCAAGCTACACATCTAAAAAAAACACAAATGAGAAAACTGAAAAATAAACAAAGGCCGGCAATGAGGTTGTTCTACACGACGGGACCGATAGTAACATGGCCTCGTATGGCAGTTCATATTGTACTGACTACTTCTGTCGGATAAAATAAATAGTCATCGGATAGTATTGACTAAATTGGTCGGAGGTTTGGTATGAATGTATTATTTATATTGTGTTTGATACTGAATTGGATACGAAAAAGGAAAGAAAAAAAAATTGACAAATCTTTGTTTGTTTTTTGAACTTTTCTCATATTTAATGTGAAACAAAAAGCAAGTTTAATGCTTCAAAAACAGTGAGCACAAGAAAATGTATAGCTTAGCTCCAGAGTTTCACTCCATCGACTTTCTCAGCAACCAAACAGAGCCTCAAAACTCAAACCAAAATATACCCAGATTACAGAATCACATATTCCACCGACTTTCACATTTGAAATCACAGAAAGAAAATGAAATGTGTTCCAAGCTCAAATTTTTCTGTGAAAAAACTTGGAGGAAGAAGAAGCAGTGAAAAGATCATATTTTTTTCAATTTTTTTTTTTAGGAAGCAGAGAAAATAATACAGAACATCCATTTCAAGAAACAGCTTAAAACCCATTTCACTTATGTGGGTTTTCGATACTACAAAATTATATATGGTAAACAAAATGGCTGTTCAAAGATTCCCAACAAAATTTCTGCCTGTTTTCCTACATTTTCTCGGGAACCAAACAGAATATAAAATGGAAAAAGACAGCTGAAAAAGATTGTTTTTGCCTACCAGATGTAACCAACAATGAAGGCCGGAGCGAGCGTGGAACCAAAATGGCTGTTCGACCCCAACAGCAAACCCTAAAACTCGAAAATTCTAATTAAAACACAAAATTACATAATCAATTGCATAATTAGAGAGAAAACAATAACTAGATTCATGCCTGGTTTGCTACTGAGGTGATTCTGAAAAAAGGTAGTATCAAAAAAAGCTGGGAGTTGTTTTTGTGTTTGGTAAACATTTAGCTCCAGCTTTTTTTCACAGTTTTTGGTGAAAAAAGCCAAAAACAAGAAGCTGCAAAATCCAACTTTGAAAAACTGGATTTTTTTTCACATCTGTTTTATATAAAAGTTTATCAAACACTATAATATTGTTTTTTTTTTTTTTCAAAAGCATTTTTACAAAAAAGTTTACCAAACACTCTGCTGCTTTATTTCACAGCTGTTTATTCTCGCAGCAGAGCAGAAGCAGCTTTTTTTCAAAGCACAGCAATACCAAACCAGCCCTCAATCAATTGAAAGAAAATTGCAAGAAAAATAGAAGGAGGGGAAAGAACAGAGGGAGGGGCGGAACTTGGGAAGAAGAAGAAAAATGAGAAGATGAACTAGGATTCAAACAAAGAAGAAGAAGGCGTTTGAGAAGACTAACCTGAGATTCACACGAAAGAGCAAGCACGCGAGAGGCAGAGAGAGCGGCTGGAGAGGACCAAGAGTGTGTCTGGAGAGGAAGGAGAGGACGGAGAGATTTCACCCGACTAAATTGTACCGTTCTTTTAGAGGTATAAGCAAGCGGATGTTTACCGTATAGAGTAGGTGGCCTGGATTATTTAATCCAGTGATTGTTTAATACAAACGAGCATCAAATACCGTACTCTTTATTATTAGTATTATTCGATACCTTATACAGTGTGCCAAAATGAGGCCTAGATTATAAAATCTAAAATGTATTAGCATTGCCTATTATAATGTTGAACGTATCAAATGTCTGTTCAAATGTTTTATCTTATAATGATAAATTACAAGCGAGCTACACATTTAAAAACAAACAAGGAAACTGAAAAATAATCAAAGGCCGGCAATGAGGTTGTCCAACGCGACAGAACCGATAGTAACATATAAATTAAAAATATAAAATGCATTGTAGCATAGCCGTCCTTGGTTCTTCATACTTGGCATTTCACAAACTGACAGTGGCCTAATACAAGAAGAAAGAAACTCCACAGCAAGAAGTTTGGACACACTGATGTTTTTGTCTCATTGTTCATTTTATGACACAAGTAAATTGGCTTATAGGTACATATAAAGAGCTGGGAAGGTTTGGTGTTGGTCAAGGTACCCTTTCAGTGTGAAGCAAGCACATCTCAAGTGGGTTGAGAAAGGGCCGAGAAGAAGCGCTGGCAAACGGGGGCTATGGCCGGACCTTGATGACGTTGCCGAGATCAAAATGTCCGGAGACGTTGATGTAAGATATATTATGAAATTATAAGAATAATAAGACATTAGGATCAAAAATTTAATAAACTAAATTATAATAAAACCAATTACAATTAGCTTATATGTAGAAGAGGAATCGGCGCATGCATAAGATGTCTTCTACTATCTCCAAACTATATGTTCTTGCCATGAATAGGGTTTAGCACATAATAGAACGATTATTGTGAGAGCAGGGATAGTCCTTATATAGTTATTAAGATATCTTTCTAGACATCGAAATTTCGGTGAAATGAATGTTGACCAATAATTAAAATTTCAACGCTCATGTGTCACATAAATTTTACATATAGCGTGTGACTCAACGAAAAATCGAAATAAATCGGAAAAGTCATCAAATAGGACACGTGTCAATACCTGGCAGAAATGATTTATTTCATCTGATTATTTAAATCCAAAAATCAAGTTTTGGAATTCTATAAATAGGAAGCCAAGGCATTCATTTTAGGGGGGATTGATATCACACCAAAACCTTGAAGATCAAGCCTCGACGGCCCTTGAAGATCAAGCCTCGACGGCCCTTCGTCAAATCCTCCTTCAAGATCAAGCCTCAACGGCCATTGAAGAACTTTCACCAACTCAAGATCAAGCCCCAACGGCCCTTGAAGAAAGTGTTCATCGTTCATCATTCGTTCATCCCAAGATCAAGCCCCAACAACCCTTTGGATCAACAACATCAACAAATCCACACATCCAACCGTTCTTCAAGATCAAGCCCAAAAGCCCATGAAGATCCACTCATCCATTAACCTTCAAGATCAAGCCCAAAAACCCTTGAAGAAATCCGCACAACCATTCTTCAAGATCAAGCCCCGACGACCCTTGAAGAAAGTGTTCATCGTTCATCATCCGTTCATCTCAAGATCAAGCCCCAATGGCCATTTGGATCAACAACATCAATAAATCCACACATCTAACCGTTCTTCAAGATCAAGCCCAAAAGCCCTTGAAGATCCGCTCATCCATCAACCTTCAAGATCAAGCCCGACGGCCCTTGAAGAAATCCGCACAATCATTATTCAAAGATCAAGCCCCGACGGCCCTTGAAGAAGCTCTTACCTGTTCATCCTAAGATCAAGCCCCAACGGCCCTTTGGATCAACAACTTCAAGATCAAGCCCAAAAGCCCTCGACGATCTGTTCATCCCTGTTCTTCAAGATCAAGCCCCGACGGCCCTTGAAGAAACTTCCAGCTGTTCATCCAAGATCAAGCCTTGACAACCCTTGGATTAACAACACGTCAACAAACCAACATCTTACGAAGATCGAATCAGAGGACCAAATTACAAAGAGATTGTAACCCCAAAATCATTAATACAAAATATTACTTTGTACACGTGATTACTTAATTCGAGTTAACGACTATCATACTTGTCATATTGGGGCTGCAAAATCACTCGAATGTCAAGTCGCTTAAATAATAAATTACTCAATAATCAAGGGTTTGATTTACAAGTCATTGATACTCACTATTATGTTTACCGCCAATGATTCCAAGGACCCAAAACAGAGGCCATATGCTAGTGGCCCAAATTCTTTTGTCATGATTAGTTCATCCTATTCCCCTTTTTCACCAACCCATCGTCACCACCTTCCTTTCCAGGGAGTTTGGAACGAGACCCCAAATTATCCAACTTTCTCAGTTTTCTTATGGTCACTGAGTTATTTCCCATATACTATCCTTCCAATGGTTTATTACTATGGATTTTGCTTAATTAATTCATTATGTCTGTATCTTAATTTTGTATTAACGTTTATAGAAATCATAATTCCGTAGCCTAGACTCAGCGGCCATGAGATATGCTATGAGATAAACAATCATAAGGATAAAATTAAGTCCTTTAGCTTAGCACACATGGTGAGAAAGGGTGGGCAATATGTTTAGATTAAGACATGTTTAGAGTTCAATTCCCTCCATTATAATCAAATTTCTTTCTTTTTTTCTTTTTTTTTGGCCAAACAATAGAAGAATTAGAGAGAGAGAGAAGGGGGGGGGGGGGGGGGGGGGGGGGAGGAATTCGAAAATAAAATTTTGGATGTAAAAGTAAACACTCTTAATTACTCAAGGTACAAATCCTTTGCAGGTAACACTATATTGGTTCTAGGTTTATACACAAGTACCATTGATCTGATGCGAACGTTACAAACCCTGACAAACGGATACAAACAAGACTAGAGCAAATAAACCTACAGTATTTCGGTCAAGAATAAGCGAAAATAATATATATAAATATATATATATATATATATATATGTAAGAAACTTGTTTATGGTCATGTAATTTCCTCATTTGCCATTAAGCTTCTAGTTCTTTTTTATAGGTGGTGAAGATGGTGGTAGCCGCATCATGGTTTAGGAGTGGGTTCAATTTCAATCGGTTCTTTTTTTTTTTCCTTCAGTTTTCTCGTTTCAATTTTGTTGATTCGGTTTCAGTTTGGTTCAGGTTCTTTTTCTTTTATAAATCTTGAAAATTGGTCCATTGAAAGAATAGAAATTAAATAAAGGCTTGCATTGGCAAACTAATAATAAGAAAATAGGGGAAGTGAGAAGGTTGTACATATTCAAGTTCATATAAACCAATCAAATAACAACCTCAACTGCAAAGAAAAATGATCAAAGCATCTATTCCGAAAGTAAACAAACAGAGAGGTTCTTCCAAGGAAGATTGGGCAACCATTTGCATACTCAATAGATATTGGCTTGTTAGAAGCCGCCTTCTAATACATTTCCTGTATAACGAATGGAATAACCTCCATAATTAAACCTAGTATGCACCTTGCAAAAGACCTAGACTTAGTTGCAAAGGTGGCAGCAAAGTTTTTACATAAGAAACATCATGGCAAGGGATATACTCATTGAAATTCAAAGGGCGCATACATTCATACCCATCTCTAGGATCAAAGGTGGTGTTTCTCTGTAAGTAAGAGCAATTTTATCCGTAAATGTTGAAGTACCTGCAACACCAATTATCCCAAGTAGATTAAATTCCAAGAACTAATAGCATGCAGAAACAAATATCTTCAGTGTTCACCCAAAAAAAAAAAAAAAAGCAAATATCTTTAGTTTACAACTAGGTGCCACCTTCGAAATTACATTTCAAACAATATTTGAGCTTTCTAGAAATTAAAAAACGATGCCTAGATTCCCTTTCTTTGTTTCTCAGGTAATCCCAATCTATTTTTAAATATAAAAAATAAAGAGTAAATGGCAGTGTCACTTATCATTAGCTTAGAAATCCAGATTAAACATGTTGTAACATTGTGTACGTCAATTTACAGAAAACATAAATAGAAGGGTTAGCGACCTTAGGGTTAAATGTTAAACATAAAATGAGGTCGTTTTAAGGGTTTCAGTTTGTTTCAGTTCGGTTTTTGAATCTCTGAAATCTGAACCGAATCAATAAAATTTGGTTTGGTTCAATTTTTATAATTCGGTTTGATTTTTTCGGTTTGCAGTTTTTCAGCTTTGGTTCGTTGTTCGATTTGATTTTTTTTTCTGTCCCTTAAAAAAGAAGTTAACGTGTTTTTTATTTTTTTTATTTTCATTTTTATAGAAGCCATTGTACAGGAGGAGAAATTGAACTCAGACCCTGTTTGGCAGATCGGATAAAGGATCGGATAAGATTAGTTATACGGACTCGGGTGTTTGGCGTTCACTCGTACTAAATAAGCGCCGGATTAATTTAACCGGTCGGATAGGATAATACTGTATACACCCGCTTAATAAAACCAACCAAAACGCCCGGATTATTTAGTCGGGGAAGAAGAATATGGGAGAGAAAGGGAGGGAGTTTGAGGGGTGTGGCGGAGAGAGCTAGGGAACAATTATTTGGGATTCTTCTGCAGTCGGGGAAGAAGAAGGGAGAGAGGGAGGGTGTTTGGGGGGTGCAGAGAGATCTGGGAACAAAAAAATGATTTCACTTTTTTTAAAATTGTTTTTTTTTAAATTTGATTCCTCCTATCTAGTATAATACTAAACACAGTATAAATAATACGGTCACTAGTCCGATACTGTACCAAACACCCGACTAATTTAGTCAGTACTATCCGGTGGCTATTTATCCTATCCGACAGAAATAGTCAGTACAGTCCGAGCTGCCAAACGAGACCTTAATGTCTATGACTCCATACATGTCTTGCCAATTTAACTAATGTTTGGATAGGGAAATCAGAATTTTTAATTTGGCTTACATCCAATCCAACCACTTGTTTGGAATTTTTACCTTGAAAATTTAGAAACTTTGAAAATCAGAAATTTTCTGAAAACAAAGCAAGTAGGAAATTAGAAATTTCAAACTTTAACATTCTGATAGGACCCATTTCGTAGACAGGGAAAAGAAAAGGAAAATGCAAGAAATTAAGAAAGAAAATAACAATTCTTCATTCATGCCCAATTCAGATGAACATAGTGGTTTAAATACAAAAAGAATAGCTAAGGTTTGGTTGTCTTAGTGGGCTTAACATTATTAGTGGGCCTAATAAATACTAATAACCTATGGTGGCCCAAAGGGTCCTCCACATCCATCAAATTAAGTACATTTTTACGATACACAGGAGGGTGATGGTTTTGAGAAACGGAAGAAGAAAAGATGGAAGTGCCGAGTCCATTACGAACACTTCATGAACCCACCGATGTTAGAGAAGTTAGTGAGGTGAGGTGTTGACTTTGTCTTTGCCCACATGGCGCAAATGAATAATTATCACTTAACGGAATAACTAACGAATGCATAAAATTGAAACTAAACACAACTTTTTGCATGACATTGTAATGTTTTAAAGATGATGTAGTATGAGGTTGCATTTGCATCCAACTTTACCCAAAAATAAAAATTGAAACTAAAAGAATATACTATTTTACAAGCAACAGAGCGAACTTCGTTTTGCACATGTGTAATCTGGGCTTCGTCCATGTTTTGTAGTTTCTCTGGTTTTTACTATAATTTGTAGGTTACATTCAAATCAGCATAAGTCTTTAAGAGAGCAACTGAAGAGAGAAAGAGAGTTACTATTCAACAGTTGGCTGCTTCTTGCACTCTTCTTTCACAGCAATGCAGGGCACAAGGGACGCTAGGAAGCCCAAGCTTCTACAGATCCACACAACACAAAAAATCAACCGAATTCAAATCTCTGTTCAAACTCATAAGGATGCATTTCAATTAGGCGACGAGCATGAATAAAGAATATTGATCCAGTTGTAATCGAAAAGATAAAGAGTACCAATTTGTATCCAAATTAAGATTTTATGATAACGAAACATGATTGAAGTTGAAGAATGATACTGATCCACGCATGAGTTTTGAATGGAATCCCACTTCTGCCTGTACAAAGATAACACCAAAACAACTTCAGAAAAATATAAAGAACAAATTTCAACTTTTCAACTGGTAGTAAAATGCTTGGAACTATTGCAACTGAAGATTCTGTTACCTAACTTCTGCAATATTATGCGGGTACTCGACTTTTCATCAAGTTACTCGAGGGTTAGCAATCTGAGACACAGAAGCCAACAGAATGAAAATAACTCTTTTTAGGAACATGGGAAGTGCAAAAGGTTGAAGCACCAAATGTGATAAATTTGCTGCGTGCTACCATTTTCATCGGATAAAAAGTCATTAGTCAGCAATTTTAAGATCACAATCTTTCTCACATCTACAAGAAACATTCCAGTTGAAAAGAATTTGGTGAAGAAACAGGAAAAATGAAAAAGGTTCAACACTTTTAGATTCAAAATAAGTACTCCCACTAATCAAGAAACTTTATAAGTTAACTGGTACCTCGGAAGTTGGAACTATCGGTTGTCAATAGAAGCTAATGAAGAAAATGCCAGTTGAGAAGAATTATGGATCAGGTTATTCTTAAATCACAGGGAGAACAAGTCTGGCCCTTTACAACAAAAAGTAATCATCTGAAGATGAATAATTAAGTCCCCTTCAAATTTGAGGGCAACATATATTTCTCAGCAACCTCACGAAACATTTGAGAAATTACATGCTGCAACTTAGTGCCAACAAAGCTGCAGGAAGGAAATTACCATGAGCATCAATGTTCAAACTGTTTATGTTAATCAAAACAGATAGCCTGATATGACCGCAGCAGAAAAGCTCGCATACTTTATATGTTGCAATTTTCGCAGCAGGAACACCTCTCCTCTAGCACTATCGTTTCCTAGGCCATAAAAGTATACATCCCCTGCCACCCCTGAGACAGAGTGAGTTCCATGAATGGAAAAAAATCCCTCGAAGACTCTCATGACTAATATCAAGGTCCAATGAGCTTGCTGCAAAATGAACTTTCATATGGTTTACAAAGTATTACCAACTACAGAGGCAACACAAGCATACAATTTGTGTTATGCATGCGGAACATATACAGGCGTTATGCAGAACATTCTTGTTTACGATTTAGTTATTGTTTGTTTTGACAAAAAAGAATAACGACCGGAAGTATTAATTTGGTTTATAAATGTTTGAACGAGTGACTAGCAGATTATGTCATAACTGAAAATAATGGAAACTAACTTGTTGCAACGGAAATTTTTGCAGCCTTCACAAGCACCTTTCTACCTCTTGGGAGGCAGACCAAAACCTTCGTCTTTAGAGCTCTCAAGTTCTTGCCAAATCCCACAATCGAACACACCAACAATAATATCACTCTCGATAATTGCATTTTAACCACCTTTCTTACGGAATCTCAAAAAGTCCCAAGATCTTGAATTCTCTGCTAGGAAAGATCCAAAAAACACAAGAATATCACTCTTGATAATTTCAGCAATAATATTGGTAACAGTTCATCAACATTATTAACCTGAAAACAAGTCTTGGGATAATAAAAACAAATTTCCTCATTGTGCATGAACCAATGAAATCGACTGATGGTTGAACTACTAAATCCGCTTCGAATTCAATGTATTTCTCAACAACAACATTATGAGCCAATTCAGAGATACATGCTAGCTTGAAAAGGACTGTAAGGCAAGTATATTACTGAACAAGGTAGAATGAGAAATTTAACATGCAGTGGATGAAAGAAGGACGAAACAATATCTAAAACAACAAAAACCACTTTTCTGAAGAAAAAAAACAAATTTCCTCTGTTTGCACCTAATGCACTACATCGTTCCAGTTGAGTATTAGGGTCATGAGAAATGCCAAAGGATGCTAAAAGAGTTATATATGCCAACAGGAAACACAACATATATAGTAGGTGACTTAATTACTAGAAGAGAAAAGGAGGTGGAGTTTGAAAAACTTACATTGCGTAATTCACTACGACAGTAAATTGGCGACGCATTGCATAGGTTTGCCAGGGGGTAGATTAGATTCATCAAATTCTTGTGATTCCTAATCCCCAGCGCTATAAGGGATGTAAGGTTACCCAAAAAGTCTGGTAAAGCCTCCACTCCCTCACATACAGACTTGCATTTGTAGCCCACTACTCACCACTTATTGGGAATAGGATGAAAAGCCGAGCCTGTGCAAACTGATAAGATTACATTTTGTTTTTGTGACAAGTATCGAACAAAGGATGTTGATCCAATGTAATTAAAGGTATGAGAGCTTACCAGTTTGTCCAAAATAAAAATGATTCAAGCAAGAGTTTCTACCAGACTCCCAATTCTGCCTGGTCAAATATAACAACAAAACAACTTAGGAAATATATAGTACTGAACAAATTTTAACTTTTCAACTGATAGTACACAGAGCTTGGAAATATCATCTAGCATTGCATCTAAGATTCTTTTATCTAATCTCTGCAATAATGCGGGTAATTTACAATGTAATTACTGTTCTTATGATTCAAAAATCAGTTCAGATTTCACAAGTAACCATAAAAATATCCGTCCAATATCTTTGTATATAAGGATAATAACAGACAGAGAGCAATTTCAGCAATTCTATATACTATATGAACATGATTTTACTTGGCTTCTGGAAATATTTGATTAAAAAGGATTCAAGACCAAGAACGGGTAATTAAGAAGCTTGCTACCTTGATAAGTACTATAACTTGAGGTATATTATTGAGAAATGAAGGTTAAGCATATCCGTACCTGTACTCAATTTGCAGCTATTGAGCATGACAAAAGAGATATAGATGCCACTGGAAAACATAACATACAAGTAAGTGAAAAGTCAAGTGTAGAATGCATTTAGAAGAGAAGAGGAGGTGCGGATTTGAAAAGCTTACATGGATTAATTTCAATGTGGAAGTTGGAGCCATTTGGAGTCGTTTGTACATAAAACTGGAATACAAGTAATCTCGGAGAAGTGTGGCCTTGCACACCATGAAATTTGGTATTTCCAATACAAATTTGTTGTAGCTTGGTAAGGTGCTGCCTACCTTCCATCCAATTGTTGTGAGACTCAGTGAACTGATTTAAAAGAACAGGGAGGAAGGATAAAAAAGTTTTGTTATACTAGTATAAATTTGTTTGTAGTAGTTGAGACGAATAAACGAACAAAAGAAACAAACATATAATTAACATGAACTCTGTAATTTGATTTCAAGAATTTAAAAACCTACTTATGATATCTGAAATGTGAGAAATCTTAGGCCAATCTGTGCTGATGTCCCTGCTGCATCTTTGTTTTAGAAGGGGATGACATCCAATAATATACAAAGTTTGTAATTTGGTGAGGCGTTGCATAGCTTGGACACTAGGTAAATTGAACAAATTCTTGCAATCTTTAATCACTAGATGTGTAAGGGATGTAAGGCTACCCAACCATTCTGGCAAAGTCTCCACTCCCACAATGATGTTAGAGAAGTGAGGTGTTGAATTTGTTGAAGCAGAGACTTGAGCTTAGGCCAACCCGTCAAGGATAACCTTGTCAGTTGCATTAATGATCCAAATTGAAAATCAGGGAAGGAATCGAGCTCCTCCGAGAACCCACCGATGTTCAATCCCTCCAACCGCGAGAGCTGTTGTAACCCCATCGGCAGATATTTAAGCTTTCACCAATTTATAATCCTCAAATAACGGAGAGAAGTGACTATTTCCAGCGACTCAAGAGAGAGTGGGAATTGCAGACCGCTCACCCAACTTTCCAATCCTTCACAATCTCCAATCGTCAGTACTCCAAGGGAGGTGAAGGTGCGCAAATCTGAAAAAGATTGTAGACTAATGCTGCTACTTTGGACACCAATCCATGCTTGGGCTTCCACTTATATCCAAACGCTGAAGAGAGGAACATTGTTGTGGAAGAGCAGGTAAGCTTGATAATTCTTTGCATTCATTGATTACCAACATCTGAAGAGAGGACACGCCGTCTTTAATTTCAATTGATGTCAGATTATTACCATCAAATATAGTCAATTCCACGAGAGAGGCCCATACACTCAGTGGGCCTGATAGTCCATTACAATTCCTAATATACAACAGGCGACAAGATGCAAGGGTGTCAAATGGGTGCAGTACTCTAACCCACTTGGTAGGCTTGACAATCCTTCACAATCATCAATATATAATTCTCGAAGAGATGCCATGCCCTGTGTAATTGGAATCAACTCTAGACTAGGACAGTGTTTAGTGGTCAACTGCTTAAGGCATGGAAAAACCACTACTTTTTGTGCTGACATCGTTGGTGCTTCCTTCCATTCAATTAGATCACCACACCAAAAATTTTTTAATACTTTTAGTGCAGGAAATAAAGTAATTATCTCCTTACTTGTCGTGACTACATTGTGGACATGATTATAACCGTAGAACTCATCTCCAACAAATTTCAAGTTAGCCATTCCACTAATCTCAAGCTCCGTAAGATTGGGTAGATGACCGAGCGGTGGGACTCCTTCACATTTGTCGCATCCAAGTAATTGAATCTTCTTCAAGTTGTTGAGTGGTAATGGCTTACTCATCATCCACGATGGAAACTTATCGCCCATGAAATTTTCAATACATAAGCTCTCCAACTCAGAATGCGGTCGGAGGCCTTCCAGTACATCCTCATGCTCATTGTTGTTGGTTATTGACCTATCTTTTGTCCATTGGAAGTTTAAATGGCATATTTTCCTCTTATCCTCCAACTTAGCTTTCTTTGCTTCTTCTCCATTCTTTACGTGCTCCAAATTACAAACAATTAACTCACCTTTCAATTGTTTCAAGTCTAGCTTATGTCTTGTTCAAATCAATAAGTTGCTAATGTTGGTTCTTGAATAAGAAAATGCTAACGAAACCACATTTTTATATACCATCTAAAGTACAAGTGATGTGTGCATGTCATGTCAATTACTAATTTTGGTGAAGTCTTTACACCCTCTAGAACACTAATCTACGTAAATTGTACTTTCAAAATTCGAACTCAATTCAATCATCTTGCAAATAGTATGACTAAAATTCGAAGGGATTGGATCAGTTTGTTTGCTATCAACTATCAATTAAATTGAAGATCTTTTAGTCATCCATATGTATTGAACAAATTGACAATGTTGGTACCAAGTAAAATATCCATGATATTAAATAGCTAATATCTATGATTTGAAATGAAATTTAGTAATGAACATCTTTACTTGATGATTATGAAAATGAATAGTTCTGATCATGAAATTTGTATCACATACAAGTCATATTAATTAAATTGACGCAAAATTGAATATAATAACTTCGAATCTAATATTAGGGATGTAAGTGGCATATTTTTATTAGTTTAAGAACTAATTTTTCCGAAAAAATAATTATGGACCTATTTTTCACTCGGGTAATAATTTAAGGACTATCCTCTCTCTAATCCAAAGTTAACACCAAACAGAAGACAGGATAAAGTCCAATCCAAACTAATCGCTACACTTAGTTCAAGCCAAGTAGATTTTAGAGTCAAATTTAAGATTAAAATTGACTTTAAAGTTTCAACTATTAAATTATTAGATTGGAGATAGCCTAACAAATACCAATTTGAGTCATAACAAAATAATTCATCCAATTTATGTCGCCTAACTACTTTAATTGATAGGGTGGTGTATCCCATGGTGTGAATGCAGGTATTGTCCTAATTTATAAATGAAAACATATAAAAAATAAAAATAAAAAAGGTGCAAATTCTATGTCAAGATACATAATAATAGTACGCACCTTTGTCACTAATGGAATACCACCACAATTTTTAGCAATCTCCCTTCCAACTATCTGGAACTCAGGAGCTACATAAGCACTGACATTGGGGAGGGCTCTATCTCTCATGATAGACCAACATTCATCCACAGAAAGTTTTCCCAAATCACGTCGTGGAAGTAGTTTTTCAGAAATTGATGCAACTTTGCCACTGCGGGTAGTGACAATAATTTTGGATCCTCTAGCAGAATAAGCTTTGACAAACATTCTATCAAATTCTCCCATTTTCGGTGATCTTCGCTCCAAACGTCATCAAGTATGAGTAAGTATCTTTTATCTTTCAACTCTTCTTGCAGGTTTGTAAGAATTGCATTCTGATTATTTTTTGAAGGAGCTTTTGCAGGATTAAGAGATTCTAAAATCTGAAGTAGAATTAAATTGACATCAAAAGTGTTCGATACACAAACCCATATTCTCTTTTCAAAGAACTTGTGTATCGAATCCTCATTGTAAACTGACTTGGCCAATGTTGTCTTACCGAGGCCTCCCATTCCCACGATGGCCATAACCGCAAGATTTTCTTGGTTGCTTCGGGAGTCGGTCAAGGTTGTGACTATTTCTGATACAACCTCTTCCCTTCCAACAGTTATTTCATCTCTGCCAATGAGTGAGTTGGTTTGTCTGTCCCATCTAGCTTCCTGAGGGGTTGCATCTATTTTCTTGGAGACTAGACCAATGAAAGCTGCCTCACCCTTGAGAACTACCAAGGATTGGTTGATCTTCTGAATTTTATGTGCCATTTTCAAACGAAATGCAAGTGGATTGGAGAGTGAAAAGAAGTTGAGTACCTTTTTCTTCATATGATTTTGGAGTTCAACTTTACGGCGAACCATATCGTAGTCGAACTCATCCATCAGATCGTCAGCATCATGAGCTATATCTTTAAGTTTCATCACCCACTCCTCCACCGCCTTGACCCGATCCTGTGGTTGGTCGGAAACAGCTCCCAAGAAATCCTGAATGGTGAGTAATGACTGGCGAAGCCGTTTGAGTTCAGCTTTGAAACCCCAAGCGAGACTGAGTTCTTTAGCAGCAAGTGACGCCACCTTCGACAGTATTCCCTCAACAGAAAAAGTAAACACAGTTTCTGCAAGCTTCCCTTCCATGCCGATCGAGTACTGACTGTTCTCTCAATTTTCTCTCAAGTAGATAGAAGGAAAAAAAATGACGATGGCCGGCTGCAATACGACGGATGTGGTTTTAAATACCTTCACAATATTTTTCTCATAATAATTGAAGGACATATTCGATCCTTTGCTTCATAGTTTAAGTGAAGGACATATTCAATCAATACTTTCACAATATTTTTCCTTAGACAACTTATGATCCAACTTTCTCATAATAATTGAAGGACATATTCGATCCTTTGCTTCATAGTTTAAGTGAAGGACATATTCAATCCCTTGCTTTATACTTTAAGCGAAGGACATATTCAATCCCTTGCTTTATAGTTTATACACATCTAGTTCTTTCCTTACGTTATGTTTCCATGTATCTTACGTTTCGAATTGAATGGTTCTTCGTGATGCCTTGAGTGTACTTGGTCATTATGAATTGCACGGGCTTATATTTAAACAAGTCATAATAAAATGACGATTGATGGCAATATTGCAATCTTTTTTGCTTATAAGCTATGTGTCTATACTTTCTGGTTCATTTGTTCTTTCCTTCTTTAATGCGCTCTCATGAATCTTATCATTTGCTAAATTGCTTTCAAGTTCTAACTTTTTTTTATTGATTCCTTTACTGTATGTATTGGTCTTTATGTCTCATTACTGTCGACGTTAACCTTTGCGTTTTGGCTCTTTTTCATCAAATAATCATGAACAAGAATCATGTGTTCGTAAGGAAATTAACAGTTTTAACTTTATTGAAAAGAACAATAAAAAAGTAATACTCCGAAAGCAAAATAAATAGCTACGCCAAGTAATTTACGAAGATTTTATTTCTTATTAAACAGATGATTACACACCATCTGTACATATATATTTGACATTCCAACTTAGAGGAACCTTTGACGTTTGACAAATCAAGTGGTGAGTAAAGGTTGCTTGATTTGTGAACCATATGGATTATCATATATATATATATATATATAGATTAACAAGTTTCTATTTCGTGGCGGAAATAAGATCCAAAATGGGCTGAACAACAAAAGATGAAGTTGCACCACAAAGCATGCAATAGCATTAAATTGTGCCAAGCGTAAAAACACAATATTTTCGAGAATAATAATGTCCACCAATGAAACATATTCATTTGCAAATTGTTGCAGACTCACAAATATAGTTTACACATTTTCTTTCTAAAATCTAATTTAACAATTGACGCAATGCCTAAACTTGGACATCAATATCATTAAAATATCATCACTATATATAATTCAAACTTGTTCAACAAAACAAAGTCATTAGAAGCTTAGAGTTAAGTAGAGCTTGTTCTTATATACTGGGCTCACAAAATAAAAATTAAAAAAGGCCCATAATGATCTCTTGTGACAAGAAAGCCCACAATTTCTTACTTGAAATTAGGCGCCCATTTTTCTTGCACCATAAAGTGAGACGGTTTAATGTTAACCTTGTTAAGAAGTCTAAGTGACTAGGACGGTGATAATGAGTTACGATTGGAATAAGGAGGATATATTCAAATTGGGATTTTGAGGAATTTTTTTTTTTTTTAATGAATTTAAGGGATATTCAATCAGGATTTTAAATAATTTTTTGAGATTCAAGGTGTATTTAATCAGGATTTTATGATAGTTTGTTGAAATCCTTATAAATCCAGGAGTATTCAATTAAGATTTTAAAAAATTTTATAACATTTGTATTCAATTATAAATTGATTTTAAAGAATTTTAAAAAGTTGAGGAATTAGAGGGAATTAGAGAAATTTCATAATGTATTTTAAGCATATACAAATCTCACATCTCTCCATGAGATTTCGAGGAAATTGAATCAAAATTTTATATGAAATCTCTATAATCAATTAATGTCACATCTCGGCCTGAGGCGGATCACTTCCCAGGCCCGCTTCACCACCGTAGCACGATATTGTCCGCTTTTGGCTTACCATTCCCTCACGGTTTTGTTTTTGGGAACTCATGAGCAACTTCCCACCGGGTCACCCATCATGGGATTGCTCTAGCCCATTCTTGCTTAACTTCGGAGTTCCAACAGAACCCGAAGCTAGTGAGCTCCCAAAAGGCCTCGTGCTAGGTAGGGATGAGAATATACATATAAGGATCACTCCCCTGGGCGATGTGGGATGTCACAATCCACCCCTCTTAGGGGCCTGACGTCCTCGTCGGCACACCACGGCCAAGGTTAGGCTCTGATACCAAATGTCACATCCCCGCCCGGGGCGGATCACTTCTCGGGCCCGCTTCACCACCGTAGCACGATATTGTCCACTTTGGGCTTACCATTCCCTCACGGTTTTGTTTTTGGGAACTCACGAGCAACTTCCCAGTGGGTCACCCATCATGGGATTGCTCTAGGCCCCTTCTCGCTTAACTTCAGAGTTCCAACGGAACCTGAAGCCAGTGAGCTCCCAAAATGCCTCGTGCTAGGTAGGGATGAGAATATACATATAAGGATCACTTCCCTGGACGATGTGGGATGTCATAATTAAACTTTATAAAAATCCATGGATTTATAAATTTATTAAAGTATCTCAAATTCCCCCTAAGTTTATGGTTCAATTCTCTCCGATATTAACGCATCGACAGGAAAACGAATGCATGCAAATTCCCAGGGATCATGTACTTCCTCCTTAGCCGTGATTCTCTGAGTTCTGCGTAGGTTCTGTATCTAGGTCCTTTCTCCATGGCGTAGTTCTCGATGGTGAACCTCAAGGAACTGGATGTTGATCTGGGTTAGGGTTTTGGGAGAGATGTAGAACCCATATGGGTTGCAGGCAGTGGGTCCCACATTTTAAAAATAAAAATATTTAAATAATTTTGTTTTTAATTTTTTTAATATTTAATTATTATTTTTTATCTAGTTGGGTTAGGAAGTGGGCCCGCCTCAAACTATGTCAATATTTAATAGAAAAATTGACAGATATCTGACATTGCAACAAATTTGTAAAATGAGGTATGATATTATAAATTTTAAAGGGTAAAGTACAAAAAACTACCTCAACTATGGGTCAAATGACACTTTCATACCTCATCTTTTAAAATTGACAATGTCATACCTCATCTTACGAATTTGTGTCAATGTTATACCTTCCGTTAGTTTGGCCGT
This sequence comes from Pyrus communis, assembly GCF_963583255.1. Classification (NCBI taxonomy): domain Eukaryota; kingdom Viridiplantae; phylum Streptophyta; class Magnoliopsida; order Rosales; family Rosaceae; genus Pyrus; species Pyrus communis. The sequence goes on along the minus strand of NC_084816.1, from coordinate 3,637,558 downwards.
TTATTTCTCAGTTAAATGCTGACGTGGTTTGATCCAGGACCCATTTTTATTAAAAAATTAATTAAAAAATTATTAAAAACAAAAAAAATCATTTAATATTATTTAAATATTAAAATAATAAAGAAAAGTTATTTAAAAAAAAAAAAACCAACATCAATTCGTCCCTTCCCCCCTCCCCCTCTCTCCCTTCCCCCATCTTCATCTTTTTCCCCTTTCTGCAACTGCAACCCAGAAAAACAGAAGAGAAAAAAAAAAAAAAAACCAAGCGGGCGGGATTGTGATGACGGTGGTGGTGGGGGGAAGAGGTGGAGGCAGTAGCGGCAGGTTGTGTAACAGAGGCGGAGCAACATTTGGGGAATTGGGGATTATGGTGGGAAATGATTAGTTTCTATTTGGGGGAAAAGAGGGAAAGCGTTGGGGATGGAGGCTTTCCATGGCGGGAGGAAATTTGGCGATTTGTACGGAGAAGTGTTTTAAGTGTAAAAGAAGGGTCTGCACAAACAAGAATTTTCCTGGGGGAGATGCATACCTCTTCCTCAAGTAACGGTATGGGCCTGGGCTTTTGGGTGCAGAGGGTGGGGTGCGAAGGTGGGGAGGTTGGGTGCGTGGGTGTGGGGACAAGAGGGGGTGAGGAGCAGGAAATCCAAATTGGTTTTTTTTTTTTTTTCTCTTCTATTTTTCTGGGTTGCAGTTGCAGAAAGGGGAAGAAGATGAAGATGGGGAGAAGGGAGAGAGGGGGGGGGGGGAAGGGACGAATTGATGTTGGTTTTTTTTTTTTTTTTTTTATTATTTTTTTTTATTTTTATAAATAAATTTTCTTTATTATTTTAATATTTAAATAATATTAAATGATTTTTTTTTTGTTTTTAATAATTTTTTTAATAAAAATGGGTCCTGGATCAAGCCACGTCAGCATTTAATTGAGAAATAAACAGCCAAGTTAACGGAAGGTATAACATTGATACAAATTCGTAAGATGAGGTATGACATTGTCAATTTTAAAAGATGAGGTATGAAAGTGTCATTTGACCCATAGTTGAGGTTGTTTTTTGTACTTTACCCAATTTTAAAATATGAGGTATGAGATAGTGATTCAACTCATAATTGAAGTAGTTATGTACTATCGACATGATCAACTATTATGAAAAGGAATGTAGTGGCAAAAGTTTCATGTTAGACAATGTGCACAATTGCTAATAACTGTTTGATCGATCTAGTGGCATATAATTTCTACTTCTATGAAAGAGTTCATGAATTCAAATATCATAGACGATAATTGTTGAATTATAGAAAACAGATTGCACGTTTTCTTTCTTATTTTTATAGTACTTGAAGTAAAACTAGTGTTCAAATTGTACGTGAGATAGAGCTTGTTACATTTTTTTTTTTATGGATTTTTCATTATCTCTACAACACTCATTGTATGAGCAGGGTCAAGTGAGGGGGTGGGGGAGGGAGGAATAGTGAATCCGTGAAATGTAAGTTTCTCTTCCAATGAGGAGTGTTGTTGACTTATCGGATTACATCTCCATTTGTAGTTAAGAATCTCTCCAAGTGTGGAGAACCTCCATTGATGTTCAGGCGCCACTATTTCCTAGCTTATCTAGTTCCATGATTATCCAGTTCTAGTTCCCCGAGTGTGCGGAATGAGTTCATATTACTAGTCGTTGGGAAGAAAGTTTAGAAGGAAAGAAACAACCATTCAATTACTATGAAGATAAAAAATTTCCAAACCTTGGGAGGCAGAAATGATCATGCATGATGCATCATCAATTATTTAGCAGAATAAGAACCTGAACATGGTATTTAACTCGATATATATTCTCCATAAATATACAACACCAACCAAACGTTATTTCACCAAACGGAATCGGTTGTATGAATTCTCCATACATATCGTAACATATATTTCATAAGGGTTAATGTATAAATATCTTCCTACACAAATTTAAGCCCTATAAATATCCCTTCTTTTTACTAAATAAGCATATGATCAGCTAGAAAAGTAGCTAGCTAGAGAGACTTTGTAACACCAACACAAACACAATAAATATCACAAAGCATATGATGATCATATTCATTTATTTTCATGGCATGTACAATTTGTTGCCACATTTACACCTCCAAGCCTCCGGGTAGTACTCCGCCATCACCGGCGTCCCGGGTGGCACAGACACGTGAACTGGCTTGCACGGCGTGCACCTGCCGCACTTGGATGTGCACCGAGGCGGCGACGATCCAGGTCCACTCAGGTACCTCCTAGCCAAGCTCAAGGGCATCATCCTCTGCTCCCTCATTTTGTCACCGTGCTTCCCAAATTCCTGCACCACATTAGTTAGTTAATCTCCTAAAAATTAGCAGCTATAACACAATTATATCACCAACCCTTTTGCGCACACAGTTTTCTATTGTCTACTGAGACTTGTCACACATATATCCTTAGTGCTAACGTGCGCCCGCATAATGCTAATGTGCGCCGGCCCCCATAACAATTTTTTGTTCACGGGAGTGTAGATATATAGAACATGGTTGGAGCGGGTTGGGCGCCGAGCACAGCAGGCGCAAGTTACCAAGATGCATTGGAGTTTTTAGAAGACGACAATATGAACAACAAAAGCCTTTTCTTTTGCTTCTGAAATGGCAAAGAAAAATATGGTGTCCCTCCAAGCCTAAAGCTGTGTGCTAAATTACGCCAGTGGTGCTGTGGGCTTCTTAGTTAGGCAGGCTGAGCCTACTACAAGACCATTTTTCTAAGGATGGACCAGGGTAAACAGCAGCAGGACCACCCTGCCCCCAGTCAGTGTGTGCTACTTATCGATCACCACGGTGGCTTGATCAGTAATAATAACAATAATATGGTTCTATTTTGTCCTTTCAGTTTCAAACATGCATAGTTGCATATGCAGTCTTTATCAAAAACCCAGCTTGCGTCAAAGTTAGTCAAAGCTACTAGAGTCTTGTTGTAAGGTCACGATGATTGATGTGATTCATATGGAGAAAAATAAATAACATAAGAAATACGCATTAATGCTAATTAAATGTTGAAGTATAAGATAAGGTAGCGATTCCGGCACTCTTCGTTTAGCCATCTGCACTCCAAACACTTTGTAAGCGCAGAGGAGAAAGCTAAAGGAGGAGTGTTAAAATCACGGACCATAAATTATGATAGGTATGGTGGAACAACCTACCTGAAAATATGAATCGAGTTTAGCCGTGAAGGTACACGCAATATCTGCATTTTAGAAACAAGTAGATAAATTAAATTTGTTTAAATGAACATTAATTCAGTGAAAATTTCAATTTTGTAAAGAAGAAGAATATAAAATGGGAAATTAATTTGATTGTTGAAAACTTCACCTGGGCATGTACTGGTAGTGGAGCTGATGGTGGTGAAAAGTGCATAAATTGAGAAAAAGCTGATGGCGGTGAACCTTATTAGTCTGTGAAGTGCCTTCAACTCCATGAACAGCAAGATGAAAGCTCAAAGAAAATCCACCAATGACAGAAGAACACAGCAACTTTATCTGATATTTTCTGGGCTCTCTCTCTCTAGCTGTTTTTCTCTCTGGAACCCTTTTTCATATTAACTAAGTTCCCATGTTGCAACTGTCATCTCAGCTCTTAAGTGGGGGGTGGTTGTTGTGGAGGTTGAAAAAGTAAAGGGATCGAATATTTAAGCAAGTTTTTAGAGAGAGAGAGAGAGAGAGAGAGAGAGAGAGAGAGAGAGAGAGCAAGAGAGAGACAGAAAAAAGAAGGGTGAATCTATGAGGGTCGTCGCATCCTAAGCATTGCCATGTTTGGTTGTTTGATTCTCTTGCAGGCTTTTCTCTACTGTCTTTCTACAATTCCCAAACCCAGAAATGTTAAAACAACTACTGCTCTGCTACCTTCTGCAGCCCTCCTCTTTTCCACAGTCCACTCTTCCCCCTCTTTCTTTTTCCTTGTTTTTCCTCAGCCACCTCTCTCACTCCCCTACCCTTCTTTGACTATATCTTCTTTGGTTTTTATTCTCTGCCCTCATCCCTTTTCAGTTCTCTAATTTTTTTAATGCACCAAAGTTTTACTATCCCCTAGTGTCTCATTCACGAAATGAAAGAAAAGTTAAACATGTGTACAAATACACCAGTTAAAAAATTAACAACAAAAAATCTCAGTGTGCATACTAAAAAAAATCTCTCTTAACGTGTATTATTGCTGTCCAAACTCTTCAGGACCAAAATATTATTCTTACTAGAACATTTATAGAGTGGTGATATGTCCACTCCAATATCTTATTTTTCCACCCATCTTATATTTACACGCATCATAAAAAGTGAAAAAAATACATCAACTCTTTTCCCACCCACCATTATTTCCAAAATAACCCTACATATTTGTTTTTCAATTTTTTTCTTGCTTTAAAAAAATTATTACAAATTAAAAAAAAAAAAAAAAACAATTATCACTAAATGAAAATACCTAAGAACTCCAAATATCACTAGCAGCAACTCGCTCCCCAGAAAATTTGCAAAATCGTCACTAATGACTCCCCAAATCCCCAACACCAAGCGTCCCTCCTCTATCGCCAACCATCGCAACACCACCACGACTCGAAAACCGCTCCAGTACCCAATTTCTGTCGTTTTCAATTTGAATTCAGACCGCACAAGAGAGAGTGTGATTAAATTGGAAGAGCTTCACTCATAGTTTGGTGCTGCACTGGCTTTCCCTGACATCAAATTCCTCTAAATTCAATATATGGTAGGTATCCAAATTGTTCCAAAACACCAAACACGATCGGAGTTCAACGAGTGTCGGATCTGTGAGTCCCCTAATGTAATATGGAGTATGAGCTTCTCTCCTCATCTATCTCAACATTACAATAGTCATGAAGATTAACTTGCTCTACTCTTTGGTGAAGCTTGATCACACCTTCCACAACATGCACTTTATTGCAAGCCTTGAGGCTTTGCTTTGTCAAGTCCGAATTCACTCTCTGCCTGATAAGTTTAATGTCTAAAGTTTCTTCCCCAGGAAAGCTTGTGGGGTTCATGATATTTTTTTTCTTTTTCTTATTTATGATATTTTAGGTTATTTTATTTTATCAGTATAACTAATAATTTGTTTTTTTTTTTTTGGGAAACTGTATAACTAATAATTTGCTTAAAAAGAATCAATATAACTAATAATTAAGTGGCAATATATGATTGGTTGGTCTTTAGGTCTTTAAAGGTCATTTTATACGAGGATAAATTTGTCAATAAGAGTATCATTTTATAGTGGGTGTGGAAATAAAACACTGGGTTGGGCTTAACAGTACTTTATTTACATTACATTATTAAATAAGATATCTCCTAAATTAAGTATATTATCATTTTTGTTTCTATCGGACTGTGAATTGAAGGAGTAATTTATTTAAAATTCGATGCAATTAATAGAGTATGAATGAAGACTTTGAACATGATAATAATATCATGTAACTCAATTGATAGTGTAAGGATGTTCAGATTATGGGGAGTGGTTATTTTTATCTATCGGGGATCCTTATGTAAGTTTACTTTTCTTGTTAAAAAAAAAGGTGTTATCCATGTTAGTCTAGAGTAATGTTATGCTAAATAAGAAAGATTGGTCAAGACCTTCTTTTTTTTCTTTTCCTTTCGGTTGAATATTGCAAAATATACTACTGAATATTAGTAAAAACCACTTTAAGAATCATCTTAGAAACAAACCTATCAAAGATTAAATATGTTATACATGCAACAATAGTCAAGTTAAATAATAGTTGAGTTTGCAAGTATTTGTTTTCTTTTTGAAGCATTGTTTTAAGTGCTTGGACTATGAAATCTAGCTTTGATCGACAAACATACTTGTGAAGAGTCGTGTGGTAAATTGGCAACTTGTAAAAATGGGTGAAGCATTATTATGCACCAACCACCTTTCAAGGCTTAGATGCGTTTGTTCAATTCACAACTCCGTTTTCACCCCTGTTTGCTTTGGAATTTTGGGAAAAACCAAAAGTACACACTGCCTGTAACATGCAGCAGTGGACCTTCGGGATGAAAGGAAAGCATTTTACTTCTGGTCTATGGTGAGATCAAACTGTTAGCATCTAATCAAAGTGCCGTGAAACAATCCAAGCTGTTAATCTGTGACACTTCTGGCCCAAAATTATGGCAATATGCCACTGAATCTGACCATCAAATTGGCTGGCCACTCAACTGGACCCTCCTAATCAATGAAAATTTTGAGATTCCAAAAGCAATCAGGTGTGGACAAATTGTCCAAACAAATCAGTAAGAAAATGGTGAATGTTTGGTGATGGGTTTTGAAATGCCCCACGTAGGACATGGATAATTGACAGTTTACTTGTTCTTTCACATCGCTTATAACTTTCTACTTCTCTTATATTCAATTCATGTTTTTTTTAAAGGGTTATTATACAAAATGGCTCCTGAGATTTGCATGATCAATAGAAATGGTCATTGAGATTGAAAATCAATTTTTGGTCATTCTGCTAAAAACGATTTTGGGCAATTTTCAAAGCTTTGTAACTCAATCGTTTCTTAACCAAATTCAACCCATAATACATTAAAATGAAGATAGGAAAGTGTATAATAAGATTATACCATTTGTAAGCCCAATGGTTGACGGAGATGGCCGGAAAATAGTCTGAAAGGTGACTGGTCTGCGGGAAAACTGGAAAAGTCGTCGGAAACTAGGTAAACTTTAAACGTTCATAACTTCTTCAATACTCAACCAAATCGAGTGATTCAAAAACGAAAATAATACTTCTTAACGAGACAAAGAGAATGGTACCTTTTTTGAAGACTAATTCACTGTGGTTTGGTCGAACAACGGCTCGAAAGTGGCTAACCATTTTCAAGTTAGCCACTTTCGAGCAGTTTTCCAGCCAAACCACGGCGAGTTAGTGGTAAAGAAAGATACCATGCTCTTCGTCTGGTCGAGAAGTATGATTTTTGTTTTTTGAATCACTCAATTTCGTTGAGTATTGAAGAAGTTATAAATGTTTAATGTTTGCCCAGTTTCCAGCGTGTTTTCCAGTTTTCCCGCAGACCAGTCACCTTTTAGGCTATTTTCCGGCCATCTCCGGCAATCATTGGGCTTCCAAATAGGTATAATCTTGTTCTACACTTTCTTATCTTCATTTTAATATATTATGGGTCGAATTTAGTTAAGAATCGATTAAGTTACGAAGCTTGGAAAATTGCCCAAAGAGTTTTTAACGGAATGACCAAAATCATGGATGGTGAACAATCTCAGGGACCATTTCTATTGATTTTCAATCTCAATGATCATTTCTATTGATCATGCAAATCTCAGGGACCCTTTTTGTAATAACCTGTTAGTTTAACGGGTTGAACCCGACCCAAACCCAATAAACCCGATCCGTTTACAGGTCTAGGTCTAGGTAAACCCCTTTCAATACAATACTTGAAATTGAAAAAACATGGATATAAAAATAACAATAAAAATTAAACATAAATGAGGAAATTAAATTTACTTTTGCTTATACATGAAACATTACAAAGAAATGAAGTTATAACTTTCGCTAGATTTGATCACTTGCCCTATAAGGAAAAAAAGGTTAAATTTGCTACTTGCAAGCTAAATCCTTCATCTTACTCTCATGGAATTAATGGTAGAATAAGCTTATGTACTCTTGGAAGAGATAGTGAAATGACAGACATCTGTGTTTTTCTTTTTCCTAACATGAATTGCTAACAGACAACGATATAAACCATGAACAAATCATTCGACATATAACGTAATCTGCAGCCAGCCACTCGTACCATACTAACCTTCCATTCTGCAGATTCTCAAACATTTCACTTGGCTAGGTGAAACGAAAAAAATGCCGAGAGGGTAAATGGGTCAGGAATTATAAGTGCATTAGGTTTTTGAAACGATAAAAGTGGATGTATTCTTGCGCCATGAAGTAAAGACACTGGAAAAACCATATACAGAAACACTTGTTCGATTTTATTATCTTACCCAAGCAATGAATAATTTGTTTGCAAGCGTGGGCATTTGGGAAAAAATGCAGATGCGGAGAAAAGGAAACTAACTTATTTTAAGTCTCTGCAAATATTGCAAACCTGTTCTTGTTTCTATGCTTTTGTTTCTGCTCGATAGGGTTCTGATGCCCTTTGCTTTCCCCCTAGCCTTCCTCTTTGCTAGTAGAAACCAAGTCCAGAGAGTCGTTGTCTCGCACATATGTATGTGTGTGTGTGTATTATATATCTCCATATATGTAGACCCACTTAGCCATACGTGAATATTTCAAACTTGAATTAAATTTGACCGTTGTCCCACCACTGCTAGGTTTAGGGTTTGAAAGAGATGTGAGCAACGCATTGGGTTAAATGAAGATGGACTCTCTTTTGAACAAAGCTGGCAGCCCTGTATTATGATTGTGACAGATGGGACTCTCTTTTGATCTGATTATCATAAATAATTGCTTGTGATAGTCGCTGTGGCTACTTTCTCCTATCAGGGACAATTTAGCGGCTACATTAGATATTTTGTCAGGATTCGATCTTATTGTGTGGTATATATCATACACATACTCTAGCTAGATTTCATCAAACTTGTCATGGTTCAACTCTAAGATACGGTGTCATACATTCATCTCTAGTAATTGGTTAATTAGTGCCCACGATGATCATTCATAGGATCTCAATTTAAATATAAAAAAATGTGTTAGGGATAACTTTTTATAAACAAATGCACAATTTTTAGCTGTTAATACAATGTCAATCGTTTATACATGTAAAGCCTCTATTGCATTAATAACAAAGAATCATGATGAATTTGTGCATGGATGAAATTTCTCTTTAGATAAAACCCAACAGCAAATTGGAATTTCAAATTTACAGAGCTACTCTTTTTATTTTGGGATCTTTAATGAAAAATTCCTGGTACTATTTATTTTATCGAAAAACCACATTTTTATACTAAAATGTCAATCCTGGTACTATTCATTTTACCCTTTATTTTGTCTTTATTGCTAAAACTCAAAATTTTCAAATATTTTTCATTCATTTTCGTTTTTATTTTTTGGTCAACAATATGGAGCTATTATGACCCCCTTTATTCACTCCAATGGATTGTGTAGAAGTGCGGTAACATCTCTACATTTCAGATATTATTATTTTTTTTTTTTTAACTTCAGATATTATTTATTTGTACTCTCAGCTCCATACAAAATTACAGGGTTGAGGGTTCGATATTTATTTTCTTTTATGTGTTGTGTCCAAACGGTTAATGATATTTGGTTAGAAAAGGCTGTACCATCTTGTATTGGAAAATAGGACCACTAAGGTCTGCCAAAACATATAACTACTTGAAACTACTAGTGTTGTAAAAAAAAAAAAAAAAAAAAACAAAAAAACAAAAGAAACATATAACTACTAGTTGTTTATTGTCACAGAGAAGAACCCACCAAGCTAAACAGACAGTAACTCAAACACTTGTTATTTGACCAGCATGTACTTTGAATTCAAACATGCTATTGTCCATTCTTATAGGTGTATGTGGCAACAATTAAACTATTTACACTCTTTTCATAAGCTTCTTTTACTCTTTTCGGAGGAGTGCATGTAAAGATTATAGCAAATGAACTAGGTTTCATATATTATTACTTAAATGCGTCTTTCTCGCATCTCATATGATTTGCTACGTGAGGAGTGTGAAAGACTCATTAATCACTTACAACTGTGTCCTTTAGTCACACTAATTCAATTTAAAAAAAAAATCAAAGTACACTAATTTAGTTGAGAGAGAATACAAGCGATGAGCGCAAATGAACTAGGTTTTATATTACAAGTGCCAATAATTTTCACTCCCCTAATCCCATTTGCAACATTTAAGCACTTTACTCTCCCTTACGTATCTTATGAGTTTGTACTAGTACCATAGGGTGATGCTATCCACGCATCCATTTTTACTTCTCACACATTCCTTGTTAATTTCTATCATTTGATCTTCTTCAGTTCATTCGAATCGACGGCTGAAAATTAAAAGAAATGTGTGAAAAGTAACGAAGAGTGTGGATAGCACCACCCCTAATATAATGCCGTGAGAACTATTAATTACTTGCGGCATATGTGAAAACAGCAAGAACAAACAAAGGGGACTATAACATATAGAATTTAATATTGATGATGGTATTGTCACTATTTTCATGTAGTATAGCAATACATATTACAAGGTGATCAGAGGATCCTAAGAGGGGACAAGTGGGATCATACATTTGCCATATGAAAAACGGTCCCCTACACTTCTTACTCAATTTTTATATCGTTTTCACGATCTTGGCTGCATGCAAACTCCCCCAATTAATATTAAAATTTCAGCGTTTTGTGTTTGCTTGCATCTCTCTTTTTCTTTCTAATATTGTACTCATTTCTTGTCCCTTTTAAGCACGTACATGTTACCAACTGAACTATTCAGATAGATTCTTCACGTGATCATGCATGTCATTTTGACTGCTCTTCTAGTTACATTCTACACTTTACAGTTTCTAAAACAATAAGGCCCTCGTTCTATTAACTTTGATTTTCCTCATTGCCTTGCCTTAGAGTTCACTAGAAGGGAAGTTGCCTACCAATATAGGTTAAATCGGATCAAGCGAGATGAGTGTAATGAAATATTTTACAAAAAACTTGACTCAAAGTACAATTTCACTCATTTCAATAGGTGAAAGTGGATATGGATTACGCCATCTGTCAAACATACTCGCTCTTTTATACTTGAGTTCAAATTCCCTTTTAGTTCAGAATATCACGTTTGTTTATTAAAAACCAGTATATAATTTGGCTAAGGATTAATTTCATTCAATATGAAAAATTGGTTAAAAAGAAATGTTCGATCTAAATTTGAGAATATGTAATTGAACTGTTGTTTAAAATTTGAAGTATTTAGACATACACTCGGATTTAATGTTTCTTAGTGAACAAAACTATTTCTATCACCTCAATTATTGATCTCGTGCACGCTTAACATCGTTAAGAGACACAGATGGTCATATGCTTCGCACATAAACACGAAATCAGTTAAGATAATATCAATAACAACCCACTTTTGATACCAAGTTACCATACGTAAATCAGCAACTTCAAAAATAGTTTTTTTTTTTTTTTTTTCTCGTTTTTTTCCTCACTAAAACCGAAACCAATGCCAAAAAACCTAATTCACCAAATCCAGATTCACCTTGGTAGTTTTTGTATTTTTGTCATTTTTTTTTTGGAACAAATGATATTATCTACACTAAAGGAGAATTGATGGACTTAGTCTCACAATGAGTTAACAATAATGTAATTCAAATTTGGTAGTTGTTAGTATCAGTTTAGTTCAATTCGTTAGAGTTGTGCCTTTGCTTGAAGGCGTGGGTTCGAACCCTATCAGTGACTAATCTAACATCTAATCTAACAAAATCTATCGTTTGACAAAAAAAAAAATTAATAAGCCAAATCACCTATATTTAGTTACTTCCTTTAACTATACAAGTTTGCAGTACAACTTTTTCATATTTGTACCAAAGTTTCTGACAGCAAACTAGCTAGTGATTTTCTAAATTCTAATTAAATCGTTGATTACAAGTGTTGAAATACAAATTATAATAGGTTTTTCTCGGAAAATATATTTTGAAGAGCATGAATATGATAGTTTGTTGTAGTAGTGAGATGAATAAAAGAAAATTAATAAAATGTACAAAAATGATTCAAATTCTTGGAGTGCCACAAAGTGATGTGTGACTTTCTGGCATCCTCAAGAATTTGAATCATTTTGCCAACAAATTATCATATTTATGTTCTTCAAAATATATTTTTCTGTGCATGGAGCCCGACTCGTTTTCTGAGCACCTAGGAGTTTGTTTCATTTTGCGTGCGTGAAGCCGAACTCGTTTTGCATACCAAAAGCCCATCATTTTTGCGTCCATGGAGCCCATGTCGTTTTGGTGTGCATGGAACCAACCTCGTTTTCCGTGTGCAAATGTGTAGTAAAAAGAAATTAGCGTTCATAAGAAAGATAAAGAGATTTCATTTAAGAAAAATATAGGATTTGAAGATAGGATGTCAAATGAATCCATTATTTTGTTTTAGTCAAATGATAGATTTGTTAGATTAGATGTTAAATTTGTCAAATGAATTCATCCTTCGATTAACCAATTTTTTGATCTAGAGAACTCGCACAACCAATTGCTTTTTTTAGCGATTTGTTTTGTGTGAGATCTGTTTTAAGGAACAAATAAGTTATTTTTAAACCAAACTAAAGAGTGAATAGCTTGATTTGGTATGATTGTTGCTCGTTTTTTCTTTTGAAAGGGAGAATTAAGAAAATCGTATTGATTGTAGCTTTTTAGGGTTTTTTTTCACTTCAAATGTTTAATGTGGTGTTACCATTTGATAAAAAAATTATAAAAAAATGCTAAAAAAACTTTCTTAAAATGAGATTTCTCTATGAACTTTTTGGCTCTTTATCATCTTACATTTTAACGTTAATTCGTCTCTTAACGTTTTTAGACATTGTATGACATTACGTTGATCAGTCATAACTGATTAGTGTTCCTGCACACAAAAAATTCTCTCCTGTCTCCACACACGGATCCATTCTCCAAACGACACCGTGTCGTGTTATGTACATCGTGTCTTCTTATTTCATTGTGATCACATACTCCGCACCGCGCTTTCAACGGTCAGGATTCAAGCTGGGAATCCAAAACCAGCAGTAAACTTAACAGAGCAGACCTTGGGATGCGCGTCGACGCTGCGAGTCTCTCTGACACAGAAGTTAAAAGAAACTCGCGTGCGGTCCTCTTTTTTTTTTTTTTTACAATTAACTTTTTGGTAACAACGTGCGCTTCTTTTGGAGCTTCTTTCTCTGAAAAATCCCAAATTATTAAAATCCAAAAAAAAAAACAGAAAAAGTAAAAAAATGCAGGAATTTCAAAGTGGTGGCAGGAGGAGGAGAAACAGTAGAGATTCCCGGTCTGGGTTTTTTGCACTTTTTCCCATAAATATTAATAATATTTATTAAAAAAGTCACCAAATTTTGAGCCCTCACTCACATTTTCCAAGCAGTTTCTGAAAAATTAAATAAACTTTGTTCTCGTATGAAGTCTTAAAATATGACTTACATTGGCTTCTCCACCAAGCCCCGTTTTTCGCTGAGACTGGACATTGGAGAATGCAGAACAACGAGATAGCTCTTCCTCAAGGCGCCATCGTTTAGCTGCCTCACTTGCTGGCTTGTAAGTTTCTTGTGAATCCCAAATACTGTTGTTCTTATTGTGCATGTGCCCTGCTTCTGCTGTAGAATCGCTTCTGTTGATTTCTGGCTTTTGGGTGTTGTAAAAGGGCTTTTGGTTTGTTCCTGTTGAAATTTTTGGTATCTGGGTTCCGTTTGTTTTGGGGTTTTGATCCTCAGAAGTGCTTTTGCATTTCTGCTGGCTGCTGGGGTTTTTGTTGAGTATAATATTGTGTTGGTGGGTTTCTTCTAAGCCGGGTTTCTTGGATTTGGTCTGCCCAATTTGAGAGACAAGTTATATCAAATTGGTGTTTTTTTTTTTTTTTAAATTTTGTGGAAGCAAAAGTGCTTTTAGTGAGATTGTTATTTGGATCTGCAGTATTAGTTTTTTATTAGGGTTTTTGAACCATTAAGGAAGGAAATGGAATTTACTACTGCCAAACCCCTTAAACCCTCCTCAAACATATCTGATATTGTCTCCAAGTTTGCCAAAGTTTGCAAGTTGAGATCCATTGGTGTGTTTTCGGCCGAAAACTCAGAGCAGAGCCAACAACCCAACAACCCCAACATTAGAAATGCACATTTGGGTGAGGATAGCAGCGATGTGACGGAGGAGACGGATTGTGATGGGGTGAAAATCCATCCCCATCCCGTGGAAGTTACGAGAACAAGCGATAAGCTTGGGGATGTGGAGTTATCCAAGTTGTTTGACATTGTTTCGGCTTTGAAATTAGCTTATGTTCAGCTTCAGCAAGCTCATTTGCCCTATAACCCGAAGAAGATTGTAGCTGCAGACGAACATTTTATGACTGAGCTTGAAGCGCTCTGCAAGATGAGGAGCGCGTATAAGGAGAAGCAATGTATGAAGCTCAAGTCTGATCCCTCTCGGTTGGATATCCTGAAGAAGAAGGTTGAACTGAATGAGAAGCTACTTGACGAGTTGAAGTTTCAAATGGAAGTTAAGAACTCTGATATACTCTGCGTGCAGAAAGAGCTCGGGGATTTGGCTATGGCGAATGCGGCACTAGCTGAAAAGGTAAAGCAGGTAAGTTTGCAGAGGAAGAATGTAAGGGTGTGGAACATTGCAACATTTCAGGATGCTTTCAGAGCTGCTTCGAAATCCATTCATGATTTTGCGAAGCCATTAATTAGCTTGATGAAAGCTTCAGGCTGGGATTTGGATGTTGCGGCAATGGCAGTGGAAGTGGAAGCTAGGTATTCGAAAAGGGCCCACAAAAAGTATGCATTTGAAGCCTACATTGCTAAGAGAATGTTTTATGGAATGTCATTGAAATCTTGCAATGTGGATGGAATCATGAGACATGATGACCCTATCGATGCCCTGATAGAGAAACCAGATTCCGACTTTGCCAGATTCTGCGGAGAAAAGTATCTGCTAGTTGTTCATCCAATGATGGAAGCTAGTTTTTTTGGGCATCTGGATAACAGGACACTTGTATTGAGCGGAAAGCATCCGAGGACTTCATTCTACCAAATATTCGCTAGAATGGCAAGGTGCGTTTGGGTGTTACGTGGCATTGCAGCTTCGATAGATTCTGAAGCAAAAATGTTCGCTGTCAAAAGAGGAAGTAAGTTCTCTGATGTCCACATGGAGTCTGTGGAGGAAGACGGGGAAGGTGCAGCTGTGTTGGGTGAACGGCAAGTGGAGTTTATGGTCATGCCCGGATTTAGAATTGGGGAAACAATTGTGAGGTCTCGGGTGTATGTTTCAAAACCAAAAATGTAACCGTCGTTTGGTAACGTTTACAGTTCACTGGCTAACTGGTAATTCAGCTGAACCTAACTTCTGTTATGAAAATGTTAATAGTTAATTTAGTCGAGAGAAATTATCAGAGTTTTCCAATCGTAGATGGAGTTTTAAATTTCCAAATTTCAAGTTGTGATATGTGCTTGTTCCTTGATTCTTTTGCAGTACATTTATGGCATGTTTGCTTGGATTGGGATTTAGAATTATTCCGGTTCCTGACTTCTCATGTGTTTTACTAACGCGTATACTGGAATTATTTCGATTCATGACTTTCCACTTGTTTGCTATCACATACGGAATCACAAAGCATGTGGCTCCTACCATGAAATCTGCAATCCAATACCTGAAAATCAAGATCCCATTTCCGTGTTTCCTAGTTCCTCGATTCATAATTTCTCTCGTTCTAAGTAAACATGTCATTAGCGACGATTGTTTTAAAGTACGCATGTCAAGATCCAATTTCCATTTCTTTCTCTCATGTTACAAAAATGTATTTATGAATTGGCATTTATATCAAAGAATTTAATTTTGCAAAATCACACTATGAACTTCCATCACTTGTAGTGGAAAACAAGTCCTTGCAAAGCTCTCCATAAAATCTCCCAACCAATTCAACGAAAACAGGGCACTTGAGGTTTTTACAGCAATACAGAAGCTCTTCCACATCCATCAAGTCCCACACTTGCCCTTCCTCAATGATCATCTCCACCAAATAGTTCTCAAAACTCCTGCACGCATCTTGCACCTCATCGTGACCCGAAGTCGCCGCCCTTCCTCTCATGGCCTTCAAATAAGCCGGTGTGACGGGTGACGGATAATGCGTTATTCCATTCCCGTCACCCCCTTTTTCTGATAAGCTCTTGAGCGCTGATAGTCTGTCCATTCTTTTCGGCTTCCCGGGTGAATAGAATGTCGATAGGAACGAAGTTAACCGACTCTTCTTCTTCGGACCCTTTTTATCCGGTCTAACTTGGGTGTAAGGAGATCGACGGAGATGAAGAGCTCTTATAAAGAAGGGTCTTTTGAGCTTGAATCTGAAGATTTGTAAGAAATTTCTGCATGGTTTGAGTAGCTTGGATCTCAAGGCAACTGATGCTTTCAACTTCATATCTAATGATTGCGATAAACAGAGTGTGATTGAAGCTAGGGATAGTGCAGGATGGTGACTTTGCTACTTCTTATTGCTTTTAAGAGTTTTTATGTTGCAACAACGGTTGGTGAGAGAGAGAGAGAGAGAGAGAGAGAGAGAGAGTATTACGTAGAGATGGATGGATTAATGGGGTTCACGTATTGGAGTCAAAGTAAGTGGGATGCCATGAAAAATTTAGCATCTCCAGTGAGGTATATACGAGGATGTGAAACATAAATATATTTTTTTTAATTGATTGGAAAGCTTTCGAATGGATATTTTAAGTAAGGGTGCAATTTGGGTAGGTTTGACGGGTTAGATGGTCAATTCAATTCTAGCCTAATCTTCACAATTTGGATTTGAGTTGAGTTCAAATTCATGGTGGTTTAGTTGAGTTCGGATTTTAAATGAGTTCGGGCTTACATGAATTTGGTTTGCTTTTGCCAAACTTATCGAGATCAATTTTATAATATCTTATTTTGCATGATTTTTCAAATTTTGAATCAAACAACGTTAATATTAGTTAAAATTTTATTTACGCATCAATATCCACACAAAAATTTGAGCAAACAACTTGGAGACCATTTACAATGATTCAACTACGCAAAGTGGAAATTAAATCAGAAGAAGCATACCAAAGTTTCAACCAAAGGAAATGTAAAAGTAATAACATCATTCATTATCTATACAAATATTGACAATAAATTTTCAACACAGTACATGCGCGAATTTGGGATAACAAAAAGTTGCTACCAAAACATCATGAACAAAGAGTTAACCTAAACAAGTTTATTTTGGCGATAACTTGAGACCAATTGGTTGAACATCAAAACGTCTATCCTCTGATATGCATTTGGATCTCAGTTCATAGAATTCTGGGTTCAAGATATAAAGATAAGATGATTGAATTTCTTGTAAAATGTCAAAACTTTGAAAAACTAAACACACACAAAAAAATATTCTGGCTAACAAGAATGGGGTGCCAGTGCTAGAGGCCCAGTGTTACCATGGTCCAGTCTAGCCCAATGGGCTGAAATAATGGATAATGGAAACAGAAAAGAAACAGTAACAAACCAAATAGATAATGGAAAAAGAAAAGAAACAGTAGAAAGGTTTGTTGGAGGTGTCTCGTTCTCCCCATCAAGATTATCTTCGGATTTTCTTTGTGAGGATTTTGGGAATCTGTGAATCACGTCCGTTCATCCTATATTGTACGGTCAGTTTTCATCACGTATTGTTTGTGTCAAATTTTAAATTAAAAATTAAAAATGATTTCTGAATGCAGATTTACGATGAACGGATCCTTGAGATCCTCACAAAATTTGGGATGAAGAGATCTGGATTCTCATTCTCGAGATCCTCACAGATTTACGATGAATGCAGATTTACGATGAAGAGATATGGATTCTCATTCTCCAAAATTTGGGACCGTTCGTCATCCTGGTCCCATTGTTTTCTTTTTTCTTGGTCTCTGTGGAAAAATTAAAAAAAAAAATGCTCCGAAATGAACTCATTTTATGTGTATTCGTGTTGGTTAGACGTCAACCATGAGATCTATTTACTTTGATGTTTGACATGTAAGGAGTAATTTCTCTTAATAAATTCATTGTACTGTTCAATAAGAGTGTGTGAACCTTTATATTTGTGTTTTTGATAACTCGTTTATGTACATCAGTCGTTAGTACATATGTTAAGCAAGTAGGAATGACTTCTTCTTCTTATAGTCTCATTTGGTGCAACCATATTCAATGTAGAAAGTAATTCTGAATAATTTTTCAACCGTGAAGACTTGACTTGAAGGAAAACTAACTTTTCCCATTTTGGGGATTATAATTCATAATGTTTATTTGTCTGTTGGCACTTGGTGTCTTATCTCTGTCCTTAGTTAATGTCACTTGTCACAAAGTCTCTTTGTTCCTATTTCTTTGTCACCATCAATTGCCCAATACGCATTCAGCACATTTACTCTTCACACGTAGGAGTCGATATCGTGTTAATTCTTAGGCCTTTTCTTTAATGGAACTACAGGCCTTTTCTTTAACGTAACTATAGGAGTCGATATCAGATTTGTGACATCGATTTTTTTACATAATTTTTGACATATACGTTTTTATGGGACTCACTTCATAATGTATTTCAACGATTCGAACCGTTTATTTTTTAGATATTTCCTCGATTACAATTTGATCACCTTGCAGTTCCTAGTGTGTTGTAGTAGTAAAGAAGGGGTTGAAGCATTAGCTTAAACCGCGCAGAAGAAATTTTAACGCTCATATGACTTAACTATGCATTGAACTTGGTCAACCGCCAGTATGCGTGCACAAATTCGTATTGTTAATCTATTGTAAGCTCCTGCATAAATTGTCATAAAATAATTCATGGCACATGAGCAGTTGAACATAACATTCTTCCAACTTCTTACATACACCCAATCAAGTTTTTAATTGTATGGTTTTAATTATAGAAGTCACCCACCAAGCCATTCCTCGTTGCTTCGCTCTCCAAATTTGTATTGCCTCTAACAAGTTAAAAGAGAATTAATACAATAACAATTAACAAAATACGGTATTGCCTATAAACTCGTAGCGTATCTATACATGCTTTATTATTTTACATTACGTACATAACTTAGTTACGATATTTCAGTATCATATAATTTTTTTTTTTAATTTTCTGACAGTGAAAACATTTATGCCATAACTAGTAACCAGAGGTTTTCCAGCCTCGGCCTTAAGAGCAGGTGGGCCTTGTGGAGATTAAGCACATGGAAAAGGCATGGAATATCATCATTTGTAAAGCATGGAATTATGGGAGATACGCAGCACTTGGTAGACAAATGGGTCTTCGCTGTTAGTGAAATCATCATTAGTGTTGGCTGCTTTATGCAAACAAAAGAAGTAAGATCCAGATAAGATAAAATTCATTTGATTCCTAATCCGTATTTTACACGTTATGTTTTGAGTTTGATTTCTGACGCTGGTAAATTATATATTGATAAGTAGAGGGAGGATGACTTTTGCCTCAGTAAGTCTTCCTAATTCCTAAAAAGGTGAATTACCGTGGCAAAGCCACTAGTTGATATTTTCTTTTAGAAAAAAAAATTAGAAAATTAAAAAGAAGGGGACAACAACGCATTTGGGGTATATATGTATACAGGAGCCAGAAAGCATCAAATAAATCAAGCTCTGATATTCTTCATTGTTTATGATAAAGAGTAAAACAATATCGTACCATATATTCCATGTATAAATAATATAGAAATTTGGGAAACCTTCGAGCTTAAGTTTGTACAACATAATCACAAATATTATTACTTTAAAACAACTTTAATACATAGTTTTGGTTCTTTTTAATACTTGGTTTACATGTACCAAAAAAAAATTACTTGGTTTTCGTTATTATTGAAAAGGTCACTTGTAATTATTAAAAATATCATCTTTTTAATATCAGTTAGTTTGTGTTTGGTTTATGAAGTTGGAAACAAGAGAACAGAAACAACATCCAATAAAAAAGAAAAAGAAAAAAAAAAATCGAATTATAGGTTTGTAAACACGTCTTTGAGTTCGATTTTTGGCTCTAGTAAATTACACGATCGTGGTTAAGAGGAGGTTGAAATGTCTTTGGGGGTCGAAACTCTTCAACCCCTAAAAGGATGAATTTATGTGACGAACCCACCAGCTGATCTCTTTTTAAATAAAAAAGGAAATGGAGAGAAATTTTTAATTTTTAGTAAAAGGGTAATTTGGCATATTTAATGGAGCTCAATGCTTCAGTCTGCAGAAGATGAGGTAAAAATTTGGAATAGTTCGCTTGGTGTTTGCAAGAAATCACCATGCATAAACAGTGAACTAATTGGATATGCCAAGTAATACAAACAAACAAATTAACCCTAGTTAATTAGGGCTAAAACTTACCTTCAACTTGATGTATACTCTTTTTTCATTTCCCATCTCGTGATTAAAACGGGAAGACGTAAAACTCATTGCATGAAAGTTTTTTTTTTCCTGTTTTAATATTCATTACTTGCTCCCTGTTGCTTTCTTACTAAGCTTTTTATAGTACTGGACCCTGTTTTAATATTCATTACTTGCTACCTGTTGCTTTCTTACTAAACTTTTTATAGTACTGGACCCCAATTACAACCTTCTATAGACCAAAACGTTCAGCTCTTTTAACTATTTTTCCATCTTCACTTGTGCTCCTTACTCAAAACCCCCAACTCATAAGAGTGAGAGCCACACACACACTCACACAACCAAGTGAGTCAGTGAGAGAGAGAAGGAGAGGGAGGAGCTACCTGTTTCATTCTTTGATGGGGAACTACAAGTTCAGATTTTCAGACATGATCCCAAATGCCTGGTTTTACAAGCTCAAAGACATGAGAAGTACCAGAACCAAAAACCACAACACCTCTCACCACCACCATCACTCCACCAAGCAACAAAAACCAATCTCAAATAAATTTCCACCACCCCAAAAATCCCACATTTCTCAAACAAGAAAATACTCCTACTACTTGTCCACGCAACCCAACAGAGAAAACAGGTATTATAATTCCCCAATCCACCCCAAAGCCTCAGACACACATTTTCCTGAAAACCCCAGAAGACTATCCACCAGAACATCCAAAAGAAAAGCAGTTTACAAGCCTTCTCCTAACAAATCTGTCTCAAAATCCTCATCAAATTGCAACTGTCATGCTGCGGTTAATTCGGTTTGGACTGATGATGAGAGCCACAGAACTATTCAATCTCCAGATTACTTTGGCTCTTCTAGTGAGAGTTCTAGTGAGCCTGACTTTCATGAATTAATCCCATCAGAATTTGAATGTGACCCAAAATTTGCTAACATGAAAAATGAAGGCTGTACAAGAAAAATCCATGATCAGAAGCTTGATGGGTTTGATTTTGATATGATCTCAGAGGTAGAGCTTCCTCCAATTTTGACAAAGCCAGTGAAATTTGATGAGGGAGCCAAGTTCAAGAGAAGTTCCCCAAAAGCGAAGAAAATACAAGGACAAAGGTCTCTCACTGTCAAAATTGTCAAGGAGGAAAGCATTAGGACTCAAAAGGGTAACCAAAGGAAGGTTACCCCAAATTCGGTTCGAAAGGCTTCTCTCAGTTCAACAGGCATAAGACTTAGAGGCAACTCTCCAAGACTTGGAAGCAAGAAGAAAACTCAGCCATGTGGTAGAAAGAGTGTGTCATCATCACCATCGTCGTGCTTGAAGTCGAAGAACAGGCGCCTTTCGGAGAGTTTTGCAGTTGTCAAGACCTCAGTTGATCCACAGAGAGACTTCAGGGAGTCAATGATGGAGATGATTGTGGAGAACAACATCAGGGCAGCTAAGGATTTGGAAGACCTTCTTGCTTGCTATCTCTCACTCAACTCAAATGAATATCATGATCTCATTGTCAAGGCCTTTGAGCAAATCTGGTTTGACATGGCTCACATCAAAATGTAACCTTTTTTATTTATTTATAACTTTCTTAGATTAATTGTTAAATGCCAATGCATGTATATAATCTTAAGATGACTACTTTCTGACTTCTGGGTTTCTAAGAATATAACTTTATACCACAATAAAGCTGCATGTATTGTTTGTTGAAGGAACTGGATTCACTGATTTTGAGCCAGGAAATATTTAACAAAAAATTTGAACCGGCAGCTAGCTAATCATGATTTAAGCTCTATCTAAACCACAATTTAGTGTTCTTTTATCGTTTGCATAGTGTCCACTAATAGACAATAAAGAGACTAATATCCAAAAAATAAAAAACAAAAAATGAACTAGTAACAAATTTTTAACACCATAAAGTGGATTTAAATTTAAAAAAATTGTTAATTAATCTTCTCTCTCAAACCCTGATGCGCCGCTCCTCTCTCCCAAACCCCACCTTCACCCGCCGGCCTCTCCTCTTGGGTGGGGTCAGTAGCAACCTCATCTCCTCCTTTTTTTTTTCCCTTCTCTTTCTTCCCTAAACCCCATCTTCTTTTCTTTTTCTTTGGCCCTTGTTTTCTGGTTGTTTTTCTTTGACCTTCTCTCTCATTTTCCTTAAGCTTTGTCTCAATTTCTTTGAGCTTTGTCTCAAGTTTGGCAATCTTGTAGTAGATATGAGTTTCATGTTTTTTCCTCTCCAATTTGCTATTCCTAGCGGCAAGCTTCTGCCCTTGGTTCGGCTATCTAGCTCCTCAAGTTTTTCCTCATGGACTTCAATTGGAGGCGTGCTTTGGATTTCAGTGGCTTCTAAAGTGCATCTCCCACTATTTTGTAGGAATATGGGAGCACTTTTTATGCAGGTAGCTTGCCCGCCCTTATTTTCCGTTCATCCGTTTAATTCGTTGGTTCTTCCAACCGGTGGCGGTGGCTTGGCAATTGTGGTGCTGCTATTTTGGCGGAAGCGGTTGGTTCTTGTTTCTAGATCTAAGGTTTTCGGTTTAGGCTTTATTTTGAGCTCACTTTTGGGGCTTGTTTCTTTTATTTTTGTAATGGGCTGCAATTGTACCGTGTTGTAGATTATCTTCGGACTAGTCTCACTTTGTATTAGTATGTTTTATCTTCAATGAAATTAGTTGCTTGACCAAAAATAAAAAATTTATTAGTATTTGACTTTTTTTACCACAATATTGCAACACTAGACTATTAATTGTTTAAATTTAAATACAGTTTTTTTACATATTGTAAAAGCTGAATGTGAACGTCATGAAAAATAGCACGGGGGTACAAAAGAATGGGCCTTACCATGTCAGAAGGGTAAGCACATATTCCTGTTTGAGAGTTTTGGCTTGGTTCTTGTCTGGATAATTTTGAGAAAAGATTGTTGTTCCCCCAGGTTTTGTTTCTGGAAACAAGCTCAAGTAGTCGGTATCAGATCATCAGTCGTATTAGTGTAATCCAAAGGAACGACACTGTACAAAAGTGCAGGAGTCAGATGAGAAAACTTTGCTGAAACATTAAACAATGTGATTGCCATGAAACTGTATTTGTAAAACATTAAAGAAATTGTATATAGTAATTTTGCTGATGGTGAATAAAGCTTCTGCATGGACTCTCTTGCCATGTAACGAGTAACATGTATCATTATTCTAAATCTAATGCGGATCAGGAAGCGCACACATCAACAACAAACACCCGAAAAACAGATAAAATGCAATAACTCTTGCCGCTCGAAGAGCAATATTTAGTATTAATATTAAGAAAAGTCCTCTAAACCTTAAATTACATAGCTTATATAGAGAAAATAACCTAGAGCCATAGCAAGGAATAAAAATACATAAGGAAAATATTGACAGTTCTTATGTTTAATAGGTAATTATAAAAAAATAACGTAGATAACCTAATATATTACAATTAAAAAATGACAGCAATTAACCGAACAATACCTATCACTCAATTAACTTGTCACGTGATAGGGAAGTCTCAAAGAAATTTTTCTGTCTTCTGGGTTTAGAAGCATCTCCTCTCCATTAGAATAAATGTTAAAAGGAAACTTAAAAGAGCCTGTATATTTGACTTGTAGATTTTGACACACAATTAAGCATGCATATACATATATTGTAGGGTTGATATAAATTCAACCTAATTTCCGTGGATTTGGGGCTACTGTGCTGTTTTCTTGATGACAGGAGATCGAGGACCATAGACTCTGCCCAAAATATAACAATTGCCATCGTTTCATACCAGATAATAGGTTAATTTTTTAGGGTATCATCAGTTTTTGGTAATATAGGACCACCAATGTTTCACCATTCAGTCTCTTGGAAATAAAGAGCTTCATAGATAAAAAGTAAAGGTATATATATTTTGTTGGTTGGCATTTTCGTTTCATTGTGTGATTTGGAAGCATATTTATAGGAAAACAAACTTTGTGACTGATGTTGTAACTAATATAGGAGTATCCCTTCCTAACATGTTTATTCGGGATCAGACCCTTTCTTCACAGGCTACACCTGCTCCTTTGTTCTAATGTAAAGATACTGGTTATTTGGGAGGTTTTTCACTTGAACTGAATTTTTTTTTTTTGAGAAAAAAATTATATATTTATAAAAGTGAATTTCCTTTGAAGGCATGCATTGTGCATGTACACTACATAGTAGGTACAAACCAAATAGGAAAAAAGATAAACTCACACTTGGTTTTATCTATAGAAAATACTTGGCATGGTACCACATATTGACTTGGTACTTCTCTGGTTATATTGAAATGAAATCAAATTATTAACCTAGCATAACCTAAAGAGCCATTTCAGGCAAACTAGTCGACCCACATATGAACTCATTAGGTTAAAACTTTCTCTACGAAAGACCCTAATTGCTAGGGGCGAGAAAATGACTTGTTCAAATATTAATTCTCTCTTTATCTTTCAAGTCCCGTTACAGTACTATGTCAAACTGTAAGAGCTTAATGTGAAATTTAACGGTTGCAGAAATCCGTTAAATCTTTATATATAAGATTTAACTTTAGGATTTTTTACTGCTCAGTGGTATGTACCAAGAGAGAGAGAGAAGGTAATTTTACCAATTGCGAAGGTGCAATATGACAAGCAAACCTTACATGACAAGATATCGAATTTGGACACATCATAACATGCAAGAGGATCAACAAACAAAGAAGTACCAGTTTGAGGAAAATAAATCCAATTAGGACCACATAGAAAATTCAGGAAAGAAATCTAATTAAAGGTCAGTCATAATCTTCTCCGGGAATAAATCCCATGACCTCACACTTGGTCGACCGTTTTTCAAAAGTAGATACCAGTAGAAGTTCTGGTAAATATAAACTAAAATGTTATGGGTTTGAGTAGTGAAAACAATTTTTTTGCAAAACAAAAATAAGTCTGCGTATAATAGACGTTTCTCCTTCTCCAAACTCTCGCAAAACGAGAAACCTTATTAACTTGGGATCACCTTTTTTTAATACTAGAAGTCTAGAAGACGTTCTAAGTTCAAATTTCTCTCTCCTAATAACTTGTTGAAGAAAAAGTCTTGGTTAAAATTTTCTTTCTCGTATTTTAAGAGTTCATTTAATTTATAGGATTCACTTAAAACATGATATGGGGCAGTAAGTACATTACGATTTACAATTACAGCATGCTACCTCTAATTATTAAACATCAGTGATTTTTCTTCCATACCTCTCATCACCACAACTCATTATCAACTCCAAATTGGGTCCCTAATTATAGTTTCATGAAGAAGATCTTAATCAAATAATTTTGGAATGTAATTAATTAGAAGGGCATGGCTTTCTTTTACATATGACCATCATTACAATTTTTTAAAGTGTGATTTGGTGAAGACATGGAGTTAATTAGCAAAAAATTTCAGAGTACAATGTATGACATACGTTGATGAATTCAAAGGATAGATATATGCTTAAGAATTCAAATGGATTTAATGGATAGACGCAAACCACTTAAAAGACAATGTGCGTGTATAGATTATGCAGTGATGTATAGTCGGACTCGGGAGTTAGAACTAACATGATCAAACTCTTATTCATCACCAAACCTACAAGTATGTGGTCCAATATCCTAATGAATGAGATGTTGGATTTTTATTCATGCGTCCCGACTTTAAAACTCTCATTTCTCTAAATTATTGTAATAGTTTCGAACATTTTCACTCTTTTAATAATAATAATAATAATAACCTACAAAAAATGTGCAAAACCCAGGATTCCCGGCTAAAGGACTGTTTGGATTTCGCATATAGCAAGAAGTCTACAGCCTTCACATATCCAAAATTAGCAAAACATAGCCATCAAGGAACTTTCCTAAAGCAGCTACCTTACTTAACCCATCTTCAATAATTCCACATTATAGATACAAGCAATTTCCAAACAAGAAATAACCCATACCTAAAACACATCATTCTGTGTTACCATGAATTAGATAACCAGGCAGGGACTACTCATGCCTACAAGTGAAGACAAGCATCCTCATGCATATGGACATGGGATTCTCACTTCACCTTCATCTTATAATGTAAAATGGCATGTTTGACACTTGCTGCCTGCTAGCTGCAAGGGGTAGGACTGAATTCCTTCCAAATGAGAGAACTTACATACATCGAAATACTAATTGTGAACGTAGTGCATATCATGGGTTTTAACTTTTTCACATGCCAGTACATTATTGGTTTGGGTCACCATCATGATTGCATTCATATTACATAAATCCCTCAAAACTTCATTTCATAGGTACCACACCTAGAAGTTCATTTGGAAGAAAGAAGACCTGATCTAGACCCAACTGTTATCCAACTATAGGTGAGGAACTTATATTTTTGTAGTTTGATCGTAAGTGTTTCTCATTAAGATTATCAATTGTCTGGACTAAACTAAATAAAATTTATTTTATGGCAAGAAGTAAATGAAAAGGGCATCAACACCTTAACAAACTAGCCATTTATTTATAGAAAATATTATGGAAGCATAATTACAATACTAATCAGTTTGCACAGAAATTTTACAACATGTCACTTGGTTCTTGAAGTGGTCGACAACTTCATTAGTACAAAGCAGTCCTTGCTTGTAGCTTCACAACTATTCCCCCACCATATCAGGAGGAAATCAAGCCAGTAAACTGTCATTTCTAGTATCTCCAGATTGCGAAATAAACTCCTCCCTTACTTTTACTGCTGATAAGAAATGTACAAAGTAACTGGTGTAATTTACCCGGCAAAATTCCTTTTAAATAACACAAGTTCAAACTTTGATTGGCCTTACCTTTGAATTTACATACTAATTTCTTTGATAGGAAAACCAGAAGCACCAGAAAAACAAACAAATACCATATGCAAACTATTCTTATACAATTTGAGATAAGTGCTTCTTGTTTTTTGCAATGATGTTGAAAACTAGAAATTAATCTTGTGACGTGAGTTTTTTAGTTTTTTATGCAGTTTGTGCCTCCTTTAATTTCTCATTGCTTGTGGTACAAACCAAACAGCAGCTAATGGCTTCTACAACTTCTTTGAAACATCACAAGGCGCTTGAAACCCAATAGTTTCAACATCTCCCACCGTCTTAGACAAGCGCCTCCTATTCACCTCTTCAACCACAGACCGGTGTAGTAGTTGGCTTCTTATGTCTACTAGTGACCTATTCCTCATCAATTTACGGCTGTCCATGACCCTTTCATCTTTTGAACCAGATGCTAGTAAAGCTTTGCATCTCCCAACGTATTTTTTGGCTATGGACTGCCCAGCATTGCTGGTTTCTTCGGGACAAAACCTTGTTGATTTGTGACATTTTGATATGGGATGTTTGTCTCCTCCTGTGGGGATCATCTTAGTGCCGTGCTCATTGCCAGAAATGAAACTTAAGTTGGAATATGTTCCTGAGTGCGAAGAGTTTTGTGAGCTGGTCTCATCAAGCAAATCATCTGCAACGGCAATCATTTGCAATTAAAATGTAAGACTCAAAATCTTAAGATGAGGCTTAGCTTAATCCCTATGTCAGTAATTTTAGCAGGAAAATGCATCCCTAAAGGCGTTACCTAGGAATCCGAGATGATAATCAAGATATTATCATGTGATTTTATGTTCTCATCAGGTCCGTAAAGTTTCTTGACATATCTATAGGGACTTGGGATGAAGTCCATTCTTCACCAAGGATGTGGTATAAGAAATGGAACAGGGGTACAACTAGCCCCATTGATCCCTAATGGACTATAAAAAAAGGAATGGAAAAACAAAAGAGCATTCATAGGCAATGGCCTTCCAGGAAAGACTAGCGTATAGAAAAGATGGTCATATTCACCTTGGGCTTTTAGTTCAAGCAGTAAGGGGCCAAAAATAATAGTGGGTAGTCACAGTGCTAATTAACTTAGTGAGTTCTATGAGCCATACCTTGGAACCAATCGCAGGCATTTTTCATTCTGTTAATCCCATGAGAACTGATCAAGCCTGATAACGATGAGTGGGATGATGAGGAATAAGAGTGAGAAGGGTGGTGAGGTCCATCGTCGTCGTCATCTTGATAATTAAATGTGTGGTAGGCTTCAGGTTTCCAATCTGGTGCCAGAGCAGATATCTCCCCTTCAATCATATTAGCAATTTCAAATGGTTCCCAATCAGTAATCTCCAATTCCTTGACCATTTCCGTCGCAACATCAAATGGTGTATCATTCAATATATCAAAAGGAAAATATATGTTCCTAAGAGAACCTGCATGAGAAAAAGTTGAAGAAACGTTCACCATTTGAATCTCTTGAGTTCACTTTAACTACAACAACAGCCAGAGGTTGTTAAATAGTACCTTCTTTATCAGCAATCTGAACTTTAAGAAAAATGGTATCATCTTCAGAATTTAGCTTCCCCGTGATTGTCATGTCAGTCCTGGTAGGATAATCGCTCAATTGCAGCTTCTCCATTTCTTTGTCATTTAAAAATGGCTTCGGGAGTCCAAGCTTTCCCAAAGGCAATGATTCATCTTTGCCACACTCGAGAAATGGATCAAGCATTAATTCTTTAGCCGATGATCTCTTTGATGCATTTACCAAGCATTTCCCTACGAATCTCTGTGCTTCCAAGTCTTCAATCCGGTAGAATGCTCCTGGAAGCTTCCCCTGAAGAAATACAGTAGAAACAGGTAAGGTTCTGTTCACTAACACCTATTAATCTTGACTTTGAAACTTCACCTTACCGCTGTCACTTTCTTGTAGATTTGTGCAGGGTTGACACACTCACTATATGGGTATTCAGATGTAAGCATCTCTAAAACACACATGCCAAATGAGTAGACATCGACTAGTTCGTTGTAATCTTCCTCATATAGTTCTGGTGCCATGAACTCCGGAGTGCCTGAAAGTATCGAGAGACAAATTATCTTCTAGCGGAAATAAGTGCCAGCATTTTTGAGCTAATAATGGAGATAAACGAGTACCTATAACACTGTGAGCAGATTGGGAACCACGGAGAATTGCTGCAAGCCCTAAATCACCAATTTTGACTTGCCCAAGGTGCCCATTAACAAAGATGTTGTCACACTTAAGATCTCTATGGATCACTGGAGGATCATGTCCATGTAGATGTACAAGACCCCGAAGGATCTGGCGGGCCCAGTTCTTTATGGCTCGGATGTCTACCTGATTATATTTCTTCCTATACCTGCAATATGAAAGATAGAGTAGTTTATCAATACATTTAGCGAAATGCATTGAATAGGAATCCTGTTTCATGCTTAAGAATTAGTATCAAGGATAACGGTTCAAAATCTCTTGATCAGTTGTCCTTCTCATTAACATAAATTTAATGAAGAGATGACTTTCAAGAGCAGAGGCTACAGTTAGGGTCCGTTGTTGCATTTTCTCCATTTGGGTAGTTCAAAAGATATGCAAATTGAGGAACTAGAGTTAGCAACTAAAGTTGGAAAGGAGATTACTGTCTTAGCGTCCCCGATGTGAACATTTCAGTAATGAAGTTAAAAGTTTTGTGCTCAATGTCGATCCAAGAGGTGTAGAACCGAATAATGGAGTCATGGTTGAGGGTGCCAAGGAGGTGAACCTCTGAGTAGAGCCGCTGCAAATCCTCTGGTGAGCGCAGAACTTCATTAAGCTTTACCTGATTCCATGCCACCTCCATCCCAAGCAGCTCATCAATTGCCTTGTACACTGTTTTCATTGCTCCTTTGCCAAGAACTTCTTCAAACTATTCAACACAAAGAAAATGCTCTCATCACTTCAAAAAGCAATCGAAAAGATCATTTCCATACATAAAACCCGAACAAATTAATTGGCTCAACGCGCGAAATTATAAACATACGGTTAATTGCTGTTGAATGCATAATCCTGGTCTTACATTTTTCTGCTGATTTTAATCCAATGTCCACCAATATCAGGTAACAACAAATGCTCAGGAGTCAGGAACTGACTTTTAGTTCAAGAGTACTCATCGGGGCATAATCGGATTTGAAGCTCTCATTCTAATAGTATTACAAGGTTGTCCCTTCAGAGATAATATAGCATCAAGAACAAATGTTTTAAAAGGCAAAGCCGAAGCCGAAGCTAAGGTATTGCATGGATAGCCCTGCCTAGGCAAAAGCCCTTCGCCTCATGGGACCTAAAATTATTAATATATAGTCTAGTTGGAGGGTATGTCGTATAGTCTAGTTGAACTTAGAGGGTATGTCATATAGTCTAGTTGACCTTGAACTTGGAGGGTATATGTCATATAGTTAAACTGAACTTGAACTTGGGCAGTTTTTTTTAATAAAGAAAATGCCCAGTAGAACGCCTTAGGCGTGCCTCGATCACGTCTAGGCGAGTTTAAGACTATTCCCACTGGGCAGAGGCGTTTTTGTCACTGCCCCGCCTCCAAAGCCATATAGGCGCGCCTCAAGGCTCCTTATTTAAAACAGAACTTCCAGCTAGATGCTTGCTTGCATAGGCCCAGAAACCTTTTGCTTTTGTTTTACTACTAAACTAATGAAGCACCAAATTAAACAATCAAATTTAATCCCCGATTCTCTCAACTCCTAACAAGCACCATCAATCCAAGTCCAAAGAGCTCACAGAATATAAAACCAATATTATTGAGAGAAGAATTAGCTTCTTGAATTAAATTAACAATATTTCTTAACACCAACTGTCATCAAAACTAATGGACAATGGGTTAGACTTTAAGGTCATCGGGATCACCCGGATGGCTATTACTCCTGCTTAAACTAAAGTACTTAATAATGAATTAGACAGTGACTCGCCCTAAAACAAGATTGACCAAATAAACTATTCCATCTTTAAAAACTATCTAAATTCTATAACCACAGACTTAATGTTATTCTACTTGTGACTGAAAGATCACAGATTTGCACACCAAGGGCAAGACTGTGTATACGGTAGACGTTCCTTCAACCCTCGCAAAGGGTGTAGCTTGTTGGCTTGGAGTCACCCTTCTTTTTAACTTGTGTATAAGTACATAGACACGTACGTACATACATACATGCACACAGATATACATACATATATCCATAGATACATACACATACAATATAATTTTGATTACCTACTCATGGCGAGCAAGAAAACCATGCTCACCAATTTGATCAAACTCAAATATCTGATAATCTGATATTCCGAAGTTTAAGATCATTTCCATGGTTTTTCAGATAGTTCTCAAAACCCATCTAATTAAACAACTTAAAGAAACAAAAAGTAACCAACTTTAACAAAAAAAAGGAACTAAAACATCTTAAATTCATGAAAAATATAAGCAAGGTGTACACTTTGAACCACAAAACAATCGATTCCGGCAACTGGTTAACGTTCAAAATTTCAAAAAAGTTTCAGAAAACAAATTAATGGTAACATGCAAATTACATACCCGACCATATCTCGCAGTAGGATCCATTTCAACATAGCCAGCCTTGTCTGCCTTCGACATGTTCGAGGATTCCAACTAATGACTTCCCAGTTCCCAAGACTACAAATTCAGACGTTGTTTCTTTTGTTTGACGAACAAACCAGAGACAGAGCAGTTGATCACTAGAAACAAATAAAAGGGTAGCTAAATGTAATCTAAGAGGGTGTGGTGGGAAAATTAAAGGGTGTGGAAAATAAAAACTGGGAAATTTGGGAAATCAAATCCGAGGCTTTCCCTCGTGGTTTTCATAAGAGAAGACACCAAACAAGAGCCAGAAGAGCCTCGAGTAGTCAATCCTCAGCATAATCCAACCCATACAGTCCACGCTCACTACCACGGCGCGTGACGCCCACTCGTACTTGTTGGCAACCATTCGTGATTTGGGTTTTTCAGAAGATGTCAAATGTTAGAGGCAGATGGAGAGGAAGTTTGAAACGTTGAAAGGGAGACTTGTGTTTGTGTGGCGAATTTTGGAGGAATAGTTGGTGCGGTTTTGGAAAAGGGCAGTCTGGGAAGTTTTCAAAAGTTTTAAGGAATCAGAGAGATTGCGGTGGAGTGGAAGATGGGGTACGAAACTTGAAGAATCTGCGGCTGCACATTGTTGGTACCATTTGTGGGAAAGGGAAGAAATCAAATTGTACAACTTTGCGGGATTTTGTAGTTGTTGTGGGCAAAGCAATTGAGATTTCAAGTGAATGGAGAGAAGTGGTAAAAGATGTAAATATAGGAGAGAGGCAAATACTGCACCATTAGTAGACTGTACAGGACGACATGTGAGAGTTGGTGGTGGTGGCGGCAGCAACTCCCTAGGACTATTTGGGTTGTTTTATTGGCGAGATTTTTCAGTGTGTCGGAAACATAGTTAAGTTGACAAAGTATTATAATATAAGTGATTAAAATTTTTTTTTAAACTTCTAACCATTTGTATTCATACATTTGGTGTACCTAGCTGTGTTCTGTGAACAGAACAGAACAGGAAAAAAATTTCTTGTTTTATTGCATCAAATGATTTGCCTTTTTTTGCATTTTGTAGGTTGGACTTCCGTTTGGTAATGTTTAATGTGACCATCATTATATAGTTGACTGTGAACCTATTGACTTAAAAAAAAAAAAAAAAAAAAAAAAAAAGAAATTCAATAATAAATAGGAGGAACGGTTTGGCTCCTAAACTAATTCATGGAATCTCGTGATAACATTATTATAAATCATTTTATAAAAATTATATTTATAAAAATATTAATTAAAAATAAAGTTATTTAATCAACCAACCATAATAATTAGATAGACAAATATACTTTTATTGTACATGATTATTTGTTTTTATATATTTCGATGACAAAACAATCTTATATTTTATTGATTTTCAAGAAATGATCTTTACTGAGTTATTTATAATATGAACAATTTTGATCATAAACATGAAATTTTGTGAATTTGTTACAAAGCATCTTGAGGAGAACTCCTCACCATGGAAGAACCAAGTTAATCCCTATAACTAGTAAGAGCTATGCAAGAGACGTGTATCACAAACACTTTAAGAGTTTTTTTTTTCTTTCTTTTATGCATTCAAAGATATGGGTTTGATTCTTTTGTTCTTATAATAAAAAAACAATAAGAGAGATTTAAACTTAAAATTTCTTTCAAGATATGCTCCCAGTCCTGGTATATGCCAGTGACATATGATAGTTGAGTCAAGTCCACAGACATCTGGACTAGCATCCATTATATGCTCAATAATATGAACGCTTTCACTTGTTTCATCTTAAAGTTAAGTTAATGATGATGTATACTTAATCATATTTTGTAGATCATAAAGATCTCAACTATAAACTGACACATCATGTGACTTACAAAATATGATTTAAAAACATAACCTCTCAAGTCTTCGACCCTCTCTAGCATTTTCCTTAAGGCAAATACGTTTTGTTTAGGCACTTGTCAAAGCACTGCTAAACAAACTTGATGTTGTTGGTAAATGGTAAGGATGCTTCATACTCACTGGAATTTTCTCTTACCGGTCGATCACAATCTGCAATCACAATGTTATTTTTCATAAAAACTGTGAGCTATAATTCTTAATCCGACTTTCCAAACCCTATTTTCGTATTTTCGATGCACCATAAATTTCTTAAATAACTGTGGGAATCCACTGAGGGCGCCCACCTCATGATTCTTCTAAGTATTTAGTATTGGGTTGACAAATCTATCAACCTCTCACTTATCTTTTCATGCATTTCAATTTTTCATTGGGGTCCCTCCACTCCCCACTTATTCTATTCTTATCCTCTCTTTCTCAATGATATTTCTTCTTTGTATTTGGCCCCATTCTTCTCCTCACAGCATACTTCACAGTTACCTCTATATATATATATATATATAAACTATACATGCGGCATGAAACCTGTGAAATTTGTCACCAAAACATTTTTATACCTTTATTTGGCTGACTATTTCGGCCACGCATGCACACATGCCATCTTGCGACTCATCTTCTGTAATTTGTAGTAATTTACAACAAACTTGTTGATAAGAATTACAGGATAAATATCTGAAAACCCTAATATGAATTTGGACTAATTCAGACAGGTGAGAAGGGGAAGACATTTTGTTTGTGGGTTGTAGTGTACAAATTAACAAAGAACAAATATTATCATAATTAAATGGATAAACTTTCCATTACCATTTTTTCATTCTATTTCTAATGAAACAAGTCACGACTTGTCGGGTAAAATTTGAAGAAAAAACATTAATAAAACGTGGTGAATTGTAATTATGGAGCCATTTGCTTTTGTCTGTGCAGCCGAATCCAATTATACATTAAAATAAGGGTAAATAATGACCACAAAGTATAATGTTGTTAGTCCAAATTCACAACGAGTTGCATTATATTAAGTTTAACTAGCCTTCATGCACGCACTCATGCGCGTGCAGAAGATATTTTTTGAATTAAATCACGGCTTGCTACGCGTGACTTACACGTTTTAAATGTATTTATATGCGTAAATTGACAAAAGGAAAGTTAAATATTTGAAGTAAATGAATAATTTTAAATCATGCTAAAAGAAATCCCTCATAAACCAATTAAAACAGCTGAATTCATGTAATAAAATTGGTTTATATAGAATTTACATTAAGAATAGAGAAAATAATATTTAATAAACAATTGATTAAATCACATTATTACTAGCTCATTGTGAGGCTAAGCCCACCTCATTCCCCTTAGTGTAGATAATATCGTTTGTTAACAAAAAACAATCATTTGACAATTAATTTAATCACATTATTATCCGCGTGCGAAATACCTTTTTTATAAATAAAAAAATCATATTTAATAAACAACTGATTGAATCACATTTATCATCGGCACTATGCGCCTCTAAAGATGTTTTGAACACAATATTTATCATTTTCCTTATTTTTATTATATTTTTCTTTCCCTTTCACGTGGGCACCATCAACTTTCACTTATTCTTTCATTTTTTTTATATTCTTTTCTCACTTCTCACTTATATTTATATTGTATTTTATGATGACCAAATTACCCCTACATTATTTGATATATTATATTGGGGTGCTTTTGGATTTTTTTGGTTGAGGGGCAATTTTGTCCTAATATTTTTTGTCAACTGCGTGACCCCAAATTAGGGTTCTCGCTTTCTATTATATAGATTTTTATTATATTTTTCTTTCCACTTCACGTGGGCACCATCAACTTTCACTTATCCTTTCATTTTTTTTAGGGAGTTTTAACAAAAAGTCCACGGTACTGTTCACTTTAACGAAAAACCACATTTTTACACTAAAAAGTCAATCCTGGCATTATTCACTTTACCCTTTATTTTGTCCTTATCATTAAAACTCAAAGTTTTCAAGCCATTTTCATTAGTTTTCCCTTTTTTTTTCTTTTCTATCTTCTCACTTATATTTATATTATATTTTATGATGACCAAATTACCCTTATATTATTTGATATATTATTTTGGGCTGCTTTTGAATGTTTTTGGTTGAGGGACAATTTTGTCCTAATCTTTTTGTCAACTGCGTGACCCCAAAAACTTTGTCAGCATGCGTGACCCCAAAAACTTTGTCAGCATGCGTGACCCCAAATTGGAGCTATCGCTTTCTATTATATAGATAATGGAGTATTACATTTATAAGTTCATGCACTGCGAATACGAAAATAGTCAAACTCAATGATTGTTTTAAATAATGAAGAAAATGAACAAATACGGTTCTACAAAGCAATCCAAATCCTTCAGCCAACTGTCATATAATTTCATATTTGAGTGATTTTTAATAGACATGATTTTTAAAAAAAAAAAAAACCTATATTTGAGTAATTTTTAATAGACATGATCTTTAAGAAAATATTTGAAAAATAGACAACTCAGATCATTGAAATACTTTATTAAAAATATGTATGGCACCCCATATATATGCACACTAGTGCAGGTAATTATAGTTAAAGTATGACTAGACATCTGTGCCCATTGATTAATTTGGCTTAAATTCTTGAGTAATGCTATTTTTATCACATTTCTTTACCATTTTAGGTGGCAGATAAGTTGGACAAGTTACATCATTTAATTTCAATCTTTTTATTAATTTAAACACTTAAATAATCTTAGGTGGAAGAAAGAGACTCCTTATATATCACAATCATCATTTAAAAAGATTGAAATTAAATGATGTAGATTGTCCAACTCATCTGCCACCTAAGATGGTAAAGAAATATGATATAAAATTGTGGTAAGAATTGCATTACTCTAAATTCTTACATGTGTAAACAACAACAAAAAGGGGTGTGATATCCACACACTCCTTTTTAATTTTCACACATCCTTCTAATTTTGGGCCGTCGAATTGGATGAAATGAAGAAGATCAACGGACAGAAATTAATAAAAGGTGTATGAGAAGTAAAAAGAAGTGTATGGATGGTACACCCCCAACAAAAATTAGGATGAAGATGAACAGGTACAATAAGACAAGTTTTATGCCTGCCTTTGGTGTTTGGAAAATGATCATCTCCGAATTCCTTCCTCCTAATCCACTAAATCAGAGGATCCATGTCATTTAAATTTGATCAAACGGCTAAAGTTATTATAACTTTAAAAGTGAGTTCCTATTTGTAGCCATTGGATCAAATTTCAATAACACAGATCCTCTAATGTGGTGGATTAGGAGAAAGAGATCCAGAAATGTTCTTTTTCCTTGGTGTTTATCTGTTACTTGAGGAATTTGCTTAGACAAACTGTGGCTCTAATACTGTAGGAAGACTTGGGTGTCAATGTCGCCTGCATAGATTTTCGTACGAGTTTTACACTTACACGAGAATACACACACACATATACCAACCTGCAAAAGGATCATGTTTACAATAGGTAAATAAACTTGACAAAGAAATTCATTATTTATCATACGTGATAACTAATATGAGATCAATACGAACAAATTCTTGATAGAGTTCATCTACCTCTCCCGTACTATGGAGGGCCGGCTCTGAGGAGGTGTAAGTGGTGCCATCGCACAAGGCCTCCAAATCGGAAGGCCCCTAATTTCCAATTTTGCATTCATATACCTATATATATTAGTATGTGTAGAATATTACAAACTTGAGTTTTAGTGCAAGTGGTATTATTATTTCTTTACAATGGCCTAGGGGATGGGTTCGAAACTCATCTCCATTATTTTATCAGTTTATTTTTATTAAATGCTTAGCTTCCACAAAATAATATAAAAATTCCACACAATAACATGAAATTTATAGAAGCTCAATTGAAAACTAAAATATTTTTTTGAAGAAAAAAAAAAAAAATCTTTAGTACTTTTTAGGACCTCTGATTCACTTTCGAATATGACTCCTGAAATCTCAAGACCAGCCCTGACTATGACCTCCTCGTGAGTTAATTAATCTGCGCATATGCACACAATTCAGAAATGTGATTGTTTATCTTATTGAATTGTAATTTGTAAATGTAGGGTGTTAAGCCGCCCACATTTTGTTTAGTGGTGGATGATATCCGCGGAGGCCGTTGAAAGGTTTATTGTGATGTTGAAGGAAGGAGGAAGGATGAAATGGACAGATCAAATGAATTCAGCCAATTTTATCTAGAATACAGTAATAATAATATACGGTTCAAGTTCATAGTCCTTGTATAATAATTAATAATAAATTAAAAATAAATAATGTGAGGGACAAAGCAACTTAGATGCTCTTCTTCGGATAAGGATATTCTTCGGATGCTCTTTGTGGAATTTCTAGATTTAATTAATTGTGTTCGTTCATCGTACATTGTGTAATCAATTTTTGTATTTATATTTAATTTTAAATTAAAATTTTAAATATAATATCTAATTTCATGATTGATTGAGGATCTGAAGAATCATATTCCCTCTTCTTCCTACTTAATTGTGCCACCCATGTACGACTTAATTTGTTTCTTCCCAAAAGTCGATTGCCACGTCGTCAGGAGACTGTGTGGTTGGAAATGTGGATTCTGGAGTGGACAAAACTTTCCTTTTCATTAGGTTCTCATTCTGAAAAAGACAAAAAAAGTAAAAAAGGGATGCACCAGCCGGGAATCGAACCCGGGTCTGTACCGTGGCAGGGTACTATTCTACCACTAGACCACTGGTGCCTTGCTGAGTTCGGTTTGCATGTTCTTACTTAACCCTCAAGAACTAACTGAAACAGGTGAAAATTAAGGGATAAAGTTGGTGGATTTATCATTTTAGGGCTGATTTGGTAGGATTAGATTGGATTGGATACTCAAGACGTGTTGAAGGAAGAAATGAATAAACTTTGTTCAACATGAAAGTACAAGAATTATTTATTAAATTCTCACAAAAATGTAGATTTAGGAGCAAACAATCAGCAGGATTTGAAGAGTCTCCTTCATGTCTAACCATTTCAAATCCTCCCTAAAAATGAAAAAACATTCACCTCAACCTTATAATCCAATTGAATCGAGGCACCAAACGAGCCCTTACATGACAATTTTATTCATCTTGTGTCAAGCACAAGGTTCCTACACAGTAACCTTTGTAGCTGATTCAATTTGTTAGTACAAATATTTTAAGTTAATATAAAACCTAAATTCCGGAGGGTGTTCAAACTCGATTACTAAGAGGAAAAAAACACATTGTTCTAAGCAACTTGATTAAACTCAGACCCACAACTGTCACGACTTCACTTAAAACAAATGAACTTGACCAAAATAAACTTTCATCAATTCATAGTAACATTCGACCGAAAAAAAACCTAAACATAACCAAAATTTTCCTGGTTACATTTATATATCTCATCATGTGTATACTAACCAGTTCTAGCCAAAATACCCGACAAAGGTTTCTCAGTAGTGTGTTTAGAACTAGAAACTTCGGGAGGGAATGACAGGCCGAGGGGCAAACTTTGCCCGGTATATACATCATCCACCCAACCCAATGAAGGCGCACAAATGTGCGCATAGATATGAAACGAAAAAGAAAAGGAACCAGCATGTACAACATGTGTATTTTACACCGAAACTACCAACAACAGAGGTCCCCAAGGATACCGAGGCTGAGAGGAACAAGTCTTCCCGGAAGCTCGGTCTAGTGTATTAGCACCTACCGTCATAAGCGTCTTCATTCTCCAATGTATAATCCTTCCTTCAACGGCACTCGAGGGGTGAGTGGTGGACATCAACAAGAGAACTTTAGCTTTTGAAGAAAGCTATTGTGCAGGACTACTTCAAATTACCAAATCCAACTACCTCTCCTCATCGGCTCCAAACAACTCTGCTTGATGATTCAATTCTGGCACGGGTGCCTCCCTCCCTTAACTGAAGGGATGAGGATCTAGAGTCGAGTTTCGCTTGCAAGTTGGAGAAACTGTTGTCATGAAAAGACTCCCAAAAAGGCATGTGAGGTTAATGGTAATCTAATGTTGGAGCTTCCATGACTTAAAACTATGTACTCCGCTTCTGAGAGCTCTCGGCATCATTCTCTAGGTGAGACTGACTGTTGAGGAGCTACTGTGAAGCCATAACCAAAGGCGTGTCTCTGAAATGGAAAACAAGTTCCTGGTGCCTGTTTCCTTCCCCTTCCAGGCAACCTATCCTTTAAGGGACGGTAATTCTGAAAAGACTGTAATAAGATAACCATGAGATTATGAAAACCAGGACTAGTCCTCTGCTGAGAATGACTTTATAGAAAAATAAACCCAAAAATATAAAGCTCATGAATATAAAATTACAGGAATGCAGTCTGAAAAAATGATTATCTAGAAAACAAAATTGCCACTACCGGATTTGGGATGTACGTTCCAGTCCCTCGGGGTTTCCTTTTCTCTCCTCTGAAAGCAGCAACGGAGAAAGTGGAATCATTTGCATGGTACGCATGCGCTCCCCAGTCAACACCATGTACGTTAGTTTGAGAATTAGTATTCTGATGGAAATGAAGGGCTTCAGACGTACCTCCCCATCGGTTCTCTTTCCATAGCTGAGGTGACAAGGGAAGACTGGGAAATAAAGGAGGTAATGGAGCAGATCCAGGGAAAAAGGGACCATATTGCAGGTTCATTCCATGACTGTCGAAATCTCCACCAAGCTCCAACAAAACGTTCAAAGATTCAGAACTTCCAGACAAGGCATTATTGTGCACATTAGTCTGACCATTGCTTCCATGTCTATCCAAAGTATTTACAAAAAACTTGGGCAGCTCATCTGCTATGCATTCCCCTGGTAATGAAAGAATCCAACCAAGCTTGCGAGCTCCATGTTTAAAAGCACTGCATATTCGATAGAAGTTACCTGTGGAAAACCCATCAATCATACTATGATAAAACTCCACAACAGCATGAGAGCGAGAGAGAGAGAGAGAGAATGCATACTTCTGCTGACACTTCGCCCAAGGTTGTTGTCCTGCTTTAGTGGATCTATTATATTAAGATGCTTCAGGGAAAAAGCTCGCAAGTTTGTCTCATACCCCTTTGCTGGAACAGAGAACATTTCCACACAATTTCTAATAAATTCTTCACTCAGCAGTAGATCAACTCTCCCGCTTTCGGGTGCCTTAGCTGCAGTTTAAGTGAGTGAGTCACAGAGAGAGAGAGAGAGCACGATAACACAAATAAGCCACCCAACATCAAAAGCACACAATAATATCTCTTACCCACTATATCAGGCAAGGATGATTTGCATACTGGTCCGTTTAAACTTATACAATAGTTCTCCCAGTCAAATTTGCTGAAGTAATCCAAAAATCTATAAAGGACCTATAGAAATGAAAAGTAATTAAGTTCTTAAACTTATATATATATTTTTGAAATAAGGACTCAAAATTGACTTGGGAGTACTCACTGCCAGAGGGCCATCCAGTGATGAATGGAAAAAATGGAAAACATATAGGATTAATATTTCCAAAGCATATGTTGAAATCAACCCATGATGGGCCCCAAGAATACGACTCTCATAGTAGCACCAGGCTTTTATCAGAATAATACTCCGCTTGAAGAGATGATTTTTGCCAATATAATTATCAACCTGCACGCGAAGCGACATGAGAAATAATACTCAGGAGTGAACTTTCATGCCAGTGATATAGTAGGTAAATTAAAATAGCATTGGAGCAATCTGATTCAGTTATGCAATACCAACCGTAGCTAATCAAAATTTGAAGTGATCATACCTGTTCAAGAAAGTGCAGAGTACTAAATCCTCCTAACTGATTGGAGGATATATCTACAACTATATTTTGTATAATGCACTTCACAAGCTTAACCTGCAACGAAAACCTCCAAATTTGAGATGATGTATCCTCGTAAATGGAAATTGAAAATGTATAATGAAGAAAATTATGATATCTTCATCAACCTAGGAGCGTCATCAATGAGCCTGAAGCATTGATGTTAAAACACAGGAAAGTAAAAGCACTCAACAAAATCCATGCAAATGTTGAGTTCCATAATATCCAAGCATGAATATCAGAAACCTTTCCTATTAATAAGGTAAAGTCCAACGACTTTAATCTAGCGAATAGAAAACCTATAAAAACAGCTGTGTTGTATATATAAAAGGGGGCAATATACCACAATAGAACTCTGAACCAACAAATCAGTTCTAGACAATGTATGGAACAAAAAAGTATTGTACATTGATGCAAACAAAAGAAAAATACCAGAGACTTCAACTCTAATACTATATGGAATTGGAAAGGTTTTCAAAAAACTGAAGGTTCCCAGGAAAAAAAAAAAGGCATCATGGTGAGAAGAACCTCTGCATCAATGTAATGTACATCTTTCACATGAAACGGAGAAGCTTCGTTGTTCTCCTCTCCCTTCATAATTGCATAGACATCAGTTGCAAAGACTTTATCAATATTTGCACTGCCAAATGCCGTCATATCAATATCTCCATCAGGCAGATACGTTTTCAATGGAACTGACCCATAAGGAAAAACCTGTGAGATAAACAACACAAAAATTGCAGACGTAACTTATTAGCAAGTCAATGAAATGAAGAAACTCGGAAACATCATTAGTAACATCATCGGTTTCTCAAAAAAAAAAAAAAAGAACTCGAAAACAATATTGCTTCACAAATTTCACCAAGTCCCAACATTTCATTGCCAAACAGAAATCGAACACGAAAATATGCCTCTAAAAGTAATTAGGATCCAAACAAAACTCAATTAACGCGTAAAGTATCCATTTTTTCAGCTCCAAACAAAAATTCCATTCCATTTATTGAAGTCATTACGTTGAAAAGCTACGATCAATCACATCACAAGTAACATTTGCTTACAGGTGGGCAGTGGCACTGCAAGTCTAGACAAATTTGGACATTACCAGCTAAACCATATCGCCATTACCACCAAATTGCACAAGAATTACACAAAACCAACACTAACCCAGATGGAAGACTGAAATCGAAAGAAACGTAATTCGGCAGAATTGTAATTACCTGACACCTGACGTTACATGTGATGAGGTTCTGCACAAATTGAATGACCTCCGTCCTCGTCTGGTGGGCCGCCAGAGTAGGCTGAATCTTTGAGACTATCTCCTGGGTCGCCTTCTCGGCTCCGGCCCAAGACTCAGGGGCTCTGGAGGAGGGATCGGGGTTGGAGGTCGGCAATGACGGCGAGGGCGGCGAAGGGCGGGGTCGATCCTCGCGGAAAACGCCGTCGTTCGGCCGCGCCGAACAGAGGAGGCGGGCCATGAAATTGATCAATGGAGGCCAAATTGGGGGAGGAGAAGAAAATAATGGAGAGAAGAGGAAGGAAACGCCCAAACGGCGCCGTTGAGGGAGGGATTAGCAGAGTGGTGGTCGGAGAATTGGAGAGGAACGAACAGTTTCATTTCTTTTGGTGGTGTGAGGAAAAACCTTTTTAAACCCCCCCCACCTCCACAAAACCCAAACGCAAAAGCGGCAAAAATCCTCCTCTCTCTCTCTCTCTCTCTCTCTCTCTCTCTCTCTCTCTCCCCTTTTGTTTCTTTCTTAAATTTTTATTTTTTGTTATTTTATTATTAAGTTAAATTGCACGAATGGTCCTTGTAATATTTTCAATTTCATTCATGTATTTTCTGTACTTAACATTTGTATCCCTAGAGCTTCGTTTTGTTTCCATTTACTTATGGGAACCTCTCCATCTAATTGCTCTGACTCTTGAGCAAGAAAAAGGCGTAGGTTGTTTGTGCAATTGCATGTCGGATCTTGATGTGTATTTTTTGCTCGCCTAATTCTCTATAATCAGAGTCAATTTTTTTTTTTTTTTTTTTACAGTTGTAATCCTTTTTCATTATAAATTTATTGTCGATTCTCTCAAAAAACTATAGATACTTCTCGTTTGAAAAATTCAACTAGGCGATAGGATGGAGCTAAATATTTTTAGGGTGGATTGAAAAAAATTTCGCACGTGCTTGAAATGATTGAAAAATGAACTTCGTTGTAGAGGGGGTGTCCCCTTTAGGCCTAGCTTTAGCTACATTCATGTTTGAAGAATTCGAACAACGTCACTGTTCATAATAAAATCATAAGGATGAAAATGTAAGAAAAACTATAGGAGCAGATAAAAATATAACTAAAGTACGAGGACTAATAGTGAAAATTTAACGTTAAATTGTTTTTTTGGGAGTTTTCAGTTGGTGGGCCACACGAGTACACAACAACACAGGTCTGCCGGAAAGCGACGCGACGCCATGCAAGCGCAAGGCCGCCATGAAACGACGACGCATCAGCTTGTCAAGGAGGAAGCACAACATGTCGCAGCCAAGGTTTTAAAAGATGTTAGGCGCTAGTTCGGTAATGGGTTGGGGTTTAGCGCCTAAATGGTTAGGCGGATTTTAACGGACGTCTAAGGGAATTAGGCGGATTTAATTAAATTTATTATATTTCGTGTAAATAAATGTATGTTTATGCTTAAAATATATATAATTTTATTATAAATTAATCGAAACAGTGATCAACCGTCTAAAATGGATCTAGAAGGAAATTTTTAGAACAGTGACCGCGGCAATGCTTACGCCTGGCAGACACGCCTGGCAGACACCACAACACCGCGCTGATGCAGACGAACGACGTTGTTTCGTGCCGCCTGCTTTTTTCAGACATTGGGGATCCTTGTCCATATTTCATACCGTAAGTGTATGAAATATTTATTTCCTAATTTCGCATTCTTTGTCCTTTTTTTTTCCGCTGGAAGATCCTTGGGAATACGTTTTTTTTTGTTCTTTGTGTGTGAATTTGATTTATTTTTTTATGCATATGAACAATTGTCAATCATTAATGTAGATACGATTGATTCTTTACTTAATAATACAAGTTATTGTGTGTCTAAATTCGATTTATTTTTTAATGTACATGAATGAATCGATTACTGATGCAGATACGACCTGCCCTTTGCTTAGTTGTACATGTTATTTTTATGCTTGACCTCGATTTACTTTTTCATATGGGTGAATTATTGTTGTTACTGATGTATGTATGACTGATATGTACCAGCTACATGCATAAAAGAAAGAACGGTCAAATTTAAGGAGGCAGATTTTCAACCTTCTCACTTTCCATGTCCTCCTGTTTGTGTGGTAACGGTTAAGTCACGTCAATATTTTATATTGTTTTTTTTATAGAGATAATAAGACAAAAATGAATAGTAATATAAAATGCTGACGTGGCTTAACCGTAACCACACAAACAGAAGGGCACGGGAAGTGGAAGGGCAGAGAACCTGCCTCCCAAATTTAACGCTTTATTAAATAATGTCGTAATTAATAAATATAAAAACATTCACTGTTTTTTGTGACGAAATGAAGGGTATATTATTAGGTTCATGTCTTAATTGTTGGGAATAGAGTGCAT
Organism: Pyrus communis; assembly: GCF_963583255.1. Classification (NCBI taxonomy): domain Eukaryota; kingdom Viridiplantae; phylum Streptophyta; class Magnoliopsida; order Rosales; family Rosaceae; genus Pyrus; species Pyrus communis. Next base: position 3,592,709 of record NC_084816.1, on the reverse strand, counting down.
TGAGCCTAAATATGAAATCACACATTACACTATCAATTAAATCCTAAAAATTGTTCATTTTACTTATGGTCTTGCTCTGTGCCATATTTATTACACAATAATAACAATATCCCAACTGGAAAATGTGTTCAAAAAAGGGGGAGGTAATTTGTTCGATACTTTGCAAGTTGTGAATCAGCTTAATCGTGACCACGTGTAAGATGAAATTCCCAACTAGCCTCCTCCGAATCCCAAAAAAGTGAATAACCGTGATTTCACTAGTAATTCCCATTTAAAACAAAATAAAGTTCGGAAATGTGTAATTACATGGCAGTACTCAGCAAAAATAAATAAAACAAACAGAGTCTGTCGAAGAAAGTATGGCACCAAGCTGGATTTATGAGCAAAGAAAGATTTCGTTAAGATTGCTGACTAAGACAACTATTACAACTAGCGAGGTTGAAAGATGTCTTACAGAGATGACGTAGTTGAACATTCAAATTTTTACGATAATGTATCCCACAAAATGGCATGATTGTGTAGTGTGTGGATTTGGATGGCAGTGCACATGGTTTCTTTGAATATTCAGATGACTTTTGACATATGAAACCTCATATCTTACCCGATTAGTGACGCAACAACAACAACACGTCTAGTTGTCTACTGTATTCGACCTGCCATCCAGCCAATTCCTACGCCCGCCAAACCATCCATCTCTTTCTCCGTGGACTTGTTCACCTTTAGTCCTTATCTCCTTTAGGATGGAAAACCAATGCCTTACAGAAATTCAAACCCTACTGGATTACTCAATTATAACACGCCTAACCTTTTGTTATTGTTTTAGGACAAGTATTGTCTGCCTTCCCACTTCCGGTGCCCTCCCATGCTTTCCTGTTTTGTGTGGTCACGGTTAAGTCATGTCAACATTTTATATTATTTTTTTATACAGATAATAAGACAAAAATGAATAGTAATATAAAATGTTGACGTAACAGAAAGGTACGGAAGAGCATCAGAAGTGAGAGGGCAGACAATCCTTGTCCATTGTTTTAACCTACATCAATAAAGTATTTGACTGTTAACACCACATTACCACGTGGCGGTGTTCATGAAATATGAACCTTAACGATGAACCCTTTGTTAACATTTTACCCTAAATCCGTTAAGTAACTGATCACAACACAACATTACCACGTAACGGTGTTCATCAAGTAGTGTCCTAGTATAAACTACATCACTACGTGGTGGCACGACTCAACAAATTTGGGTTGAATGCTTAGCAACAAACTGGCAATAAGGAGAAATCAAGAAAAACAACTGATTTCAACACTTGGATCCTACTTTACCGATCAGAGATAACGAAAAGTACCACTAGTGCAACACGAGACATAATGCGAGGATGAGAGCAACTATTCTATTATTAGAGCTCACGGACCAAAACTAAACTCATAACATCGTTCAAGGATCATGGCTACAATTTAGCCTAAAATCTAGAGTACCAAAATCTTCGAAAATAAAAATCTAGTGAAAACCAACACTGGATGAAAATTAACACACGAAAATGATCTCTGGTTTTGAATCTCCTGCTACCTTTTGCAAATAACTTCCCACAACATGATAGTATGACATATAAGACTAAAGTACTACGATAGTACACATAAGTAACAACGGCGTCAAAGAAGAAACATTCAAAGATAAAATGGAAATAAAGTAAGGTAGCAGCCAAAATTAAAAGACTCAATGCACATCCTCAAAGCAATCAAGCAGCTGATGCGATGCCTTTTCATGGACGAGCAGCTGGCGCTCCAGCTCCAACAGGGCGTGGACCCTGACCAGGAGCACCAGGCGCACCGGGCCTAGGTGTATCCTCCTGAAATGCATAAATCAAAATTGAAAGGTTTAGTAAAAGAAAATGAATGATGAAAGCAAATGTACTAAATAAAAAATTACAGCCAAATGTGATGAAGACATAATACAGTTAACTTTCTAACACTCCAGCATCCCCAGCATTCCCTAGGCCACATAACAACATTATTGGGGAAAAGGTTCCATACTATAGTCTCACATAACCAATTACATCAAATGTTGCTTCCGAGTAGGAACTATATAATTAAAAAAAGTAAAAGGCTAGTAAAAGGCTAACATTCGGGAGAGGGGATGTAGCTGAACTAGACAGATAGGAAGCAACGTGCATTTATAAGTACTGCCCTTCAAAATTTATCCTAATATTAGCAAATAAAAAACCTTAAATTAAGGAAGAAAGCAACAGCTGGATACAAAAGCATTTATACCTTAGCATGAGAAACTCCCTGCCAGTAAATATGTTAATGAAATAATACTATGATAGCAGATATAAATTTGAAGTTAAACCCAAAATTTTTTAGCATGCGTTTTCAAGCTCCTCAATGTCACTAATAATGGAAGTACGACGATCATTTAACCAAATAATAAGTCCAAAGCTTAGCTACCAAATATGCATGTCCTAAAGGCAAAAGAGATAACATCCTTGCAGTTGGGTGCTTTTGAACCTCTTTTAAGAAAATTCAAGATGGCATTACCTCCTTTGCTCTTAAACTTGTTAAGTTTGTACAAAATGGACACTAATCCACGTAGGGGGAATGTAGAATGTATAATGTATTAATTTCAGGCACAAAATCCCCAAAAACGCAAGTATTGAACAAACACAACACACAATTTAAATGAAAGTATATCTCACACTGAACCGTAAACCAAATTGCACAGAGGCATAAACTAAAACAAAATAAGAGATAGAGATACATAGCAATGAAATTTTGAGCATACCCTGCGCCTGAAACGCTGAGGGGGCTCACGGTTCCTCCTATTCTCGCGAGACCGAACCCTCACAACGTGGGAGTGGATGGCGCAAGAAACGCAGTATTGCATCTTAGCATACAGCTTAGGAAGGGTGTAACCTTCAAATCAAACAGCATTCCCAGTAAAACATTATCAGTACAATCATCAAAACAAATACAAAACTAACAGCGAAAAACATTATCAGCACAATCATCAAAACCAAAAACAAAAATAACACCAAAAACAAAACGAAGAATATTTTTACTGTATTAAACAGAAAGGGAAAGAAAAATTACCATCGTAAACACAAGCCTCCTGAACATCCCTAACTGCAGCCTGCTCAACAATGTTCCTCACCACAAACCTCTTGATAGCTTTGTCCTTTTTAACACAGACCCAATAAATTAATCCTAAAACTAATACTAATTCAAAACCAGAACCCACTTAAAAAAAATCCAAAAACTAATTCAACACCCAGAGCCCACTTAGAATCTTTCACTATAAAGATTTAAACTTTAATAAAAATACAAAAAAAAAAGGATAATTAGGTAAAAGCACACCTTGGGGCAGCATTTTCCGCAGTTGGAGCAGCGGATGAACTTCACGTGGCCACGGCCGTGCTTGTTCCGGCCGCCGTTTCTTCTCTTGAAAGTCTGCAAACAGAGAGAGGTTGAGATTTCCAAACTGAATTAAGTAAAATATTAGTCGTTAATCGTGTAATTCGGGGATGGAGATATGAGGTAGAGAAGAATTACCATGTTTGCTGATTTGCCTACAGGGAAGTGAAACCCTAAGCCGCCGTCTGTATCTGAGCTGCTTCTTCTGCTGCTGCCAAACGCTTCGGCGGCCTCTTAAGGTTGGAGGATATATATGGGTGCGCTTCTTTTACTAGGGTTTTGCGGGGTCTTATGATCCATTCGGGGCGGGCCCGCTAAAATCTGTTCATTGTCTCTCCCTCATTTTTTTTTTCCCCCTAAAAAAAACAATCGATCAAAACTACGTTTACTCAATTCATAAGGAATTTTGGTTACATGTACTAGGTTACGTGAATAGGACACAATATATTTTAAGGATGATTTCAACGACGAGAAAAATTATTAATAAAGTTCAAGAATGAAAACTAAACTGATACAAATCAAAGATTTTTGTTACAATTTAATTGTAAATTACTGTAACAAACAATTTCATTATATCAATATTGATATCATTTCGATGTTATGTATGTTATGTGGATATCAATTTTATTAACCTATTGTCGTTTTTGATACACTGATAGTATTGTCATTTGAATATATTGGTTTCATAATAGTGCTATTTGTGAATGGTTCAATCCTTGCAAACTTCAATTTGTCTACCTTACTGGTTCTTTTCAAAAGATTTCTTTTGCCTTATTCATAGAGAGACTTTTTTGCTTGCAGATTTGGATTCAGTTGTTTTCTTGTTATGCACACTCTTGTTTGTTTGTATCGACTAACTTTTGATTTATTCAATTCAATGATCATAAATAAATGATGGTGTGTAGGAAAAAGAAAAACGCGTGTGAAAATCATCTCTGTTTGAAAATGAGCAATAAAACAAACCGCCAGGGCACCGCAGGTTAGTCAATGATCAATGTGCTGCCATCACTAGAAATCCAGAAAAAAAAAAGAGGATTTACAAAAAGGAGCTACATGCTTCACCATCGTCAACTTAAGTAATCATAAGTCGGAATACACAAGAGGAAAGGAGATCCTCAAATAAACGAGTTACACAAAAGCTGATACACTATGCAATTATGCATCGTCGAAAAGACAGGATGTCTCGGTACAAGTTTCGGAATCCCATCAACGGATGCATCTTATTCCTGCACAAAGTGGACAAACTCAACCTAAAAACTTACCAGGAAAATGGCTTTAGCCCTCAAGGACAAACTTCCTTGTACACTTCACTTGCGTATTTCCAGTTAATAACGTTCCATACGTTCTTCAGATAGTCTGGCCTCGCATTTTTGTACTGCACAAACGTCAATAATTCAAGACTTCAAGGTATATCCCATGATGAAGAATCAAGTAAGATGGCTAAAGGTCGAAATAGCTCAGCACATATTGGAACAAAGCGGAAGTCCGAAATTTTTTATGAAATCAAGCAGATTTGTTCATTGTCTACTAGTCATGAAACGGCCATATCAGACTATCGCGGGTATAAAAAACATAATACCGAACGCAGCAAATTTACCTGCAAGTAGTAAGCATGCTCCCACACATCTATCCCCAGCAAAGGTACATAACTTGCTCCTTTAGTAACAAGCGGATCCTGCATTAAGTTTACGTCAGGCAACATAATACACAGCGCAGCCAGAAAAATGGAATACAAGTTTACCAATAAGAGAAGCAAATGCGTGTATTTTACAAACTCAACTCAATCACGCCGTAAAAGTACCCTCTGAATTACCGATATTAATGAGCTGAGGAGTTTGCAAAAAGCAAATAGATCTAAAACTGAACGGCAGCCCGTGACATCTCCAAATCCATAAATCCAAATTGTCAATAGCAAAGACTCGAACACCGCAACTGATTGAATGTGGTTTCGATAGAAAGCTTCTTCTGATCTTTGTCGAGAGCAAGCCACTATCAAAATTGAAAAAAAAGAAGCGTTAACTCTCAATACTTGAGTCTATTCGTTTTGGCGAAATCCATCCTAAAGAATTGAATGGAACAAATAGCAAAGCTAAGAAGTAGGCAAAACACCTACCACCCAGCCGGAACCTTGCAAAGCAGCACCTTCTGCATTCACTTTATGAATCAGCGAACCTAAAGAACCAAACCGATCGTCAATTTCGGATGCTAACGAACCCGTTGGAGGCTCCCCATCTCCTTCCTGCACATTACATTTTATTAACCAATTTCTAGATGGAAAAGAAAAGCCCAACAAACTAATTCCAAACCACGATTTAAAATAAAGTATGAACGTACTTGAACAGGGGTAAGATTTTTCCAGAAAATAGAGTGGTTTATATGACCTTCCACATTCAAATATACATTATTAATTAATAAACAAATAAATTGAAGGCCAAATCACGATTTCAGTCCATCTAGTTTTAGCGAAAGTTCCACCTTAATCCATATAGTTCAGACGAGAATGTGAATCGCACGTCCAGGAATTATGAGACTTTGTATGTGCTTATATTAAGAGTTGACTACTCCCCATAATGCATATTAATTCTTAAAATATAACCTCAACTTCATTCGTAACTTGTCAAGATTTCAGTTTGCTAATTGTTGCAATTCAATAACATTAGCTTAATTTTGTTCATTTTTCGGCATAATTAGAGAGCCACACATGTGACGGTAATTTGGATTTTCTTGAGGTGTAAAAACACCACACGCATAGCTCTCATGAGCAAATTATTACGTAAGTCCTCGAATTGCAACAATTAGTAAACTACATTGTTGAAACTACATGGTGAATAGTGGAACTTCGCCAAAACTAAAAGAACCAAACTCAACTTTAGCCTAAAATCAAAATCAAGTGCAAGGTAGCAAACTAAAAGCGAACCTCCGCGCCGTTGAATTTGATGGCGCTCTGTAACCCCACGACGGTGGATGGCTGCCCTTTGTTCATGCCCTGATGGAGGTTCTCGAGGGCGTTGTTGAAGTTGGTGACGTAGGTCTTGTGGTGCTTCTGGTGATGGAGCTCCATGATCTCTCCGCTAATGTGGGGCTCCAGTGCCCCATAGTCGTAGGGCAGGTCCGGCAACGTGAAGGTCTTCAATCAGCGGACCGCGACAAGCCCTAACCCTAACCCTCCGCTGTTGTTGCTCAGAGTTAGCCCCGTTAGGGATTTCCTGCTCAGAGCTCTCACCGCCTTTTCTCACTCTCGCACTCCTCCGGTCTGTTCTCAATCGGCAAATGTCGCGGAGCCTTATAACCGGAGAAACTTGTGGGACACGTAAGCTGGATATCGTGGCACGCCTGCATTTTATAACGTACAATAAAACGCCAAATTACATTTTGGGTCCCTATAGTTTCACTTATTTTCACTTATTTTCAACTTTGGTTCATGTTATGATACCAAATGGTCTCTGAAATTTGCATAATCAATGGAAATGGTTCTTGAGATTGAAAATCAATAGAAATGGTCACTGATATTGTCTATCATCCATAATTTTGGTCATTCTGTTAAAAACTCTTTGGGCAATTTTCAAAGCTTCGTAACTCAATCGATTCTTAACCAAATTCGACTCATAATATATCAAGATGAAGATAAGAAAATGTAGTACAAGATTATACCTATGTGGAAGCCCAATGATTGCCAGATATGGCTGGAAAATAGCCTGAAAGGTGACTGGTCCGCGGAAAAATTGGAAAACTCGCTGGAAACTGGGTAAACTTTAAACGTTCATAATTTCCTCAATACTCAACGAAATCGAGTGATTCAAAAATGAAAATCATACTTCTCGATGGTATCTTTCTTTACTGCTAACTCACTGTGGTTTGCCCAGAAAATTGCTCAAAATTGGCTTAACTCGAAAATGGTTAGCCACTTTCGAGCTGTTGTCCGACCAAACCATGTCGAGTTAGCCTTTGAAAAAGGTACCATTATCTTCGTCTCATCAAGAAGTATTATTTTTGTTTTTGAATCACTCGATTTTATTGAGTATTGAAGAAGTTATGAACGTTTAAAGTTCATCCAGTTTCCGGGTAGTTTTTTTAGTTTTCCCGCGGACTAGTCACCTTTCATGCTATTTTTCGACCATGCAAACATTGGGCTTCTAAATAGGTATAATCTTATTCTACACTTTCTTATCTTCATTTTGATATATATTATGGGTCGAATTTGGTTTTCCCACAAACCAATCACCTTTTAGGCTATTTTCCGATCATCTCCGGCAACCATTGGGCTTCCAAATAGGTATAATCTTATTCTACACTTTCCTATCTTCATTTTGATATATTATGGATCGAATTTAGTTAAAAATGATTGAGTTACAAAGCTTTGAAAATTACCCAAAACAGCTTTTAACGGAATGACCAAAATCATGGATGGTGAACAATTTTAGAGACCATTTCTATTGATTTTCAATCTCAAAAACCATTTATATTGTTCATAGAAAACTCAGGAACCATTTTGTATAATAATTAAACGTCTTGCGCTGACAATATGTTCTAGGGAAATAAACGATGCCTCACATGTAGCAATTGCATAGTGCCACGTCAAATTTTATCTCCCACTACATGTCCGAATCAAATTCACTACGTCTGCAGACCAAATGGCGGTTTAGCATTTTCATTGTCTTCGCTAAAAAGGGTGAGCTCAAACCAACAAAGCTCATCGTTTTATGAGAATCGAGAGAAAATGTTTATTTTACGCAATCTTAACCTTGTTTTGCAAATAAAATGTTTTCACTGTCTTCACTAAAATAGCACTTATGAATACTTTTTAGTATTTGGTGGGTACAACAGAAAATTTTCACTATAAATCCGATTTGCCAAACCCGATTTCGACAAAATTAATTACCAAAACTGCTATATAAAATAAGAAAAAAGAGACATTTCTTTTACTCTGAAGCTTACTACTACACTGGAAATCATAAACCCATAGACTCCCCAGATGGAAACCCCTCGCCGGCAACATCTTCATTGCCTGAACAGTTTTTGCCCCCACTAAATTTGATCTATCACAAATGAACTCAGAGATTGCAAAGGCTTTTAAGCTTGCAGGTCCTTGTTCTTCCATACAGGAATTTTCAGATCGTCCCCTAGCATCCCACTTCCATTTTCCACACCTAATAAAGGATCACCTTCGCTTTCTCTCGTCTGCAACCATGTGGCGGATAAGAAGTATTAGCAAATTAATCGGCACCAAGTGGGAATTACATAAAGAAACATGAGAATGAGATAAGAAAAAATTGGGAAGTACCTGGGGTAACTGTTGGGATACTTCATTAGCCTTCCGCTGGGTCTCGAGAGTGCAATAATAAGAATACAGCACCATTCCGACAATAGCTATCAATATCCCCAAAATGTTGCGCCAGCTAAATGGATCGCGAAGTAGAATGTAGCCAAACGCCAAAACAAGGCATGTTTTCAGATGTCCAAGGACCTGATAGGTTACTGCAGACGTCCTTCCAATAACCAAAAATGTACTGAAGTTTACAGAGACAGATATCAAGCAGGACAGAACAATGAAGAACTGCAACATAGACAACATCACGGTTACAAAAAATAAAGGATATCACAGAGAGAAATGTTGGAAAGGGGTTGGGGAAGGCAGCGCTTGGGAAATATTGAATACTCACCAGCACTTGAGGGGTATAAGCAAAAGCAAAAACATTTTGATTAGTTAAAAATCCATCTAGAAATGGACCAATGACAAACAACGTTATTGCCTGATAGGGGCAAGACTGGTACAGAAGTTGGGTTGATGAAACTTTGAACTTCTTCTGGATCGTATTGGTCATCTGAAATAGCTGTTAAGGTCTAAAACAATGCATGCTTTCTTAATGCCATATGGTAATTAGTAAAGAATGCAGATCTTTTCTCTTTGATTTGCTCGCTTTTCTTATCAAAAGCGATTTTTTTTAAACATTAAACATGTGATAATGCATGAAATAAAAACTCAGTTCTATTTAGGATACAATCTGAGCAACACAAGTTGTTAGAACTGCCAGCAGGGACAAAAAGGAACCCAGAGCATTGAGCTGAAGATCCGTCACTGTTGCAACCCCAACTCCCAAAAGAAGGATGGAGAGTGAAAACTGCACACTTCGACTATTATAAGGTAAGCATATCAGATCCAGTATGCGGTTGTATAACTTGAAAATTCAATGAAATGGTACATCGAAACTAAATTTAACCACACAAGTAAATAGTGAAGCAAATATAACATCCTAGGTAGAAACCATGCACGGTTTAGTTCAAACTAGAATGAACTACAACAAATTCATCCACTACAGATTGATCTACGATAAATACTGACCTGAATTTCTTCTTAAAGAAAAGGGTTTCCAGAAAAACAGTACAGGGGATGATTGCCAGTTTTGTCATCTGAAATAGAAAATTAAGGGGAAAAAAATCTACAGAAATCAATAATTTACATGAAAATTTTAAAATGCTGAAACAGTAACTTGATAGATTTTGAATGAAAATGTACTAACATTAGCTAAAGAAGTAAACAATCAAAGCATGAATGGGATCATGGTACAACACTAAAAATGCATGATATCTCAAGTAGAGGGAGGCAGGAACTAACAAAAAATTTACCTGGTAAAAACCAACGGAATTGAAACCCAAGCTAAGATTCAGAAGGCCAATAGAGATTCCATTAAGAATTCCAAATCCCATTACAGAACGAGCATCAAAAGGTTTGTGTTCAAAAAATTTCATCCATAACGCTACATGAAGCGAACAAAATGTGACCAGAAGATGCCAGCTTGTCAAAGTTGTGGCTGCATAACCCATATTGTGATTTAGTACATTAAATGACATTGACAAGGCGTTAGTACAATATCATGCTCATTAGCATGATGTTAAGTAAAAGAAACTACATAATTACAAGAAACAAAAGCAAGTGAGCTAAGCAATCTTTGTAACACATTATGGCTTTTTAAATGAATCGCCTTAGAGAATACACATGAGAATTCTCAAAACATCAACATTTTTTTTCCAGATTCATGAATCATGACCAACCATCCCGTCGGTTTCCGTCAAAGTAACCACATTCAAGCTTTTAAGACGCACCAGCCAAATTGACTAGAGCAAATTCTTTTCCAACAGTATATGTATTTAAGCAACCAAATTAAAGAATTCCAACCACCGAAACAAAGCAGAAAACCAATACATACATATGCCAAATTTCATATCAAACAGGTGCATTACTCACCAAAAGTGAAACCAAGTGTGCTAATAAGCGCCTTGTTGCAAATCACGATCGACACAGACGACACCACCGACAAACTCAGAGCCCCAATGGTTCCCAGCCGGAACTTCTGGCTCTCTCCCATTTTCCACCGTCTATTGCACTCTTTCCCTGAATTCAAAGCCCCAACCTTTATACGGATCTAGCAAACCCCACACAGAAAAATTCAACCAGTTTCAATCAATTTCCAGTACAACTCACAAAACAACATATTCCATAAATGCCCACATTCAAAATTCCCACCTCATCATCCGAAATATCAGATTTTTTCAGGCGCAGAGCAGCTCAAACCTGCAACACAACAAAAATGGAAAACACGCAAAATTACCAAAAAGCCACCTACACTGGCTCCAATTTTCGATTACGAAACCATAGATCTGCTTCTTCCTAAGAAACACCAAACCAACAGAGAAAACGAGAGAGATAGAGAGAGAGTCACCGTACGGAAACGAAGACTCGAAAGGTGGAATCGACGAACGACGACCAAATCAAATCACTCAAACACTAATCACTGAGATTGCAAGAATCGAGTGTGGCATTGATGGCGGGCATCACCAGCATGTGTTCTTCGTTTAATTCTTGTGAAAATTTGGAAACAAAAAATGGAAAATAGAAAAAACAATGATATGAATTTTATTTTCGGATTTTTGTTGACTCTTTTTGTTTGTTTTTAATGACTCATATTACGCCTCGTGTCTGTTTTTTATAAGAAAAATTAATGAAAATAGTTTAAAATTTTTGAATTTTAACAAAAATAATAAAATAAATAGTAAAGTGATATTTTAATGTAAAAATATGATTTTTCATTAAAATAAATAGTATCGAAAGTTTTTCGTTAAAATTTCTGCGCGGCCCATTGGATGCGAATTGTCTCGATTATGTGGGTCTTTGGGTTTTGGATTGGAGTGTGATATCTACACACCTTATTTTACTTCTCACACATCTTTTTAATTTTCGACCGTCGGATCGGATGAATGAAGAATATCAACTGACATAAATTATCAAAGATGTGTGAGAAGTAAAATGATTCATTTGGATAGCACACCCCTTTGTGTTTTGGGTTGATGAGTTTCCAAATTAACGTGGATATGGACCGATTTCTTACCAAATTCTGTGTTATTTTCTCATTTGGCACGGTTCTATGGTGGCTGGTAGGGAAGAAAAGGACCTTCTTTTTCAAACGACCACCGACAACGTTATATGTGTCTGTATATATATGTTAACATATTTATAAATTAAAATAGTAAGATACGAAGCGAATAAACACTTTCACATTGCTTAAAAAAAGATTAAACTCCAATCCATAAAAATAAATTTAAAAAAAAACAATCGAGCTACAAAACAAGAGACGAGTGTTACCATGTGCCAGGAAAATAAGAAAACAACACACCTCACATTAATATATTTTAATTAATATGCATATACTTTAAAATGATTTCGTGAACTTTTTGCTAATTAAAAAAAACCAAGAAAAGAATAATATATGAAGATTATTTTAAATTGTGGATAACCACTTCCTTTAAATAAAAATAATGTTGTATTTATACCCATCTTATGTATACAAAGAAATTCTTTTGTGCGTGTAACAATGTTTGTTGACAATAAGGGATTATTCAACTTAGGCCAGTGTGAATTGACCTAATTTTAGATCTAATTCAAACTTAGGTCAGCATGCATTAACCTAATTTTAGATCTAGATCTGTAGTAGATACATTTTATCAACTAATTATGCTTTAATGATGTATAAATATGTAAGGTAAGTCCAATAAGAAACGTCAAACACTTGTATTTAGTACCAAAGAGAAATGGACATTACAAAATTTGATTTTTTTTTTTTTTTTTGAACAAACGATATAATTTACAAAATTTGGTTAAATTCGTCTTTAACGAGAATCGAACCTAAAACATCTCACTTACAAATGAACAGAAATATTATTAGACCATAGTATTAAGTGGCTACAAAATTTGGTTTTTTCTTCTTAATATATCATAATTTTCAATTGTGCTCTTACTAGCTCGTATTCTCGCCTCTAGGAGTGTTCATTCTAGGCTAGGCCCCCGCTCAGAGAATATTGTTTTGTTTCTAATTTCTAATTTCCTAGTTGTCTTGTTTTCATAAATATCTAATTTTCCAAGTTTCTAAAATTTCATACTTGCCTTACAGTCTTTTTCATGCTAGCATGTAATTTCTGAATTGGCTCATAAGATTGTTGTTGAGAAATACATTGAAATCAAAGCGGACTTGGTTGTTCAACCATCAGTCGATCACTTTTAGTTCCACGGGCCCTGACTAGTTCTCATTCCGATTCACAATGTTTTGTTCCAAAACTTTTTAAGTGGAATTTTGATTCTGGCCAGATTGTTACGAGAGTAAATGTTTTGTTCCAAAACTTCTTAGTTGAAATGCAATTATCCAGTGATATTGTTGGTGCGTTCGAATATGTAAACCAAATTAATACTTTCGATTGTTATGACATACAAATGTATGTAAACCAATTTAATACAAAACAATCAATAACTAAATCATAAACAAGAAAATTTTGTGTAACGCCTATATGTTCAACCCACGTGACACAATTTTGATAATTGTGTTGCCTCAACACTGGGTAATACTTTGTAAATCATATGAACTGTTAGGACCATATGGTTTGGGCCTTTTAGCTCTTTCTTCCAGCCCATGCTTGCTAGCCTTCAACTAAGTTTTGCTCAAAGCCCAGATTGTTTGGTGTTAGGGTTCCTTTTTCAGATTGTATCTAAATAATGTGTTGTAATGTGAAAAAGACATGATGAATGAAATTGACTATTCTCCCCTTTTATGTCTTTGTTCTTCTCCTTTCTCCTTTACAATTTCTGCACTTACTTTGTCAATTCTTGTCTTTCTTTGTTTGTGGATCGATTGGGCATACCAATTGGTATCAGAGCCCGACGCTCAATGGGCAAGAATGCTCAGTCTCGCCATGAGCACCTCTGTTCTTAGGTGGAGGGCGTATGTGATTCCCTTGCAGCTCTTGAAAACCAACACACTAACCTTCAGAAATCGTTCGACAGTATGAATAGCTCAACCTTAACTTTCCAAAACGCAATGTCCTCCCAGTTCGCAGCTTTTCAATCCCTAATGCTCGAAGAACTCCTCAGCTAAAGTCGATCATCCCTTCCTTTTAAACCACTGCTCAACCAACCTCAACCCCAACCCCAACCCCGATGAATAGTTGACCTTTCACAACCACTCACACAACTGCGTTCCGTTCCTTGTTTCGCCCCTAACCTACCATTCTCGGGTTTGGCTCTTTCTAATCCCTTTTCACCGAGCCTGGCCCCCAACCTTTTTTTTTGCCTTCAACCCGCACAACCCCATCTCCCACAACCATCACCAGCCGCCCAACCCATTCCCAACACCACACCGTAGCTTCTTCAAAATTTTCCCCAAACCCCACCTCTCCCATACCCACTCACCCCCATTCCTTCCATATCATTCCCTCCATATCGCCATTTCCACTAACCCCAAACCCCATATAACCAGCCTTCCAATTTCAAACCCATTAAAATGGAATTACCTCAATTTAATGAGGATGATCCTTATGGGTGGCTAGTAATGGCAGAAAAGTACCTAGACTATTATGAGGTACCCCCACATCAGTGGGTTCTAGTAGCAGATTGCCAACTTGTAACTTTGGGGCCTATGCCTCTATTTGAATGCGTGGTTTTGAATAGCGCTATGGCCGAGAAAATTAGGGTCTCTTTGTTGATTTGTTACTTCAAAGATTTGGGGGTGGTGATCGAGCAAATATCGAATCACAACTTACTTATATACAACAGAGAGGCTCAGTTGATGATTACATATCGGAGTTTACAAAACTTTCTTACAGAGTGATTGATTGGACTGAAAACCAATTAAAACATGCTTTCCTTGGTGGCCTACGCGACAATATCTCTCACGACGTCCTCGCTCTTGAACCTGACTCCCTTCACCAAGCCCAGAAATTAGTTAAATTTTTTGAAACAAAACGCTCATTTCGCCCTAGTTTTTCTTGCTAACTCCAATCCCCACCCTCTTCCCGACCCCGCATGTGACATCCCACATCACCCATGGAAGTGATCCTTATATGTATATTCCCATCCCTACCTAGCACGAGGCCTTTTGGGAGCTCACTGGCTTCGGGTTCCATGGGAACTCCGAAGTTAAGCGAGTAGCGCGCGAGAGCATTCCCAGGATGGGTGACCCACTGGGAAGTTCTCGTGTGAGTTCCCAGAAACAAAACTGTGAAGGCGTGGTCGGGGCCCAAAGCGGACAATATCGTGCTACGGTGGTGGAGCGAGCCCGGGAAGTGATTCGCCCGGGCCGGGATGTGACAATTTGGTATCAAAGCCTAATCATGGTCGCGTGTGTGCCGACGAGGACGTTGGGCCCCTAAGGGGGGTGGATTGTGACATCCCACATCGCCCATGGGAGTGATCCTTATATGTATATTCCTATCCCTACCTAGCACAAGGCCTTTTGGGAGCTCACTGGCTTCGGGTTCCATGGGAACTCCAAAGTTAAGCGAGTAGCGCGCGAGAGCATTCCCAGGATGGGTGACCCACTAGGAAGTTCTCGTATGAGTTCTCAGAAACAAAACCGTGAGGGCGTGGTCGGGGCCCAAAGCGGACAATATCGTGCTACGGTGGTGGAGCGGGCCCAGGTAGTGATCCGCCCCGGGCCGGAATGTGACACCACATTCCCACTACCACTATGCCATGTAACTTCCCTCCCCCACCACCCCATAACCCCAATGCTCATTTCAAACGCCTAACCCCTGCTGAGGTTCAAGAAAAAATACGAAAGAAAGAATGTTTCCACTACACCGAACCCCATGTACCTGGCCACAAGTGTAAAACTCCCATGCTAGTGTTGTTGGATGTTGACAACCCGGATGATGATCACACTAAATTCCATGATTGCAATACCGAGGAAGACACCCTTATTGACCCCATTTGCCATAAGTTGAAGTTATTCTCCATTCCGGGATGCAATATTAGTCTTCCAATGCGGTTGATTGGCTCAATTGCCTCAACACCTATCATGATATTAATCGATTCAGGAGCAGCTTGCAACCTGCTGCAGGCTGACATAGCGCAGCAGTTGGGCTTGCCTATTAAGCCAATCACCCCTATCTCATTTACAACAGCTGCTCATAAACAAGTCATTACCAACATGAGGGTAAACAAGACTACACCCTTACGAGTTTATTTCTCCTTTTAAACATCCTAGGATATGATTTGATATTAAGAGCGGAATGGCTCGAATCCCGGATACATTAGGTGGCATTCCAAAAACAAAACTATGCTCTTCACTGTGCATGGCAAAACATACACCCTACAAGGCCTCATTACAACCCAACCCATATTCCACCCATGCAACTCAGCCCAACCCACCTTCCATTATCCTCTACCTTCACTTACAACCGATTACACCAACTACAACCAATTTTTTCCACCGCCCAATTCTTCTATTGACAACATCACTACCTTACCGCCCACTTAGCCAACTGATACCATAATTAGTCCACCACACACATGTTCCACGGACACCCACTTTACCCCACCCCCTAATACCTATCCAACAATCATATCCCTTTTTGTCTCAATACTCCTCTCTTTTCACTATTCCTCTCGGCCTTTCACCAAAGCATCAAGTCGACCATAAAATTGCCTTGCTTCCCAATACAAAACCCATAAACATATACCCACACTTTCATAAAGCAGAAATTGAAAGACAAGTGTAAGAACTTATTAACTCCGGAGTCATTCGCAATAGCAAAAATCCATTCTCTTCCCCTGTCTTCTTGGTTAAAAAGAAAAAAGAGTCATGGCGCCTCTGTATTGATTATAGAGCACTTAATGCCCCCACCATCAAGGATCGTTTTCCAATTCCGGTGGTAGATGAGTTGCTAGATGAGCTACATAGTGCGTCCATTTTTTCCAAGCTTGACATTCAATGTGGTTACCACCAGATACACATATGCACAGCATACATTGCCAAGATGGCCTTTCAAACACACGACAGACATTTTGAATTCATGGTAATGTCGTTTGGCCTATCAAATGCCCCATCTACTTTTCAAGCTCTAATGAATTCAATCTTCCATTTGTACTTACGTAAGTTTGTCTTAGTTTTTATTTTTTATTTTTTATGATATACTAGTGTATAGTCCTTCTTTGAACACTTACCTCTCCCATTTGGAGATTGTTTTCCAAGTTCTATCAACACACATCTTAAAAGTGAAGCTGAGCAAATGCTCATTTGGACAACATAAAATTGATTATTTGGGCCACTTAATCTCGAGTCAAGGTGTTTCTATGGACACTTCAAAAATTAAGGCCATCATCGATTGGCCAGTATGCATCAAAAGCCTTCTAGGATTTTTGGGGCTGACAGGTTATTATCGTAAGTTTGTCAGGCATTATGGGTTGATAGCAAAACCCTTAACAACTATGTTGCAGCAAGGCAATTTTTCTTGGACCCCTGAATCACTTACAGCCATCAAGAAACTTAAACATGCATTGGTATCCACTCCAGTTCTTGCTCTTCCAGATTTCACCAAGACATTTGTTGTGGAAATCGACGCATCAGGCATCGGCATATGAGTTGTGTTATGTCAGGAGGGCCACCCAATTGCTTACCTTAGCAAAGCTTTATCGGGACGCAATCTCGCTCTCTCCACTTATGACAAGAAGCCATTAGCTATTGTATTTACCGTCTAACATTGGAGACCGTACCTGCTAGGCCAACAATTTCGGATTGTTACAGATCATAAGCCAATTAAGTACTTCCTCGAGTAACGAATCACAACCCCACATTAACAGAAATGGCTTGTCAAACTCTTGGGATATAACTATTCGGTCGAATACAGACCGGGGTCTCAAAATGGTGCTCCAGATGCTCTATCTTGCTAAGCCGAGTTAATGCCACTGATGGGACTCTTATCTCCCATCTTTGAATGCATCCCTGCCTTTCAACAAGAATATGCCACGGACCCTTCTATTAAAGGTGTGTGGCCTGCATTGTAGACTTCCCTAGATACAACCATTCACGGTTTTTCACTCCTTAATGAAGTCCTACACTACAAGAGATGAATTTACGTTCCTTCTACATCGCAATGGCGCTAAAAGATACTTGAAGAATTTCATTTTTCTCTACAAGGTGGCCACTCTGGGTTCCTCTGAACATATCACCGAATTAAACGCAGCTTTCTTTGGCCCGACATGCGACGAGATGTCAAGACATTTATTGCCCACTGCACCGAATGCCATCAGTAAAATTAAGAGACCATCCACCCACGGGGTCTCTTGCAACCATTACCAATTCCACTCGGCATTTGGCAGGATATTGCACTTGATTTCGTCGACGGGTTGCCTTCATCCAATGGTTACATAGTTATCTTGGTAATGGTGGATCGCTTAACCAAATATGGTCACTTCATTCCCATCAAACATCCATACACTTCAGCTTCCATTGTAAACACCTTTATTAAAGAGATTTTTCGTTTACATGGCATCCCCAAATCCATAGTGTCTGATCGTGACCCAATGTTTCTTAGTAACTTCTGGAAAGAATTTTTCAAACACCAAGGTAGTAAACTCTGCCATAGTTCGGCATACCACCCTCAATCGGATGGCCAAACGAAAGTACTCAATCGCACTTTGGAGCACTACCTTCACTATTTTTTTGCAGGTAAACCAAGCAAGTGGTCTACTCTCCTTCCCTGGGCCGAATGGTGGTACAACACCACCTACCAGTCTGCCATCAAGATGTTGCCTTTTCAAGCACTATACGATGTCCCTCCACCATCTGTTCACACTTATCTACCTGAAACAACTGCAGTCCAATCGGTAGATGCCACTCTACAAGACCGTGATCAGTTACTTCGTCTTTTGAGGACCAACCTGCAGCTCGCTCAAAACAGAATGAAACAAATCCATGATAAGGGTCAAACAGAGCGTGAATTTATGGTCGGTCAGTGGGTTTTCCTCAAGTTGCAACCATATAGGCAATAATCCGTCGCCATGCGCCATTCAAACAAATTCGCGCCTAAGTTTTATGGCCCATTTCAAATTCGAGAATGCATTGACTCTATGGCTTATCATCTTTTCCTTCCACATGACTCAAAGATCCACCCTGTTTTTCACGTGTCATTGCTCAAAAAGAAGGTTGGTGCAACGGTTCCTACATATCCCACCCTTCCACCGATCGACTCCATTGGAAAGAGGCATATTCAAGAAAAGGAACATAGCAGTGACCAAATGGCTAATCAAATGGGCGGGACTACCAACAGAAGATGCTACTTGGGAAGAAGCCGAAGATATCATTGCCCTTTATCCTGATTTTCAGACCTGAGGACAAGTCTCTTCTTAAGCGCGCGCGCAGGGGGTGAGAGGAGTTGTTAGGACCATATGGTTTGGGGCCTTTTAGCTCTTTATTCCAGCCATGCTTGCTAGCCTTCAACTAAGTTTTGCTCATACTAAGTTTTGCTCAAAGCCCAGCCTGTTTGGTGTTAGGGTTCCCTTTTCAGATTGTATATAAATAATGTGTTGTAATATGAGAAAGGCATGATGAATGAAATTGACTCTTCTCCCCTTTTCTGTCCTTGTTCTTCTCCTTTCTCCTTTACAATTTCTGCACTTATTCTGTCAATTCCTATCTTTCTCTGTTTGTGGACCGATTGGGCGTACCATGAACATCTTGCAGCAAGCTCATTGGACCTTGATATTACTCACGAGAGTCTTCGAGGGATTTTTACAATCATGGAACTCACTCTGCCTCAGCCCTCAGCAGTGGCAGGGGATGCTGTTCGAGGATATAAACTTTTTATGGTATGGCCTGGGAAACAAAAATGCTAGAGGAGAGGTGTTCCTGCTGCGAAAATTGCACCATATAAAGTATGCAAGCTTTTCTGCTGTGTTCATATCAAGCTATCTGTTTTAATTAACAGAACCAGTTTGAAAATTAATACTCATGGTAATTTCTTTCCTGCAGATTTTACTTCTTGTTGGCACTAAGTTGGAGCATATAGTTTCTCAAATGTCTCGTGAGGTTGCTGAGAAATTTACGTTGCCATTAAATTCGAAGGGGACTTAATTGTTTATCCTTCAGAGGATTACTTTTGGCTCTACAACTCAGATTTGTTCCCCTTGTGATTTTACTATTAACATGTTCTGTGATTCTTCTCAACTGGCATTTTCTTCATTAGCTTCAATTGACAATCGAGAGTTCTAACTTCTGAGGTACCAGAGGACTTGTAGAGTGTCTGGATTAGTGGCATATTGTGAATCTAAAAGTGTTGAACAATTTTCATTTTTCCTGTTTCTTCACCAAATTTTTCGACTGGAATGTTTCTTCTAGATGTGAGAGCCATTGTGATCTTAAAATTACGGACTAATGACTTTTTATCTGATGAAAATTGTAGCACTTTCCTTATTCATTTGATTTTGCGCACTGAGGAAAGTGGCAAACGTTATTCCAAGACTTGTTATCTGCTAAAACCATGTTCATATAATATGTAAATTTGCTGCATTTGCTTTCTCTTTGTTATTATTCTTATGAAGATTATGGACTGAGATTTTTATGATTACTTGTAATTTCTGAACAGATGACTTCAGTTGACTTTTGTCTCTGTGATTGATAACCCTCGAGTAACTTGATGAACATAGTGTACCGAGCTTGAGCATATGGAAGGTTCGGACAGTCCTATGGACTTAGTATTATTGTCTTTAATGAAAGGAAGAAATTTTGGATGTTTTATTGGAGATGAGACTCTGTAAAATCAGCTCCTGTATATAATATGTGCTTTTCTTCTGTTTTTCAGGCTTTCTTCATTTCATATTCACCATGAGCTTGTTAGCCATTCTGACATGATGGGAACAATGTCGTAAGAGTCATCTCCGTTGCGAAACAAAGTTTTCTCTTTTGCTTGTAAAATAGTAAATTCTTTTAGATGGAATGCCATAACGATGTCTGTGCAGGTCCATATTGTGTACTGGGGATCACTCTTCCTGATGGTGTTTATTCACCAGTGTCTAAACATCTTAGTATTCTACGGAGTTCTCGAGCCGGAAAGTTAACACCGTCTCCTTTGAGACACTTTCTTATGCCATTATAAGAGATGAAGGAAGTGGTGTCTGTTCTTTTAAGCAGAAACTTCAAGCTGCAAACAAGAAGATCTTGGGAATTTATGGGATTCAGTGATAAAGTTAGTGGAAATGCACTATCGAGAGTGACATTATTGTTGTTGTTATCGGCAGTGGGATTTGGCCAGAATTTAAGGTGGAAAGGTGCTTCTGGAGGTACCTTCACTGACAAGTTACTTACTCCTACAAACACATGTGCATGCCGTACCGCATTTACTCCTACAAACAATAGCGCTTTTACCTTATGAACAATAGTATATGAACAAAAGAAGAGTGCTTCCGTATATGCCACCTTCTTCATATCTCATATTATACTTCAATTTGTTAGCTCTGCTTTCTATTAAGAATTTAAGATTGTTTTATTACACGATTACACTCGGCATATACCAGTAATATTAAGAATATTATTTAAAGTATAGTATTATAAGATTAGCCTAGGCCCTAGGATTTAAATCATTAATATCAATTGCTTTAGTCACATGTGTTTGGTTCCCCTCAATAGAAAGTTAGATAAAAGACCCATAACCATTGACTAACATTTGCTTTAATCACATGTGTTGTTTCCCTCAATAGAAAGTTAGATAAAAAACCCATAACCATTGACTAACATTTGCTTTAATCACATGTGTTGTTTCCCCTCAATAGAAAGATAAAAAACCCAAAACCATAAGCATTTGTTTAATATTTTATTTCTTCAATTTAAACCCATTGACTACATTTTTGTCTCAAAAAAAAAAAAAAAAAAAAAAAACCCCATTGACTACATTGCTACCCCCAATTTACTTTCCATATTAAATTGATGAGTAAGCTAATATTTAGGTTGAGTAATTCTTCTTCTTCTTTTTTTTTTTTTTTTTTTTTTTTTTTTTTTTTTACATCTGTTTTTCCCATTTGTGAGCAACGCATGGAAACCACGCATTATTAGATAGAATTATGCGAGTGTTGAAGTTGAGTTTTGACAATTTAGAATCACCATCGTTGAAGCATTGTTTTTCATACTGCTCAATGTTCAAAAAAGATTTTGAAATTCAAAGAGAGAACTTGATTCAACTTTGGATGGCTCAAGGACTACTCCACCCTGCACCCGATAAGATAAAGATATGGAGGAAATAGGCAATGAATATTTTGATATTCTACTGCAAAGCTCCTTATTTCAAGATGCTTCAATGAGTGACAGTGGCATTGTTAGCAAATGCAAGATGCACGATCTTGTGCACGACCTTGCAGAACTTGTAGCCAAATCAGAAAGCTTGATGGGAGACTTCTGTGGCATAGATAATACAAATGAGATTCGACATGTTGCTCGGGTTTCTACTTCTATGCTGGATAAAATTCTAGAAAGAAGTGCTAAGAAATTGCGGTCAGTGTTTTTCGACGATGGTGAAGTTCCTAGTAACATTCTTCCACGATTCAAAGCTTTACGTGTCTTAAATTTGTGTAATGCTAATATTGAAAAATTTCCAATTTCAGTTGGAAGGCTGAAACACTTGAGGTATCTTGACATTTTTGAAACAAGATTCAAGTCGCTTCCCAAGTCTATAGGCAAGCTCTATAACCTTCAAACCTTGAGAGTAACAAATTGTGCCCTTAAAGAGTTTCCAAAAGAACTAAGAAACTTGATCAACCTGAGGCATATTTATTTTGATAAGAGTACGAAATTCCCACGGCCTTCAAACATTACCTTATTTTTCAGTGGGTAATGAGACTGGTAGTCGAATTGAAGAGTTGGCTGGCTTGAAACAATTGAAAGGTGAATTAATTCTTTGTAATCTGGAAACGTAAAGAATGGAGAAGAAGCAAAGAAAGCTGAGTTAGAGGATAAGAGGCAAGTATGCCATTTAAACTTCAAATGGACGGAAGATAGGTCAACAACTCATAACAATGAGGAGGAAAATGTCCTAGAAGGCCTCCGACCGCATCCTGAGTTGGAGAGCTTAAGTATTAAAAACTTCATGGGCGATAAATTTCCATCATGGATGATGGGCATGTCATTATTGCTCAACAACTTGAAGAAGATTCAGTTACTTGGATGCGACAAAAGTGAAGGAGTTCCACTGCTCGGTCATCTACCGAATCTTACAGAGCTTAAGATTAGCGGAATGGCTAACTTGAAATGTATTGGAGTTGAGTTCTATGGCTATGATCTTGTCAACAATGTAGCCACAACAAGGAGATAATTACTTTATTTCCTACACTAAAAATATTATATTTTGAAGTGTAACAATTTAATTGAATGGATGAAGGCACCAATGATGTCAACTAAAAAAGTAGTGGTATTTTGTTGCCTCGAGATGTTGACCATCAATAGTTGTTCCAAATTGAGAAATGCCCCTGATGTATTTGGATCTTGTGGTTCACTTCAAAGATTGGTTATTCGTAGTTGTGAAAAGCTGAGGCATTTGCCGAATGGGCTAGACACACTCCCTCTCCTTGAGGAACTGAATATATTAGGATGTCCTAGTCTAGATTGTGAACGATTGTCAAGCCTACCGAGTGGGTTAGAGTATTGCACCTCTCTCCAAAAATTGAGTATACGCAAGTACTATGGTGTAGCATCGTCTCCAGTTCACACCCCTGCATCTCTTCGCCAGTTGGATTTTTCAAATTGTGATGGACTATCTTTGCCATTGGGTGTATGGGCCTCTCTCATGGAATTGAATATATTCAATTGCAGTGTGACATCATTTGAAATTAAAGGCGGTGTCTCCCTCACATCTCTTCAGAAATTGACAATCGATGGTTGTGATGAATTGTCAAGCTTACCTGCTCTTCCACAACAATGTCCCTTTCTTCATGAATTGTATATATGGAATTGCCCAAAGCTAGCATCTTTATAACAAAAGTTTTTTTTTTTATCCTTCTCCCTATTCTTTTAAATCAGCTGACTGAGTCTGGCAGTAGTTGGATGGAAGGTACGCAGCACCTTACCAAATACAACAAATTTGTATTGGAAAAACCAAATTTCATGGTGTGCAAGGCCACACTTCTCCAAGATTACTTGTATTCCAGTTTTATGTACAAACGACTCCAAATGGCTCAAATTTCTTCTTTGAAATTAATCCATGTAAGCTTTTCAAATCCGCACCTCCTCCTCTCTTCTAATTGATCAATGCATTGTACTGTTGACTTATGACGTACTATATATGTTGTGTGTTTTCCAGTGGCATCTATATTTCTTTTGGCATACTGTGGCGTTTTCCGGGATGCTCAATAGGTGTAAACAGAGTCCAGGTACTAATGCACAAGATTGTAAATTTCTCGCTCTACCTTCATTTGTAAAAAATATAAGTTATAGTCCTTATCATACTAACAAGCCTCTTTTTTTGGTACCATGTGGCCGGTCTCCTTTACATGTTTGATATGTTAACTTTCTTTAGTTAGTCTGTACGACTGCTGAACCACTAGCTTAATTACCCGTTCATGGTATTCAAATTTTGTTAGAAACTTGGAAGAGTAATTCCAGTACTTTTGATCGTGTAAAACCATGTTCATATAATGCATAGATTTACTGTAATTGCTTTCTGTTTGTTATTATCCTTATATATGAAGGTTTTGGCTGATATTTTTATGGTTACTTGTGATTTCTGATTTGATTTTTGAATCGTATAAACAATAATTTGAATTCAATTGATTTCTTTATCTCTAATTCATATCCCCTGAGTAACTTGATGAACTGTCAAATACTTGTGTTATTGCATAAATTAGGTAAAGAATCATCCTTTGCAATGCTAAGTTAGGGAATAATAACTTGGCGAATTTAAGAAATCTGTGGAAAGGTCTACATTCCCGAAATTGATAAAATTCACCATTGGCAGGTTTCGGGAGGAGCTCAGTTCCATTCCTGATGTTCAAGGTTGATCATTGCAGCTTGAATCGTTACATATGAAAGGGTGGCCAAAGCTCAAGTCTCTCATCAAGTTCAAGACCTCACTTCTTTAACTACTTTATGTATCAACTATTTGAGGGAGTGGAGGCTTTACCAGAGCCGTTGGGTAATTAACCTTACATCCCTTATAGAGTTGGGGATTAGGGAGAACAAGAATTTGATGAATCTATCCCCTGCAAAAGCTATGCAACTCGTTGCCACTTTTCTGTCGCAGTGAATTAAGCAATGTAAGTTTTTCAAACTCCACAACCTTTTCTCGTCTAGTAAATAAATCGACGTATGTTGTGTTTCCAATAGGCATATATAACTATTTTTAGCATCCTTCGGCATTTTTCATGATGCTCTTACTCAACTAGATCGATGTAGTTCAGTAGGTGCAAACAGAGTCCAGGTACTGATGCACAAGAAAAAAGTGGTGTTTGTTGTTTTAGATATTATTTTGTCCTTTCATTCATTGCATGCGAAATTTCTCATTCTACCCTGTTCAGTAATATACTTGCCTTACAGTCCTTTTCAAGCTAGCATGTAATTTCTGGACTGGCTCATAACGTTGTTGTTGAGAAATACATTGAAATCGAAGCAGATTTGGTTGTTCAACCATCAGTTGATCATTTTTAGTTCCACAGGCCCAGATTAGTTCTCATTCTGATTCACATTGTTTTGGAACAAAAACTTTTTAAGTGAAATTTTGCTTCTGGCCAGATTGTTACGAGAGTGATATTATTGTTGATTTTTGTTTCTTCCTAGAACATTCAAGGTCTTGGGACTTTTTGGGATTCAGCGAGAAGGTTAGTTGAAATGCAATTATCGAGAGTGATATTATTGTTGGTGTGTCCGAATATATGTAAACCAAATTAATGCTTTTGATTGTTATGACATAAACATACTAGTCACTTGTACAAATATATGTAAAGTTGCAAACCAATTTAATACTTTCGATTGCTATTCTTTTTTTTTGTCAAAATAAACAATAACTAAATCATGAACAAGAATGTTCTGCTAAACACCTATATATGTTTCGCAAGGGTTACGCAATTTTGATAATGTGTTGCCTCTGTACTTGGTAATACTTTGTAAACCATATGAAATGTTCATTTTGCAGCAAGCTCATTGGACCTTGATATTACTCACGAGAGTTTTCGAGGGATTTTTCCGTTCATGGAACTCACTCTGCCTCAGCAGTGGCAGGGAATACTGTTGAGGATATACTTTTATGGCCTAGGAAACAAAAATGCTAGAGGACAGGTGTTCCTGCTGCGAAAATTGCAACATATAAAGTATGCGAGCTTTTCTGCTGCAGACGCATCAGGCTATCTGTTTTAATTAAAAGAACCAGTTTGAAAATTAATACTCATGGTAATTTCTTTCCTGCAGCTTTTACTTCTTGTTGGCACTAAGTTGGAGCATGTAATTTGTCAAATGTCTTGTGAGTCGTGAGGTTGCTGAGAAATTTACGTTGCCATCAAATTCGAAGGGGACTTAATTGTTCATCCATCAGAGGATTACTTCTGGTTCTACAACCCAGACTTGTTCTCTTTGTGATTTTAATATTTATGTGTTCCGTAATTCTTCCCTACTGGCATTTTATTCATGAGCTTTGATTGACAATCGAAAGTTCCAACTTCTGAGGTACCAGAGGACTTGTAGAGTTTCTGTATTAGTGAGTACTTATTGTGAATCTAAAAGTGTTGAACCATTTTCATTTTTCCTGTTTCTTCACCAAATTCTTTTGAATTGGAATTTTTCTTGTAGATGTGAGAAAGATTGTGACCTTACAATTACAGACTGAGATTTTGGAGCACTTTCCGTATTCATTTGATTCTTGCATAATGAGGAAGTTGGAAATGTTATTCCAATACTTGTTATTTGCTAAAACCATGTTCGTATAATATGTAAAAAAGTTATTATTCTTATGAAGATTTTGGACTGAGATTTTTATGATTACTTGTAATCTCTGTGATTGATAACCCTTGAGTAACTTGATGAATATAGTGTACCCACACTATTGCAGAAATTAGGTAAATGAATCTTCAATTCAAAGGTTTTTACTATCAGTTGAAAAGTTGAAGTTTGTTGTTTACATTTTTCCAAGTTGTTTTGGTGTTATCTTTGTACAGGCAGAATTGGGATTCTGAACGAAACTCATGATTGGATCAGTACCATTCTTCAACTTCAATCATGTTTCCATATCATCAAATCTTAATTTGGACACAAATTGGTATTCTTTTATCTTGTCAATTACAACAGGATCAATATTCATTTTTTGATACTCGTCGCCAAATTGAAATGCATCCTTACGAGTTTGCACAGAGATTTGGATTCAGTTGATTTTTTTTTGTGTTGTGTAGATTTTTAGAAGCTTGGCCTTCCTAGCGTCCCTTGTGCCCTGCATTGCTGTGAAAGGAGAGTGCAAGAAGCAACCAACTGTTTAATAGAGCAAGAGATTGAGCTTGCAAGTGATAAAACTACTGTACTACCCTAATTGTAACTCACTTTTTCTTTCTTCACTTACTGTCTAAAAGACACTCCTCATGCTCCTTTTAAAATTTAACCTGTATTATTATAGTGAAAACCGGAGAAACTACTAAACTTGGACGTAACCCAGCTTGGGCGTATGGAAGGTTCGTACAGTCCTATGGACTTAGGTACTGTCTTTAATGAAAGAAAGAAATTCTGGATGTTTTATTGGGGATGAGAGTCTGTCATCAGCTCCAGTATATAATGTGTGCTTTTCTCCTTTTATTTTACTTTGAACAATCTAAGCACGAATTTTTCCTGTTTTTCAGGCTTTTTCCATTTCATATTCACCATGAACTCATTCTGACATGATGATAATGATGTTGTAAGAGTCATCTCGGTTGCAAAACAAAGTTCACTTTCGCTTGTAAAATAGTAAATTCTTTTACATGGAATGTCATAACAATGTCGGTGCAGGTCCATATTGTGTACTTGGGGTCACTCTTCCTGATGGTGTTTACTCCCCATTTTCTCAACACCTTAGTATTTTACAAAGAGTTCTCGGGCCAGGAAGGTAACACTGTGTTCTTTGAGACACTTACTTATGCCATCATAAAAGATTGACATTTCTTTTTCTTTGAAAATTAGTCCTGTTTATACTAAACTGTGAATTGCAGATATGAAGGGAGTAATCTATTTTATTTTAAGCAGAAGATTCAAGCTGCAAACAAGAAGATCTTCGGAATTTATGGGATTCAGTGATAAAGTTAGTGGAAATGCCACTATCGAGTGCGACATTGTTGTTGTTGTTTTCGGCTGTGGGATTTGGCCAAAATCTAAGAGCTTTAAAACAAATATTTTGATCCTCCTCCCTAAAGGCGGAAAGGTGCTCATGAAGGTACCCTCACTGACAAGTTACTTACTCCTACAATCATATGTCATTCTACACACAATTTTTCTAGGGTGAAAAATAGCGTTTTTCCTTTATCTGCAGGTAACGTGCTTTTACTATATGAACAAAAGAAGAGTGCTTCCGCATATGCCACCTTCTTGATATCTCAGATTATACTTCAAATTGTTAGAAAGTTCATTGGCATGAGTTGAGTGTAATCTTTACTATTCAATAATTGCCTTTGTTCCATCGGTTGGAAAGTTGAAATTCGTTCTCTATCTTTTTTCATGAATTATTTTGTTGCCGGTAGAAACTCATGCGCGAATCATTTTTCACACTTCCAAGTTTCCTTCTCAAAAATATCTTAATTTGGATAAACTGGTAAGCTCTCATCCCTTTAATTACACTGGATCAACATTCTTTGTTCGATACTCGTCTCAAAATCAAAGTGTAACCTGATCAGTTTGCATCACAGGAAAGCAGCTTGGGTGATGGAACTGAGAGGTCTTGGACGTGCAAGCAGCAGCCAAAGTATTGAATACTAGACAAGAAAGAAGAGCGAGAGCTTGAGATTGAAAGTGAGAAAACTGTTGTACTGAAGTAAGATTTTCGTTCTCCTAAACTCACACTTGCTACTCCTTGATATCCAGTTTATACAAACTGCTTTTCCTTGTAGGTTGCAAGATGGAATTAGCAGCTCAATCGTCGGTCAACTCCCAGGCCTCAAACCATCAATGTAGACTGATCGGATAAAGATGCCTTCTTCATGAAAGTTGTTCCAAATGGTGTCTACTACAACATATAAGATCTCTAGCATTTCCAGTTCATCCCACTCCGACTAATGTTCAGATTCCTGGCTTATGATCTGCAGTCAGATTGTGGGGCTCAAAACGTCAACTTAAAGTGCTCAAACTAAAGCGACTTCTTCATGAAAGTATCTCCAAATTGTGTCTATTTTTAACATATCCAAATTTGGTGATGATTTACCCACTGTAGAATTATGTATGATCAAAATACTGAAGCATGTTATGAGGAAAATGTAGCAGCTGCCCAATAAATGCATAAGTTGGACTTCTAGCAATAGGAGCAGAGGAAGGAAGAAAAAGCAAGCAAAGAAGCATTACTCTAGTGTTTGAAAGCAAGTTGTTGATTTTCAGCTCTTATAATAGCAAAAAGAAAAGAAAAAAAGAAAAAAAAAAAAGCAAGTTGTTGCATAAGTTGTATGCTTAGCATGCTTTGATCTTTTGTAGTTCAATAATTTTCGAATTCGTATTTTCAAGAGAAGAAGAATTGAACTATGATTAATACCACTTTGAGAGTTGGAATTGATAGATAAGTAATTATTAGGAATTTATGAATTAATGGAAGTGGGATCCAATACCTTGATTAATTCTCACATTGATTTTCGTTTTTAATTTCATTTTATCTGACTTGTTTACTCAACAAAACAACATTTTTCCAATTAGGTTAGTATAAAGTTCATGCACGTTGTAAATCTGGGGAAACTACTCAACGTGGACGCATTGGAATCGTTATATTTATTTAATCTACATTATCATTGGTTATAAACCATAATGTCAGTATTGCAACCCCAATATCCTGTGTCGTGTACACTATTTTATCTTCATTAGCCATTTTTGGGAGTCGACAAGAGTCAACTCAATGGCTAATGGATTATGCTCACAAAAATGAAATCTATTGCATTTCCATGGATAAACTATACAGAGGTTCGCATGTCCTGCGCGGTTCTAAATTAAACAATTCATTGTCACTGGCGGAGTTGAACTTTGTCAACCTCCGCCAATAGACCAACATTTTTAAGAGTAAGAAGTAAAAGAGGCAAGACCACACTTCAACTTGGGTTGAGGAGACGGAGCAAGTCGCCCAGATGTTGCCGCTGAACGACTGCTATGGAGTTTCCTGGAGCACCTAGAACCCTTAAGATTTCTGGTTGAGTGCCAGATGCTATGCGTATAGGAGGCTAAGATTGAAAGTACCGGAGTTACAAAGCCCAACCCATGTCATCACGTGTTACGCCAGGGCGAGGAGAAATTTTTCCAAGTGCCGGAACACCATGACACATGGTGTTCCCTCACACATTAGAATTTAGTTTTATTTATTTATTGAAATATAAAATTGAAGGATATCCAACATGTCAAATCCTAATGTGTGAGGGAACACCATATGTCATGGTGTTCCTGACTTGGAAAAATTTCTCCGGGCGAGGAAGTAATGGGTCTAAAATTTTAGAAGGCAAAAAGGTGGGCCCGTTTTGACCAGGATTTGTAGAATTCAAATTCTCACTCACAGCGTTGACTGCTATTAAGTCAAATCAGGCAATTTTGGCGCTAATGGCTCGCTGACACAGGTTCATCCCTGATTGAGTGCGCCAGATGGGAATGCACCAAAGACGGAGCTCTGACTGCGACATTTTCGTTATCCGATTCTGTAACCTCCGCCGTGGCTGGGTCTGGATCCTCGTTACCTTGTGTAAATGGAGGTGCTTTCATGGACCAGGAGCCCTCCTCATCACTCCGGAATCCAAAGCGTCGAAATTTAGCCTGCAACAAAGTTCCCATAAGGGGCTTTTGCACCGTCGATCACCCCACCATTGTAGAGAGAGCAACCGATTCCGACATGATCGAAACATCCACAGAGAAAGCAGTAGTAGCTGGGAGCTTCTGATAAAGGAGTTCAATATCTGCCTTATCAGGGGAGACGTAACTTCAAGAATCTCTTCAACGGCTGAAAAAAGTTTACGGCAACACGAATTCGCAAAAACTCACCCAAACAATCTCCACTCCAGTTGCGAGAAATATTGGTCACGTTACCTAGACAACGACCAACAACACCACCCATCTCTGCAGTCATATAAGTGGCAGCAGACCAAAGATTTGAACCTAGAATTCTTGTGTGAGCAATGAAACTTGACGAGGAATGTCACCCTCTTCTACTTATAAAGCAACTATATCTTTTTGAAACTCCAGGGACCCCCATTCAAAATCCTAGACCGTTCCACATCAAATGAGAACACAAATAGGAAGCGATCCCCACAAAGGGGTTGAATTGAAACCCTGGCTTTCGGCTTCCAACAGTTTGACAAAAAGTATGCAAAGGATTCTTTGCCGTAATCCTTATGGATGCCAAAAGTTTGCCGACCAGGAGGAATTGAGAGATGCGTAGGTTTGGAGAGTCGTCCACTATGATTTCGCAACCCTCATCCTCTGAGAGAGCAAAACCAACAGCAAAACGATGGGGACCACGTCTTCCATCGAACAAAGAAAATTGAAACGGAGGCAGATTGTTTATCCTCTTGTTTGGATGTGCTTCTCATCATTTTCTATTTATGCGATCACGGTTAAGCTACGTCAACATTTTATATTTTTATTATTTTTTATCTTATTATCTCTATAAAAGAATCAATATAAAATGTTAACGTGACTTAACCATGATTACACAAAATAGAAGGAGATGAGAAGAGCACTCAAACATGACGACAAACAATCTCCCTCCAATTGAAACACCAAGAAAAGGAAAAATAAATTGAAAAAGTACATCTGATGTACGCCAAATTAAAAAATCCGATTCCCGTATCCAAACGCAAGTTAACCTGGCAAGAGATATATGGAGTTAGAGACATTAAGTAGTGCATTTGACTTCTTTTTTAAAGGGACAGATTTTTTATTTTTTATTTTTTTGGCGTTTAACTTTCTTTTGAGCCATTCGCCCCCTTTATATTAAAGCATAAAAGGAAAGGATGGTGAATCTTTCGGATCTTTTTCTCCTAATTCATCAAATCAAGGAATTTGTACAGTTAAAATTTCATCCAACAACTGCAGTTATTATCTTTTAAAATGAGCCTCTGTTTGTAGTCGTTTCATTAAATTTCAACGACACAGATTTCCTGATTTGATGGATTAGAAGGAATAAATCTGGAAACGATCTCTTTTCATGGATAAAGAAGAAGGAAATGATGTTTTTGCGCTTTTTTTTCTTGGGTGAAAGTAGAAAAGTTGACAAATAAGTCATTTTTATTGTCACTCTACAAAACTGTTTTTAAATGTGAATAACTCGACTTTATCATTTTAAAATAATGAGCGCTTTTGGTTTTGTAAGTGTTTGAAACAATTTTTTCTTACTAATAGTAGTGCTTTAACTTTCTTTTGAGCCTTTCGGGCCCTTTAAAAAATGTTGATTACTTATGACTTTTTGTGCCCTTCTTCTTTTTGGGTAGAGATCGAAGTCTTTCCCATCAGTCGCCACTTGCACCTCCCCTTTGCCAGCTACGGTCTTCATCATCATTAGCTTTGCCCACTTCTTTTGACTTTTGAACGAGGCGGATCCACGTCTAAAGTAAATCTGTCCTCAACTATATGTTTCTGATCGGAACATACTCCAATTTATCCTCAATTATTTGTCTCTGATAGGAATCTACTCCTCTATTATTAGATGCACCACGTTTTTCACGTTATGAGAGAGAATTTAAACACTATTGTATCTGGTATCTATGATCACATTATTCTGCATTGCACTTGTAGTGTATCGAAGAGAGGAATTTAAAACACTGTGATTCATTTCATGAAAGGCTTTTTCTCTTGTTTATGGGAGATTTATCTCAACAAGATTTCTTATCTACATCAAAATTTTAAGTTAAACGTGTGAACAATACAACCGGGATGATATGGAGCGTGTGTGGCCGGAAAAAAGTTGAGGTTTCACTAGAAAACTAATTGGCAATATGAGAAATAGTTCAACATCTTAGAAGCACATGCAACATTTATCTTCCTATCGATGCGGAATTCATTCTCAACAAGAGTGGTGTGTTCTTGCAAAAGGATCGAAGGAATGAAAGAAAATACTACATATATGTTGGAAGGAGAGAACGTATGCTTTGAGTTTGACATTTTAATTTTTTGAATAAGTGTAAAGATACCTTTACATAGTGAATTGGGTTTGTAAAGGTAATTTAGGTAGTAAGTTTAGGTTTAAAGAGTTATTGATAGTTTAATTAATATATGAGCATAGAGAGTGAACTGAGTGTAGAGAGAGATTATAATGATTTAAATAAAGAGGTGTGATATCCATACATCCTTTTTACTTGCCACCATCCCTTTTAATTTCAGTCGTCGAATCAAATGAATTGAAGAAAATCAAAAGTCAAAAGTTAACAAAGTTGTTTGAGAAATAAAAATCGATGCAGGGTAGCAACACCACCCTAAATAAAATTTCCCAAAAATATATATGAGTGGATTTAAATTGAAAATACTATAATGTATTTATTTTTAAATGTAATTTAAACTCCAGCTTATGTGAATTTATACACTATTTTCAAATTTTCAACATAAACTAAAATTTTAAGCCATCTGTCATATCAATTTTTCAAAATCATTAACTTTCGTCTTATCTTAACTCCGTTAAATTTTAGTTCATATGACAATTGAAAACAATGTATAAATTCATATAACATTTCAAAATTTTTTTTTCTTATTGCAATGGATGAATTGCCCTAGTGAATATGTCATTCATCTTCAATCCACAGCAGTCATAATTCAAATTTTTTCCCCTCACCTTGCTTTAATTTAGAGTATTAATATCACTTGTAATTGAAAAAAAGAAAAAAAACTTCTTTTATATATTAATTTGAGGAAAAGTTGAGATCTTATCATTCTTGTTCTTAACAAGAATATGCGCACCTACTGCAGCCAAGGCTATGTTATCCATGCCTCAATCAAATATCCCAAAGGCAAAGCTAGGGCATTGTCATGTGCTCTGACACTTCCATATTTTCTTCTTCTATTTCTCAAAAACCATCACTACTCCCCTGTGTATCCTAGAAATGTACATAATTTGATGAATTCAATTTCCAAGTTGTTTTGTTTTCATAAAATTTTTAATTTTCCAAGTTCCTAAATTTTCAAGGTAAAAAATCCGAACAAGTGGTTGGACTGGACGTAAGCCAAATTAAAAATTCTGATTTTCCTATCCGAACGCAACTTAACTTGGCAAGAGATATAATGGCGTTAGAGACTCCTCCCGTGCAATCGTTTGTACTAAAAAAATAAAACACATTAACTTCTTTATTTAAGAGAGAAAGAAAAAATAATTTTATTTTCGGTTAAAAAAAAAATGCTATTAGTGCTTTTAACTTTCTTTTTAGCCTTTCGGTCCCTTTATATTAAAGCAAAAAAAGTAAAGGATAGGGGGATTAGCTTTTTATCCCACTTTCTGAAATTGTCTTGCATGGCATGGTGGAGATTCGTGTTTTACTTGGTAGAGATTAAGTCTTGCCAGCTACGGTGTACAGCAATCATTAGCTCTATTATTGTATGCTCCACGTTTTTCACGTTATAAGACAGAAATTTCAACACTCTATTGTATCTGTTATCTATCATCATATCATCCTCCATTGCACTTGTAATATTGTATCGAAGAGAGAAACTTAAACACTCTGATTAG
This sequence comes from Pyrus communis, assembly GCF_963583255.1. NCBI lineage: Eukaryota > Viridiplantae > Streptophyta > Magnoliopsida > Rosales > Rosaceae > Pyrus > Pyrus communis. Next base: position 3,558,165 of record NC_084816.1, on the reverse strand, counting down.
CTGAGCTGAGCTGAACAGGGAATTGAAGGAATGGCAGCTGAAGCTGTGGTTACTTTTGGTGTGGAGGGAATACTGAGCAAGGTGCTTTCACTTGCTTCGAAAGAATTCAGTCTTGCATTGGGTTTCAAAGCTCAACTCAGAAAGCTTCGATACTCATTAACCGACATTGAGCGTTTCTTGGTTGCTGTTGCCGACCAACCACAAGGTAGTATATATTTCTGAACTCTCTTGTTGTTAATTAGAAAATATAAAGGAAAGTATGTTAGAGATGATTTAATTAGTGATTTGATATGATTTAATTAGGAATTTGATTAGATTTTGTCTAGGTTTTTTTGTCTTGTGGACAAAGGATTATTTTAATTTATTTTCTAGTATTGCTTCTTTGTAATTTTATAAATACTTAATTAAGGAGAAGAATAAAAGATTGAGTTGTATTTGAAATTGTGAGATTGTAAAGAATTATAAATTTTTTGTATACCCTTTATTTTAAACTCTTATAATCTCACAACAAGATTTTTAATTACCGTTCTCAAATACTTTTCTGTTTAACAGGTGGGCCAATAGAGGACTGGGTGAAGAAACTTAAAGACGTAGCTCATGATGCTGAGGATGTCTTGGATGAATTCGAGTACGAAGTTGCTCGGCGTAAAGTCGAAATCCAAAACCATATGAAGAAAAAGGTTCTTAACTTCTTTTCACTCTCTAATCCACTTGCATTTCGTCTTCAAATGGCGCATAAAATAAAGAAGATCAATGCATGCTTGGTGGATCTCAAGAGTGAAGCATCTCTTCTTGGACTAGTTTCCAGGAATAAAGATGCAACTCCTCGAGGAAATAGATGGGACAGACAAACCAACTCACTCATTGGCAGAGATGAAATAACTGTTGGAAGGGGAGAGGTTGTGACAAAAATAGTTACAACCTTGACCGACCCCAAGTACAACCAAGAAAATCCTGCGGTTATGGCCATCGTGGGAATGGGTGGCCTCGGAAAAACAACATTGGCCAAGTCGGTTTATAATGAGGAGCTGATACACAAGCATTTTGAGACGAGAATATGGGTTTGTGTATCGAACGCTTTTGATGTCGATTTAATTCTACTTAAGATGTTAGAACAACTCAAACCGGCAAATGCCCCTTCCTTGAAAGATAACCAGGAAGCTTTGCTTAAGTTCCTTAATGAAGAGTTGGAAGATAAAAGATACTTACTCATACTTGATGACGTTTGGAACGAAGATTGTGAAAAATGGAAGAACTTGATGGAATGTTTTTTTAAGCTTAAATCTGATGGGGGATCCAAAATTATAGTCACTACTCGTAGTGCCAAAGTCGCATCAATCTCAGAAAAGCTACTTCCACGATGTGAATTGGGAAAACTTTCCGTGGATGAATGTTGGTCCATCATGAAAGATAGAGCTTGCCCCAATAGCAGTGCTAATATAGCTCATGAGTTCCAGACAATTGGAATGAAGATTGCTGAAAATTGTGGTGGTGTTCCATTAGTGGCAAAGGTGCGTACGATTACGTATCATATGTTTGCACCTATTTTTTTACATGTTTTCATTTATAAATTAAGATAATGCTTGCATTCAACTCATGGGGTGCACCACCTTATAAATTAGAACAAGGTCTTGTGACAATATGTATTTTAACTGTAGAAATTTCATAATCGGAACTATTTATTTTCGTAATCACCATTTAAAGATCATCATTACGAAATTTCATTTCAAATGATATACATATTAGCTATTTGATATTATAAATGTTTTACTTGGTACTAACAACGTCAATTTGTTCAATACATATAGATGACTAAATGGTCTCCGATTTAATTGATATTTGGTAGCAAACAAACTGATCCAATCCCTTCGAACTTTACTTATATTATTTGCAATATGAATTTTTTTTTAATTATTATTATTAATGGGAAGGACATGATTCAAAACTATTACAATAATTTAGGGTAAGGGAAGTTTTGAATCTGGAATGCATGAGTGAAAACCCAACACTCTATCCACTAGAATATTGCAAACTATTGCAAGATGATTGAATTGGGATTGAATTTTGAAAGTACAATGCACATAGATTAGTTTTTTAGAGGGTGTAAAAAGCTTCACCAAATGCAATAATTGGCATGACATGTACATATCACTAAAATATTATATGGTATATAAAATATGTGATTTTCCTAACTTTTTCTTATTAATAAACCAGCATTAGCAACTTATTGATTTGAACAAGACAGAAACTAGACAAAATTAATTCCGCCAACAAATCAAGAATAAAACGTATTTTTAACTACTTAATGGGTTCTTGGGAATTTGGTCAAGCACAAGAAACAGGAATCTAATATCATTTTGCATACTATTAAGAATTATAGTTATCACATTAGATTTTGTCCTTTTAGGCAAGGGGATTCAAAATTAAGTAAACAAAAACCTCTTATTTAATATGAGTCCCTCTTTTCTACATTATTTTTAGGATGCCTTCGAAACTCACTAATCCAATCAACAGGTTTTAGGAGGCATTTTGCACACTAAAAAAAGTATTGAAGAATGGTCGCTGTTTAAAGATAGTAGAATATGGGGCAACCTACCAAAAGGAGAAAATAGAATTATGTCAGTCTTGAAGTTGAGTTTTGACAATTTAGAATCACCATCATTGAAGCAATGTTTTACATATTGCTCATTGTTCAAGAAAGATTTCGAGATTCAAAGAGAGAGCTTGGTTCAACTTTGGATGGCTCAAGGATTACTCCACCCTGCACCCGATGAAGGTAAAGATATGGAGGAAATAGGTAATGAATATTTTGATATTCTACTGCAAAGCTCCTTATTTCAAGATGCTTCAGTGAGTGACAATGGCATTGTTAGCAAATGCAAGATGCACGATCTTGTGCACGATTTGGCAAAACTGATATCCAAATCCGAAATCTTGACGGGAGACTTATGTGGCATAGGCTCACTTGAGATTCGACATGTTGCTCGGGTTTCTACTTTTGTACTGGAAAACATTCTAGAAAGAAGTGATGGAAAATTGCGGTCACTGTTTTTCAACGATGGTGAAGTTCCTACTTACATTCTTCCACGATTCAAAGCTTTACGTGTCTTAAATTTAAGCAATGCTAATATTGAAGAATTTCCAGTTTCAATTTGTAGGCTGAAACACTTGAGGTATCTTGACATTTCTAAAACAAGATTCAAAGCACTCCCCACATCTATAGGCAAGCTCTATAACCTACAGACGTTAAGAGCAACAAATTGTGCCCTTAAAGAGTTTCCAAAAGAACTGCAAAACTTGATCAACCTGAGGCATATTTATTTTGATAAGAGTACGAAATTTCCACAAGGGATAAGGCGATTGACTTGCCTTCGAACATTACCTTACTTTTCGGTGGGTAATGAGATTGGTCGTCGAATTGAAGAGTTGGCTGGCTTAAAACAATTGAAAGGTAAATTAATCATTTGTAATCTGAAGCACGTAAAGAATGGAGAAGAAGCAAAGAAAGCTAAGTTGGAGGATAAGAGGAAAATATGCCATTTAAGCTTCCAATGGACAAAAAATAGGTCAATAACCAACAACAATAAGGAGGGGGATGTACTGGAAGGCCTCCGACCGCATTCTGAGTTGGAGAGCTTGAGTATTGAAAATTTCATGGGCAATAAGTTTCCATCGTGGATGATGAGTAGGTCATTACTGCTCAACAACTTGAAGAAGATTCAATTACTTGGATGCGACAAATGTGAAGGAGTCCCACCGCTCGGTCATCTACCCAATCTTACAGAGCTTAAGATTAACGGAATGGCTAACATGAAATGTGTTGGAGCTGAGTTCTACGGTTATGATCATGTCCACAATGTAGCCACGACAAGTAAGGAGATAATTACTTTGTTTCCTGCACTAAAAGTACTAAATATTTCTAGGTGTGGTAATCTAATTGAATGGAAGGAAGCACCAACGATGTCAGCACAAAAAGTAGTGGTTTTTCCATGCCTCGAGAAGTTGACCATAAAAGGCTGTTCCAAATTGAGAAATGTTCCAAGTCATTTTCCATCTCTTCAAAAGTTGAAGATAATTTCTAGTGATAGTGGAAAGCCAATAGAAGAAATAAGCAGTGGATTAACAACTCTCAATTTCCTCATAATAAGAAGTATTCAGGAGCTTACTTGTTTGCCGCAAGGAATTTTGAAGAACAATAATAATCTCTCCTCTATGGAGATAAGAGATTGCAATGATTTAACTTGTATTGCCCCCGATGTATTTGGATCGTGGGGCTCTCTTGAGAGATTGGATATTTGGAAATGTGAAAAGCTGAGGCATTTGGCGGATGGGCTAGATACACTCCCTCTCCTTGAGGAACTGACTATTAAGGAATGTCCTAGTCTAGAGTTGATTCCAATTACACATGGCATGGCATCTCTACGGGAATTAGTGATTGAGTATTGTGGACGATTGTCAAGCCTACCGAGTGGGTTAGAGTACTGCACCTCTCTCCAGAAATTGAAAATTTGGGAATGTAATGGATTATCAGGCCCACTAAATGTATGGGCCTCTCTTGTGGAATTGATAGTATGGAGATGCAATAACCTGACATCGATTGAAATTAAAGGCGGCGTATCCTCTCTTCAGAAGTTGACATTCAGCAATTGCAAAGAATTATCAAGCTTACCTGCTCTTCCACAACAATGTCCCTCTCTGCAGCATTTGGAGATAAGTGAATGCCCAAAGGTAGCCTCGTTTGGTGTCCAAAGTAGCAGCATTAGTCTGCAATCTACTTCAGATTTGCGCACCATGACCTCCCTTCGAGTATTGAGTATTAGTGAATGCGAAGGATTGGAAAGTTGGGTGAGTGGGCTGCAATTCCCACTCTCTCTCGGGTCGCTGATAATACAAGGTTTCCCTAATTTAGAGATTCTTCCAAGTTTAGACAACCTCAATTCTCTCGGTTATTTGGAGATTAGAAATTGGCGAAAGCTAAAATATCGGCCGACGGGGTTACAACGGCTCCCGCGCTTGGAGTATTTGAGCATCGGTGGGTTCTGGGAGGAGCTCGATTCCTTCCCTTTCCCTGATTTTCAAGTTGGATCATTAATGCACCTTGCAACCTTATACTTGTTTGGTTGGCCTAAGCTCAAGTCTCTGCCTCAACAAATTCAACACCTCACTTCTCTAACATCATTGTGGGTATATAACATTGACGGAGTGGAGACTTTGCCAGAATGGTTGGGTAGCCTTACATCCCTTACAGAGCTGCAGATTTGGAATTGCAAGAATCTGACCAACTTACCAAGTGTCCAAGCTATGCAACGCCTCACCAAATTACATACCCTGTTTATTGAGGGATGTCATCCCCTTTTAAAGCAAAGATGCAGCAGGAACAGCGGCACAGATTGGCCTAAGATTTCTCACATTCCGTATATCGAAAGTAAGTTTTTAAATTCTTGAAATCAAATTACAGAGTTCATATTAATTATATGTTTGTCTCCTTTGTTCGTTTGAATCAGTCCGGAGTCATACAGCAGTCGGATTGAATGTACACAACAAATGAGTCGCGGAAAAACCAAATTTCATGGTGTGCAAGGTCACATTTCTCTGAGATTACTTGTATTCCAGTTTTATGTACAAACGACTCCAAATGGCTCCAACTTCCACATTGAAATTAATCCATGTAAGCTTTTCAAATCTGCATCTCCTCTTCTCTTCTAAATTTATTGTGCTGTTGACTTCCGACTATATCTGTTGTGTGTTCCAGAGGCATCTATATATCTTTTGGCATGCATTGGCGTTTTTCAGGATGCTCAATCTGTGCAAACTGAGTACAGGTACTGATGCACGAGATATTAAATTTCCCGCTCAACCTTCATTCTAAAAAATATACCTTAAGTTATAGTACTTATCAAGCTAGCAAGCCTCTTTTTATGGTACCATGTGGGCAGTCTCCTTTACATGTTATCTTTCATAGATCCGGCAACATCAATTCGATAGTTAACTTTCTTTACTTCATCTGTACAAGCACTGAACCACTAGCTTAATTACCCGTTCATGGTATTCGAATCTTGTTAGAAATTTGGAACAGTAATGCCAATACTTGTGATCTTGTAAAACCATGTTCATATAATATATAGATTTACTGTAATTGCTTTCTGTTTGTTATTATCCTTATATATGAAGGTTCTGGGCAGATATTTTTACGGTTACTTGTGATTTCTGAACAAATTTTCAAATCATATGGATAGTGATTTGAATTCAGTTGATTTCTTTATTTCTAATTCATATCCCTTGAGTAACTTGATGAACTGTCATTTACCTGTGTTATTGCATAAATTAGGTAAAGAATTCTCAGTTGCAATGCTGAGTTGGGGACTAATTTAAGAAATCTGCGGAAAGGTCTACATAACCGAAATTGATAAAATTCACCATTGGCGGGTTATGGGAGGAGCTCAATTCCATTCCTGATGTTCAAGGTTGATCATTGCAGCTTGAATCCTTACATTTGAAAGGGTGGCCAAAGCTCAAGTCTCTCATCAAATTCAACACTTAACTTCTTTAACTACTTTATGTATCAACTACTTGAGGGAGTGGAGGCTTTACCAGAGTTGTTGGGTAACCTTACATGCCTTATAGGGCTGACGATTAGGAATTACAAGAAATTGATGAATCTATCCTCTGCAAAAGTTATGCAACGTGTCGCCACTTTACTGTCGCAGCGAATTAAGCAATGTAAGTTTTTCAAACTCCACCTCCTTTTCTCTTCAAGTAATTAAATTGACTTACTATATATGTTGTGATTTCAGTAGGCATATATAATTTTTTTTAGTATCCTTTGGCATTTTTCGTGACGTTCTTACTCAATTAGAACGATGTAGTTCTGTAGGTGCAAATAGGGTTCATGTACTGATGCTCAAGACATGTTTTTCCAAAAAAGTGGTGTTTCTTGTTTTAGATATTGTTTCGTCCTTCTTTCATCCACTGCATGCAAAATTTCTCATTCTACCCTGTACTTGCCTTAAAGTCCTTTTCAAGCTAGCATGTAATTTCTGAAGTGGCTCATAACGTTGTTGTTGATAAATACTTTGAAGTCAAAGCGGACTTGGTTGTTCAACCATCTGTCGGTGACTTTTAGTTCCACAGGCCCAGAGTAGTTCTTTCTGATACACATTGTTTTGTTCCAAAACTTTTTAAGTGGAATTTTGCTTCTGTCCAGATTGATACGAGAGTGATATTGAGCTCATTTGAATGTGCTTTTAAAATGACTGAAAGCACTTTTGGTGAAAATGTTTTTGGAACCAATCCTTGGTAAAAATGCAAGTAAATCCTGGAAAAGCACTAAAGTGCTTCCTGGAAGAAGCACATAACTGGTGCTTCTTGCAGAAAGCACTTAAAGTGCTTTTGGAACCCAAAAACATTTTCTCTAAAAGTGCTTTCAGCCATTTTAAAAGCACATCCAAACGAGTTGTTGATTTTTGTGTCTTTCCTAGCAGAACATTCAAGGTCTTGGGACTTTTTGGTGTTCACTGATGTTATTGCTGGTGTGTAACTTCGAATATATGTAAACCAAATTGATACTTTCGATTGTTATGACATACAAATATAAGTAAACCAATTTAATACTTTCGAATGCTATTCTTTTTTGTCAAAACAAAAAATAACGAAATCATAAACAAGAATGTTCTGCATAATGCCTATATACGTTCAGCGCGCGTTACACAATTTTGATAATTGGGTTGCCTCAGTACTTGGTAATACTTTTGCAAAGCATATGAAATGTTCATTTTGCAGCAAGCTCGTTGGACCATGATATTACTCATGAGAGTCTTCAAGGGATTTTTTCGTTCATGGAACCCACTCTGCCTCAGCCCTCAGCGGTGGCAGGGAATGCTGTTGAGGATATAAACTTTTATGGCCTAGGAAACAAAAATGCTAGAGGAGAGGTGTTCCTGCTGTGAAAATTGCAACATATAAAGTATGCGAGCTTTTCTGTTGTGGTCATATCTGGCTATCTGTTTTAATTAACAGAACCAGTTTGAAAATTAATACTCATGGTAATTTCTTTCCTGCAGCTTTTACTTCTTGTTGGCACTAAGTTGGAGCATGTAGTTGTTTAAATGTCTCGTAAGGTTGCTGAAAAATTTACATTGCCATCAAATTCGAAGGGGACTTAATTGTTTATCCTTTAGAGGATTACTTTTGGTTCAACAACTCAGACTTGTTCTCTTTGTGATTTTAATATTAATGTGGTCGGTAATTCTTCTCAACTGGCATTTTCTTCATTATCTTCAATTGACAATCGAGAGTTCCAACTTCTAAGGTACCAGAGGACTTGTTGAGTATTTGGATTACTGGCATAGGAGTACTTGTTGTGAATCTAAAAGTGTTGAACCATTTTGTTTTTTCCTGTTTCTTCACCGATTTCTTTTCAACTGGAATGTATCCTCTAGATGTGAGATGGATTGTGATCTTAAAGTTACGGACTAATGACCTTTTATCCTGATCAAAATTGTAGCACTTTCCTTATTCGTTTGATTCTTACATAATGAGGAAAGTGGGCATATGTTATTCCAACACTAGTTATCTGCTAAAACCATGTTCATATAATATGTAAAATTGCAGCAATTGTGTTCTCTTCCAAAAAAAAAAAGTTATTATTCTTATGAAGATTTTGGACTGAGATTTTTATGATTACTTGTATGCAGAGTGATTTGAATTCAGTTGACTTTTGTATCTGTGATTGATGACCATCCAGTAACTTGATGAACAGAGTGTACCCACACTTTTGCAGAAATTAGGTAAATGAATCTTCAGTTCCAAGGTTTTTACTATCAGTTGAAAAGTTGAAATTTGTTGCTTATATTGTTCTTCAGTTGTTTTGGTATTATCTTTGTACAGGCAGAATTGGGATTTCGATCAAAACTCATGCGTGGATCAGAATCATTCTTCAACTTCAATCATGTTTCCATATCGTCAAATCTTAATTTGGATCCAAATTGGTAATCTTTTTATCTTGTCGATTACAACTGGATCAATATTCTTTGTTTGATACTCGTTGCCAAATTGAAATGCATTCTTATGAGTTTGCACAGAGATTTGAATTCAGTTAAATTTTTTTGTTGTGTAGGTCTTTAGAAGCTGGGGCTTCCTAGCATCCTTTGCGCCCTGCATTACTTTCAAAGGAGAGTGCAAGAAGCAGCCAACTGTTGAATAAAGGGAGAGCTTGAGATTAAAAGTGAAAAAACTAGTGTACATTGTTATAGTAAAAATTCGAGAAACTACTAATTGCGGACATAGCCCTGCGTATGGAAGGTTCGTACAGTCCTATGGAAGGTCCGTACAGTTCTTTGTGCCCTCGTATGGAAGGTTCATACAGTCCTATGGACTTAGTATTGTCTTTAATGAAAGAAAGAAATTCTGGATGTTTTATTGGAGATGACAGTCTGTAAAATGAGTTGCAGCATATAATGTGTGCTTTTCTCCTTTTATTTTACATTGAACAATCTAAGCAAATTTTTTTTTCTGTTTTTCAGGCTTTCTCCATTTCATAATTCACCTTGAGCTTATTTATTAGTCTTCTAAAATGATGATAACGATGTCATAGAAGTCATCTCTGTTGCGAAACAAAGCTTTCTCTTTTGCTTGTAAAATAGTAGATTCTTTGACATGGAATGCCATAGCGATGTCGGTGCAGGTCCATATTGTGTACTTGGGGTCACTCTTCCTGATGGTGTTTACTCACCAGTCTCAACACCTTAGAGTTCTACAGAGAGTTCTCGGGCCGGGAAGGTAACACTGTCTCCTTTGAGACAATTTCTTATGCCATTATAAAGGATTGACTTTTTTTTTCTTTAAGAATTAGTCTTATTTTATATAATAAATTGTGCATTGCAGATATGTAGTCTCTGTTCTTTTAAGCAGAAAATTCAAGCTGCAAACAACAAGATCTTCGGAATTTATGGGATTAAGTGATAAAGTTAGTGGAAGTGCCACTATCGAGAGTGACATTATTGTCGTTGTTATCGGCAGTGGGATTTGGCCAGAATCTAAGAGCTTTAAAACAAATGTTTTGGTCCTTCTCCCTAAATGCTGAAAGGTGCTTCTGAAGGTAGCTTCACTGGCAACAAGTTACTCCTACAAACATATGTGCATTCTCTACGCCATTTCCTTTATCTGCAGGTAACTTGCTTTTACTATATGAACAAAAGAAGAGTGCTTCCGTATATGCCACCTTCTTGATATGTCAGATTATACTTCAAACTTGTTAGAAAGTTCATTGGCGTGAGTTGAGTGTAATCTTTAATACTCACTCTGAAAAGTAATTGCATTTGTACCATCAGTTGAAAAGTTGAAATTTGTTCTGTATCTTCTTTCTTGAGTTCTTTGTTATATTGGACCAGGCAGAATTGGGATTCCGGTGGAAACTCATGCATGAATCATTTTTCACACTTCCATGTTTCCTTCTCAAAATATCTTAATTTGGATAAACTGGTAAGCTCTCATTCCTTTAATTACACTGGATCAACATTCTTTGTTCGATACTCGTCAGAAGTATAACCTTATCAGTTTTAACACAGGCAAGCAGCATGGGTGATGGAACTGAGGTCTTGGACGTGCAAGCAGCAGCCAAACTGTTGAATACTAGACAAGAAAAAAAGAGCGAGAGCTTGAGATTGAAAGTGAGAAAGCTATTGTACTGATACATGTCACATCGATCGCTACTAAGTTTAGACTTTTGAGTCCTCTGTCTAGTTAATTTTTGCTACGCCTTGATGTCCAATTTACACAAGCTGCTTTTCCTTGTAGGAAATTAGCAGCTCCTTTTCATCAGTCAACTCCCAGGCCTCAAACAAGCAATGTAGACTGATTGGATAAAGATAACTTCTTCATGAATGTTGTCAAATGGTGTCTACCACAACATATGAACAATCGGTGCTAATTCAAGCTATGCAGCATTTCCAGTTCATCCCACTCCAATGGATGTTCAGATTCTCGGCTCATGATATTCAGTCAGATTGTAGGGTTCAAAACTTCAACTTAAAGTGCTCAAATGAAAGCCACTTCTTCATGAAAGTTTGTACAAATTGTGTCCACTTTAACATATTTAAAGTTGGTTATGATTTACTGACTGGAATTCTGTATGCTCAAAACACCGAAGCATGTTCTGAGGAAACTGTAGCAGCTACCTTTGGACTTCTAGCTTCAATGAATACTGTCGACAATAGGAGCAGAGGAAGGAAGAAAAAGCAAGCAAAGAAGGATTACTTTAGTACTTGAAAGCAAGTTGTTGCTTCCAAATAATTGCAAGACTTGATTTTCAGCTCTTATAGTAGCAAGAAAAAGCAAGTTATTGCATAAGTTGTATGCTTAGCATGCTTTGATCTTTCGTAGTTCAATTATTTGTTTACATGTGATGCTTCGAATTCATACTTTTAAGCGAAGAAGAATTTAACTATGATTAATACCACTTTGTGAGTTGGGAATTGATAGATAAGTAGTAAGGAACTTCGAATTCATAAAATCCCTATGAATCCGACCTCGTACTAATAACGCCCTATATTTCAATATATTTGTGCACTTGCAAGTATAAATTTTAAAACATACAAAATTTTGGCACCACATGTACTAACCTCACATTGCTACTCTCTTCACGCTCCACTTTTACTCTCAAAAATGCTCTCAAGCCATTGCAAATGTAACCTACATTATCATAGTGAAATCTAGATAAACTATTCAATGTGGACGTAAATGGAATGAATATGTCTATGAATATATCTACTCAACCTACATTATCATTGGTTTTATGCCATAATGTCAGTATTGCAACCCCAATATATCATGTCTCACTCACACAATTTTATCTCCATTACCCATTTTTGGGAGTCGACAAGAGTCAACGCCAATGGCTAATAGGTTATGCTCACAAAAGTTCTTCTCACTATTCTAAGCAATGTTTTGATTCAACGTATTTTCTCAAGAGCTTAAATATCACATTTAATGATCGTTTGTCACACTGCCCCTAATGATGAAATCCATTCCATTCACATTTCCACAACAATTATTAGTTGCCCCATAACAAAAACAAGCCTTTGCTACAGCTCATGCCCGCGCGTGTCCATGTGGCCATGTTCTGCTGTTTGTTAGATGCAGACCCTTTTATATTGCTGAAAAAGATACAACACCAACTTCTAGCACACTAAGGTCACCTCTAACCGAAAGATCCAGAGGATCGAAAATAGCTCGAAAATTGTCTCCAATCGAGAATCAAGTCAAATGGCTCGTGAGCCCCACTGAACAAAAAAGGGACAAAGGGCCAACCGGCTGGCCCAAATGAGCCAGCCAGCCCGCTGGTTAGCCCAATTTCCCTTTTTCTTTTTTTTTTTTTTCCTTCCATTTGCCCAGCCCACTTTAGGGTTTAGGGCTTAGGTTTTTTTTTGTCCTATCCCATTTTTTGTTTTTTATGCCTAGCCCACTTTTTTTTTTTGTTTTTTTTTTGGACGTTTTTTTTTTTTAATTTTTAATTTCTAATTTTTTTCCTACATCATTTCTCACATATTTTTCACTATTCATACCATATTACCTTATTTTATTTCAATTCTTCACGTTTCATATTATAGCCCTTTGGCCCTCGGTTGGAGACGGTTTTTTGTGACAGGGCTAAAACGAGCCCAATGACCCTCAGTTGGAGATGGTAAGAAATATGGTCATGTACTATTCATTAAAATATTAATTTTTTTGGAGGACCAAAGGGCTAAAAGTAGCCCTCTGACCAGCCTTCGGTTGAAAATGGTCTAAAAAGACAGCTCCCGAATCTCATAAAAAAGTTCCTACTTAGCCAAAAAAGAACTTGTTGAAAGTGATTGTGTGGAAGGGGTTGTGTTTCTTCATATTTTTGTGGACTCTCCATATCAAGAATCGCATAAATAGGGTCTTTTGGAGGAAGAAACTTACCTACAATTAGGGTAGTGGGAAGTTGCAGTGACTGCAGTGCATGATTGACTTGCAATACTGACATCATAACATTTTGAGAAAGTTATTCTCCATTCTGGATGATGGTACCTTTTTTCGAACATGCCATGCATATTACCAACTAGTTCAAATTCAGTGGCCATCTTACCGCTTTTTTTTTTATCTGACAAACGACATGATAATCAACACTAAATTCATTTAAATTACGGGAAGAAGAATTCAAACTTGAGTGCAAGAGAAGCACACTATAGTCAACTTGCTTAAGCCCAGCAGCACATCTTACTTGATAAAGCTTTCTCGTTTTTTATAAATATATATATCATTAAGGTTACAAGTACAACTGAGAAATTGGTTACAACCTGAATGAGGTGAATATCATTTCTCCAGGAAAACTCAAATGTGAAAGGCCCAGCGGGTGTTTTTTTAGCTCACCTCAGCAAACCTCCACTTCACAACTACTCTTTGCTTTTACACTCAAAAAAGTTTACGGGAAAAAAATGACAGATAGATATACAAATTTTTACCAATAATGTAGAGGAATATCTCTAAAGTTGACCCCCGGAGAATGTCTGACCAAACTGCCAATTACCAGGCGCGACGTTGTAGCTCGTGACGGTTCTACCGTCACTGGTGGTGACTTGGAAGGAGAGGGCTTGGCCATTGAGGTAAGAGTTGCTCTGCCAGTTTTGACCCCAGTTTCTTGACATGGGTTGCCACCCTGTTCTGGACCCCTTGATTGAAACTGAATGGACGTCTCCTGCCCCAGCCACGTTGGTGATCAAAACCAGGTTGAAGTAGGAGTGGCCGTTGATGGTGAATCTTATTCCTCCTTTCTTCACACAAGGTACTCTGCCAAGACAAAACACAATTATAATCGGCTAATGTTGGCTTTTCAAATATTTGACGTGTTACATTGTCACTAACTAAGAGCCATTTTCAAAAAAGAACTAACTTAATTATTTAGATTTTCAGTTTGACAACATAATATCTTAAAGTTTTCGATTATAACCTATTTTCATAGAAGTTTCACCTTGATTAAACTCCGTTTTATATTATCTACTAAACTTGTGATAATCAAAGAAATGTTCTTCTTTAACTTCAAGGCCTACCTTCTGAAGGAAACCGGCACGATTCCAGCACGGTATTGGGCAATTTGCAAGAAAGCAGGCTCAGCCAAATCGAAATGCTGCAGAGGAGGATTGCACCATCCGCCATTGTCGTTGGACTGAGCAAAGTTAGGAGGGCAAAAGTTTGTAGCAGTAACAATGATGGATCCAGGACGGCACCATCTTGGGTCATTGTCACATCTCATTTCATAACAAGACCCACAGCTTAAGCCATTGTTGAACAATGCTGTGCTCAAAGCTGCAGTGTTGGTTCCATACCCCTGGCTGTACAAATTCCCATAACCACATGCTCCTCCTGTAAAACCCAAATCAAATTAATATCAAACCCCAACGATCTTAAATTAAACAAATCTTTTTCTTTCGTTGCTGAAATGTTGTTTACAGTCCCAGTTTTGGCTCGTTTGGATTGTTTATATTCTATATGAGAAACACTTATGCTTATAAGCGCTTTCATTCAAAAAAATGTAAATATATATAATTATCGTCATTAAAAATTTAAGTGCGTTTTGGAAAAACACATGAAAATGCTTTTTGAGGAACCACCTCCAAAACCCATAAAGGGTACTTTATAAGCGATTTTAGTTGTCTAAAAACGCTTTTTTTTTTTTTCATTTGTTGTGATAAGTAGTTGACAGGTGAGTTTTGGACTTACCCATTGTGCCAGAAGCATCACCGCCACCGTAAAATGTGGCATGAGCGCCTTCCCAGCTACCATAAACAGCAAATACACCATGCAGATGTAGATTAAAGAGAACAACAGAAAGGGCTATAGGAGCAAAAGACAATGCATGAGCTGCCATTTTTGTGGCTTTTTGGTGGGTTTTGATTTCAATAGGGAAAAGAAAGAGAGGAGTTTTAGTTTTTGTGTAGGGCAGGTGGAGTTTGCTCTGTGCTTTACAGTGCACGAGGGTTCCTATATTTATAAGGAAACTTGGGAGGATTGTGAATGAGTTTGTTTGCATATTATTTCACAGAAAACAGCCACAAACAAGTAATTGAGAAAACCAAATGCACATGCCCTGGTTGTGGTTGGGATTACCAACCGATATCCCCGTGGGCCAAACTTTCCACATGCATTTCTCATCCATTAAATCTCTAATAAATAAAAATATATATATATATATATATATATATATATATATATATATATTCTGATTTCTTTGATTGCATTGAGATGGGTCCCTCAACACATATGAATTTTATCTTTACTAGAAAGATGTTACAAATGTGGTATGAAAAATGTGGTAAAAGTAATATTTTTGTTTTTATATTTAAAATGTTGTAAGGTATTTGAATTTGAGTGGACTGTTTCAGTTAAATTAGACTAATAATGTCTATTTGTTGCTTAGTGAACTTATAAATGTTAAGACTAGACTTACGTACTGAATTGGATATCAATATATTGGGGCTTACAAGTCCCGTCTCAAGATGTAGGACTCTATAAAATTTTATTCTACTCAGTTTCAATCTTGTTTAGTTCTTGTCATCAAACAGGCATGTGAATGATGGTAACTTAGGAGTGTGAATAACATTTTCTTTTAGTTTTTAGTGCTTAACTAATTTTGATTAAAAAATAAAGGTGATAATTCTTAGTTTGTGGCCCAAGAAAGTTGAAAATCCCCTTCTATTTGTTGAATAAATGGTAGGTAGTCTTAACAGATAATGGTATCTTTGCACATGGGAGAAATTTTTGCTTAATCAAAACATGGAATTTTAAAGTATTTTATTCTCTAATCTTTTTTCCATTTATGAACATTCTGATCCTTAAGAGAGAAACAAAGTTAAGGGCAAGATATAAATGAGGTTGTAAGTGGAAGTTCCAAATCTGTGCAGAATGTGATTAGCAACTTGGAGTAGTCTTGAGTACTGCTCATGGTGGGAAGTGGCCGAGTCCCACCCATTATTTCGTTTTCGTGCTTCAATTTGGGTAGTGCATGTGTTATGTTTTGACACTGCCCCACCCCCCACACGTCTCTTCTCCCTCGAATAGTAACATAGCATTAACATATTAAAGGCAATAAATTAAAGTCTTACTTCCAAGTTGATCTTCGCTTGGTGCGGTTTCTCCTTTGTAGACGGTCGGACGCCTTCAATCATATTGTTCAATAAAATAGCGACTGAGTGTAGTTATATCAAATGATTACAAATTAATTTGATATTTGATTATGTCTAAAATAAAAGGGATTCAATTACAATAATAAAAAAAAAACTTTGTCATGTCCTGATGTAAGCATATTCTGAAAAATTATTAATGCATAACATTTATTCTTTGTTAAATGTCGAATTTTGTATTTTATGGACAATAGTATTAGGACTTTATCGATTAATCGATGTTCGGTCTAGAAAATAACTGTGTATTATGATATGAGTAAGTAATTAAAGACAATAAATTTCTAGGCTCTTATCCATTGTATACTATCCATGTAATATATATGATTTACATTTGTATGCTTGTATAATGGTGTGAATATTATTCTGTATAAAATTAGTAATGATTTTTCTGAAAAAAAAAAAAAAAAAAAAAAGAAACTCTGGTGTTACGTGGGCATGGGGACATCAGGAACTATATGTCCCCTTTTTGTTGGCCGTTTGGTCACATGGATTGCCGACTTTACATTGAATAGGCGAGATCCCTCGTGCCTGAATTTCGGACCACCAGATTACGGCATGTTGCTGGTAACTTGAGTTTATTAGAGGCTTGGGACCAAACAGCCGACTTACTGCCCTCAAATTTGAGTCATGGGCATTTGTCTCCTGTGAATATTTGGATAATGTGCTATTGTGATATTTCTCTGCACAACTTTGTTTTTGTCCATTAATTTTCTTTTAATTTGTTCAATTCAATGGCTAGAAATGCACAAGAATGTGTAAAGAGAGAAGACGAATATGTGAAGGTTGATATTATATGTGCTCTTTTTTCTTTTCAGACCAATGTGATGGAACCCAATGAGTATATGGTGACTCCGTTTGTGAATCACATTATTTCAAATTCATTGTGAGACTTCATTTGTTCAAAATAAGAAAACATATATATTCTTCATGTAAAAAGTTCAAATAACTTTAAACCTGAAAAAAAAAAAAAAAAAGTCGAATGTAGATAAACACACATTTAGGTCCGTAACTTGCCAAAGAGAGTTTAATTAACATTTAGGTTTGACAGTCGGGATCGTTTGTCACTCGCTGAACGACATCATGTGATGATTCTCAGACTTTTTAAATGAGTTTTGGTTCAGTTCTTGTCATCTCGTTTCCAACTCTTCTTCTCCAATAATATATATCATTGTTATACACGTGTGAGTGCATGTGTGTACGTAGGAACGAGTGAAAGCAATTCACTCACATACAAAACCCTAATTACAGGTGTCACCACAGCCTATTACTCTAATTAATGTTTGTTGACGCATATATATATATATATATATATATATATATATATATATATAATTTTTTTTTTTCATTTTAATTGGTCTTAGACTCTTAATCAAAGAATTAACTAAGAGATGGAACAAAAACAATTCTGCTAACAATTAACAAGACAAATGTTCATGAACCATGAATAACAAGACAAATGATTCGTATTAATTGTCTTAAATTTGTAATTCTTTCGGAGGACAAGTGGCAATGCATCTTTGTCTTATGCATGCACAAATTGTTAACAATCTTTTTTTTCTTCTTCTTTCTGTACTAATATCCTCATTAGAAATTACGATTATTTACTCCCAATCTACCGACCAGGGCCTTTTAAAGTGAAAATGGCAGCAGGATATATTAATCTACCGACCAGGGCCTTTTAAGCAATTTTAATAGAAAATTTCACCTCGAATGTCATATATTTATATACTTGCCAACTGCATTGTTTAAGTTGTTTCTTTAAATAAAAAGTAAGTTATCATTTAGTATTATGGTTTAGTAGTATTTCTAGCCTCTTCAATGGTAAGTGAAAGATTTTAAGTTAAATTTTCATTACATGCGAATATGAATTACATTTTTGCTAGTCTATTGTGAGACTAATTAAGCCACCCTCTTAATGTAAATGAGATCATTTGTTCAAAAATAAAAAATAAAAAGCATGATTGTATGTAATCAGAAATGGTAAGGGTATTCATACAATTGGTGGTGCACAAAACGCTTCTTTTACAGAATCTTTTATATTATATTTGTACCACCTCTATAATAGAGATGAGATTCATATATATTCGAGAGTCTTGCTTTAATTAGAAGTGATACGAATACAGTATAAAAAAATGTAATAAATATAGCATTACTTGTTATTGGTGCTTTCGATTCTCTTTTCTACAGACTTTTCACTTCGTTAACTCATTAGATTTGCATGATAAAACTATTGCATGTCAACAAAACGAAGATAAAATTGTTATTTGCAACAAATTGAGTCTGAGAAGTTCGATATATATATATATATATATATATATATATATATATATATATGGTCATCTGCATTTCTTAATCGTCGGTCCTCAGTTCTTCTTTCTTCCAGCCAAACAGTAAGACGTGGTCCAAACAATAAGTCCCAGGAGAGGCATGAGCGGAGCGCATGAGCGGGGGAAGAGTCTAGACATACGAGGAAGGTGAATCTTTTAAGTCTTGCATATAGTATACTTGTTTTGTGCATTTCATGAGTAGATTATTTAGATCTAGTTCAATGGCCAGCACTAGCTCTAGATCCACCTTAGGAACTATACCTGACATTGTCAATGAAGAACAAAAACTGGATTTTCAAACAGACGAAAGTATTGATTTTTCCGACTGGAACATTCCAAAAGTTTCAACCCAAAATATTTACAAGAAAAAATGGTCTTTGACCTCTTTTAAATCCGAACATCACGTCAAAACAGTTGAGAAGGCTTATGCTCTTAGCAAAGAACATGAGACTTGTCAATTATTTTCTCCAGAACAAATCAAAGCGCATCGCAAAAACGGTCATAACTATCTTCACATTGGTTTAGTTCAAATCGCTGTTAAACCTTTAACACGAAAAGGTCTTAATACGTCTATTCTTTTATGTCTTCGTGACGCCCGATTTACTGATTTTAACGATAGTATTCTTGGAATGATTGAATCAAGTCTTTATAACGGACCTATCCATTTTGATTGTTTTCCCGATCTCACAATAAGTCTTTCAGATCCACATGTTTTAAAAGCTCTTACTCTTAATATCAAAACCTCCGGGTACCAAGTCCTGGAAGGAACACAACCTTTGGCACTTATTTTTAGAGTTTATTACAAAGTCACTGGCACAAACATGAATTTTCAAGCTTTGAACAAAAGTCCTCGCGACCACACTCTTTTAATCCAAACAACCCAAGAAAGCGCAAACATTAGAGTACCAAGAACCATTAGGTGGTCAGACATCAGTCTCCCCTCAGATTGGTGTTTAATTAATGAAAGTAAGCCGGTTTCCGTCCAAAACAGCCTCGTTAATCTTGACAACATTGAACAATATTTTGACGGCACAGTTAAAATCAATTTTGATCGTCCAGCAAGAAAATCTTGTGAATCAGTTTTGTCGCACAAATCTTTTACTCCTAGCAGACAGTCTTTTTCTGGATCCACGTCAACCGATAGACTGGGTCGAGATCAAGATTTGATCAAATCTTTAGTAAACAAAAAGTTAAAAGAGCAGGAAGCTGCACAACAAGATCTGGTCAATGATTTACTCAAATTAAAGTCTGTCGACACCTCTTCACAAGTTGCACATCCTGTTTATCATCCTCCAAACCAAGAGGAACCCACTTCTCCAACTCCTTCTGATTTTGAAACAACATCGGTGAATCACCAATTACTTGTTTTAAACAAACCACATAAAATCCGATGGAGGAAGCTTAAAGCTGACATCGCTTCTGAGGAAAATATTCCCAGAAGAAATATTTTTAGAAAAAAGTATTGTGATGAAGAAAAGCTAGCCATATATGCCGAATGGAAAGCTTTTGTAGAACAATACCAATTTGAAATATCTTTCTTTGATTTTATTGAAAAACATTTTGAAACAAAAAATAAAGTTACGGTTGTTACCAAAGAAAATTGGGTCAAGGAAGACAAAACTTTGATTTCTTCCAGTCATCCTCCCAAAGAAACTATTTTGATTTCCACTGGTAATACCAACATCCCCGCAACCCCTTTTAAAATTCCAAAAGAAGATTCTGGTTTTAAACCTGTCATTGAACAGAATAATTTTACAAACCAAAGTCTTCATACTATTGGAAAACAGTTAGACAAAATTGAAACCAAAATCGACAAATTGTCTCAACCAAAATCTTCTCCAAAAGAAAAACCTTTAGTAAATTTTACTGATACTGCTTCAAGTTCCACTGCTTTAAAATCCATGACTACTTTACAAAAAATTGATCATATGCTCACTGAGCTCAAAAAAGAGAAAGTTGTTAATGTTTTGCAAAACAATGATGTTTCTGTCGAAGAAGAAAATACTTCTGATTCTTCTCAGGACACGGAAACTAGTTCTGCTATCCAAAATATTGAAAATATTTTTCAAAACATTGATCTTCAACCAACTTTTGATTTAAAACGTATTCGTACTCATCCGGTCAACCCTACTTCTCTCACAAAAAACTGGTATCCCAGGCCAACTCCTCCTGACCTTCAATTTGAAGAACGAAATATTCAAAATCAATTTTCAGTTTCAGCCGACAAACTTTATGAGTGGAACATAGATGGCTTATCCGAACAAGAACTTTTGAACAAACTTCAACACATGTCCATGGTTGCTAATAGCTACATTTCAAATCACAATTTTACTCAAACACAAATCGTTGATCTTCTCGTCACTGGTTTCACTGGAATGCTTCATTCTTGGTGGGAGAAGCACTTAACTTCTCAGTCCAGAGATGAAATACGCTTTGCGGTCAAAAAAGATGAGGAAGGATTTCCCATTTTTGACGAAACGATAGGACAAGGAATACCCGACGGAGTAAATACTTTACTTTATACGATTATAGAACACTTTATAGGAACACCCAGCAACGTTACTACGCGTATTCACGACCAACTGAGTAATTTAAGGTGTCCAACCTTAAGTGATTTCAGATGGTATAAAGATGTTTTCATATCCAGAGTTATGCTTCGGGAAGATAGTAATCAACCTTTTTGGAAAGAAAAATTTATCAATGGTTTACCAAATCTTTTTGCTCACAAAATTCGAAATGTTTTAGTAAATGAAGAAGGTGTCATACCTTATCATACCCTTACTTATGGTAACATAGTTAATGTTATTCAAAAGGAAGGATTGAAAATGTGTATCGACATGAAGATTTCAAAACAAGTTCATAAAGATAAATCTATTGCTAAATACGAACTTGGAACATTTTGTGAACAATATGGTTTACCTCCAATCGCTCCTTCGAGTAAAAAGAAAAAAGCCCAACAAACCAGCAAGTTTTCTAAACATCAATCCAGATTTTATAAAAACAAAAGATCTTCCAACAAACCTTTTCAGACAAATAAATTTTATGAAAAACCATCTTCAAACAAAAAACCTTTTCGAAGGTCTAAAAAGGATTTTCAAAATAAAAAGGGAAAGTGTTACAAGTGTGGTAAATTTGGTCATTATGCAAATGAATGCAAGGTTAAAAAGGTTATTAACCAACTAAAAATCTCTGAAGAAGAGAAGGTCCAACTTATCCAGGCTTTAGAAATTAGAAATACCGACTCTAGTCAATCTGACAAAAATCCCGATTTTTCCGTCTCCGACTCTAGCAGTTCTAGCGACGTCTCCTCGCCAAACATTAAGTTTGGATGCACGGACACTTGTTGTAATAAAATTTCAGTGCTTAATAAGCAAGAAGAACAAGAAGAGTTTTTAATGGAATTAATTAGTAAAGTCGATGACCCTGATTTAAAATCTTTTTATTTGAAAAAACTCAAAAATTTGATTTCTTCTCATGAACCTGGCACTAGTCAAATTTCTTCTCAAAAGATTTCTCTCAGTACCACTTTGGAACGTTTTAATAAACACAAAAAGGAGATCACCCTCAAAGATCTGCAAAAAGAAGTTAATCAAATCAAATCGGAAATTAAGTTTTTAAAATCCGAAAATACCGAAATTCGTTCACAACTCAGTAGAGTACGTACGCAAGAGCTCGTCCAAGAACAAAATGGTTCTTCCTCAAATTCCGATTCCGACGCTCACTCAACCAAGTCTTCTTCTTCAAAAGAACTTGTTTTAAGTCTTTTGGACAAAATAAGAATTCGAAAATGGTATTCTAAAGTTACGATAGTAATCGAAGATTTTCATTTAGAAACCATCGCTTTAATTGATTCAGGTGCAGATTTAAATTGCATTCAAGAAGGATTAATACCTACTAAATATTTTCACAAGTCTACGGAAACACTTAGCGCTGCAAATCAATCCCCGATGAAATTAAAATATGAAATTCCCAAAGCCCATGTTTGTCAACAAAATATTTGTTTTAAAACTCCATTTGTTTTAATCAAAAATATTTCTGATCCAGTTATTTTGGGACTCCCTTTCATTGCATTAATTTATCCTTTCAAAGTTCATCATAACTGTATTTCTACCAAGGTTTTTGGCCAAAAAATTACTTTTGAATTTTGCATGGAAACAGATCTTAAAAAGTTAAAACAACTTCAAAAAGATAATGTTTCGAAAACCCTCAACCAAATTACTGCAAAATCCCAACAAATTGCTTTTTTACAGGAAGAAATTCTTCACAAAAGAATTGAAGAACAGTTAACAAACAAATCTTTATTAGATTCTATTCGCCAGTTTTCCGATAAGCTTACTAAAGATTTTATTGTTAAACTACCTTATATTAAAGATTTTATTGAGTCAAAAATCCCCACAAAAGCACGACCAATTCAAATGAATCAAGAAGTTTTAGAGTTTTGCAAAACTGAAATTAATCAACTTTTAGAAAAAGGAATTATCCGTAAAAGCAAATCTCCATGGTCATGCCCTGCTTTTTATGTCCAGAAAAACGCAGAATTAGAACGCGGTGCTCCACGACTGGTTATTAACTACAAACCTTTGAATGATGTTTTAGAATGGATCCGATATCCAATTCCTAACAAAAGAGACTTGATAAAGAGACTTTCTCAGGCAACTATTTTTTCTAAATTTGATATGAAATCAGGCTTTTGGCAAATTCAAATTCATGAATCTGATAAATACAAAACTGCTTTTGTAACTCCTTTCGGACATTACGAGTGGAATGTAATGCCTTTCGGCTTGAAAAATGCACCAAGTGAATTTCAAAATATCATGAATGAAATTTTTAATCAATACAGCCATTTTTCGATTGTTTATATTGATGATGTATTAATTTTCTCAAAATCAATAGAAGAGCATTGGAAGCATTTGCATGCATTTGTTAGGATCATTAGGTCCAATGGGTTAGTTGTTTCGGCATCTAAGATTAAGTTATTTCAAACCAAAGTTAGATTTTTAGGTTACCATATTTACAGGTCTACCATTCAACCAATAGATCGAGTCATCCAGTTTGCTGATAAATTTCCAGATCAAATTATTGATAAAACCCAACTTCAAAGATTCCTTGGATCTCTCAATTATGTTTCAGAATTTTATCCTCATCTGCGTCAACAATGTAAGCCCTTGTTTGATCGTCTCAAGGAAAATCCTCCATCATGGTCACAAAATCATACTTCCATTGTCAAACAGATCAAAAATCATGTCAAGACTTTGCCTTGCCTTGGCATTCCAACTCCCGGCTCTCTCAAAATAGTCGAAACCGACGCATCTGAAATCGGTTATGGAGGTATCCTTAAACAAAAAATTTCTTCCGAAACTCCTGAACAAATTGTTCGTTTCCATTCAGGGGTTTGGAATCCAGCTCAAAGCAACTATAGTACTATTAAAAAAGAGATTTTATCTATTGTATTATGTATTAGCAAATTCCAAGATGATTTATTAAATCAAAAATTTTTAGTTCGTGTTGATTGCAAATCTGCAAAACATGTTTTACAAAAAGATGTTCAAAATATTGCATCAAAACAGATTTTTGCACGCTGGCAAGCCATATTAAGTATTTTTGATTTTGATATTGAATACATTAAAGGCAGCCAGAATTGCATCCCAGATTTTCTAACCAGAGAATTTTTGCAGGGGAAGAATGGGTACTAATCCTACTCAGCAACGAAGGCTCCCAGCCACCCTTACCCAAACTCCAGCACCAATAAAACAAGAGTCTATTCCCGACTCTTCATCGGCCCTCGCCATTACAAACAGATTTACTCCCTTAGGATCAACAGTAGGAAATATCCGACCAAATTACCAAACGGCCTTAGCCACCCCTTATGATCCTTACTCATCAGTTCGTTCTCCAGCTCCCTCACAACCAAAAACACCTAGCTATGCTAAAACATCACCATATGTCCAGAACCCTCATTCTGAAAAGCTTTTTAGCATTCCTCTTCATATTGACAAAAACCAACCCCCAGAGCGAATTGCCAAATTACTCCTTCCACCAAATTTTCATTTCTTACCAACTGAATCCTATAAAAGCCTAAAATATTACCAGGCTATCCTTTCAGAAACAGAAAGCATTGCTATTAAGCCAATTTACAGTACCACTCACCAAAACAAAATATTGTATCATTCACTCCATATTGGAAAATTCCTTACCGAACTCGAATGGGGAATTCCCCTTTTTCACACAAAACCCCTTCATACCCAGCATGTTCTCATCCCAAACAATCATTACAATTACTATGATTATATCCAAGCATGGACCAACATTTTTCTCCACCAGACAGAAGACTTTAGTCATTCATGGTTCATAACTTTTGATAAGAATTTCAGATTGCGGTTTCCTGCATGGTTTCCAGATTGGTGGGCTTCCCATGGCCCAAGCTCTTCTATCATTCCAGATGACCTTCGTCATGTTCTCACAAACAACTTCCAGCCCAGTTTTGACAGAAGTCGTTTCGACAACAGAGTTACTATTTTTTCACTGCTCATGGCCAAGTACAAGATCCCATGGATTCTCAAATGGAACTTTGAAGTGGACACTAGTGGTCTTTACAGAACCCGATGGGTAAAATGGTGGGATAAATTCAACCACCAAAAAATTATTGATCTTGTAAAGGTGGAATTTCCCCAGGCATCTTCTCAGGCACTGCCAATCAAAGCTTCAACTTCGTCCTCACAGGCTTTGCCAGAAAATCAGCACTTTCCTGAATTACCAAAAGCTCAGGAACCAGTTCAGTCCTTATCAGACATTAGTCCATCTTCCTCTCTCAAAGGAATTTCCAAGTCAGCCAAGTCCTCCAGTTCAAAGAAAGAAAAAACTACCCAACTACTGGATATGGCTCAGCTGCTAATGGCGGAAGCAGCATTGCTGCAAAAGAAAAAAGGTTCAGACTCAGATTCAGATAATTCTGATGCCTCGTCTCAGCTTCCCGCCAAATGGGCTGATCAAGCAGATTTTCAAGATGCCCAGGACCCATTTGATATCTGAAAAGCAATATTTGCCCATGTGATTGTGTCAGCCCAGCAACATCATCAGCAGTAGCTGTTTTCATCTCTTCCGCAAAAGACAAAGCATTATTCTTCAATAGTGAAAAACAAAAAGGTCACTATTCACAATAGTGAAAACAAAAAAGTCACTATTCACAATAGTGAAAAACAAAAAGGTCACTATTCATTTAACTTTTGTAAAAGAATCAAAGCATCTTCACTATTCTTTCACCCAGCTTTAGCAGACAGCGGGATTCCCGGATCATTTGGCCAAGTCTCTTCCTCCTCGCTCTATATAACGAGGATTCATCTTCAGAAGAGAAACAAGTTTTTAACTTCAAAAGCTCAGTCTCTGAGATTATCCAAACACTTGTAATACATACATATTATTCAGGATGCCTGCGAGCTCCATCTCTTTGTTTACTTGTTTCATCTGCCATTAGGCAATACCTGTTTGTTATCTGCATTGCAGTAAGTTTTCAATAAAACTTATTTTCCAAATATATTTGCATCATTACGTTTAATTCATTATTTTGATATGCTACTCTGTTTTTACATGTTTTATTTCTGCACTTTAAATTCTATGGACGGCTATGCCTCCTGCTGCTATTTTATATTTTACTTCCGCACTTTACATTCTATGGCCGGCTTTGCCGCAAAGCCGCCTGTTGTTAGTTCCGCCCCATTTGGTATCAGAGCCAAGTGGTTGGTAATTGCATTAGCATCTATCTAATCTGTTCATTGCTATTCACATACTTGTATCTTATCATTGCTATTCACATACTTGTATTAAGACCTTATTGTTTGGACCACGTCTTACTGTTTGGCTGGAAGAAAGAAGAACTGAGGACCGAGAAGAAATTTGACTAGTGCCAGGTTCATGAGAAGAAATCAAATTTTTGAGTTTTTTCAAATAAAAAGATTTTAAATCAGTACCACTTTGGAACGTTTTAATAAACACAAAAAGGAGATCACCCTCAAAGATCTGCAAAAAGAAGTTAATCAAATCAAATCGGAAATTAAGTTTTTAAAATCCGAAAATACCGAAATTCGTTCACAACTCAGTAGAGTACGTACGCAAGAGCTCGTCCAAGAACAAAATGGTTCTTCCTCAAATTCCGATTCCGACGCTCACTCAACCAAGTCTTCTTCTTCAAAAGAACTTGTTTTAAGTCTTTTGGACAAAATAAGAATTCGAAAATGGTATTCTAAAGTTACGATAGTAATCGAAGATTTTCATTTAGAAACCATCGCTTTAATTGATTCAGGTGCAGATTTAAATTGCATTCAAGAAGGATTAATACCTACTAAATATTTTCACAAGTCTACGGAAACACTTAGCGCTGCAAATCAATCCCCGATGAAATTAAAATATGAAATTCCCAAAGCCCATGTTTGTCAACAAAATATTTGTTTTAAAACTCCATTTGTTTTAATCAAAAATATTTCTGATCCAGTTATTTTGGGACTCCCTTTCATTGCATTAATTTATCCTTTCAAAGTTCATCATAACTGTATTTCTACCAAGGTTTTTGGCCAAAAAATTACTTTTGAATTTTGCATGGAAACAGATCTTAAAAAGTTAAAACAACTTCAAAAAGATAATGTTTCGAAAACCCTCAACCAAATTACTGCAAAATCCCAACAAATTGCTTTTTTACAGGAAGAAATTCTTCACAAAAGAATTGAAGAACAGTTAACAAACAAATCTTTATTAGATTCTATTCGCCAGTTTTCCGATAAGCTTACTAAAGAAATTTGTTCCGATCTTCCAAATGCTTTTTGGCACAGAAAACAACATATTGTTAAACTACCTTATATTAAAGATTTTATTGAGTCAAAAATCCCCACAAAAGCACGACCAATTCAAATGAATCAAGAAGTTTTAGAGTTTTGCAAAACTGAAATTAATCAACTTTTAGAAAAAGGAATTATCCGTAAAAGCAAATCTCCATGGTCATGCCCTGCTTTTTATGTCCAGAAAAACGCAGAATTAGAACGCGGTGCTCCACGACTGGTTATTAACTACAAACCTTTGAATGATGTTTTAGAATGGATCCGATATCCAATTCCTAACAAAAGAGACTTGATAAAGAGACTTTCTCAGGCAACTATTTTTTCTAAATTTGATATGAAATCAGGCTTTTGGCAAATTCAAATTCATGAATCTGATAAATACAAAACTGCTTTTGTAACTCCTTTCGGACATTACGAGTGGAATGTAATGCCTTTCGGCTTGAAAAATGCACCAAGTGAATTTCAAAATATCATGAATGAAATTTTTAATCAATACAGCCATTTTTCGATTGTTTATATTGATGATGTATTAATTTTCTCAAAATCAATAGAAGAGCATTGGAAGCATTTGCATGCATTTGTTAGGATCATTAGGTCCAATGGGTTAGTTGTTTCGGCATCTAAGATTAAGTTATTTCAAACCAAAGTTAGATTTTTAGGTTACCATATTTACAGGTCTACCATTCAACCAATAGATCGAGTCATCCAGTTTGCTGATAAATTTCCAGATCAAATTATTGATAAAACCCAACTTCAAAGATTCCTTGGATCTCTCAATTATGTTTCAGAATTTTATCCTCATCTGCGTCAACAATGTAAGCCCTTGTTTGATCGTCTCAAGGAAAATCCTCCATCATGGTCACAAAATCATACTTCCATTGTCAAACAGATCAAAAATCATGTCAAGACTTTGCCTTGCCTTGGCATTCCAACTCCCGGCTCTCTCAAAATAGTCGAAACCGACGCATCTGAAATCGGTTATGGAGGTATCCTTAAACAAAAAATTTCTTCCGAAACTCCTGAACAAATTGTTCGTTTCCATTCAGGGGTTTGGAATCCAGCTCAAAGCAACTATAGTACTATTAAAAAAGAGATTTTATCTATTGTATTATGTATTAGCAAATTCCAAGATGATTTATTAAATCAAAAATTTTTAGTTCGTGTTGATTGCAAATCTGCAAAACATGTTTTACAAAAAGATGTTCAAAATATTGCATCAAAACAGATTTTTGCACGCTGGCAAGCCATATTAAGTATTTTTGATTTTGATATTGAATACATTAAAGGCAGCCAGAATTGCATCCCAGATTTTCTAACCAGAGAATTTTTGCAGGGGAAGAATGGGTACTAATCCTACTCAGCAACGAAGGCTCCCAGCCACCCTTACCCAAACTCCAGCACCAATAAAACAAGAGTCTATTCCCGACTCTTCATCGGCCCTCGCCATTACAAACAGATTTACTCCCTTAGGATCAACAGTAGGAAATATCCGACCAAATTACCAAACGGCCTTAGCCACCCCTTATGATCCTTACTCATCAGTTCGTTCTCCAGCTCCCTCACAACCAAAAACACCTAGCTATGCTAAAACATCACCATATGTCCAGAACCCTCATTCTGAAAAGCTTTTTAGCATTCCTCTTCATATTGACAAAAACCAACCCCCAGAGCGAATTGCCAAATTACTCCTTCCACCAAATTTTCATTTCTTACCAACTGAATCCTATAAAAGCCTAAAATATTACCAGGCTATCCTTTCAGAAACAGAAAGCATTGCTATTAAGCCAATTTACAGTACCACTCACCAAAACAAAATATTGTATCATTCACTCCATATTGGAAAATTCCTTACCGAACTCGAATGGGGAATTCCCCTTTTTCACACAAAACCCCTTCATACCCAGCATGTTCTCATCCCAAACAATCATTACAATTACTATGATTATATCCAAGCATGGACTAACATTTTTCTCCACCAGACAGAAGACTTTAGTCATTCATGGTTCATAACTTTTGATAAGAATTTCAGATTGCGGTTTCCTGCATGGTTTCCAGATTGGTGGGCTTCCCATGGCCCAAGCTCTTCTATCATTCCAGATGACCTTCGTCATGTTCTCACAAACAACTTCCAGCCCAGTTTTGACAGAAGTCGTTTTGACAACAGAGTTACTATTTTTTCACTGCTCATGGCCAAGTACAAGATCCCATGGATTCTCAAATGGAACTTTGAAGTGGACACTAGTGGTCTTTACAGAACCCGATGGGTAAAATGGTGGGATAAATTCAACCACCAAAAAATTATTGATCTTGTAAAAGTGGAATTTCCCCAGGCATCTTCTCAGGCACTGCCAATCAAAGCTTCAACTTCGTCCTCACAGGCTTTGCCAGAAAATCAGCACTTTCCTGAATTACCAAAAGCTCAGGAACCAGTTCAGTCCTTATCAGACATTAGTCCATCTTCCTCTCTCAAAGGAATTTCCAAGTCAGCCAAGTCCTCCAGTTCAAAGAAAGAAAAACTACCCAACTACTGGATATGGCTCAGCTGCTAATGGCGGAAGCAGCATTGCTGCAAAAGAAAAAAGGTTCAGACTCAGATTCAGATAATTCTGATGCCTCGTCTCAGCTTCCCGCCAAATGGGCTGATCAAGCAGATTTTCAAGATGCCCAGGACCCATTTGATATCTGAAAAGCAATATTTGCCCATGTGATTGTGTCAGCCCAGCAACATCATCAGCAGTAGCTGTTTTCATCTCTTCCGCAAAAGACAAAGCATTATTCTTCAATAGTGAAAAACAAAAAGGTCACTATTCACAATAGTGAAAACAAAAAAGTCACTATTCACAATAGTGAAAAACAAAAAGGTCACTATTCATTTAACTTTTGTAAAAGAATCAAAGCATCTTCACTATTCTTTCACCCAGCTTTAGCAGACAGCGGGATTCCCGGATCATTTGGCCAAGTCTCATCCTCCTCGCTCTATATAACGAGGATTCATCTTCAGAAGAGAATAAGTTTTTAACTTCAAAAGCTCAGTCTCTGAGATTATCCAAACACTTGTAATACATACATATTATTCAGGATGCCTGCGAGCTCCATCTCTTTGTTTACTTGTTTCATCTGCCATTAGGCAATACCTGTTTGTTATCTGCATTGCAGTAAGTTTTCAATAAAACTTATTTTCCAAATATATTTGCATCATTACGTTTAATTCATTATTTTGATATGCTACTCTGTTTTTACATGTTTTATTTCTGCACTTTAAATTCTATGGACGGCTATGCCTCCTGCTGCTATTTTATATTTTACTTCCCCATGTTTGTCAACAAAATATTTGTTTTAAAACTCCATTTGTTTTAATCAAAAATATTTCTGATCCAGTTATTTTGGGACTCCCTTTCATTGCATTAATTTATCCTTTCAAAGTTCATCAAATGGGGCGGAACTAACAACAGGCGGCAAAGCCAGCCATAGAATATAAAGTGCGGAAGTAAAACATAAAATAGCAGCTGGAGGCATAGCCGTCCATATAATTTAAAGTGCAGAAATAAAACATATAAAGACAGAGTAGCATATCAAAATAATGAATTAAACGTAATGATGCAAGTATATTTGGAAAATAAGTTTTATTGAAAACTTACTGCAATGCAGATAACAAACAGGTATTGCCTAATGGCAGATGAAACAAGTAAACAAAGAGATGGAGCTCGCAGGCATCCTGAATAATATATATGTATTACAAGTGTTTGGAAAATAATCTCAGAGAGATGTTGTTGAACTGAGTTGTTCTTGAAGTTAAAAACTTATATCCCTTCTGAAGATGAATCCTCGTTATATAGAGCGAGGAGGTTGAATGAGACTTGGCCAAATGATCCGGGAATCCCGCTGTCTGCTAAAGTCGGGTGAAAGAATAGTGAAGATGCTTTGATTCTTTTACAAAAGTTAAATGAATAGTGACCTTTTTGTTTTTCACTATTGTGAATAGTGACCTTTTTGTTTTCACTATTGTGAATAGTGACCTTTTTGTTTTTCACTATTGGAGAATAATGCTTTGTCTTTTGCGGAAGAGATGAAAATAGCTACTGCTGATGATGTTGCTGGGCTGACACAATCACATGGGCAAATATTGCTTTTCAGATATCAAATGGGTCCTGGGCATCTTGAAAATCTGCTTGATCAGCCCATTTGGCGGGAAGCTGAGACGAGGCATCAGAATTATCTGAATCTGAGTCTGAACCTTTTTTCCTTTGCAGCAATGCTGCTTCCGCCATTAGCAGCTGAGCCATATCCAGCAGTTGGGTAGTTTTTTCTTTCTTTGAACTGGAGGACTTGGCTGACTTGGAAATTCCTTTGAGAGAGGAAGATGGACTAATGTCTGATAAGGACTGAACTGGTTCCTGAGCTTTTGGTAATTCAGGAAATTGCTGATGAACTGGCAAAGCTTGTGAGGACGAAGATGAAACTTTGATTGGCAGTGCCTGAAAAGATGCCTGGGGAAATTCCACTTTTACAAGATCAATAATTTTTTGGTGGTTGAATTTATCCCACCATTTTACCCATCTGGTTCTGTAAATACCACCGGTGTCCATTTCAAAGTTCCATTTGAGAATCCATGGGATCTTGTACTTGGCCATGAGCAGTGAAAAAATAGTAACTCTGTTGTCGAAACGACTTCTGTCAAAACTGGGCTGGAAGTTGTTTGTGAGAACATGACGAAGGTCATCTGGAATGATTGAAGAGCTTGGGCCATGGGAAGCCCACCAATCTGGAAACCATGCAGGAAACCGCAATCTGAAATTCTTATCAAAAGTTATGAACCATGAATGACTAAAGTCTTCTGTCTGGTGGAGAAAAATGTTGGTCCATGCTTGGATATAATCATAGTAATTGTAATGATTGTTTGGGATGAGAACATGCTGAGTATGAAGGGGTTTTGTGTGAAAAAGGGGAATTCCCCATTCGAGTTCGGTAAGGAATTTTCCAATATGGAGTGAATGATACAATATTTTGTTTTGGTGAGTGGTACTGTAAATTGGCTTAATAGCAATGCTTTCTGTTTCTGAAAGGATAGCTTGGTAATATTTTAGGCTTTTGTAGGATTCAGTTGGTAAGAAATGAAAATTTGGTGGAAGGAGTAATTTGGCAATGCGCTCTGGGGGTTGGTTTTTGTCAATGTGAAGAGGGATGCTAAAAAGCTTTTCTGAATGAGGGTTCTGGACATATGGTGATGTTTTAGCATAGCTAGGTGTTTTTGGTTGTGAGGGAGCTGGAGAACGAACTGATGAGTAAGGATCATAAGGGGTGGCTAAGGCCGTTTGGTAATTTGGTCGGATATTTCCTACTGTTGATCCTAAGGGAGTAAATCTGTTTGTAATGGCGAGGGCCGATGAAGAGTCGGGAATAGACTCTTGTTTTACTGGTGCTGGGGTTTGGGTAAGGGTGGCTGGGAGCCTTCGTTGCTGAGTAGGATTAGTACCCATTCTTCCCCTGCAAAAATTCTCTGGTTAGAAAATCTGGTATGCAATTCTGGCTGCCTTTAATGTATTCAATTTCAAAATCAAAAATACTTAATATGGCTTGCCAGCGTGCAAAAATCTGTTTTGATGCAATATTTTGAACATCTTTTTGTAAAACATGTTTGGCAGATTTGCAATCAACACGTACTAAAAATTTTTGATTTAATAAATCATCTTGGAATTTGCTAATGCATAATACAATTGATAAAATCTCTTTTTTAATAGTACTATAGTTACTTTGAGCCGGATTCCAAATTCCTGAATGGAAACGAACAATTTGTTCAGGAGATTCGGAAGAAGTTTTCTGTTTGAGGATACCTCCATAACCGATATCGGATGCGTCGGTTTCGACTATTTTGAGAGAGTCGGGGGTTGGAATGCCAAGGCAAGGCAAAGTCTTGACATGATTTTTGATCTGTTTGACAATGGAAGTATGATTTTGTGACCATGATGGAGGATTTTCCTTAAGACGATCAAACAAGGGCTTACATTGTTGACGCAGATGAGGATAAAATTCTGAAACATAATTGAGGGATCCAAGGAATCTTTGAAGCTGGGTTTTATCAATAATTTGATCTGGAAATTTATCAGCGAACTGGATGACTCGATCAATTGGTTGGATGGTAGACCTGTAAATATGGTATCCTAAAAATCTAACTTTGGTTTGAAATAACTTAATCTTAGATGCCGAAACAACTAACCCATTGGACCTAATGATCCTAACAAATGCATGCAAATGCTTCCAATGCTCTTCTATTGATTTTGAGAAAACTAATACATCATCAATATAAACAATCGAAAAATGGCTGTATTGATTAAAAATTTCATTCATGATATTTTGAAATTCACTTGGTGCGTTTTTCAAGCCGAAGGGCATTACATTCCACTCATAGTGTCCGAAAGGAGTTACAAAAGCAGTTTTGTATTTATCAGATTCATGAATTTGAATTTGCCAAAAGCCTGATTTCATATCAAATTTAGAAAAAACAGTTGCTTGAGAAAGTCTTTTTATCAAATCTCTTTTGTTGGGAATTGGATATCGGATCCATTCTAAAACATCATTCAAGGGTTTGTAGTTAATAACTAATCGTGGAACGCCGCGTTCTAATTCTGCATTTTTCTGGACATAAAAAGCAGGGCAAGACCATGCAGACTTGCTTTTACGGATAATTCCTTTTTCCAAAAGTTGATTAATTTCTGTTTTACAAAACTCTAAAACTTCTTGATTCATTTGAATCGGTCGTGCTTTTGTGGGG
Source organism: Pyrus communis (assembly GCF_963583255.1). Lineage (NCBI taxonomy): Eukaryota > Viridiplantae > Streptophyta > Magnoliopsida > Rosales > Rosaceae > Pyrus > Pyrus communis. The sequence goes on along the minus strand of NC_084816.1, from coordinate 3,524,048 downwards.
ATTTTTGACTCAATAAAATCTTTAACATAAGGTAGTTTAACAATATGTTGTTTTCTGTGCCAAAAAGCATTTGGAAGATCGGAACAAATTTCTTTAGTAAGCTTATCGGAAAACTGGCGAATAGCATTTAGCAAAGATTTGTTCGTCAACTGTTCTTCAATTCTTTTGTGAATAATTTCTTCTTGTAGAAATGCAATTTGTTGGGATTTTGCAGTAATCTGGTTGAGAGTTTTTGAAACATTATCTTTTTGAAGTTGTTTTAGCTTTTTAAGATCTGTTTCCATGCAAAATTCAAAAGTAATTTTTTGGCCAAAAACCTTGGTAGAAATACAGTTATGATGAACTTTGAAAGGATAAATTAATGCAATGAAAGGGAGTCCCAAAATAACTGGATCAGAAATATTTTTGATTAAAACAAATGGAGTTTTAAAACAAATATTTTGTTGACAAACATGGGCTTTGGGAATTTCATATTTTAATTTCATCGGGGATTGATTTGCAGCGCTAAGTGTTTCCGTAGACTTGTGAAAATATTTAGTAGGTATTAATCCTTCTTGAATGCAATTTAAATCTGCACCTGAATCAATTAAAGCGATGGTTTCTAAATGAAAATCTTCGATTACTATCGTAACTTTAGAATACCATTTTCGAATTCTTATTTTGTCCAAAAGACTTAAAACAAGTTCTTTTGAAGAAGAAGACTTGGTTGAGTGAGCGTCGGAATCGGAATTTGAGGAAGAACCATTTTGTTCTTGGACGAGCTCTTGCGTACGTACTCTACTGAGTTGTGAACGAATTTCGGTATTTTCGGATTTTAAAAACTTAATTTCCGATTTGATTTGATTAACTTCTTTTTGCAGATCTTTGAGGGTGATCTCCTTTTTGTGTTTATTAAAACGTTCCAAAGTGGTACTGAGAGAAATCTTTTGAGAAGAAATTTGACTAGTGCCAGGTTCATGAGAAGAAATCAAATTTTTGAGTTTTTTCAAATAAAAAGATTTTAAATCAGGGTCATCGACTTTACTAATTAATTCCATTAAAAACTCTTCTTGTTCTTCTTGCTTATTAAGCACTGAAATTTTATTACAACAAGTGTCCGTGCATCCAAACTTAATGTTTGGCGAGGAGACGTCGCTAGAACTGCTAGAGTCGGAGACGGAAAAATCGGGATTTTTGTCAGATTGACTAGAGTCGGTATTTCTAATTTCTAAAGCCTGGATAAGTTGGACCTTCTCTTCTTCAGAGATTTTTAGTTGGTTAATAACCTTTTTAACCTTGCATTCATTTGCATAATGACCAAATTTACCACACTTGTAACACTTTCCCTTTTTATTTTGAAAATCCTTTTTAGACCTTCGAAAAGGTTTTTTGTTTGAAGATGGTTTTTCATAAAATTTATTTGTCTGAAAAGGTTTGTTGGAAGATCTTTTGTTTTTATAAAATCTGGATTGATGTTTAGAAAACTTGCTGGTTTGTTGGGCTTTTTTCTTTTTACTCGAAGGAGCGATTGGAGGTAAACCATATTGTTCACAAAATGTTCCAAGTTCGTATTTAGCAATAGATTTATCTTTATGAACTTGTTTTGAAATCTTCATGTCGATACACATTTTCAATCCTTCCTTTTGAATAACATTAACTATGTTACCATAAGTAAGGGTATGATAAGGTATGACACCTTCTTCATTTACTAAAACATTTCGAATTTTGTGAGCAAAAAGATTTGGTAAACCATTGATAAATTTTTCTTTCCAAAAAGGTTGATTACTATCTTCCCGAAGCATAACTCTGGATATGAAAACATCTTTATACCATCTGAAATCACTTAAGGTTGGACACCTTAAATTACTCAGTTGGTCGTGAATACGCGTAGTAACGTTGCTGGGTGTTCCTATAAAGTGTTCTATAATCGTATAAAGTAAAGTATTTACTCCGTCGGGTATTCCCTGTCCTATCGTTTCGTCAAAAATGGGAAATCCTTCCTCATCTTTTTTGACCGCAAAGCGTATTTCATCTCTGGACTGGGAAGTTAAGTGCTTCTCCCACCAAGAATGAAGCATTCCCGTGAAGCCAGTGACGAGAAGATCAACGATTTGTGTTTGTGTAAAATTGTGATTTGAAATATAGCTATTAGCAACCATGGACATGTGTTGAAGTTTGTTCAAAAGTTCTTGTTCGGATAAGCCATCTATGTTCCACTCATAAAGTTTGTCGGCTGAAACTGAAAATTGATTTTGAATATTTCGTTCTTCAAATTGAAGGTCAGGAGGAGTTGGCCTGGGATACCAGTTTTTTGTGAGAGAAGTAGGGTTGACCGGATGAGTACGAATACGTTTTAAATCAAAAGTTGGTTGAAGATCAATGTTTTGAAAAATATTTTCAATATTTTGGATAGCAGAACTAGTTTCCGTGTCCTGAGAAGAATCAGAAGTATTTTCTTCTTCGACAGAAACATCATTGTTTTGCAAAACATTAACAACTTTTTCTTTTTTGAGCTCAGTGAGCATATGATCAATTTTTTGTAAAGTAGTCATGGATTTTAAAGCAGTGGAACTTGAAGCAGTATCAGTAAAATTTACTAATGGTTTTTCTTTTGGAGAAGATTTTGGTTGAGACAATTTGTCGATTTTGGTTTCAATTTTGTCTAACTGTTTTCCAATAGTATGAAGACTTTGGTTTGTAAAATTGTTCTGTTCAATGACAGGTTTAAAACCAGAATCTTCTTTTGGAATTTTGAAAGGGGTTGCGGGGATGTTGGTATTACCAGTGGAAATCAAAATAGTTTCTTTGGGAGGATGACTGGAGGAAATCAAAGTTTTGTCTTCCTTAACCCAATTTTCTTTGGTAACAACCGTAACTTTATTTTTGGTTTCATAATGTTTTTCAATGAAATCAAAGAAAGATATTTCAAATTGGTATTGTTCTACAAAAGCTTTCCATTCGGCATATATGGCTAGCTTTTCTTCATCACAATACTTTTTTCTAAAAATATTTCTTTTGGGAATGTTTTCCTCAGAAGCGATGTCAGCTTTAAGCTTCCTCCATCGTATTTTATGTGGTTTGTTTAAAACAAGTAATTGGTGATTCACCGATGTTGTTTCAAAATCAGAAGGAGTTGGAGAAGTGGGTTCTTCTTGGTTTGGAGGATGATAAACAGGATGTGCAACTTGTGAAGAAGTGTCGACAGACTTTAATTTGAGTAAATCATTGACTAGATCTTGTTGTGCAGCTTCCTGCTCTTTTAACTTTTTGTTTACTAAAGATTTGATCAAATCTTGATCTCGACCCAGTCTATCGGTTGACGTGGATCCAGAAAAAGACTGTCTGCTAGGAGTAAAAGATTTGTGTGACAAAACTGATTCACAAGATTTTCTTGCTGGACGATCAAAATTGATTTTAACTGTGCCGTCAAAATATTGTTCAATGTTGTCAAGATTAACGAGGCTGTTTTGAACGGAAACCGGCTTACTTTCATTAATTAAACACCAATCTGAGGGGAGACTGATGTCTGACCACCTAATGGTTCTTGGTACTCTAATGTTTGCGCTTTCTTGGGTTGTTTGGATTAAAAGAGTGTGGTCGCGAGGACTTTTGTTCAAAGCTTGAAAATTCATGTTTGTGCCAGTGACTTTGTAATAAATTCTAAAAATAAGTGCCAAAGGTTGTGTTCCTTCCAGGACTTGGTACCCGGAAGACTGGGTCGAGATCAAGATTTGATCAAATCTTTAGTAAACAAAAAGTTAAAAGAGCAGGAAGCTGCACAACAAGATCTAGTCAATGATTTACTCAAATTAAAGTCTGTCGACACCTCTTCACAAGTTGCACATCCTGTTTATCATCCTCCAAACCAAGAAGAACCCACTTCTCCAACTCCTTCTGATTTTGAAACAACATCGGTGAATCACCAATTACTTGTTTTAAAGAAACCACATAAAATCCGATGGAGGAAGCTTAAAGCTGACATCACTTCTGAGGAAAACATCCCCAGAAGAAATATTTTTAGAAAAAAGTATTGTGATGAAGAAAAGCTAGCCATATATGCCGAATGGAAAGCTTTTGTAGAACAATACCAATTTGAAATATCTTTCTTTGATTTTATTGAAAAACATTTTGAAACAAAAAATAAAGTTACGGTTGTTACCAAAGAAAATTGGGTCAAGGAAGACAAAACTTTGATTTCTTCCAGTCATCCTCCCAAAGAAACTATTTTGATTTCCACTGGTAATACCAACATCCCCGCAACCCCTTTTAAAATTCCAAAAGAAGATTCTGGTTTTAAACCTGTCATTGAACAGAATAATTTTACAAACCAAAGTCTTCATACTATTGGAAAACAGTTAGACAAAATTGAAACCAAAATCGACAAATTGTCTCAACCAAAATCTTCTCCAAAAGAAAAACCTTTAGTAAATTTTACTGATACTGCTTCAAGTTCCACTGCTTTAAAATCCATGACTACTTTACAAAAAATTGATCATATGCTCACTAAGCTCAAAAAAGAGAAAGTTGTTAATGTTTTGCAAAACAATGATGTTTCTGTCGAAGAAGAAAATACTTCTGATTCTTCTCAGGACACGGAAACTAGTTCTGCTATCCAAAATATTGAAAATATTTTTCAAAACATTGATCTTCAACCAACTTTTGATTTAAAACGTATTCGTACTCATCCGGTCAACCCTACTTCTCTCACAAAAAACTGGTATCCCAGGCCAACTCCTCCTGACCTTCAATTTGAAGAACGAAATATTCAAAATCAATTTTCAGTTTCAGCCGACAAACTTTATGAGTGGAACATAGATGGCTTATCCGAACAAGAACTTTTGAACAAACTTCAACACATGTCCATGGTTGCTAATAGCTATATTTCAAATCACAATTTTACACAAACACAAATCGTTGATCTTCTCGTCACTGGCTTCACGGGAATGCTTCATTCTTGGTGGGAGAAGCACTTAACTTCCCAGTCCAGAGATGAAATACGCTTTGCGGTCAAAAAAGATGAGGAAGGATTTCCCATTTTTGACGAAACGATAGGACAGGGAATACCCGACGGAGTAAATACTTTACTTTATACGATTATAGAACACTTTATAGGAACACCCAGCAACGTTACTACGCGTATTCACGACCAACTGAGTAATTTAAGGTGTCCAACCTTAAGTGATTTCAGATGGTATAAAGATGTTTTCATATCCAGAGTTATGCTTCGGGAAGATAGTAATCAACCTTTTTGGAAAGAAAAATTTATCAATGGTTTACCAAATCTTTTTGCTCACAAAATTCGAAATGTTTTAGTAAATGAAGAAGGTGTCATACCTTATCATACCCTTACTTATGGTAACATAGTTAATGTTATTCAAAAGGAAGGATTGAAAATGTGTATCGACATGAAGATTTCAAAACAAGTTCATAAAGATAAATCTATTGCTAAATACGAACTTGGAACATTTTGTGAACAATATGGTTTACCTCCAATCGCTCCTTCGAGTAAAAAGAAAAAAGCCCAACAAACCAGCAAGTTTTCTAAACATCAATCCAGATTTTATAAAAACAAAAGATCTTCCAACAAACCTTTTCAGACAAATAAATTTTATGAAAAACCATCTTCAAACAAAAAACCTTTTCGAAGGTCTAAAAAGGATTTTCAAAATAAAAAGGGAAAGTGTTACAAGTGTGGTAAATTTGGTCATTATGCAAATGAATGCAAGGTTAAAAAGGTTATTAACCAACTAAAAATCTCTGAAGAAGAGAAGGTCCAACTTATCCAGGCTTTAGAAATTAGAAATACCGACTCTAGTCAATCTGACAAAAATCCCGATTTTTCCGTCTCCGACTCTAGCAGTTCTAGCGACGTCTCCTCGCCAAACATTAAGTTTGGATGCACGGACACTTGTTGTAATAAAATTTCAGTGCTTAATAAGCAAGAAGAACAAGAAGAGTTTTTAATGGAATTAATTAGTAAAGTCGATGACCCTGATTTAAAATCTTTTTATTTGAAAAAACTCAAAAATTTGATTTCTTCTCATGAACCTGGCACTAGTCAAATTTCTTCTCAAAAGATTTCTCTCAGTACCACTTTGGAACGTTTTAATAAACACAAAAAGGAGATCACCCTCAAAGATCTGCAAAAAGAAGTTAATCAAATCAAATCGGAAATTAAGTTTTTAAAATCCGAAAATACCGAAATTCGTTCACAACTCAGTAGAGTACGTACGCAAGAGCTCGTCCAAGAACAAAATGGTTCTTCCTCAAATTCCGATTCCGACGCTCACTCAACCAAGTCTTCTTCTTCAAAAGAACTTGTTTTAAGTCTTTTGGACAAAATAAGAATTCGAAAATGGTATTCTAAAGTTACGATAGTAATCGAAGATTTTCATTTAGAAACCATCGCTTTAATTGATTCAGGTGCAGATTTAAATTGCATTCAAGAAGGATTAATACCTACTAAATATTTTCACAAGTCTACGGAAACACTTAGCGCTGCAAATCAATCCCCGATGAAATTAAAATATGAAATTCCCAAAGCCCATGTTTGTCAACAAAATATTTGTTTTAAAACTCCATTTGTTTTAATCAAAAATATTTCTGATCCAGTTATTTTGGGACTCCCTTTCATTGCATTAATTTATCCTTTCAAAGTTCATCATAACTGTATTTCTACCAAGGTTTTTGGCCAAAAAATTACTTTTGAATTTTGCATGGAAACAGATCTTAAAAAGTTAAAACAACTTCAAAAAGATAATGTTTCGAAAACCCTCAACCAAATTACTGCAAAATCCCAACAAATTGCTTTTTTACAGGAAGAAATTCTTCACAAAAGAATTGAAGAACAGTTAACAAACAAATCTTTATTAGATTCTATTCGCCAGTTTTCCGATAAGCTTACTAAAGAAATTTGTTCCGATCTTCCAAATGCTTTTTGGCACAGAAAACAACATATTGTTAAACTACCTTATATTAAAGATTTTATTGAGTCAAAAATCCCCACAAAAGCACGACCAATTCAAATGAATCAAGAAGTTTTAGAGTTTTGCAAAACTGAAATTAATCAACTTTTAGAAAAAGGAATTATCCGTAAAAGCAAATCTCCATGGTCATGCCCTGCTTTTTATGTCCAGAAAAACGCAGAATTAGAACGCGGTGCTCCACGACTGGTTATTAACTACAAACCTTTGAATGATGTTTTAGAATGGATCCGATATCCAATTCCTAACAAAAGAGACTTGATAAAGAGACTTTCTCAGGCAACTATTTTTTCTAAATTTGATATGAAATCAGGCTTTTGGCAAATTCAAATTCATGAATCTGATAAATACAAAACTGCTTTTGTAACTCCTTTCGGACATTACGAGTGGAATGTAATGCCTTTCGGCTTGAAAAATGCACCAAGTGAATTTCAAAATATCATGAATGAAATTTTTAATCAATACAGCCATTTTTCGATTGTTTATATTGATGATGTATTAATTTTCTCAAAATCAATAGAAGAGCATTGGAAGCATTTGCATGCATTTGTTAGGATCATTAGGTCCAATGGGTTAGTTGTTTCGGCATCTAAGATTAAGTTATTTCAAACCAAAGTTAGATTTTTAGGTTACCATATTTACAGGTCTACCATTCAACCAATAGATCGAGTCATCCAGTTTGCTGATAAATTTCCAGATCAAATTATTGATAAAACCCAACTTCAAAGATTCCTTGGATCTCTCAATTATGTTTCAGAATTTTATCCTCATCTGCGTCAACAATGTAAGCCCTTGTTTGATCGTCTCAAGGAAAATCCTCCATCATGGTCACAAAATCATACTTCCATTGTCAAACAGATCAAAAATCATGTCAAGACTTTGCCTTGCCTTGGCATTCCAACTCCCGGCTCTCTCAAAATAGTCGAAACCGACGCATCTGAAATCGGTTATGGAGGTATCCTTAAACAAAAAATTTCTTCCGAAACTCCTGAACAAATTGTTCGTTTCCATTCAGGGGTTTGGAATCCAGCTCAAAGCAACTATAGTACTATTAAAAAAGAGATTTTATCTATTGTATTATGTATTAGCAAATTCCAAGATGATTTATTAAATCAAAAATTTTTAGTTCGTGTTGATTGCAAATCTGCAAAACATGTTTTACAAAAAGATGTTCAAAATATTGCATCAAAACAGATTTTTGCACGCTGGCAAGCCATATTAAGTATTTTTGATTTTGATATTGAATACATTAAAGGCAGCCAGAATTGCATCCCAGATTTTCTAACCAGAGAATTTTTGCAGGGGAAGAATGGGTACTAATCCTACTCAGCAACGAAGGCTCCCAGCCACCCTTACCCAAACTCCAGCACCAATAAAACAAGAGTCTATTCCCGACTCTTCATCGGCCCTCGCCATTACAAACAGATTTACTCCCTTAGGATCAACAGTAGGAAATATCCGACCAAATTACCAAACGGCCTTAGCCACCCCTTATGATCCTTACTCATCAGTTCGTTCTCCAGCTCCCTCACAACCAAAAACACCTAGCTATGCTAAAACATCACCATATGTCCAGAACCCTCATTCTGAAAAGCTTTTTAGCATTCCTCTTCATATTGACAAAAACCAACCCCCAGAGCGAATTGCCAAATTACTCCTTCCACCAAATTTTCATTTCTTACCAACTGAATCCTATAAAAGCCTAAAATATTACCAGGCTATCCTTTCAGAAACAGAAAGCATTGCTATTAAGCCAATTTACAGTACCACTCACCAAAACAAAATATTGTATCATTCACTCCATATTGGAAAATTCCTTACCGAACTCGAATGGGGAATTCCCCTTTTTCACACAAAACCCCTTCATACCCAGCATGTTCTCATCCCAAACAATCATTACAATTACTATGATTATATCCAAGCATGGACTAACATTTTTCTCCACCAGACAGAAGACTTTAGTCATTCATGGTTCATAACTTTTGATAAGAATTTCAGATTGCGGTTTCCTGCATGGTTTCCAGATTGGTGGGCTTCCCATGGCCCAAGCTCTTCTATCATTCCAGATGACCTTCGTCATGTTCTCACAAACAACTTCCAGCCCAGTTTTGACAGAAGTCGTTTCGACAACAGAGTTACTATTTTTTCACTGCTCATGGCCAAGTACAAGATCCCATGGATTCTCAAATGGAACTTTGAAGTGGACACTAGTGGTCTTTACAGAACCCGATGGGTAAAATGGTGGGATAAATTCAACCACCAAAAAATTATTGATCTTGTAAAAGTGGAATTTCCCCAGGCATCTTCTCAGGCACTGCCAATCAAAGCTTCAACTTCGTCCTCACAGGCTTTGCCAGAAAATCAGCACTTTCCTGAATTACCAAAAGCTCAGGAACCAGTTCAGTCCTTATCAGACATTAGTCCATCTTCCTCTCTCAAAGGAATTTCCAAGTCAGCCAAGTCCTCCAGTTCAAAGAAAGAAAAAACTACCCAACTACTGGATATGGCTCAGCTGCTAATGGCGGAAGCAGCATTGCTGCAAAAGAAAAAAGGTTCAGACTCAGATTCAGATAATTCTGATGCCTCGTCTCAGCTTCCCGCCAAATGGGCTGATCAAGCAGATTTTCAAGATGCCCAGGACCCATTTGATATCTGAAAAGCAATATTTGCCCATGTGATTGTGTCAGCCCAGCAACATCATCAGCAGTAGCTGTTTTCATCTCTTCCGCAAAAGACAAAGCATTATTCTTCAATAGTGAAAAACAAAAAGGTCACTATTCACAATAGTGAAAACAAAAAAGTCACTATTCACAATAGTGAAAAACAAAAAGGTCACTATTCATTTAACTTTTGTAAAAGAATCAAAGCATCTTCACTATTCTTTCACCCAGCTTTAGCAGACAGCGGGATTCCCGGATCATTTGGCCAAGTCTCATCCTCCTCGCTCTATATAACGAGGATTCATCTTCAGAAGAGAATAAGTTTTTAACTTCAAGAACTCAGTTCAACCATATCTCTCTGAGATCATTCAAACACTTGTAATACATATATATTATTCAGGATGCCTGCGAGCTCCATCTCTTTGTTTACTTGTTTCATCTGCCATTAGGCAATACCTGTTTGTTATCTGCATTGCAGTAAGTTTTCAATAAAACTTATTTTCCAAATATACTACATATATATTATTCAGGATGCCTGCGAGCTCCATCTCTTTGTTTACTTGTTTCATCTGCCATTAGGCAATACCTGTTTGTTATCTGCATTGCAGTAAGTTTTCAATAAAACTTATTTTCCAAATATACTTGCATCATTACGTTTAATTCATTATTTTGATATGCTACTCTGTCTTTATATGTTTTATTTCTGCACTTTAAATTATATGGACGGCTATGCCTCCTGCTGCTATTTTATGTTTTACTTCCGCACTTTATATTCTATGGCTGGCTTTGCCGCCTGTTGTTAGTTCCGCCCCATTTGGTATCAGAGCCAAGTGGTTGGTAATTGCATTAGCATCTATCTAATCTGTTCATTGCTATTCACATACTTGTATCTTATCTGCATTTCTTAATCGTCGGTCCTCAGTTCTTCTTTCTTCCAGCCAAACAGTAAGACGTGGTCCAAACAATAAGTCCCAGGAGAGGCATGAGCGGAGCGCATGAGCGGGGGAAGAGTCTAGACATACGAGGAAGGTGAATCTTTTAAGTCTTGCATATAGTATACTTGTTTTGTGCATTTCATGAGTAGATTATTTAGATCTAGTTCAATGGCCAGCACTAGCTCTAGATCCACCTTAGGAACTATACCTGACATTGTCAATGAAGAACAAAAACTGGATTTTCAAACAGACGAAAGTATTGATTTTTCCGACTGGAACATTCCAAAAGTTTCAACCCAAAATATTTACAAGAAAAAATGGTCTTTGACCTCTTTTAAATCCGAACATCACGTCAAAACAGTTGAGAAGGCTTATGCTCTTAGCAAAGAACATGAGACTTGTCAATTATTTTCTCCAGAACAAATCAAAGCGCATCGCAAAAACGGTCATAACTATCTTCACATTGGTTTAGTTCAAATCGCTGTTAAACCTTTAACACGAAAAGGTCTTAATACGTCTATTCTTTTATGTCTTCGTGACGCCCGATTTACTGATTTTAACGATAGTATTCTTGGAATGATTGAATCAAGTCTTTATAACGGACCTATCCATTTTGATTGTTTTCCCGATCTCACAATAAGTCTTTCAGATCCACATGTTTTAAAAGCTCTTACTCTTAATATCAAAACCTCCGGGTACCAAGTCCTGGAAGGAACACAACCTTTGGCACTTATTTTTAGAGTTTATTACAAAGTCACTGGCACAAACATGAATTTTCAAGCTTTGAACAAAAGTCCTCGAGACCACACTCTTTTAATCCAAACAACCCAAGAAAGCGCAAACATTAGAGTACCAAGAACCATTAGGTGGTCAGACATCAGTCTCCCCTCAGATTGGTGTTTAATTAATGAAAGTAAGCCGGTTTCCGTCCAAAACAGCCTCGTTAATCTCGACAACATTGAACAATATTTTGATGGCACAGTTAAAATCAATTTTGATCGTCCAGCAAGAAAATCTTGTGAATCAGTTTTGTCGCACAAATCTTTTACTCCTAGCAGACAGTCTTTTTCTGGATCCACGTCAACCGATAGACTGGGTCGAGATCAAGATTTGATCAAATCTTTAGTAAACAAAAAGTTAAAAGAGCAGGAAGCTGCACAACAAGATCTAGTCAATGATTTACTCAAATTAAAGTCTGTCGACACCTCTTCACAAGTTGCACATCCTGTTTATCATCCTCCAAACCAAGAGGAACCCACTTCTCCAACTCCTTCTGATTTTGAAACAACATCGGTGAATCACCAATTACTTGTTTTAAACAAACCACATAAAATCCGATGGAGGAAGCTTAAAGCTGACATCGCTTCTGAGGAAAATATTCCCAGAAGAAATATTTTTAGAAAAAAGTATTGTGATGAAGAAAAGCTAGCCATATATGCCGAATGGAAAGCTTTTGTAGAACAATACCAATTTGAAATATCTTTCTTTGATTTTATTGAAAAACATTTTGAAACAAAAAATAAAGTTACGGTTGTTACCAAAGAAAATTGGGTTAAGGAAGACAAAACTTTGATTTCTTCCAGTCATCCTCCCAAAGAAACTATTTTGATTTCCACTGGTAATACCAACATCCCCGCAACCCCTTTTAAAATTCCAAAAGAAGATTCTGGTTTTAAACCTGTCATTGAACAGAATAATTTTACAAACCAAAGTCTTCATACTATTGGAAAACAGTTAGATAAAATTGAAACCAAAATCGACAAATTGTCTCAACCAAAATCTTCTCCAAAAGAAAAACCTTTAGTAAATTTTACTGATACTGCTTCAAGTTCCACTGCTTTAAAATCCATGACTACTTTACAAAAAATTGATCATATGCTCACTGAGCTCAAAAAAGAAAAAGTTGTTAATGTTTTGCAAAACAATGATGTTTCTGTCGAAGAAGAAAATACTTCTGATTCTTCTCAGGACACGGAAACTAGTTCTGCTATCCAAAATATTGAAAATATTTTTCAAAACATTGATCTTCAACCAACTTTTGATTTAAAACGTATTCGTACTCATCCGGTCAACCCTACTTCTCTCACAAAAAACTGGTATCCCAGGCCAACTCCTCCTGACCTTCAATTTGAAGAACGAAATATTCAAAATCAATTTTCAGTTTCAGCCGACAGACTTTATGAGTGGAACATAGATGGCTTATCCGAACAAGAACTTTTGAACAAACTTCAACACATGTCCATGGTTGCTAATAGCTACATTTCAAATCACAATTTTACTCAAACACAAATCGTTGATCTTCTCGTCACTGGTTTCACTGGAATGCTTCATTCTTGGTGGGAGAAGCACTTAACTTCTCAGTCCAGAGATGAAATACGCTTTGCGGTCAAAAAAGATGAGGAAGGATTTCCCATTTTTGACGAAACGATAGGACAAGGAATACCCGACGGAGTAAATACTTTACTTTATACGATTATAGAACACTTTATAGGAACACCCAGCAACGTTACTACGCGTATTCACGACCAACTGAGTAATTTAAGGTGTCCAACCTTAAGTGATTTCAGATGGTATAAAGATGTTTTCATATCCAGAGTTATGCTTCGGGAAGATAGTAATCAACCTTTTTGGAAAGAAAAATTTATCAATGGTTTACCAAATCTTTTTGCTCACAAAATTCGAAATGTTTTAGTAAATGAAGAAGGTGTCATACCTTATCATACCCTTACTTATGGTAACATAGTTAATGTTATTCAAAAGGAAGGATTGAAAATGTGTATCGACATGAAGATTTCAAAACAAGTTCATAAAGATAAATCTATTGCTAAATACGAACTTGGAACATTTTGTGAACAATATGGTTTACCTCCAATCGCTCCTTCGAGTAAAAAGAAAAAAGCCCAACAAACCAGCAAGTTTTCTAAACATCAATCCAGATTTTATAAAAACAAAAGATCTTCCAACAAACCTTTTCAGACAAATAAATTTTATGAAAAACCATCTTCAAACAAAAAACCTTTTCGAAGGTCTAAAAAGGATTTTCAAAATAAAAAGGGAAAGTGTTACAAGTGTGGTAAATTTGGTCATTATGCAAATGAATGCAAGGTTAAAAAGGTTATTAACCAACTAAAAATCTCTGAAGAAGAGAAGGTCCAACTTATCCAGGCTTTAGAAATTAGAAATACCGACTCTAGTCAATCTGACAAAAATCCCGAATTTTCCGTCTCCGACTCTAGCAGTTCTAGCGACGTCTCCTCGCCAAACATTAAGTTTGGATGCACGGACACTTGTTGTAATAAAATTTCAGTGCTTAATAAGCAAGAAGAACAAGAAGAGTTTTTAATGGAATTAATTAGTAAAGTCGATGACCCTGATTTAAAATCTTTTTATTTGAAAAAACTCAAAAATTTGATTTCTTCTCATGAACCTGGCACTAGTCAAATTTCTTCTCAAAAGATTTCTCTCAGTACCACTTTGGAACGTTTTAATAAACACAAAAAGGAGATCACCCTCAAAGATCTGCAAAAAGAAGTTAATCAAATCAAATCGGAAATTAAGTTTTTAAAATCCGAAAATACCGAAATTCGTTCACAACTCAGTAGAGTACGTACGCAAGAGCTCGTCCAAGAACAAAATGGTTCTTCCTCAAATTCCGATTCCGACGCTCACTCAACCAAGTCTTCTTCTTCAAAAGAACTTGTTTTAAGTCTTTTGGACAAAATAAGAATTCGAAAATGGTATTCTAAAGTTACGATAGTAATCGAAGATTTTCATTTAGAAACCATCGCTTTAATTGATTCAGGTGCAGATTTAAATTGCATTCAAGAAGGATTAATACCTACTAAATATTTTCACAAGTCTACGGAAACACTTAGCGCTGCAAATCAATCCCCGATGAAATTAAAATATGAAATTCCCAAAGCCCATGTTTGTCAACAAAATATTTGTTTTAAAACTCCATTTGTTTTAATCAAAAATATTTCTGATCCAGTTATTTTGGGACTCCCTTTCATTGCATTAATTTATCCTTTCAAAGTTCATCATAACTGTATTTCTACCAAGGTTTTTGGCCAAAAAATTACTTTTGAATTTTGCATGGAAACAGATCTTAAAAAGTTAAAACAACTTCAAAAAGATAATGTTTCGAAAACCCTCAACCAAATTACTGCAAAATCCCAACAAATTGCATTTCTACAAGAAGAAATTATTCACAAAAGAATTGAAGAACAGTTGACGAACAAATCTTTGCTAAATGCTATTCGCCAGTTTTCCGATAAGCTTACTAAAGAAATTTGTTCCGATCTTCCAAATGCTTTTTGGCACAGAAAACAACATATTGTTAAACTACCTTATGTTAAAGATTTTATTGAGTCAAAAATCCCCACAAAAGCACGACCGATTCAAATGAATCAAGAAGTTTTAGAGTTTTGTAAAACAGAAATTAATCAACTTTTGGAAAAAGGAATTATCCGTAAAAGCAAGTCTCCATGGTCTTGCCCTGCTTTTTATGTCCAGAAAAATGCAGAATTAGAACGCGGCGTTCCACGATTAGTTATTAACTACAAACCCTTGAATGATGTTTTAGAATGGATCCGATATCCAATTCCCAACAAAAGAGATTTGATAAAAAGACTTTTTCAAGCAACTATTTTTTCTAAATTTGATATGAAATCAGGCTTTTGGCAAATTCAAATTCATGAATCTGATAAATACAAAACTGCTTTTGTAACTCCTTTCGGACATTACGAGTGGAATGTAATGCCTTTCGGCTTGAAAAATGCACCAAGTGAATTTCAAAATATCATGAATGAAATTTTTAATCAATACAGCCATTTTTCGATTGTTTATATTGATGATGTATTAATTTTCTCAAAATCAATAGAAGAGCATTGGAAGCATTTGCATGCATTTGTTAGGATCATTAGGTCCAATGGGTTAGTTGTTTCGGCATCTAAGATTAAGTTATTTCAAACCAAAGTTAGATTTTTAGGTTACCATATTTACAGGTCTACCATTCAACCAATAGATCGAGTCATCCAGTTTGCTGATAAATTTCCAGATCAAATTATTGATAAAACCCAACTTCAAAGATTCCTTGGATCTCTCAATTATGTTTCAGAATTTTATCCTCATCTGCGTCAACAATGTAAGCCCTTGTTTGATCGTCTCAAGGAAAATCCTCCATCATGGTCACAAAATCATACTTCCATTGTCAAACAGATCAAAAATCATGTCAAGACTTTGCCTTGCCTTGGCATTCCAACTCCCGGCTCTCTCAAAATAGTCGAAACCGACGCATCTGAAATCGGTTATGGAGGTATCCTTAAACAAAAAATTTCTTCCGAAACTCCTGAACAAATTGTTCGTTTCCATTCAGGGGTTTGGAATCCAGCTCAAAGCAACTATAGTACTATTAAAAAAGAGATTTTATCTATTGTATTATGTATTAGCAAATTCCAAGATGATTTATTAAATCAAAAATTTTTAGTTCGTGTTGATTGCAAATCTGCAAAACATGTTTTACAAAAAGATGTTCAAAATATTGCATCAAAACAGATTTTTGCACGCTGGCAAGCCATATTAAGTATTTTTGATTTTGATATTGAATACATTAAAGGCAGCCAGAATTGCATCCCAGATTTTCTAACCAGAGAATTTTTGCAGGGGAAGAATGGGTACTAATCCTACTCAGCAACGAAGGCTCCCAGCCACCCTTACCCAAACTCCAGCACCAATAAAACAAGAGTCTATTCCCGACTCTTCATCGGCCCTCGCCATTACAAACAGATTTACTCCCTTAGGATCAACAGTAGGAAATATCCGACCAAATTACCAAACGGCCTTAGCCACCCCTTATGATCCTTACTCATCAGTTCGTTCTCCAGCTCCCTCACAACCAAAAACACCTAGCTATGCTAAAACATCACCATATGTCCAGAACCCTCATTCTGAAAAGCTTTTTAGCATTCCTCTTCATATTGACAAAAACCAACCCCCAGAGCGAATTGCCAAATTACTCCTTCCACCAAATTTTCATTTCTTACCAACTGAATCCTATAAAAGCCTAAAATATTACCAGGCTATCCTTTCAGAAACAGAAAGCATTGCTATTAAGCCAATTTACAGTACCACTCACCAAAACAAAATATTGTATCATTCACTCCATATTGGAAAATTCCTTACCGAACTCGAATGGGGAATTCCCCTTTTTCACACAAAACCCCTTCATACCCAGCATGTTCTCATCCCAAACAATCATTACAATTACTATGATTATATCCAAGCATGGACTAACATTTTTCTCCACCAGACAGAAGACTTTAGTCATTCATGGTTCATAACTTTTGATAAGAATTTCAGATTGCGGTTTCCTGCATGGTTTCCAGATTGGTGGGCTTCCCATGGCCCAAGCTCTTCTATCATTCCAGATGACCTTCGTCATGTTCTCACAAACAACTTCCAGCCCAGTTTTGACAGAAGTCGTTTCGACAACAGAGTTACTATTTTTTCACTGCTCATGGCCAAGTACAAGATCCCATGGATTCTCAAATGGAACTTTGAAGTGGACACTAGTGGTCTTTACAGAACCCGATGGGTAAAATGGTGGGATAAATTCAACCACCAAAAAATTATTGATCTTGTAAAAGTGGAATTTCCCCAGGCATCTTCTCAGGCACTGCCAATCAAAGCTTCAACTTCGTCCTCACAGGCTTTGCCAGAAAATCAGCACTTTCCTGAATTACCAAAAGCTCAGGAACCAGTTCAGTCCTTATCAGACATTAGTCCATCTTCCTCTCTCAAAGGAATTTCCAAGTCAGCCAAGTCCTCCAGTTCAAAGAAAGAAAAAACTACCCAACTACTGGATATGGCTCAGCTGCTAATGGCGGAAGCAGCATTGCTGCAAAAGAAAAAAGGTTCAGACTCAGATTCAGATAATTCTGATGCCTCGTCTCAGCTTCCCGCCAAATGGGCTGATCAAGCAGATTTTCAAGATGCCCAGGACCCATTTGATATCTGAAAAGCAATATTTGCCCATGTGATTGTGTCAGCCCAGCAACATCATCAGCAGTAGCTGTTTTCATCTCTTCCGCAAAAGACAAAGCATTATTCTTCAATAGTGAAAAACAAAAAGGTCACTATTCACAATAGTGAAAACAAAAAAGTCACTATTCACAATAGTGAAAAACAAAAAGGTCACTATTCATTTAACTTTTGTAAAAGAATCAAAGCATCTTCACTATTCTTTCACCCAGCTTTAGCAGACAGCGGGATTCCCGGATCATTTGGCCAAGTCTCATCCTCCTCGCTCTATATAACGAGGATTCATCTTCAGAAGAGAATAAGTTTTTAACTTCAAGAACTCAGTTCAACCATATCTCTCTGAGATCATTCAAACACTTGTAATACATATATATTATTCAGGATGCCTGCGAGCTCCATCTCTTTGTTTACTTGTTTCATCTGCCATTAGGCAATACCTGTTTGTTATCTGCATTGCAGTAAGTTTTCAATAAAACTTATTTTCCAAATATACTACATATATATTATTCAGGATGCCTGCGAGCTCCATCTCTTTGTTTACTTGTTTCATCTGCCATTAGGCAATACCTGTTTGTTATCTGCATTGCAGTAAGTTTTCAATAAAACTTATTTTCCAAATATACTTGCATCATTACGTTTAATTCATTATTTTGATATGCTACTCTGTCTTTATATGTTTTATTTCTGCACTTTAAATTATATGGACGGCTATGCCTCCTGCTGCTATTTTATGTTTTACTTCCGCACTTTATATTCTATGGCTGGCTTTGCCGCCTGTTGTTAGTTCCGCCCCATTTGGTATCAGAGCCAAGTGGTTGGTAATTGCATTAGCATCTATCTAATCTGTTCATTGCTATTCACATACTTGTATCTTATCTGCATTTCTTAATCGTCGGTCCTCAGTTCTTCTTTCTTCCAGCCAAACAGTAAGACGTGGTCCAAACAATAAGTCCCAGGAGAGGCATGAGCGGAGCGCATGAGCGGGGGAAGAGTCTAGACATACGAGGAAGGTGAATCTTTTAAGTCTTGCATATAGTATACTTGTTTTGTGCATTTCATGAGTAGATTATTTAGATCTAGTTCAATGGCCAGCACTAGCTCTAGATCCACCTTAGGAACTATACCTGACATTGTCAATGAAGAACAAAAACTGGATTTTCAAACAGACGAAAGTATTGATTTTTCCGACTGGAACATTCCAAAAGTTTCAACCCAAAATATTTACAAGAAAAAATGGTCTTTGACCTCTTTTAAATCCGAACATCACGTCAAAACAGTTGAGAAGGCTTATGCTCTTAGCAAAGAACATGAGACTTGTCAATTATTTTCTCCAGAACAAATCAAAGCGCATCGCAAAAACGGTCATAACTATCTTCACATTGGTTTAGTTCAAATCGCTGTTAAACCTTTAACACGAAAAGGTCTTAATACGTCTATTCTTTTATGTCTTCGTGACGCCCGATTTACTGATTTTAACGATAGTATTCTTGGAATGATTGAATCAAGTCTTTATAACGGACCTATCCATTTTGATTGTTTTCCCGATCTCACAATAAGTCTTTCAGATCCACATGTTTTAAAAGCTCTTACTCTTAATATCAAAACCTCCGGGTACCAAGTCCTGGAAGGAACACAACCTTTGGCACTTATTTTTAGAGTTTATTACAAAGTCACTGGCACAAACATGAATTTTCAAGCTTTGAACAAAAGTCCTCGAGACCACACTCTTTTAATCCAAACAACCCAAGAAAGCGCAAACATTAGAGTACCAAGAACCATTAGGTGGTCAGACATCAGTCTCCCCTCAGATTGGTGTTTAATTAATGAAAGTAAGCCGGTTTCCGTCCAAAACAGCCTCGTTAATCTCGACAACATTGAACAATATTTTGATGGCACAGTTAAAATCAATTTTGATCGTCCAGCAAGAAAATCTTGTGAATCAGTTTTGTCGCACAAATCTTTTACTCCTAGCAGACAGTCTTTTTCTGGATCCACGTCAACCGATAGACTGGGTCGAGATCAAGATTTGATCAAATCTTTAGTAAACAAAAAGTTAAAAGAGCAGGAAGCTGCACAACAAGATCTAGTCAATGATTTACTCAAATTAAAGTCTGTCGACACCTCTTCACAAGTTGCACATCCTGTTTATCATCCTCCAAACCAAGAGGAACCCACTTCTCCAACTCCTTCTGATTTTGAAACAACATCGGTGAATCACCAATTACTTGTTTTAAACAAACCACATAAAATCCGATGGAGGAAGCTTAAAGCTGACATCGCTTCTGAGGAAAATATTCCCAGAAGAAATATTTTTAGAAAAAAGTATTGTGATGAAGAAAAGCTAGCCATATATGCCGAATGGAAAGCTTTTGTAGAACAATACCAATTTGAAATATCTTTCTTTGATTTTATTGAAAAACATTTTGAAACAAAAAATAAAGTTACGGTTGTTACCAAAGAAAATTGGGTTAAGGAAGACAAAACTTTGATTTCTTCCAGTCATCCTCCCAAAGAAACTATTTTGATTTCCACTGGTAATACCAACATCCCCGCAACCCCTTTTAAAATTCCAAAAGAAGATTCTGGTTTTAAACCTGTCATTGAACAGAATAATTTTACAAACCAAAGTCTTCATACTATTGGAAAACAGTTAGATAAAATTGAAACCAAAATCGACAAATTGTCTCAACCAAAATCTTCTCCAAAAGAAAAACCTTTAGTAAATTTTACTGATACTGCTTCAAGTTCCACTGCTTTAAAATCCATGACTACTTTACAAAAAATTGATCATATGCTCACTGAGCTCAAAAAAGAAAAAGTTGTTAATGTTTTGCAAAACAATGATGTTTCTGTCGAAGAAGAAAATACTTCTGATTCTTCTCAGGACACGGAAACTAGTTCTGCTATCCAAAATATTGAAAATATTTTTCAAAACATTGATCTTCAACCAACTTTTGATTTAAAACGTATTCGTACTCATCCGGTCAACCCTACTTCTCTCACAAAAAACTGGTATCCCAGGCCAACTCCTCCTGACCTTCAATTTGAAGAACGAAATATTCAAAATCAATTTTCAGTTTCAGCCGACAGACTTTATGAGTGGAACATAGATGGCTTATCCGAACAAGAACTTTTGAACAAACTTCAACACATGTCCATGGTTGCTAATAGCTACATTTCAAATCACAATTTTACTCAAACACAAATCGTTGATCTTCTCGTCACTGGTTTCACTGGAATGCTTCATTCTTGGTGGGAGAAGCACTTAACTTCTCAGTCCAGAGATGAAATACGCTTTGCGGTCAAAAAAGATGAGGAAGGATTTCCCATTTTTGACGAAACGATAGGACAAGGAATACCCGACGGAGTAAATACTTTACTTTATACGATTATAGAACACTTTATAGGAACACCCAGCAACGTTACTACGCGTATTCACGACCAACTGAGTAATTTAAGGTGTCCAACCTTAAGTGATTTCAGATGGTATAAAGATGTTTTCATATCCAGAGTTATGCTTCGGGAAGATAGTAATCAACCTTTTTGGAAAGAAAAATTTATCAATGGTTTACCAAATCTTTTTGCTCACAAAATTCGAAATGTTTTAGTAAATGAAGAAGGTGTCATACCTTATCATACCCTTACTTATGGTAACATAGTTAATGTTATTCAAAAGGAAGGATTGAAAATGTGTATCGACATGAAGATTTCAAAACAAGTTCATAAAGATAAATCTATTGCTAAATACGAACTTGGAACATTTTGTGAACAATATGGTTTACCTCCAATCGCTCCTTCGAGTAAAAAGAAAAAAGCCCAACAAACCAGCAAGTTTTCTAAACATCAATCCAGATTTTATAAAAACAAAAGATCTTCCAACAAACCTTTTCAGACAAATAAATTTTATGAAAAACCATCTTCAAACAAAAAACCTTTTCGAAGGTCTAAAAAGGATTTTCAAAATAAAAAGGGAAAGTGTTACAAGTGTGGTAAATTTGGTCATTATGCAAATGAATGCAAGGTTAAAAAGGTTATTAACCAACTAAAAATCTCTGAAGAAGAGAAGGTCCAACTTATCCAGGCTTTAGAAATTAGAAATACCGACTCTAGTCAATCTGACAAAAATCCCGAATTTTCCGTCTCCGACTCTAGCAGTTCTAGCGACGTCTCCTCGCCAAACATTAAGTTTGGATGCACGGACACTTGTTGTAATAAAATTTCAGTGCTTAATAAGCAAGAAGAACAAGAAGAGTTTTTAATGGAATTAATTAGTAAAGTCGATGACCCTGATTTAAAATCTTTTTATTTGAAAAAACTCAAAAATTTGATTTCTTCTCATGAACCTGGCACTAGTCAAATTTCTTCTCAAAAGATTTCTCTCAGTACCACTTTGGAACGTTTTAATAAACACAAAAAGGAGATCACCCTCAAAGATCTGCAAAAAGAAGTTAATCAAATCAAATCGGAAATTAAGTTTTTAAAATCCGAAAATACCGAAATTCGTTCACAACTCAGTAGAGTACGTACGCAAGAGCTCGTCCAAGAACAAAATGGTTCTTCCTCAAATTCCGATTCCGACGCTCACTCAACCAAGTCTTCTTCTTCAAAAGAACTTGTTTTAAGTCTTTTGGACAAAATAAGAATTCGAAAATGGTATTCTAAAGTTACGATAGTAATCGAAGATTTTCATTTAGAAACCATCGCTTTAATTGATTCAGGTGCAGATTTAAATTGCATTCAAGAAGGATTAATACCTACTAAATATTTTCACAAGTCTACGGAAACACTTAGCGCTGCAAATCAATCCCCGATGAAATTAAAATATGAAATTCCCAAAGCCCATGTTTGTCAACAAAATATTTGTTTTAAAACTCCATTTGTTTTAATCAAAAATATTTCTGATCCAGTTATTTTGGGACTCCCTTTCATTGCATTAATTTATCCTTTCAAAGTTCATCATAACTGTATTTCTACCAAGGTTTTTGGCCAAAAAATTACTTTTGAATTTTGCATGGAAACAGATCTTAAAAAGTTAAAACAACTTCAAAAAGATAATGTTTCGAAAACCCTCAACCAAATTACTGCAAAATCCCAACAAATTGCATTTCTACAAGAAGAAATTATTCACAAAAGAATTGAAGAACAGTTGACGAACAAATCTTTGCTAAATGCTATTCGCCAGTTTTCCGATAAGCTTACTAAAGAAATTTGTTCCGATCTTCCAAATGCTTTTTGGCACAGAAAACAACATATTGTTAAACTACCTTATGTTAAAGATTTTATTGAGTCAAAAATCCCCACAAAAGCACGACCGATTCAAATGAATCAAGAAGTTTTAGAGTTTTGTAAAACAGAAATTAATCAACTTTTGGAAAAAGGAATTATCCGTAAAAGCAAGTCTCCATGGTCTTGCCCTGCTTTTTATGTCCAGAAAAATGCAGAATTAGAACGCGGCGTTCCACGATTAGTTATTAACTACAAACCCTTGAATGATGTTTTAGAATGGATCCGATATCCAATTCCCAACAAAAGAGATTTGATAAAAAGACTTTTTCAAGCAACTATTTTTTCTAAATTTGATATGAAATCAGGCTTTTGGCAAATTCAAATTCATGAATCTGATAAATACAAAACTGCTTTTGTAACTCCTTTCGGACATTACGAGTGGAATGTAATGCCTTTCGGCTTGAAAAATGCACCAAGTGAATTTCAAAATATCATGAATGAAATTTTTAATCAATACAGCCATTTTTCGATTGTTTATATTGATGATGTATTAATTTTCTCAAAATCAATAGAAGAGCATTGGAAGCATTTGCATGCATTTGTTAGGATCATTAGGTCCAATGGGTTAGTTGTTTCGGCATCTAAGATTAAGTTATTTCAAACCAAAGTTAGATTTTTAGGTTACCATATTTACAGGTCTACCATTCAACCAATAGATCGAGTCATCCAGTTTGCTGATAAATTTCCAGATCAAATTATTGATAAAACCCAACTTCAAAGATTCCTTGGATCTCTCAATTATGTTTCAGAATTTTATCCTCATCTGCGTCAACAATGTAAGCCCTTGTTTGATCGTCTCAAGGAAAATCCTCCATCATGGTCACAAAATCATACTTCCATTGTCAAACAGATCAAAAATCATGTCAAGACTTTGCCTTGCCTTGGCATTCCAACTCCCGGCTCTCTCAAAATAGTCGAAACCGACGCATCTGAAATCGGTTATGGAGGTATCCTTAAACAAAAAATTTCTTCCGAAACTCCTGAACAAATTGTTCGTTTCCATTCAGGGGTTTGGAATCCAGCTCAAAGCAACTATAGTACTATTAAAAAAGAGATTTTATCTATTGTATTATGTATTAGCAAATTCCAAGATGATTTATTAAATCAAAAATTTTTAGTTCGTGTTGATTGCAAATCTGCAAAACATGTTTTACAAAAAGATGTTCAAAATATTGCATCAAAACAGATTTTTGCACGCTGGCAAGCCATATTAAGTATTTTTGATTTTGATATTGAATACATTAAAGGCAGCCAGAATTGCATCCCAGATTTTCTAACCAGAGAATTTTTGCAGGGGAAGAATGGGTACTAATCCTACTCAGCAACGAAGGCTCCCAGCCACCCTTACCCAAACTCCAGCACCAATAAAACAAGAGTCTATTCCCGACTCTTCATCGGCCCTCGCCATTACAAACAGATTTACTCCCTTAGGATCAACAGTAGGAAATATCCGACCAAATTACCAAACGGCCTTAGCCACCCCTTATGATCCTTACTCATCAGTTCGTTCTCCAGCTCCCTCACAACCAAAAACACCTAGCTATGCTAAAACATCACCATATGTCCAGAACCCTCATTCTGAAAAGCTTTT
The DNA here is from genome assembly GCF_963583255.1 of Pyrus communis. Classification (NCBI taxonomy): domain Eukaryota; kingdom Viridiplantae; phylum Streptophyta; class Magnoliopsida; order Rosales; family Rosaceae; genus Pyrus; species Pyrus communis. Next base: position 3,499,573 of record NC_084816.1, on the reverse strand, counting down.
TAGCATTCCTCTTCATATTGACAAAAACCAACCCCCAGAGCGAATTGCCAAATTACTCCTTCCACCAAATTTTCATTTCTTACCAACTGAATCCTATAAAAGCCTAAAATATTACCAGGCTATCCTTTCAGAAACAGAAAGCATTGCTATTAAGCCAATTTACAGTACCACTCACCAAAACAAAATATTGTATCATTCACTCCATATTGGAAAATTCCTTACCGAACTCGAATGGGGAATTCCCCTTTTTCACACAAAACCCCTTCATACCCAGCATGTTCTCATCCCAAACAATCATTACAATTACTATGATTATATCCAAGCATGGACTAACATTTTTCTCCACCAGACAGAAGACTTTAGTCATTCATGGTTCATAACTTTTGATAAGAATTTCAGATTGCGGTTTCCTGCATGGTTTCCAGATTGGTGGGCTTCCCATGGCCCAAGCTCTTCTATCATTCCAGATGACCTTCGTCATGTTCTCACAAACAACTTCCAGCCCAGTTTTGACAGAAGTCGTTTCGACAACAGAGTTACTATTTTTTCACTGCTCATGGCCAAGTACAAGATCCCATGGATTCTCAAATGGAACTTTGAAGTGGACACTAGTGGTCTTTACAGAACCCGATGGGTAAAATGGTGGGATAAATTCAACCACCAAAAAATTATTGATCTTGTAAAAGTGGAATTTCCCCAGGCATCTTCTCAGGCACTGCCAATCAAAGCTTCAACTTCGTCCTCACAGGCTTTGCCAGAAAATCAGCACTTTCCTGAATTACCAAAAGCTCAGGAACCAGTTCAGTCCTTATCAGACATTAGTCCATCTTCCTCTCTCAAAGGAATTTCCAAGTCAGCCAAGTCCTCCAGTTCAAAGAAAGAAAAAACTACCCAACTACTGGATATGGCTCAGCTGCTAATGGCGGAAGCAGCATTGCTGCAAAAGAAAAAAGGTTCAGACTCAGATTCAGATAATTCTGATGCCTCGTCTCAGCTTCCCGCCAAATGGGCTGATCAAGCAGATTTTCAAGATGCCCAGGACCCATTTGATATCTGAAAAGCAATATTTGCCCATGTGATTGTGTCAGCCCAGCAACATCATCAGCAGTAGCTGTTTTCATCTCTTCCGCAAAAGACAAAGCATTATTCTTCAATAGTGAAAAACAAAAAGGTCACTATTCACAATAGTGAAAACAAAAAAGTCACTATTCACAATAGTGAAAAACAAAAAGGTCACTATTCATTTAACTTTTGTAAAAGAATCAAAGCATCTTCACTATTCTTTCACCCAGCTTTAGCAGACAGCGGGATTCCCGGATCATTTGGCCAAGTCTCATCCTCCTCGCTCTATATAACGAGGATTCATCTTCAGAAGAGAATAAGTTTTTAACTTCAAGAACAACTCAGTTCAACAACATCTCTCTGAGATTATTTTCCAAACACTTGTAATACATATATATTATTCAGGATGCCTGCGAGCTCCATCAATTTGTTTACTTGTTTCATCTGCCATTAGGCAATACCTGTTTGTTATCTGCATTGCAGTAAGTTTTCAATAAAACTTATTTTCCAAATATATTTGCATCACTACGTTTAATTCATTATTTGATATGCTACTCTGTTTTTATATGTTTTATTTCTGCACTTTAAATTCTATGGACGGCTATGCCACCTGCTGCTATTTTATGTTTTACTTCCGCACTTTATATTCTATGGCCGGCTTTGCCGCCTGTTGTTAGTTCCGCCCCATTTGGTATCAGAGCCAACCGATATCTGAAAAGCAGATAAGATAGATGCTAATCACAACCTTATCATTGCTATAGTATACTTGTTTTGTGCATTTCATGAGTAGATTATTTAGATCTAGTTCAATGGCCAGCACTAGCTCTAGATCCACCTTAGGAACTATACCTGACATTGTCAATGAAGAACAAAAACTGGATTTTCAAACAGACGAAAGTATTGATTTTTCCGACTGGAACATTCCAAAAGTTTCATATATATATATATATATATATATATATATATATATCATATATACATGTCGGTCCTGCAATCTTATGAGCACATGCATATTAGTTTTATGTTTTCGGCATTTAGCGTTCATGCATGCATGCATCACTTTTTTGTAAATCTTTGAAAATATATCCCATGCAACAAGTACGACAATATTATGTATTTTTGTAATCTCCAAGAAACGAAGCCATGAGGAAGCATCTTAAACCACCGTTTTGTCCCACGTCAAAACCCTACGGTTCCCTTGTCTTGGATGAATTCCTGTCCACGCTTGAAAGAAGAGAATATACGAGTTGGGGTTTAGGGCTTAATTAAATTTTCTAGCAAATCCAATAAAGGAGTATTGCATTAGGACTTGCAATCTTTACCGCAGATTGTGTACATATTTGTAAGATTATCTTAGGATCTTTATTCTTCAAGGTCTTAGTGAAATTTTTTTTCTTCTCTAAGTGCATGTATCAAGAGATTTTTATAAAACATGAGATCGAAAAACTTCGGCTGAGTTGTTTTTGTCACGTGACAATGCTGGTTAATAGAACATTCATTTAATAAGATGACATGTGTCCAAATTTGACAAGTATCGTAGTAATACATTTTTTGTGTGTTATTTTTTAATGCGCATCAACTGTACTGTCACACGATAAAACATGTCATTGGCCTTCAGTAGCACAGTAACACCACATAATTAAGGAATCCAGCAAGCAACAGGAATTTGAAAACATTAATTTAAGCCACAAAACACATTTTTCCTTATTTTAATTCTTAATTTTTTTTGTCATTTTCAATAATAATACTTGATCAAATGTTGGGTAGGAACATGATTAGTGACCAGAGCTCCTAAGCGTCCATGTCCATGGCATTAGATAAACCAAATTATCGACAAGGGAGCATAGGGGATTAAATTATCTATATTACAGTTAGTTAGACGTCTCTGAAAGTGCCCTTCACAAGGACTTGTCTTGAGTTTCTTCGAAAGAGGATAGACCTTCATATCAGATTTTGATGGGGCAAAATAAGAACATGGTCTTAATCGGAGCTCACCAAGGACCCTACAAACAAGCTCCTAAATGCATCTCAATCATATAACCCGAAACCCTACCATGTGCATTTCAAAACAAACTTTGGAAATTTGAACCCAATATAATCCTGATTGATTTCTTTTGCTTCGTCTAATCAGTGATACTTTAAGTCAATCACGCATAATGTGGCATATTCCGAGAACAAATAAGTTTTCCCTATTTTATTGAAGGGAATAGGCAATTACTCAAAAGGATTCTCATTCACTTCCTCTCCCAGATGGTCATTTCCACCCACCCACAACCTAGCCAAAACTGAAACTGAGGCCTTCAGTGTGTCCAATATAGTTCAATTTTTAATCAAGTACTCAAAGCTTGTTCACATTTTCAAGAAAGGCTAGGATAGAACTTTGATGACTTCTTAAACGTTGCAGGGTCTTCGATGGCTTGGATAGACTTCGGTTGTTGTTCCGCCTCTTTCGGGTCAGTGTTGCAACCCCAAACACGAATCGCTAGTCTACGACACTTGGGAGATGATTGTTGCAAATACGTTTTGTACCAGTCAATAACGTCCTTCTTGTGAATACTGCCGAGTTCTTCTGCTTCTCTTTTTGACTGGTCGAACATATACCTGTGATCAACAAGTATTTACGTTAGAAGGAGCATCGAACCACAATGATTAGAAAGTTCAAAGACGCAATTTCAGCTAATTGCGATTCCACTCCTATTTTATTTTTTGCGACGCAAATTAAAATAAGGCCCGTAAGTCCCAAACCACATATAATAAGAAAACACAATGATGTTTAAATGCAATCCTTGGAAATCACAATCTGGACAAACCAAAGATGATAACAGCACCTTTTATCGATAATCTGATTCCAAAATCTATTGGTTTCATATGTGAGGGATGGATCTTTCTCCAATAGCTTAGCAAGCAGTCCACTTTTATAATTCTCAAATGAATCATCATCAATCCCGACCTGCACACATATTCTCAGTAACTGAAATCGCAATGCAGAAACAATAATCACGCAACTCAAATCATGGAAGTAGAATAACACAAGGATACCAGATCCAAGCGAAGTTTTCCACAAACTGAAATTAATTTATATATCTAACAAATAGGGAACCTCAAATTGCAAAATCGCATTCGCAAGTCACCTTCGCATAGCTCAATATTTAAAAAGCTTATGAGATGCTCAAACTAGCAGCATTCAAATTAGAAGGAAATTTGACTGCTTACCAACAATTCTTCCAGACCATTTATGAAGTTATCAACTCTCCCTTGTAAGTAGATTGGGTTGTACTCAGACGACTGGACACAGAAACAAAAGCCATATACATTGTATGTTACCCGTGGGCCACACTCAACAACATATCCAAGCTGCTCCTTCGTCCTATTTCCAGAAATAGCGGACAATTATACGAACATATATTCAAATATATTAGAATATATTCTTATCAGATCCCAGATTCTTTTGCTAGCCAGTATGTAATTAAAAGTATCAGCCTCAAATAAAATCACCTTAGTTGATTGAAAAGTGGTTCCTCCACAATTTCATCAAAAAGATCTATCAATGCTTTCAATCGGATTGACTCAATCCCTGCTTCTTGCTCAACTTGAAAATACAGCTGCAATATGAAACCACAACCAAGGGAAGAATATCAACGCATAAGAAAAAGAAAGTACATCTTCATATAGGGAGAACGAAACAAAAATGTTCCATTTTGAGTTACCTCAATCACAGAGTTCGTTTCCGACTTATTCTTCACGTTGGAATCTCTAATCAGGTTAGCACCAGGAGGAAGACAAATAACATGCTCTTTATGCCTCAATTCGATAGGCAGTGGTGGTACAGAAAAATTAGATTTGAATATATTTGACAGGGTAATTGCTTCGTCTTCTAACAAATTTCCATGGCAAAGGCCCTCAATGTATAGCTGCACATATTAAGGGGAGGGTAAGCTGAAGCAAATGCCTTAATTAAACTAATTCTAAGAGCTTTGAGAAAAAATAAATAAATGAATAATTCTAAAATCAAATATAAAAAATTATTTTTAAAGAAAAGTCAAATTAACTATTGGGTTCACATTTGGCAGCAACTCTCCAATTCTCTCACCAGAACATACTACTCTGCACTTATCAAGTTACATGTCAAAGTGAAAGAATATGAGGTCAAGAAGCCTGAACCGCATGGATTTCTCATGAAAATAGACCCAGCTGGAGGATGATGTTAAGAACTTGAGTTTCACGAATTGACAGCAGTAACCTATAACAAATATAGGTACATTTGTGTAGTGTACCTGGGAACAAAGCTCGGGAATGAATGACTTCAAATCAGAAATAGACAATTCATCCAAAACATGCAACTTCTCATCTCCATCATAAAAAATTTGACACAGAACTTGCAGTCTTAAGTATGATGAGTGACTCAGAGGCTTCATATTGGTGTTCTTTAACCTTCGCTTCATATCTTCTTTAACGACCTGTTAAAGTGTCAATTAGCAATGGACAAGCCAAAAGAAACAAGCAAGGTATGCAAAATCAAACTAAACCAGACATAGAGTGGAGTGATGGAAACAAAAGGCAACACATGTACCTTGAAACGATCATCTGTTGGCATGAAACTTTTGGCAGTTGCCAATACTTTTGACAAGAGAGCTGGAAGTTTATCATTAAATCCATAGACCTTCAGCTCCAGTTTGTCACTGAACACAGAGACAGAAGTTTCCAGCTTGGCAACAATGGCCTGCACGCACAGAACAAAGGATATTCTCATGTAGCCATTTCAGAAGTATGTTTGATTTGAAAAAAATAAGTCGGCATGAGGTCAAAAAGACCTATATTCATGAAATACAGCATCAACTAAATAACTACATTGCAGCATAAGTTCACATTTTTACAACCGAATTACTATATATTGAGAATATTAAAATGAGGGAAATATGGATAAGAAATAACATTTGTATTTATATAATGAAAAATTAAAAGAATATATTTTGTTTGGGCAATTAATTACACCAGTTTCCTCTTCTGTATTGTAAGTCACTATAACATCCAAGTCCCTCTAACTGAACAAAGTTGGACAGAGACCGCAGATATATTCTAAATAAACTTAATGCAACCAGTGTTTCCTAAAATGTATTCAAGTACAAAAGAGTTATCAGCTATCTAAATGGAAGCACAAAATATTCAGTTATAAAGGGCAAGACATGAACCTGGTACACAATCTCATTCAGCTCGTCCTTAAGAAGGAGAATATATAGTTCAGTCAAAACACAACTTTTCAGATTAGCATATCCACCCTTCAGATTGATGCGGAAGTATGTATTTGCCCGTGGAAGTTTAAATGAATCATCGAGCTTGTACCAGAACTTTATTAATGGTTCATCAATTATACATCTTGGATAAGATATATTTGCAGGATCAAGGCACAGGTTATCAGAGCGGATGGAAAAATCACTAGGAATGAACTCATTCTTTGAAGGGAGATGCAATGAGTCATCAATTTCTGGGGGATTCTTCCACATATCCATCAAAGATGGAGATATATCTTCCTCAGTATAATGTGACCCAAACCAAGGCTCGCAATGGAAATCTGAAACAGTTAGGAAGAACAGAGCTCACTTCAAAATTATCACACATTTAAAATGGGACAAATAAAACTTATGGTTACATTCGTAGTCATAAATAAATACTGCAAGATGGAAACAAGACTCTTTTTCTAGGTTTTTTCTTCTACTTTATTTTTTTGACATAAAGGGGCATATGTGATTTACCTTTCGACTTAATTGAGGACTTTGATACCACATCAACCCTCATGTTTTCTGGTGTGAAGAAACCAAGAACATACTTTATCAATTCTGCGTCCCAAATTTTGTACACATAGTCCCCATAAATAACGTTCTCTGCTGGATACAGTAGTAAATTTTCTGCAACAATAAGATTTCACAATATTAAACAGGTCATGAATTTGGAGATATCCTTTTTTGACTGAAAAAAAACACAAAATATAGATATCATGAAGAATCTTTTATAAGTAGGGATACTTTTGGTTATGTAAAACATGACCAAGGTAAGATGTGCAATTTTGAAAACCTGCAAGTTCTGCAGCATAATCATCTTGGGGCTGCTCCTCTGCGAATCTAAAATCCATATTCCCAATATCCTGAAGTTCCCTAAATATCCATTCTTGTGGAGACACTTGACGCAGTAACTTAATGTATTGGTAGACATAGCAAATTATTTCGGAAATCTGCAAGATAAGCATCACACATAAAAAAAAATGAGAAGTAATAAAGAAAAAAGCAAACTTTGCTCCACAGTTACTGATGTTTATAGTAACTGCCCACATAGAACTATGAATCTGTGAAAATTTATCTTCCACCAAAAGATTCTCTAAAGGGATAAGTTGAGATGCTACCTTTTCCAATCCAGAGTCAGTGAGGTGTATGGACATGCGGAAGACATAAGCCACAGAAGATCGGTGCATCCCCTCGTCCCCAACACCAGCAGACAAAGATGTTGCCCACCCTCTGGTTTTGAGGTAAAAATGCAAACTTCCCCGGCCCTCTGAAAAACCCATAACTTAGTTCTCAGAATTTAAAGTCACTTCATCATGGCATAGGTGGCCAAACAATTTAGATGACTAATCCCATTGTGAGATATAATAAATAACATGTAATGTACATGAAATGCAAAAGCAACAAAATCTAATGCAGAAAAGCAATGACACTGTCAGATATCATTTTAAGGTGAAAAAATATCAATGAGATGCAAAGTGACAGATGGAACTGAAGGATTCGGGCTCCCTTCGAACAAAATAAAACTAGATCTTACTATCAAAGTTTCTAGAGACGTCTACTTTAGAAATTTGTAAATGCTGCTTTTACTAAAAAATAGAAAAATTCTAAATTAACGTCCTTTTTTTTTCTGCTGAAGAAATTCTTGTTCCCTGCAGAGGAATAATAATCAACATCAGATTAGATAATAATGATTCATCTTACCATGTCCAAGTAGATGAGCTAAATAATCTTCTGGTTTCTTCAAATAGTCTTGATGAAGACATGGAAATGTCCATGTAAGGTTGAGTATGTTAACATCTGTAACAGCCTCTAGCCTGTATAGTTTGCCAGCTTTCCAGATAGGACCTTCCCCCTTAAACTCCAGTTTTACTTGGGGGCCTTTCTTGACATTACCAAACAATTCCACAACCCAATCCTCAAGTAAATCAAGAGATTCTGCAGCAATTAGAACTATTATAATTAACATGAAATAGAATTGATAAATAAGCAATATTCTAATTGGTTGGCTAATCGTACACATAAATGATTGGACATGATCACATGGATGGTTTTTTATTTGATACACAAATATTCTATTGTGTAATAGACTAATAGTGAACACTAGTATCAACCCCTACCAGTTCAAAGAACCATCATCCACAGAACAGAAACCCTAAGTAGATTAGTAATGTGATTGAAATCCACAAAGTCAAATTGAAAATGTTCCATTATTTCCATTCAAGCACACCGTGTGTTGTGCATGATATAAAAATTGGTAGCTCTTTTTAACTAACATTCATCCACAAATAAACAATAGTCAAAGAAAAAAAAAAGAACAAAGAGCAAAAGAAAATAGGAAAGGAATATTTTCACCTCCACCAATGACAACTAGCTTCATCAGTCCACCATGGTAATAATCCTTATACAACTTTAGTATTTGTTCTCGTAAATTGATCCCTTTTTCCATTGCATCAACCAAGCTCTTCTTATTTCCTTTCAAGAACACATAAAAAAATGTACAAAATACATTTTTAGAGAGAGAGAGAGAGAGAGAGAGAGAGAGAGAGAGAGAGAGAGAGGAAGAGAGGGACAAGTTTGCACAATGGATTAAAGTTTTACCCCAACAGAACCTATTAAATGGGTGACGGGGTGCGGATGTATGACACTGAATTTGTTCAAGGCGGCAAGAATCATTCTGCAGAACCTGGTTAAATTCTGCATTGCATTTTCATTAACAACAAAGAATACCATTCAGCATTAGAACATTTGCATTGAGCAATACTGTAAACAAAAAGCTGGAATCAAGAAGAGTAGGTAAGACATGCATGCACCTGAATCTATAGCCTGTACCTCTCGCTCCATTGCTTCAATTTTCACTAGAGGTGAAACAAAGAACTGAGAAAATCTGATAAAATAAAGAGCCATAATGAATACAAACCAGGTTTCTGAAACAGCAATTTTGAATGAGAAAAATATAACTAGAGTATTCCATACAAAGGGTCAAGTACATGCTATTAGCTAAATATATTGCAATTGGAACCTTGAGCACAGAAAATTTTACCATGCATATTAATTTGACAACTATTTATGAACATTTTTTATCCAGTGAAATAATTGTGGTGAGCCAGACACTGAGGAACCAAAAGAAACATACTGTTGGACCTTATTAATTGGAGAACGTCACTTCCATACCAACATTTTTATATGGTTGTGCACCAGTAGGTAATATCATTAACATGCATTCAGAAAATAATAAAAAATAAATAAACAACACGTAATCTAATGATTTAACCTACACTTCCTACGCCATATTATGTTTTGATGCTTTTGAAACACAAGTATGACAATCATACAACATTTTCAACTACAAATGCTGAGGCAACACAAGATTCAAGGTCAATGCAGGAAGCATCAATAAAACCTGTAGCCTTGTTTCATTGACTGTTGGAATTGAATTATGGTCCCACACTAACCACAATACATACTCAATACCAAGGACTTCAAGTTATAAATATTCAAAGCATGAAGAGCTCATAGTACACCTTCTCAAGGCACCCTTAAGAAACTCTGGCTTCACTTCAAAATGGTAGCAGGTATGCTCTGCTTCTGTGTATGCATTTGATGAACCTCCATGCTTGGACAAGTAACTATCATACTAGCAAAGAGAAGAGTCAAAACGAGTGGCCACAAATACAGACTTCTCCTATTTAGCTTGAGTGAAATTTTCAGGAAATGTTGGAGCAAGTAAAATAGATTACTTTTAAATATCAATTTTACTATTAAACAATGAGCAGAAATGAAGATAAAACTACCATAAACAATTACTGTAATAAATCTGAAATCCATTCCCATAAGGTATAAGTAAATTAATGTTCACAAATGACACTATCATACGTTGAATTAGTGTTCCATACAGCCTGACCCATCTGCAAGCAGGTTGGCAGCAAAAGAACAAACAAATCATCCCACTCACGTATACATAGAACAAGCAAGCTGTTGATGTTTTTTTTCATAAGAAACAGAACTAAGCAGGCTGATGGTGTTGCTTGAGGAACGAATAAATATAAATAGTGAGATTACCATCTATAATCTATATGGAGGGAAAATTCATGCGGCTTAATTATTTCACATACAGTAAGTACACCTCATTTATGATGAATAGCACAAGGGATCATGTACATCTCGCACTAACTTGCAAATAAAAATGAAGATAACTAGCACCCCAAAACAGAAAGGAATACTCAGTGTACAAACAGACCTCATTTTCATCTGGAAACTCTGCACTCCCCATGAAGAGCATGTGTTCTGCAAAACATTCAATTTGTTAGTTATGCTTGCCTCAACACTCACTAGTACGCCCTTCCATGAACCATGTAAGCATGTGCAACACAAACCTAGAAAATGTGCAAGCCCTTGTGCCTCAAAAGGATCGGAGAAGCTGCCTATTCCCACACACATTGCTGCTGCTGCCTGCAAATACGATCAAACATCTTCACATAAATCAAATTCTGTTAACTGAGCTGAGTAAACATCATCCCAATCATTAAAGTAGAATATCAGTGCAGTAATCGGACTTGCAAACGGCATGACCAAAAACAATTTCAAAGGTTTTACTCGAAGACAAACAGTACCCACCATTGGTTCCACTTGGAATTATGCTACCAAAGTTTCATTATCACTTTAAATGAAAATTTGTACAAAGGTACGAAAGTTCGATAGCTAATAGATTATCAGAAAAAAAACAATGATGGTGGAAACTTGAAGCAGTATGTAACCAAGTAATAGTTTAAATCTTAAAGTTTCTGTAATCGGGTATCAATCATTCAACCAAAAATGCATACTGTTTTCCAACCTAAAATCAATTTCCTATCTTTGTAATGCCAACTTACCAAGTTTCTCCAACTGGGTTTTCACTTTTCAATAAAATTAAATCAAATAAACTTGAATGCGAGATGGGCATTTCACAATTTCAATGTAAAATAAAAGACCAACCTTCTTAGTCTGAGAGTCTCCACCCTTCCCCTTCTTCTTCAGTTCACCATCTCTGCCTTCTTCGTCATCGTCCTCTTCATCCTCTTCTCCTTCACTGTCTTCCCCCTCATCTCCGTCCTCGTCGTCCATATCTTCGTCTTCTTCTTCCTCTTCAGCTTCACTGTGTTCGACGGATTTGGAGTGATTAGGCGGCCCTTCTGGGTAAATCTCAGGATCGTGAACGAGCAATGCCGAGAGGCCATTCTCGAGCTTGATTAATCTGTATAATCGTCTGTCATTCGGCGACTTTATTATGATATCATCCGATTTGAAAGTGCAGCGAGCCATTGACACAGAGAGAGAGTTCAGAGTCGACTGAAGGTTACTCTCCCAGTTCTCTCTACTGCTATGGGGTCTTGACACTCAGTAGGGGTCCTGGAGCAGCTGGGAGGAGGACGAGGAGGACGATGCAAATGCAGGACGGCGTTGGAATTTACTCCTTTGTTGTGGTGCTTGAAGGTATATTATGTTATTCGTTTGGGGCCTACAAGACATGAGTCCATGCACATTCCTCCTAGGGTTTCAAGTGCAATTTTGTTGGGCATAAGTCAGTTTGATAAGACGGTATGGTTACTGCGTGTCGCTTTGCATTCAGATACAGATTATTTATAGAAAAACTTAGGTCTCATTTGGTATTGTTTTTTTTTATTTTTTAAATTGCTTCTTTTTAAGCTAAGCAGTTAAAAAATATTTGGTAAAAGTAAATGCCCCATTATCTATTAACTACTTATATTTTTAGTTGTTAATTATATCATTTACTGTTACACATAAGGTTATTTGTTTCGATTCATCATTGATAGTTTATGTGACACATAACCTTTCTCTATATGTCACACTACGAACTTGTCATTTCAAGTGATAAGGAAAATGGCTAGGCTAATGTTATCAAATTTTGCCTTATAAAACCTCTCAAGGCAAAGTTATCTTATTTGTTGCCTCATCTATTAGAATTTAGAACGGTGAAGTGTTGCAGTGACAAGACAAATTGAGTTTATCGTATTTTTTAAAAGTATTCTTATTGTGCTAGACGATCAATCAGAACCATTTGAAATGCGAAACTGAATGCATGATCATGATCGAAAATTAGATTTCATGACAATTGAACAATATTTTGTAATACATACACAAAGCTTGGCTATTTAAACAAATATAAGAAGGAGCAACCTTGGCAATGACTATTTTGTAGTGCTAAAAATAATTTGCATATTAGGATAATTGGAAGATATAAAAAGAATTTATATAAAAAAAAAAATCATCAAAGAAGCCCAAATTAAGTTACAGGCCCAAATTCTAGGTCCAATTGACAGCAGATTATAGACGGTAACATTCGTCTACCATCCTCACAAATAGCCCCAAATTCAAAGTTTAAGGGCGTGGACATTCGTCTTTTTGATGATCAATTCCCAGCCCTTTCAAAATTCAAACCCTAAATCCTTTTTGGCGCTCCCAATTTTGCATCAAGAACTCAAATTTTCCAAATAAGCAAAATCTGCGCGGTTCAAGATCTTCACTTTTCAATCTCCGACGTTCGATTTTCTACCCTTCTCGCAGAATTAGGCTTTCGATTGCCTTATTCAATGGACCCAGACGTCGACGTTTCGCGGTGGGTCATCGAGCTTCTCCTTCGGGACCGCGAGAAGGATTGCATTGCCAAGAGGCTCCTCGCAGTCGCACCATTCTCGGACCAAGACTATCGCTTGAAGAAGACCGTACTCCTCCGGACGATCGAGTGCGAAGTCTACGAAGCTTCGGTCTCCGAAACGATCCTCGAAACGCTTGAAATGATTGAGGATTTGGATATCAGAGAAGGCATTGACACCACGGAATCCATGAAAGCCGCCTACTGCTCTGTGGCCACTGAGTGCACGGTCAAGTTCTTAGTGGGTTTTATGGGAAAGCCTAGTGGGAAATACTTGGAGTCCGTGGATCGGATTTGGAGAGGGAGGGTTGGGGTTTTGGAGCGGTCTGGGAGGAGCCAGTTGGTATCGGCGGAGTTGAGGCATCGAATGGAGGAGATCGAGGCAGGGGTTTGGGATTTGCGAGTGTCGAAGAAGTTGTCGAGTATGAACACGAGGAATGATGCGCTGAGATCGGTTTCGGTTTATGTAAAGGAAGCTTTGGCGTTGTTAGGACCTCCGTTTATTACTTGGGCTATTAGATTGAATGTGCCCATGGAAGTTGCCGACTTGGAAGCTGATCACATTGCAGTGGTCAATGAGGTTAATGTGGGTGGTGGGTCTGAATTCGAAGGGAAAATGGAGAAGGGGGCTAATGCGCGTAATGGGCCTGAATTGGAGGTACAAATGGCGAATGGGGCTAATGCGGGGGAAGGTTGTTCTGACTTGGAGGCTCAAATGGTGAATGGAGCTAAGGGTGATGGTGGGTCTGAATTGGAGACTCAAATAGCGAATAGAGCTAATGTGGGTGGTGGTGGGTCTGAAATGGAGGCTCAACTGCGGGACGAGGCAAATGTGGGGCCCAGTGGATCGGAGTTAGAAGATGAAGTGGTGAGGGTGACTAATGTGGGTGGTCGGTCCGATATGGAGGTGCAAATGGAGAATCGGACTGGTGTGGGTGATAACTCTGAATTGGAGGAGCAAATGGTTAATGGGACTAATGTGGGTCACGGGTTCCAGTTGGAGGAGCAAACTAAGAATGGGACTAATGTGGCCGGTCACTCTGAATTGGAGGCCCAAATGGTGAGTAGAGGTAGAGCTAATGTGGTCGATGGGTCTGAGCCAGAAGCACAAACTGGTAATGGGACTAATGAGAGTGACGGGTCTCAAAGGCATGCACAAACTACGAATGGGTCTAATGTGGGTAGTCAGTCTGAGTTGGAGGCGCAGCCAGTGAATGGGGCTAATGTACGTGATGGGTGTACATATGAGGGGCAAATGGTCAACGGGGCTAATGTTAGTAATGGGTCTGAATTGGGTCGTATATTGGTTGCAGTCCCATTGAAGGAAGTTCGGGCAGGGAGCTCGCTGCCTACTGTGAGCCGGGGCTTGGTTTTGAATGATTTGGTTGAAATAGATTCTGGATTCAGAAACAGAGAAGTACACAGGTCGGCTGATGATCAGGCCCCTGGTCAAGTGAACGAGACAGGCTTGGCTATACCTGGTCGGAATGGGGAGCTGGGTCTCAGTATTGACCATTCCACGAAAGATAAAGGTACTTTTATTTTCATACGGAGAGAGATTAAGGTAATTTTAGTGAGATTAACTTGTGTGCGTGGATGTTGAGAGAGTGCTCTGTATTGTATTATCTTAGTTCTTATGCTCCTTCATCATCTTGAATACTGCCTTAGCCTTGCTAAATATACTCCTGCATAATATAGTTATTGCACAGACTTCAGTTTCAAAATATAATATTTCTGTTTGTTTGATTCTTTTTTTTCTAATTCTTGTAGAAAATCAGAGGTCTACTATGCCTAGACGCAAGCACCTTGCTCATAGACGCACCAGAGGACCGATTAGGATTAGGGATGCTGAAGATTTAGGCACAGACGTATCAGATGGAAAATATGGTTCCTTAGATACCCCTGAAGTTAACAGAGCACAGGAAGCACTTAAATCCAGTATTTCGGAGCTCCAAGAATTAGTGACAGATCCACTTCCAGATGCTTTGCGAGTGTCTGAAACTGTAAGATCTAGTTTGGCAATGAGATCTGTAAGTCACGTAAATGGAAAAGATGTAGGTGCAGAAAATCCATCTATCGAGAAGGGTGCTGAGCCTGTTCAATCTAATAATGATAATGTTGGAAATCTGCCATCCAGACATCAGAATGATCCTCAATCTAGTGGAATAGAAAAGGATGTTCCAAATCCGCCTGTTGACCCGGGAGGCACTGAGTCTCTTCAAACTGATGCTGCCAATCTTAGAAATCCTTCTTTCAGTAATCAGACTAACGTTGCTCGTCCTAGCTTGGCGGAACGTAATAGTACAACCCGTACTTTCGAGGTATTTATGTTCACGATGTTTATTTCTTATCATTTTATTGATGTCCTGATTTGTTTGTATTTTTTGCAAGGGGAACATGACATATTCCTCGTAAACATTTTACTGAATCCATGAGTTTCTCTGGTGTTTAGTTGTTTTGTTCAGTTTTTATTATGATTGATTCCCTTCTGCAATTTTGTGGTTCTGGTTGCTTATAAATTTGCACTTATTGTTGAAAATTGTTTTTTCAGTGGGAGGAATCGATAAATACATCACAAGAAGGAACAAAGAAAGATGCGGGCAGGCTTCACCTTCCTAGCCCAAAGAGGACTGCTGTATCTCCCTTGAAGAAGCATGAGGATACGAGATTTAGTAAGAGAAGAAAAGTTAAAAGATGGAGCTTATTGGAAGAAGACACCTTAAGGACTGGTGTACAGAAGTATGTCGCATCCCTTCTCTCTGCCTTCTTTTTGTTTCCCTTTTACCACTCTAAATTTCATACTTGTCATTACAACTTGCGCAAATATTAGTTTGAGCAGTATGTATATGCTTCTGAGTCTCATTAGTATGATGTTTTTCGACGAAGGTATGGAGAAGGAAGCTGGAGCCTTATCTTGAAAAGCTACTCTGATATATTCAAAGAGAGAACTCAGGTACGCCAAGTTTCGTAATATCTTCAACGGCGTTTATCCGTCCACATAAATTTATTCCATAAACAAGTTTTTCTATTCATCTGAAATGTCTCTACTTCGTCAGTCAATATTGTGTCTTAGACTTTTGGGGTTACTATGTCCGTCCAGGTTGATCTGAAGGACAAGTGGAGAAATATGAAAGGGTAGCGGCACCTGTGAATACTCTGCTACGCGGTTGTATTTTCGTCATCCCGTACCTTATCGGACGTGTACATTAGCTCTTAACATATTCTGTACAACTACAGGATGTGGATGCAAGATGTTTTTTGTAGTGTCCTTTTATCCACTTGTATTCTTTGGCTCCTTTTTGCTCCTTGTATTCATGGATGAGCAATTTAGCACGTGGGGGGTTTTCAGATTTGCATAGAGGATTTTTTAGTAAGTATCTGTATAAATGTTCCCATAAATTTATAAATGATGGACGTACAGAGATGGCCTTAACTTCAAGCATAACAAAATGATATCAACTGTTTTTAGCCCATATTATATATTCTTCTATTGTTCTGTTCTGGGTCAAACTTAGCCATACCGGATTCATCACTGTACGTTTGGGCAGCGGGGTGATACGAAACCATGACATGCAAGATTTTCTCTGTCGGTTGACGTAAAGGAAAGTTGGTAGCGCACTCCGATTTAGTTTTCAACTTGGTCGAGTGATATTTCTTTAAGTTCTTCTCCTGAAGATGACGAGTTTGATATGTGTTTGACCTAAATTTTTCACTTCTTAATATAAATATATCGTTTTATAAAAAAAAATGGATAGACAACTTTGGAAAATAAAGTATTTGGGGAAGATTTAGTATTGCCAGGTCACCAACCCAAGAAGAGATATGTCACTTGGAACTCGATTACAAAACCACTTTTGCTCGGAACTCAAATTTTGCCCTTTTAAAACTCGATTTTGTTCCGCTACGTATGATTTGTGTCAAAGAGTTGTTAGATAAGAAGGGTGGTGCTTAAATATAAACAATCTTTGAAGTAATTAAACAATTGCCAAAGGAATAAAAATGCCTCTGATGAGTTAGAACTCGATGAAATCGAAATCAGGCTAACATAGTTGGGTTTTTCTTGCCAGAAAATACCAGTCTTCTTCTTCCATCAGAAAAGTCAGAAGGAAAGAACAAGGAAACAAGTAAATTCAGATATAACAAAACAGCCCAGGAAGTTCCGAAAGCTGACAATACCATGCTGTAATTCGAACCTTGCATTCGTGACGGCGGGATATTTCGAAGTAGAGGAAGAGATATGGAAGCTTCATTTTTGAAGAAAGTGTCCCATCTCTCTTGTCCTTTGGCATGCATTTGTCTCGGCCTTCCTACTCAAGTCCCTCCCGGAACCCTTTTATCGGCATGATGGCTCACTCGATCGGAACCCTTTGTATTTTTCTGCACTCATTTTTCCGGCCGTGGGCCATCGGTACACCGAAGTTGAATTTTCCTGCAGCCCCTATGACCAATGCTAACAGATCAGATACTGTGTTGTCATACACTTGATGGTTAACTTGGACATAGAGGAGACCAAGATTCTCTATATAAGGGCAAGTAACATGTGTGTTTTCTGCCCAAGCAACCTAAAACCAAAAGGAATTTTTTTTTTTTTTACTCACTGCAAATCTAGCAACTATGGCAAGGCCTTCGGTGTCTAGGGCGGCATTCAAGGTGATGTTGCTATGCATGCTGGTGACTGCTCATTACACCGTTAATGCAACTGTAACTTGCGGGCAGGTTGTCCAGTTACTCACTCCATGCATCCCCTTTGGAGTGTTTGGAGGGGACGTGCCCCCAGATTGTTGTGCCGAAAAGGGATGCATGATATACAAAAAACCGCGGAGGATCGAAGAACTGCGTGCAGTTGCATTCAACAAGGGGCTGCAATGATTCCGGGGCTAGATTATGACCGAGTTAACACGCTTGGCGATCGATGTAGTTCTTCTTGCCCCTATACGGCTTACCCCTCTACTAACTGCTCTGAATAAGCCTTGTGTTGATTTATACATATATAAATGCCTTCTTCTTTTTACATTTCTGGTCGATACTGATTTTTACGTGGAATTAGCATGCTAATTAACAATATTTATGGATGTAATTTATTTGCAGGATAAACTGAGATGCTAAATGCCATTGAACTCAAGCTTCCCGGAAGATTGTTCCTAAAAACCCAGCTACAAGATGGGTCACTTACTCAAAGCACGAAGCTTTATTTTGTGGCATTCAATAATCATATTGTATATGGATAATGGATTGGATGTAATCCAAAATAGAATAATGAAAACCTTGATGTACCCCTCTTGAATTTGTATTTGTATTGGGTGATTGCTTTTTACCTTTCATGCACCTGACTTAATTAATTCTCGATCGTCGGATTGAATGAATTCAAAATAATAGATAGACAAAAATTAATAAGAAATGTGGAAAGTAAAAAAGAGGTGTGTCTGGATAACACCACCCTTTATATTCCTCTCATGGATAGCGGATCTGTGAAGCTGAATCATGAATCCAATTGGATTTTCATTATAAAAGAAAAAACAAGAAGAAAAAAAAAAAAAAAAAACACCTCATAGTTCAGTTAAGTAGAGATATTATTATTTTTTATATTGATAAGGAAATAAAAATCAATCAACAGCTAATTAGAATTAGATGTCTCATTTTAGATTTTTGTAGGCTAAACATTTATGCTTTTTGAGTTTTTGATTAAGCTTTTGAAACATTTGATTAAGATACTCAGACTTGAACTACTTCAGATTAATTGAAATTAATTTACATTTAAATATCTGCTACATATTTTAAATAATTTCAACTATATTTAAGTCTAAAAATTTAAACTTTTCAAATCTAAATATACACCCACACCAAATGAAAACGTACCAACATTAAACAAAAACGTACCAACGTCAAACGAAAACATACCAACCCTGAATTAAAACGTACCCAATTATAAACTATATTAAAATGAATATTCATCTTTTTGGAATGTTTAAAAATATGTTTGATTCATGCACAATGCTCTTGATAGTCTTGTTTTTTGGTAGATAAGTCTCTGGAACAACTTTTAGTTGATCGGAGATAAATCCTTATTATTATAGATAATGTTAAATAATAACGATAAATCATATAATTTTGAATTAACCAAAATGTTATTGTCCGTTGATTAATGACTCTTTCTATAAAAAAATAATTAATTAAAGTAATTTAAACTTTTACATTGTTAACGACTCTTTCGATAAGAAATAATAATAATAAATTAAATTAATTCCTCATTATTAGGACAAAAAGTAATAAAACTTATGTTTTGAAAACAAACGTATCAAAAATTCAAATGTACAAAAAATTCAAATGTACCAAGAAGCCAAATGGACCAAAAATTCAAATATACTAAGTAACTAAATGTACCATTATAATCAAACATACCGATATAACCAAACGTACCTAACAATGAGTTTTGTTACATTCTATTTAATTTACTAAAATAAATATTTTAATAAAAAAATATCTTAAATCATCATAATAAGAGATGCATAAAAATATGAGGAAAAAAGGGAATGCTAATGTGAATAGACATAAAATGAAATACAATTAAAGTACAAAAATTGTAGGAATAATATTTAATCAAATTTGCAAAAAGAATAGATGTTTAGTCTATAACATTTAAAAACGAGACATCTATATCAAAACGTCCATATTGACTTTTCAGATATACACCACTTTTCAATCTTCGTATAAAGGAAATCAAATTAAGAGGGTCTTGAACTGCATGACTAAATAATGAAATAGTCCAAAGAAAATTGCTAAAGTTTTAAAGATGGGTATATCTCAAGAGTTGTTGCTTTTCTTTATCGTAACCTATGCTTTATGCACAGGTCTGTTTAATGCAAACATTTTCCCCATTTTTTTAAAACCCATTTCATCTTTCTTTTTTCTCCCTGGGTAAATTCATAGATAAAATCTAGTTTTCTATTTCTTTAACTTCATGGAACAAAATTTATCTAGTCAATAACATTAAACGATAACTGTTAAAGTTATTTCAAAATAGTCATTCTATACTCATTTTAAGTGTATTTTCTTTCTTAGATTTCTACATGTTTTGAGTACATGACGACTATTCTAAAGTGTCAATAACCGTTGTCGTTGTTCCATTACTTTTATATATTTTTGAATTGTGATTTGTGAGAATCACATTTACGTTTCATTTAAATTTTGGGAGATGCAATTTTACTCAAACTGAGGATATGTAAATTCAGATTCATATGATATAGCTATCTTGGTCCACATGATATATAGCTTTCTTCTCACGGTTCCCATCTCCTTTCAGACGTAAATGAAATGTAAATTACTTAAATATTTATATCTTCAACATAAGTATTTTACATACCCTTAAAACTGCAACTTGGAAAGGTTTCCCATTACGAGTCCCGATTGTATATGATCTTGTACACATTTTCAATTGCACATGTACTAATCCGACATTTATACGTAAAACTAACCCTATATCAATAAAACCAACCATATATGTTAGCTAACAAAGCTCAATTGATATTTTTCAGCTTTCAAAGATGTAGCTGCTCAATGTTGCCGTGATTACGGCCAAAAATGCAAGCCCGGTTCACCACAGGAACAATTTTGCGATTATTCTTGCTTAAGGAAATGCGGGCAACATGGTTCTTGCATATACAAGAAAGTCCGTGGACTCTACTTTCCCTTCTGTCGTTGTTGCACTGCTCCGACCGGAGAAATTGGAGTCCCCCTTTATTCACCGCTAGAGGCTGTATACGATTTCAATGCAGATACTTAGTGCAGGATGACATGGTTGAAGTGCTAGTAATATAACAGCTTTCATAAATAATATTAGTAAACAACCATTTGATCATCATTTTAATTTTGATGTACAGACTCATGCCATGCATTATCAATAATATAGAGGTATTAAAGACTTATAATTCAATAATCGTCAAGAAGATGTTGGAATTTAAAGTCTCGAATCGGTTGTGTCAATATGGGATTTGGATTCTTTAAGTTTTCATTCTAAAAAAGTTGCCATTCTTCTTCTTCAACGAGAAAATAGTAAAAAATAACTTACTTTAATCAGGTAGTGTACAAAGTTTTATATATATATATTCACACGTATACAGTGTACTCCACTGTAGTTGGAACCCTACCTTGCATTAATTGGTGGTGCCAGAAATCTTGGAGTTTATTTGGCAAGGAAGTAGACAGGCACATCTGGTTAACAAATGCCAACAAAACTAAGTTTGACAAGTGTTATTAACGGTGGACAAGCATACAATCGGCGTTATACTCATATACGTAATGTGAGGGATATAGATAAAGACTAGTGCTTAGTACCCGCGGGTTTGAAGTTAAGATGTTAAAAATGAAAAATTTTCGGTTACAAAATAGGAACAACAATAGCAACAATGAATTTGGAAAAATGTTAACTGGAAAAAGGTTAAATTTAGATAATATAAAGATGCAAATTATAGTTATCCATTATATTGTAGCAGTTGTATGTATTTTTGGACCAGGAGGATTACATTCAGTTACAAAAAATAGAAATTCTTGGTATAAAGATACAAATAACATTATAATAACTGAATTTCTTCTAATAACCTCATCTAATATAGTGTGTTCTAGCTTTTGCATACAAAAAATGAGGAGATGCTGTTGTATTGTTGAGTTTTGGGCAAAAAAAGATATGTACAGGTTTTTAAACATGTTAAACATGATTTAATATAGATAAACAAAACACGGTAAACATTCTTGATCAGAGTAGTGAAAGGTGTCTTCAGCCCTTGTTGTCATTGATAAAACAACCTGAACAAAGAGGAATAGAACAGAACATATTTAAATAGGATTTAGTATCACATTTAAATGGTAATGGAGGAAAAGATAAAACAACTTGAAAGCATACTAACCTAATCATTGTTTCCAGTGATGTTGTGTGGCTTTGCCTGAGTAGGATTTTTTTTTTTTTTAATAACTTGATCGGAACCTCATCACATTCTCTTGGATCAACTTCTGAAATTTCTTCAGATTCACTGAGTTGAATGATTATGCAACATTAATATAGTTTTTCACAGAAAGAAGAAAAGATGATTTTTTTTTTAATAATTATTGAAAATGTTTGATATGTAAATTTTAAGAAAGTTTGAAGTGAACACATGGATTTTTTTTTAAAACATGATGTAAAAATATAAACATCATATTTGAGAATAGTATGAAATTAGATATCAAACCTTTGTTCACCAGGAATGAAAAGCGCTCTTTTCACATATTCTCTTTTTTGTTTATAAGATTGGTCACTTGGTTCAGGTGTTGAGAACGATTCAAAAACAAAAGAAAAGGACTGGTAAGAGCGGGAGAAGCAAACAAAGACAACGAAGAAAGCAAACGACTACCAAAAGCGGGAGAAGCAAAGAAAAACAACAAAGAAAAATTCAAAAGAAAACAGAAGAAAGAAGAACAAAGCTAGAGATACTACCGTGTGGCGATGACTGACACGTGGGCGAGTATAAATTTTTATTGTTTGTTGTGCCACAAATCATGTGGCCCAGTTTTAATCACATTTTTTTAATATTTTTTTTCTTCCCATCAAATATACATGGGTTTAAAAAGTTAAAAAGGTATAAAAAATTTATTGTTTGTTATCATACAAAAAATTTTAAAAAATGTACAATGATAAATTATACATATACTAAAACTCATTTAGGTAGCACAATCAAGAACAAAGAAAAAGTCACTTATTATAAATCACCTGCTTTGCTTATGTTTGAGCAGCTTCGGGAATCGATGGTTTTCATATCCTGCAAATTTGGACTCTTAACTTTGCTAGCTTTATATACGACTGTAATTTTTTGATAGGAGTTGGAGCTATATTTTTCATTTACCCTGGTCAAACAAAGCATAAATTTTTTAATTTCTCTTTCGTTCTTTATTTATTATTTCCTATTTTCTCTACTCTAATTTAAACATCAAATTCATCCAAAAACAGAATTTTTTAATAATTATTTCCTATTTTCTGTGCTCTAAATTAAACACCAAATTTACCCAAGAAAATAAAATAAGCAAAAATAAGTGGAAAAAAAAAAAAGAAAAAGAAAAAAAGAACGACATACCTGAAGTAGAACCAGCGCGAAAATGGCAACACAACACCTGGGAAAAACGAACAACACCGTTTCCTGAAAATACAAAACAGAACCAAATCATGCACCCATAATAACAACGACGACACACCAACGAAAAAAAGACGAAGCACCGTTTGCTAAAACGCTAAAGAAAGAAGCAGAAAAAGCTAAGGAAAAATTGAGGAAAGAAAGAAATAAAAATGAAAGATAAAGGGAGAAGCCCTCTTAGCAGAAAATCCCCCGATGATCAACACGTGGAAGACAAAAAGCAGAGCAAAGCCAAAAAAATAAAATAACCAAAGGCAAGGTGGAAGACAGCAGGGCTTCTCACAATTTTTGATATTTGGTTTCCATGCATTCAAAATTTTTTATAATTTTTTATTGTGTTATGTGCCACAAAACTGGATTAACTCATTTTTTAAAATATTTGTTGTTAGTTTTTTTATCATTATTTTATCTTTCTTTGTGCCTGCACTTTGCAGGAGACTCTACATTCAAATGTTTTTATAATATTTTATTATGTTCTGTGCCACAAACCGTGTTCCGTGCCACCTACTGCAGGAGACTCGGCGTAGAAGGTAAAAAGCCGAGCAAAATCAAAAAATAAAATAATCAAAAGGCAAAGCAATGGGGACAGGTGGGTTTCTCACAATTTTTAATAATTATTTTGTCCATGCATTCAATGTTTTTATAATTTTTTATTGTGTTGTGCGCCACAAGGCCTGATTTAAGTCATATTTTTTAAATAAATTTTTGTCAATTTTTTAATTAATTATTTTATCTTTCTTTGTGCCACAACTCAACGATTATAGACACGCAACCTGGGAGGACAAAGGCTGATCAACACATGGCAATCATGGGCAATACAAGTATTTTATTGTGTGAAGCAGACAGCAAAACGGTAATGGACCGAAAAAATCAGAGGCATTTCCACCCTTTTACTATTGCTGAACAGCGTTAAAACTCAACTGAGTTTTAATATATATAATATATGTTCGAAGACAGTCAAGAACGATATTATTGAGCCCTTTTCCACAAAAGGGCACATAAGCCTTGGAATTTTCCTGTTACAAAAATAAAAATAAAAAACCCTGTTTTTTCGATGGCCACCCTAGTCAACATATACTTGATAGTTGATGTGCTAAATTTCCTCATAGGGGATGATTAGGGCCAAGACGCTTCAGTGTCACAAGCGATATTTTATACTAATTTACACTAACATGAGAGGAAGAATTTGAACTCATGATGTATTGAGTTAAAGAGAAAGACCTTACCCACTATGACAATCCACCACTTAAGCAGAGTGAAAGTTTTGGACACGACACAAGAAGACGTCTAACACGTTTGGATTAGGCTGATTAGCCATTGCTTGACGTGCACCAACACGAATTTGATCCGGCACAATTATTAGTAAGTTGGATTAGTGTTATGAGTCATTTGGCACAACTACTAATTAAATGAGTCCGGTTGAGACTATCTACTAAACACGAGTCAGTATGCACCAGTCTTGATAGAAAGGAATATAATTAAGAGGGTCTCTACATGACTACATATATGTGATATCGATGCTATATATGCCATGGCTGGTGTAAAACAATAATCCAAAGAGATTTGCTACTGTTTAAAAATGGCCACACCCACAGCACGAGGGCTGTTGCTTTTCCTTTTTGTCACCTGCGTTTTATGCACAGGTTTTGTTTATTTCAATTGCTTTCACATATGTTTTTCATTCACACATGTAAGCATCTGGCATGAAAGTAACTTACGCACACCCTTTTTTATTTGTAACATTTTATAGCTTGAATTAATCAAAAAAGAATGGAGGGACAAAAATAAGAGTATGTAAAAGGAGAAATAAGTTGTGTGAAAACCATTTTCCGTATGAGATAAGTGAAACTAACAGTGTTAAATAGATGTTTTCAGCTTTCCAAGATGCAGCTGCTGAACAAGAAATTTGTTGCGGTGATCTTTATGGTTTTAGAAGATGCGATCCGGGCACAAAATCGGAAAAAGATTGCAATTATCAGTGCATAATTGATTGTGGAAACGTGGGCAGATGCATCGTGAAGAAAGTCCGTGGACTGTACTTGCCGTTCTGCCATTGTTGCCTTGCACCTCCCTCTCCCAAACATTGAAGCCCCCATTTCTTCAGATTTATATAACATGGATGAGCGCTTGAATTAATTCCATAAATAATTCTAAACAACCATTTGGTTGCCCTTTTGACTTCGATGTAACAGTCATGCCATTATCAAATATTAATAAAGGTATTTAAGACTTGTAAGAAACCTGGAGAAAATGTTTGTGACTCAAAATATCGAATTGGTCGTGTCAATATATGATCCCTCTTTTCATTTTGACGTGTTTCCGATATTAAAAGTTGACACTTCAAATGTACATAATTTTGAATCCTGAAGCATGTATGAGTGTCCAAACATTTTGACGTGTTTCTACTTGTGAAATGCTAATAATAATTTTTTATATTTAAGTTGATGCTTTAATTGTACATATTTTGAATCTTGAAGCATGTATGTATGCTTAAACATTGTAACGTGTTTTTGCATGTGAAATGGTGATAACTATTCCCGATATTAAAAATTGACACTTCAAATGTACATATTTTGAATCTTGGTGCATGCATGCATGTCCAAATCTAACACTAGAGAATTTCAATAAGAAATGCTTAAGAACTCAATTCAATCAAAAAAGTCAAAAGGAAAGAACAAAACAGTTAACTCAAGTACAGTGCAGACATTGGAACTTTGCATTCCGCAATTAAAAACCATGAATGATTACTCGATCATAGTTTAATAGTTTTTGTGAGAAATAAAATTGTTATTCTTTTTTAGTCAAGTGAGAAATGCAATTGTTAAGTTTACGGAATATCTTTTAGTTGCGCAATAAGATAAATGTTTTTAAGAATCTGAAAGCAATCTTACCATTTATTAGATCCAAGAAGTATTTTTGTTGAGTGTTTTTGTACAAAACCGAAATTGAATGCTCAGAACATAGTTCCGTTAGCCATAACATCTCCAGAACGTCATGCATGAAATCGAGAATCTTATGTTTAGAGTATATAACAGAATCCTTTAGATTGTGACATCTGTCAATATTAGAGTGGTTAGATTACAAGAGTTTGTTAGTCCTACCTGTAAAGATTAGGATACAGTTGAGCTTGTGGTAAGAAGATAAGACTATATAAGTCTGATGTAAATTCTTAGTTAAGAAAATATATGATAAAAGTGCTTTCTTCCTCTCTGAGTATCTCCTTCTTCTTCCTTCTTCTCAAGTCATAATTTTTCTGCTCTATGGTTAATATGGTATCAGAGCAGGTTGTCCCACGTGTGAAGCTAAACGACCACACACGTTCCATATCCCATGTGTGAAGCCAAATGGCCACACACGCTCCATGTCATCCTGTTGTGTTATCCACGTGTTAGGCTTGAAAATTCCATATAAGGATTTGTGTAACTTGCAGACCAAGTAAGGATGTCTAGAATCTTCAAAACCTGGAGGTTGAGACATATACACCTCCTCCTATAAAATGCCATGAAGAAAGGCATTCTTCACATCAAGTTGTCTCAGTGGCCAATTGTATTGAGCTGCAAGAGCAAGGACCAATCTCACAGTTGTAGGTTTCACTACAGGACTACAAAGTGTACATCGATCTTGACGTGTTTAGTCTATAGCTGCTAAATTGGATTGGATTCAACAACTACTTACATTTCTGCATATCAAAATCTCATACACTCCAGTGCTATTTTGTGATAATATGTCTACAATAGCATTTTCTTTCAATCTTGTGAAGCACCAAAGGACTAAACACATCGAGATCGATGTACACTTTGTTTGAGAACGAGTGACTAGCAAGAAATTACTGGTTCAATTCGTTTCATCATTTGAATAGTCTGTTGACAAACTTATCAAAGGCCTTAGTTCACCACTTTTCAATACTCATTGCACCAATCTCATGCTTGGAGCATCCAATCTTGAGCTTGAGGGGGGATGTTAGAGTATATAACAGAATCCTATAGATTGTGGCATCTGTCAATATTAGAGTGGTTAGATTACAAGAGTTTGTTAGTCCTAACTGTAAATATTAGGTTACAGTTGAGCTTGTGGTAAGAAGATAAGACTATATAAGTCTGATATGAGTGTGTAATTCTTAGTTAAGAAAATATATGATAAAAGTGCTTTCTTCCTCTTTGAGTATCTCCTTCTTCTTCCTTCTTCTTAGGTCATAATATTTCTGTACTATGGTTAACATTGTGGTGCATGGAAAATATTATGAAAATAAGTTTTATGATGATTTTTGTATTAGCAAAATGATTAAAGAGCCTCCAACAAATTCATTGTTGAGTGTTGCCACGCCATAACTGAAAAGAAAATATAATCCTTGTTGCATATCCTAACTATTAAAAAAATGCTTATTAACCTTCAACAAATTCACCTCTAAATCAAATGGGAATTGACTTCCGAGATATACACCATTCTTCATAAATGGAAATTTAATTAAAGTTGCATCCAACTACATCACCATATATATGCTATTAAGCCATGGCTGGTTATATGAAATACTCAGAAAGAAATTTGTTGAGTTTTAAAGATGGGCATAACACGAGATTTGTTGCTTTTCTTACCTCTGAAGACAGTTGAAGGACTATACATAGACTTACCTCTGAATCAAACGGTCATTAACTTTCTAGATATGCACCATCATTCTTCATTGCATTTGGCCTATCCGAATTTCAAATGTTTAATAACGTTCAACTAATTTACCTCGAAATCAAGAGTATAAAATTTCCCTCTAAATAAATTGTATCAAAATTAAACACTAAATTAAATAGCCTTTGAATTTACATGCACAATTCTTTATAGAAAGGAATCCAATTAAAAGTTCTCTAACTACATGACTATCACTATATATGATATGCCATAGCTGTTGGGAAAAAAAATCCAAATAAATTTGCTAAAGTTTAAAGGATAGCCATATAATTATATAGCAAGAGAGTTGTTTATTTTCTTTATTGTCATCTGCTTTTTATGCACAGTTTTTTTTATTATTGAGAGTTTTAACGAAACCCTCCAGGTACTGTTTACTTTTAATGAAAATAACATTTTTACTTTAAAAAGTCACTTATGATACTATTCACTTACAACACATTTTTGTCATTTTGAGTAAAACTCAAAGTTTTTAAGTTTTTTTCATTAGTTTTACTTTAATTATTTGATCATCCTATAATTATTTAGTCAAATATGTTATGTAAGCTTTTTTATAGTAGAAGTGATAGTTTATATTAAATTAATTTAAGAGGGATTTGGACATTATCCGTCTTTCAGAGGCATAAGCGAATCCGTTACGAGATCAATCAATTGTATCAAACTGTTTTCATTTTACAGAACAATGCTTAGCGGATAAATAATCTTCAATTGGTTTCATATACGTTTTTTTTCCTAAGACAAGCGTGCTATATTTTTCATTTTCATGCATGTATTTATTTGGTAAGGAAATTTTTGCATAATTCTCTTTACGCATGCTCTTTTTATTTGTGGATTTGACTTGAATTAATCGAAGAAGAATTAATGGAAGGAAAAAAGAACTGGCGCATGCAAAGGGAGAGCGAAGGGTTGTGTGAAAAACCATTTTTTCTATGAGATTGGTAAAAACTAACATTGTTATATTGAACTTTTTCAGCTTTCCAAGATGTAGCTGCTGAACAAAAATTTTGTTGTGGTGATCTCTATGTGGGAAAAAGATGCGATCCGGGCACAAAATGGGAAAATGATTGCAATGTTCAGTGCATAATTAATTGTGGAAATGTAGGGAGATGCATCGTAAAGAGAGTCCGTGGACTCTACTTACCGTTCTGCCATTGTTGCCGGGACATAACTTCGCCGGTGGAGGCCCCATTTCTTGGCATTTAAATATACATGGACGAGTACGAAAAATGGTTTCTATAAATAATGCTAGTAAATTAACAACGATTTGGTCGTCCTTAGTTTTGATGTACACAGTGATGCCGTTGTCGATAATAAAGGTACTTAATTAAGACTTATAATTCAATAAACTACAAGCTAATGTTTGGAATTCAAAGTTTTAATTCGTTGGCTATTTAACATTATAGTTTATTGGTGTTAGTCTCTATTTGTAAGTGAGATTTTTCTTACAAGGTGCAACTTGAGTACAAAATCGGAAAAACATTGCAGTTTTCAGTGCATCGGAAAGAAAGTCTCTCAAATCTACGTACGTAGGTCCAATTCCAACATTAAGAATTTCAATACGAAATGCTTTAGAAGTTAGAACACAGTTTAATCAAACAAGTCAAAAAGAAAGAACAAACGATCAATCAGTTGTACAGTGCAGAAAGTGGAACCTTGCATCGGTGGCGCCATGAATCTCGGATAAAATTTGGCATGAAAAATTCAAAACCTAGTTGAAACATGCATAATTGACGGGGGATTCTAGTATAAAGTTATGTGATGCGATAGACAAAAAAGAGGAGGATATATCTCCGGTCACATTCAAGAATCTTCTGTCATTGGATTTATTGAGCTTATCCAAGTAATATGATTGATTGGCACACATATGCTGATCATAAATCTGATCTTCCACTGTTCTGGCATTTCTACAACAAATATTGTGTCTCTCACGGAACCCTTTCCAAAGAAGGCTCAAGATGCTTTGAATTTTCCTTCCTATATTTTCCTTGAGCCATTGGTACAAGGAAATTTGAAATTTTCTAGCAGCAGCCCCATGACCTTCATAGGTAACAGACAGACAAACAAACCCTATTTGTTTTGTAACCCCCCTTGTCTACATATAGTTTAATATGCTTAATTTCCACATAGGGTGACAATTTTTAAGACGATACGGGTAACGCCTACTTAAACCAGACACGGAGTTAGCAGGCTTTGGATGGCCATTAATTGCTTGACACCAATACGAAGATGATACAACACAAGTATTATAAACAAGTTGAGTTAGTGTTGAGTCATTCGACACATAATGAGATTTTTAACTATAAGTTAGTGTTGAGTCATTTGACACATGATGAGATTTTGATTAGCTATTTTCTATTAAGATCGCAAAATAACATGACACAAACGCATGACCTGTTCGCAACATCACGCTCTATATATAGCCCCACATACATGTGTAGTGCCGCCCAAACCCAAACGTAGCAGCTAACAATGCCCAGGTTTTCGGTCATCGTGGCAATAGTATTCTTATTGGTGACAGCTCCTTCTGTCACTAATGCCACCATAACTTGTGGTGAAGTGGTAGTTTTGCTCACTCCATGCATACCCTTTGGAGTGTTTGGAGGCACAGTGCCTCCAGATTGCTGTAAAGGCATAAAAGGGCTGAATGCTGCAAAAAAGACGACGATGGACCGGAGAATTGCTTGCAGTTGCATTCAGGAAGGAGCTGCAAGAATCCCCGGGATTAATTATGACAGAATTAACACTCTTTGTGATGTTTGTGACTCTCCTTGTCCCTACAAAGTTTACCCCTCCACTAATTGCTCTGCGTAAGCCTCGGCCTCCTCTATAATTCTAACTTTCTGTGAACATATCACCAAAGTATGACGTTATTATCAAAATACCGTTTGGACCATCGCCATAATTTATCATGTACTTTTGTAACTCTATCACCTTGATCTCGTGAACTTTCATTATGCGTCTCACATTTATTGTTGGAATCGTTAACTTTTTCTTGCATGGTGCCTACGTGGATTAATCCCCAAGGTCATATTTTGCCAAAGCCCATGTAAAAAGAAAGTTAATTATTCACTTGTTGGAACTAATGAAATGGGGTAATGTGAGACGCAAAATGAAAGTTTAGGGGACAAAAATGGGGAATAAAGTGATATTTTCGTGATAGTTTAGGAGGCATTTGATAATTAATAAACAAAAGCAATAGCATACTAATTGTAAATATGGGTGCAATTCTTTTCAGGGTAAACTGAATCCATGGGAAGATTGGAAGATAAAGAATAAAGCTTCCGGGAAGACCATTCTTCCAAGCACATTGCTTTTGTGGAACTTAATTTGAAAGGGTTGGTTCATATTGTATATGAATTGCAAGTAATCCAAATTATAATCTACTAATAATATAAAAAAAAAATCCTCTTTTATAAAAGCTCCAAATTGTTCGATCGTACATACAACGCATAGTATGTACGAACAATTTCTCTATGATGTTAGTTAAATTCTTGTATCATATTCTTGAAATTTATCCAAAATACCCAGCATGGTGCATCGAACTCTAATAAGTAAAAACAAAGGAAACATTAGATAAGTAAATCCGTCGATCTTGCGTATGTGAAAATTACTAGTAAGGTGAGAAGAAGAGTAAATCTTATATTCCATTCCTTTTAATCTTAGGATTTTGGGTTAAGTATGAATACAGAAGAAAGGAAAAGAAACATGTTGCAGTCGTACACAAAGTTGCAAGGTATTACATAAAAACATGATACAAAGGAAGAGAATGCTTTCATGAATTGGTAGCATCTCCATGCCCATGGCAATGACCTTCCATTCCCAGAATTTACAGCACTCCCCATACACAAAATTTCCGCGTCGAGCAGACTGATGAAAAGGGTGCTTCCCCGTTTTGGGGAACAGCCCTAAGAATAAACAATGAAGAATGAATGCTTGATACAGATCTAATAAATAATGAAATAAATATGGAGTGGCCTCTCTAAACGATCGGATATCAATCTATGAACAAATCTACCAGACAGCGTGTGCAATGGACAAGTTAGCAGGTGAGCAGCTCGGCAGCCAGTTTGTGTGTCAAAAGGGGGAACTTTTTTCACTAGCAGAAAGCGAGGGGCCTTCAGAATTCACGACTGGTGCTCCTTTACTACCAATGTCGAGTCCCTGTAACTGACCGACAGGGCCGTTCTGCAACATATCTGAAAGACGAGTATGAGAATTTGACTGATGCAGATGTTGGGTAGGCATACTAGACTGGGAATGATTGAATTGTCGCAGCTGCATGGTCTGGTGACTTGCCGCTCCTGGTTGTTGTTGAAGTGGAAAATAAGCTGCTGGATGGTTGTATGGCATCTGGTGCATTCCCAAGTTGAATGAATCAGAAGGGCTCATCATCTCCCCTGTGGCAATCTTGAGCCTCTCAACCTCCTTCTTTAGAGCTTCGTTTAATGCTGCATGGAATATTTCAAACAAAATAAGTACCCTTTGGATTAAATGGACCATTGTCTTCTGATATGATTAAGAAATAAGAAAGATTTTAAGCATAAAATATGATAAAAGTTGGCATGTTGCTCACCGTCGCGCGACTGAGCTTGTTGCTCCATAGATTGTAACCGAAGTTTAAGTTCTGTGTTTTCAGTACTCAGACCTGTGGTGTCCCTCTGTGTGTGACAAGAAACAAAAAGGTCATAATCTTTAACCAATTAACTAACATTTGTGTGAATACGTATGAAGCGTGCAGAAGACAACATAGTTCAGAACCAGATGAAGGATAATAACTGAACATTGCAGCAGAGGATGAATTAAAGAAGTTATGATAAAGCACTTGCTCCAAGTATCCATTGTTTTGATGAATGCCTTTTTTCCGTACTACGTGTCATTGATCAATTTAGAAGCACATAAGAGTGATTAGCAATGTTGGATCACAAAAAATGTCCAAACAAAGATTTCATGTTTGATATTAGGGCAGTGTTGTCAAAAAAGTTGTGCACGTACAGTACAACGAGAAAACTGCTAAAATACACCAACACAAACCTGGAATAATGTAAGTTGAGCAGAAAGAGTCGTGGCTTCTGTTTGAAGGGTCTTAACTTTGCGCTCAAGTTCTTGTATATAGCGGGACTTCCTTTCTTTTGAGCGAGCAGCAGACTGCCGATTTGCCAGTATCCTATATATGACAACCAAAATGTGAGGATCCCGAAAACCCCCAAACTGGAAACAAATAGAGTTCAAGAAGTTCGTAGGCACACAAGTCTTGTTTGCCACCACGAGTCTTCGGTTCAACAGATTCATGCTTTTCCAAATTTTATTCACTTCTTATTCTCCAAATACAACCTTCATGCAGTTTGATATTAATTAACATTCGATCTCAATCGAAAGGGAATGTCTTGAAAACCAAGAAACAACCTACCTCTAGTGGTGCATTCTAACAAAGGCAGAGCCTTTGATCAGGAAAATAGCTGGTTTGTGGCAACATCAGTTACTACTATGTTTTTATGCTAATGGTAATTAATAACAGCATAAACAGTTTCTAATTTGCAGTTTCTTGAATTCTATTTCATTTCCAAATTCAGCATTTATAAGTTCGTGATTTCCATATACCAAAAAACCCAATTAGGATTCCTTCTCACATTCCACATTTTCTCAGCAACCAAACAGAAAGCAGGAAAATAAAGTAACCCCGAAAGAAAAAAAGAACAAAACACAGACCTTTTGGCACGCTTGGGATCAAGGGCCCAGAGCTCTGCGAGCTTATCAGGAGGCATAGCTTTCTTGGCCTCCATGACCTCCCTGAAC
The DNA here is from genome assembly GCF_963583255.1 of Pyrus communis. Taxonomy (NCBI): domain Eukaryota; kingdom Viridiplantae; phylum Streptophyta; class Magnoliopsida; order Rosales; family Rosaceae; genus Pyrus; species Pyrus communis. The sequence goes on along the minus strand of NC_084816.1, from coordinate 3,465,962 downwards.
AAGCCGGTCGACGTCGACGACCCATCTACCGAGCTGCTATACCGGTGTCTGGACGGCCTCTTCTCTCCTCCTCCTCCTCCTTCACGGCCACCGGCATTGCCATTGGGCCCACCATTAGCCCCACCATCAGGCCCATCATTGCCGCCACTATTCTGATCCGAGGAATTATTGGACCCACCGAGCTTGTCCAGGTCAATGTACGTGGAGAACAGGTCCTCCTCCGATCCCATCTCCTCTAGACTCGCCGTCGACGATCCTCCGTTGAACGGATCCGCCGCCGCGGCGGGCAGATCCATCATGTCCTCCGGCAGCCGAAAGCTCACCTCGGAGTGGGCCTTCCTGTGGCTCACGCCGTGATTGTGGTGGTGGTGGGACCCGTCCGCGTCTTCCCGGATAAAAGGGGAGGCGGAATTGCCCAGCATTGTCGCCAAGCTCAGCGATGTGGACGTGGTGAACGAGGTTGAAGACGATGACGTGGCGGCGGCTGCTAATCCCGAAGTATTGGCATTGCCGTCAATGCCAACGCTTCTAGGAAGCGGCGGGATTGGATTGGATTTGGGATTGGTAATGGGATTGGAATTGAAGGTGAAGAAATCAGGATTAGGGTTGGATTGTTGGAGGGGGGGATCTTGCTTCATTGGCCGGGTGGTTTTTGTGGACGTTGTGGGTTTGTTTGTCCCTCCCTCCCACGTGTTTCGCTCCACTTTGTGTCACCAGGAATTATTCACTCTATTTTCTGTTGGGTTTTTGTTTTTGTTTTGGTTTTTTTGAGTTCTTTTGTTTTGTGTTCTTTCTTCCTTCGTTCGCAAGAAACACAATATAAAAGGTAAAAAAAAAATGTAATGTCAAATCTTTCGTAGAGACATAAGGAAAAGAGTAATATTAAGAAGATCAACGTGTTTCGTCAAGTCACCGTTTACGTACTAATATGCCTTATAGTCTTTTTTCCTAAGAAAAATGTAAATAAAGCTGATTAGTAAATTTCGGGTTAGTTTAATGCCGTGTAACTAGGAGTTTCTATTCAGAAAACCCAAAAATGTTAGGAGTGCAAGCTTAGATTGAACATATTTTAAAACATGACTAGCACTTTTAAAAAAGATCAAATCAACTCTGGATGATGAGACTTAACATGTGAATTGAGTTTTGCTGGTGTTGGCCCGTGGAACTCATATGAACAAAGAGATATTTGACAAGCCTACAGAGTTTGATCCATCAAGGTTTGAGAACCCATCCAAACCAACCCTCCCCATGCTTATATTCCATTTGGAGGAGGCCTCCACCATTGCATAGGGAATGAGTTTGCAAGAGTATAAGTGCTTACTATCGTCCACAACTTGGTGACAATGTTTGTGTGGTCACAGGTGTATCCTGATGAACCAATAACTAGGCAACTGATGCCATGTCCATTCATTGGTCTCCCAATCAAGATCACACCAAGAAAGCCTTAATTACTGTTTACAAGGATTTGTTTATGCCTTAGGCAAAGAATTTATCATTTCTATGTGTATCTCATGTACTTCATATTAAGCTTTTTATTTCATGGTCCGTGAGATTGGTATAATTCCTTACGTTGATTTTTGAGATTTAAAATTGATAGAAGTGATCCCTGAGATTGTCCACCGTCAATTATTTTGGTCATTCTGTGAGAAATCTAATTTAAATTGAGGGTATTTTTACCGAATCAACTCATCTTATTAGACCGATGGCTCTTCAATTTAAGGGATATTTCACAAAATGATCAAAATAATTGACAGTGGATAATTTTAGGGGTTACTTCTATAGATTTTTAATCTCAAGAATCAAAGTAAAAAATTGAAAATCTCAGATATTATTTTAACTAAAAAGCTAAAATTTTATAAAGCAATGGAAAAATGGTTAGGATATAGATTGAACCTACGACATCATGGTACTGCAAAAGTATACATGTTACCAACCAAATGGGTTTCTTTATCGGCCCACTTTGAGTTTGCTTACTTTTACTGTATTTGCACAATAATTCTCTTTGTGTATCTCACTTTTGGTGTGATTCTTCAATTCTAAAATATTTTGTGTAGCATTTAAACTTTCGTAATACATAGCCCACATTGCTGAGCAAATTAGTATAACGAAAGGATAATTGTTATTCAATAAAATAAAAGAATTATTGTACGAACTACTAAGACATCTAGTAATTGACAATTGTGGAGGTTCTTATTGTTTTTTGCCATTATCTATGTGTTAATGTGACATCACCAAGGACCACAAACCAAATTGCATTTCTTAATTTATTTCACTGTTAGTCCCCGATTATACTAAAATGCATGTACTACAGCTATTATTTGTCCTTTAATATTATAAAGGTAAACATAATTGTTGTCCTTCATTTATTTTTAATCTTATTTTGTTACATTTTCATGGCTGAGTATGTAGCATGTAAGTAATATTTTCACCACTACTCACAGCTAGTAATGCTACAACCACATGATGTAACAATTAAGGTGATAAAAAAAACATGTTAAAAAGACTCTTTTAAAAGTTGGATTTTTCATGAACTCTCTATCATCGTACAATTTAACAATTCTCATGCAAACGTTATAAAATATTGTACCAAAAACATGAAATTGTAGAAAATCTATAAAGAGGCTCCTTATTAGCATTTCTTAGTAAGAATAATTCACAGAATAAGTATGCACAAATCATGACATTATGTAATCAACTAATTACATCACTTAACACTATATTTTGCTTAGAAAGAATCCATGATTATGGATGCTGAAATATTAAAGTGTAGTCATTAGGCATTTTCTTTTTGGATCAAGAATGTAAGATAACTTAATTAATTAAGGGATCTTTAGATATAAGCGCCTCAGTTTTAAATTTTTTAGATCAAACATCCATACCTTTTAGTGATTTGATTAAACTTTTGTTTGTCATAATTTTGGTGCTATATGCACATTATATTGTAACAAATTTCGTATAATCTATCCTTTTAATTACACTCTCATCCGTTAGAGATAATTATTAAAATAAAAAAAAATAAAAAAGAAGTTGGTTAGATTCAATTTATTTTCACAATAATGCTACAATTTAGCAATAATTATCTACGATTTAAGATATTTTCTTTCCAAAATAGTTTAAGATATTTTTAAATCCCACAAAATCAAACGTACCGAAATAAGTTTTTCTTTTAGTGCGTTAAGAGAAAATAGGATTGAGAATAATATAAACGTACCAATACACAATGTGTACAAAATAAAACGTACCAAAATAAAAATAATGTACCAATATTAACAATATGTATCAAATCAAACGTACCAAAATTACAAATAAACGTACCAATTAATGATTTTTGTAAATTCAAACGTACCTGCAGATAATATGTACGTAATGTATTGTACCTAATAATAATTCGTCAACAACTATACTTAAAAAAACAGCAAAAAATAAAAATCACAAAAAAATTGAAAAAATTAGACTGAGCTTTTATGTTGATCACCAACTATTTGAGAAAAAAAAAAACTGTGATCGAAAAAACATATATGAAATAAGAGAAAATATAGTTTAATTACTAATATCTCGACTAAATAAGAAAAAGTGCATCATGCAGATAAATGATAAATTCAAAAATTATTTTAATTTAAAAAATATAATAATGACATGTAATTTAGCTTGTGATGGTTATTGGTCAAAACAGTTTAATCAAATTTTAAAAAGGCACAGATGTTTAATCTAAATGATATAGAAAAACTGTAGGGGATTCTAATTTTCCCATTAATTAACCCACTTAAGAGCTCTTCATACTTCTGCAACAACAAAAACTAAGTCTTATCCCACTAAGTGGGGGTTGGTTGTATAAATCCTAAAACGCTATTGCGCTCGATTTTCCGCCAAATCTTCCATTAGCTCCAAATACTCCATATCTTTTCTTATAGTCTCTTCCAAAGTTTTCCTAGATCTTCCTCTACCCTTTTGCCCTAAGTCTCTGTCTCATAGTCGTCTTTTCTAACCAGAGCATTTGAATATCTTCGGTTTACGTATCCAAATCATCTTAACCGAATTTTTTGTCATCTTATCTTCAATTGCGGCCACTTATTCTGCACCTCAGATATCCTCTTCTTAATCCTATCCTTTAATACTTCTAATTAATATTTTCCACTCCTTTCAATCCGTCATCCTCATATACTTTTAATTTCTTACAATTTTAAATTAAATGTCTTCCATTTTAATTTGAGCATAAATATCTTATTACTTTTCGTCAGTCTGCATAACATCGTTCAAAGTTACTACAAACATATGGCTTTCATGTTAGCAATTGCGATCACTTTGATAATAGCTTTCTTCGTTTCAAAATTACTTCTGTTTAAAGGTCAGACCAAAAATCTCCCAGGAGGGTCTCTAGGGTACCCTTTGCTAGGAGAGTCCCTGAGCTTCCGCCGAGCACAGAAACAAAACCGAGGCCCTCAGTGGTTCGAAGAAAGAGTTTCAAAACATGGCCCAGTTTTCAAAACCTCCTTGATGGGTTCACCAACTGTCGTTGTTACTGGTCAAGCAGGTAACAAGTTTGTTCTTGGTGGTAGAGATGATGTTCTTGCCACCAAGCAACCGCTCGCCCTTGCAAGCATTGCTGGAAAAGAAAATATATTTGAACTTACAGGATCAAGGTAATAAATAAGTTCCCTCCAACTTGTACTGAAATGATTTCTTGTGACACGTTATGTTATTCGATTGTCAATCTAAATCATAAGTTATGTAAGTTTTTGTTTTAAGGCATGATCGAAATTCATGGTTTAAAACATAACTTGACAAAGGTCTTGCATTAGAACGTCATTTTGTCATATAGCCAGGATTTTACAGTCTAATAACCATAGGTGAACGAGGTTTCACAATCTAATAACATAACATGTCAGATAGTAGTGGAGCATCACCTCTAATTTGTTTATATTCAATGACCGAAATTAATAGTCTAATAACATGGTTTGTTAGATGCCTAGTGTTGGAACATATCCCTAAATTTGTATGTTACGATCTATGACCAAGATTGACAGTCTAATAATGTCCGACAATGTAACACAGCCCTTAATTTGCATATGATCCTTATTACATTTTTGGTTCAATATGAAGAGGTAATTTATGTTTGTTGTAGTGTAGGTACAAAATGGTAAAGGGAGCAATGATGAGCATCTTAAAGCCTGAAATTCTTCAGAAAAACATCAAACCTATGGATGAATTAATCAAGAACATATTGCTAAGAGAAACAAAGAACAAAGACACCATAAAAGGAGTCGCTACCATGAAGAAGCTCACATTTGAATTAGCATCCAACATCCTTACCGGCATCAAGGATGAGCACACGACTAAGGCTTTGTCTGATGATCTCTCCATAGCCTTCAAAGCAATTGCGACGATTCCCTTCAATTTTCCAGGCACAGTTTTCTGGAAAGGTCTAAGAGCCAGATCAAGGATTGTAAGTCGTATTTTGCCAATACTTGAGCAAAAAAGGGAGGAGCTTTCAAAGGGGAAGTTGAGCCCTACAAGCGATCTGTTCACTTGCTTACTAACCCTAAGAGATGAAAACCAAAAACCACTTTCTGATGATATGATTATAGATAATTATGTCACCTTAATCATAGCTAGTCATGACACTTCAGCCATCCTTCTGAGCCTAATGATATGGAAGCTGTCCAGAGACTCTGAAATCTACAACAAAGTTTTAGAGGGTACTAAATATAGTGCTATTTCATTTTTTTGCTTAGCAGCTTAATTAATTATGGCAAACTTCTCACACTTCTTATATATTTGTATTAACTTTCATTGCTTTGTAGAACAAATGGACATTTTAAGGAAGAGGGATGACGAAGCAGAAGATGGACTAACATGGTCTGAGATACACAATATGAAATACACATGGAGAGTTGCACAAGAGTTGATGAGGATGGTACCTCCTGTGTTTGGTAGCTTTCGGACAACAGTTAAAGACACTCAATATGGTGGCTATGACATTCCCAAAGGGTGGCTGGTAAAATTTTATTTAATCATTAGCTTCATACTATTCCCTTATCGCACAAGTAATTCTTCGTTGTAACAATATTACTCCATCACTTGGTACAATAGTCCACATGTGCATATGTTACAACACGTGTTTTGTTTGTTACTCTCTAATATATAAATTCGCTATCCACCCATGTTAAAACAGGTTGATTATACCCCCATTGTTAACCCAAATATTTTCCCTTTGCCATGCACTCCGGACGTGCCAATTGTCTTTCCCATGTAGTGGTCTCCTTTGTGAAGCATGATTGGTTTTTTGTTGATACTTAGTGAAAAAAAAATCTCCAAATTCTCGAACTCTAATTAGCATCTAAGTAACATTTAAATAAGTAGGGTTTATTGCTTAATTATATCATATGCCTGCTGCAGGTGCTTTGGATGGCACATGGAACTCACATGAACAAAGATGTATTTGATAATCCCAGAGAGTTTGATCCATCACGGTTTGAGAACCCATCGAAACCAATCCCTCCATTCACTTATCTTCCATTTGGAGGAGGTCTCCACACTTGCATAGGGAATGAGTTTGCCAAAATAGAATTACTCATTGTCATCCACAACTTGGTGACAAAGTTTGAGTGGTCACAGCTGCACCCTGAGGAAGCAATAACTCGTAACCCTGGGCCATATCCATCCATGGGTCTCCCAATCAAGATCAAACCAAGAAAGCTTTAGTTAGTACAAAGGCTTGTTTGTGCCTCATGCTTTGGTTGTTGATGATTTTGGTTTTGCACTTGAATTGCTTGTTCTTCAAATGAAAATCATGGAACTATTAATGCATTATAAATAAAAATTTGGCGTGGATTAATTAACATAATTATTTTCCATAGCTATATATATATATATATATATATATATATATATATATATATATATATGTATATATGTATATATGTATATATCTTATTTTCACTTGTTCTTGACCGAAATACTGTAGGTTTATTTGCTATATCTTTTTTGTATCCGTTTGTTAGGGTTTTGTAACTTGCGCATCTAATCAATGATACTTATGTATAAACCTAGAGATCTAGTGTTACGTGCAAAGGATTTGTAGCTTAAGTAGTTAAGAGCGTTTACCATTGCACTTAAAATCTTACTTTTGAAATCCCCTCCCCTAATTCTTCTATTGTTTGGCCGAAAAAAAAAAAGAGATTTTATCCTTTTGATTGCTTATCTCGTGGTATATCTCATGGCCGGTGGTTCTAGGCTATGGAATATATGATTTCTATAAATGTTAACACAAAATGAAGATACACGTATAATGAATTAATTAAGCAAAATCCATAGTAATAAACCATTAGAAGAATAATGTATGGGAAATAACTCAGTGACCAAAAGAAAACTGAGATTGTTGGATAAATTGTGGTCTCCATCCAAACTCCTAGAAAGGAAGGTGGTGGCGATGGCTTGGTGAATAAGGGGAATAGGATGAACTATTCACGACAAAAGCATTTGGGCCACTAGCATGGCCTCTGTTTGGGGTCCTCGGAGTCATCGGCGTCATCGGGCTTTTTGATCTAGGCGACGTCATCAAGCTCCTGCCGTAGCCCCTGTTGCCGGCGCTTCTTCTCGGCCCTTTCTCAGCCCACTTGAGCTCTGCTTGCTTCACACTGGAAGGGTACCTTGAGTAACACCCAACGTTCCCTGCTCTTTGTATGTACCTATAAGCCAATTTACTTGTGTCATAAAATAAACAATGAGACAAAAACATTATTGTGTCCAAACATCTTGTAGTGGAGTTTCTTCTTGTATTAGGCCGCTGTCAGTTTGTGAAGTGCCGAGTATGAAGAACCAAGGACGGCAATGCTAATACATTTTATATCTTTAAATTATATGTTACTATTGGTCCCGTCGTGTAGAACAACCTCATTGCCGGCCTTTGTTTAGTATTTAGTTTCCTTTTTTGTTTTTTAAGATGTGTAGCTTGTTTGTAATTTTTCATTACATGATATGACAATTGATGTATTTAGTATTCAACACTATAATGATTTTCATCGTTTTTATTGAGTATATAATAGTCTATTTACCTTTTTCTAGTGTTTTTGACACGAACTCGTCCAATCTATGGTTTTGGGAGTGGAAAACAATCCATGAAAATGGGTATATTCTTTGAATTTTTTTTATTTTTATTAATGGGAGTCGAATTTGGTGCTTTTTTTTTAGTGACCAAATCTTCGATCTAGAGAGAGTAATAAAGCACAGTAAACAAACATAGTTAATCCCCCATAAGCATTACAAAACAAACACAATACACAAGAATCAGCCGTGCAAATCTGCCACAATAGATCAGAGTCGACAGATCTGAGACTGAGGAACACACAAAGTACTAGTTTGGTACTGAGGTGCTTTTATAAAAAGTGGGTATCAAAAAAAGCTGAGCTAAAAAATGTGTTTGGTAAACACTTAAAAACAACTTATTTTCAAAGTAGCAATTTTTTCTTCAAAGCACAGCAATACCACAAAACCGCTAGGTGGCACAAACAAACACAAACTACAACTAAGCCATAAAGGAAACCGCCGACGGCTCATCTGCACAACGAACACAGGACAACCTTTTCTGACCATCAACAATGTCACCATACCTCGAACAATTCACAGCACCACCACCAAAGCTAGAAAACCTGTTGCAAATCCCGCCATGAAAGGCTTCTTGACCACAGAGCAAGCCTTGATTCTCCCATGGGGCTCTATTAAATTATGGAGAGTTGATTCAAAACAGTGGGTGAAGAGATAGAGAAGGGGGAGGCACGAGGTAAGGCTGGAGGAGAAAAATACGTAGGGAAGAGGGTTGCCGCCAACCCCTAGCCATGGCAAGGGGCGGTGGCTGGAGGACAAGAGTTTTAAGGTTTTCCTTTGGGTTACAGGGTTACAGGGTTACAGAGGAAGATGTTATTGACACTTTACAAATGTCATCAAACATTAATTAAAGTGCAGTTTTGCCATATTATTTATTTAAAGATCATAAATAAATGATTATTTTCTTAGAATATCAATAACATTCAAAATAAGAAAATTTAATCATTTTAAAGTTACCCATATGGGTAATTATCGTGTTGAGCTAATGGTTTGAATCTAAATATCTAGTAATTGTATGATAGCACTTCAAAGAAGTGGAAAGAAAATTGATCATAGTTTGACTTGACCATACCTTTGGCTGAATCTCCTCCCTAAACACTCAACGCATTTTCTACCTTCTGTCATTTCTCCCATCCCTATCATCACACATCGCCTACAATACACTCTTCCACATACCTGCATACAAAATTAATTACTACCATCTGATCCATCATCATTTCCATACATGTGTTCAATATTTTCTCAAATATATCAGCAATGCATTAGATACTGTAAATTTGTACAAATAACACGTACCAGGCAACGGTGGCGGAAAATATAGATGTAGGTACTGCAAGGGGTGCAGATATTAGAGTGGGGAATCCCAGGCCTTCGTATTCCTCCTCTCTCTTTCTGGTACATGGAAGCCATGCTTACACCGCTGACACCACTCACGTCATGATCAACTGCCCCCAAGCTAGTCTCCAATCCATGCTTCATACCGGAATTACACGTGGGACCAGGACTTCTCATATTCATATGATGATCATTATTAACTGCATGGCCATCATGACCATGATGCATCTGATGACTATGATGGTCACCACCGCCCATATATCGACCGTGACCTCCACGTGCTGCATGCCCATGCTGATGATAATTATGATCATTGTTACTACCTATGCCATATGGACCGACGGGGACATTGTTTTCGTTGATGTGGTGGCGGTTGTGGTGGTGGCGGTGGTTGTCTCCGGATGCTTGCAAGGCACGGTTGAAGTCAAGGCTGGGGAGTTTGGTGAAAGGAGAAGGGGATGATGCTTGTGGGGTGGATTTGAGTTCAGAGATTGGATCCAGTATTAATGGAGTAGGTTTTTTCTTCTTTTCTGATGTAACTTGGTGTATTTTGAGCTCTGCAAAGTCCTGGAAAGTTAGGTTAACTGACTCATCTGGGATGCCTTGGTACATGTCTTCAAGCTCCATTATTGCCTTGCTCAATGTTGCCTTGTCCCCCATCTCTACAATTTGAGAGAGAGAGAGAGAGAGAGAGAGAGAGAGAGAGAGAGTGTTAAAAGAGTGAATTAGCGGTTGGGATTAAGAAGGGAGATTAAGTTGGTTTAATAGGTTCCAATGAGAATAACGACGGTAATAAAAGGACAAGTTGAAGGGCCGGTCGCGGACATCGAGCATCAAATTTTCCTCCCATATTGAAACATGGCAGGGATTAAGGATTGTGATGTATTACAACCCAAAAATAAAAGGTTTTGAATTGGCCCTCAACCGTGACATATATTAATTACTAATTATTTGAATGTTAAGCAGAAATGAATTGGGTCAGTTGGCAAGAAAACTGTGTTCATTTAGTTGCATTGCACATAAGTTTAAACCATTTTATAATTTAAAAATGTATTCAGTCATCTTAGAATCACTTCTAAATGAGCTCTTATTTCGTATACGATTGGAATTAAAAACAAAGCAAATTAGTAGACAAAGTTATGATCGTTTCACGACTTGGCTAATAAATACAAGGAAAAATTAGATTGCCTTACATCTTTTTTATAGTTGTTAAATTAAACATTCATTCTTTTTAAAGATTTGATTAAGGTGCTTTGATCAATTGTCACCTCAATAATTTTCTATTTATTTAATTTCCATGTCATTAGTTTATATAGAGGCATAAGGTAACTTAGCAACTAATTGCCTACAATATAGGAATTTAATTTCATCAATCCCCTCCTACACATTAAATGACATTTTTTTAATAAAATAAAATAAAAAATCAATTAACTAATTCCTCATTACCTTATTCAGTATTTTAAAAAAAAAAAAATTCTCCTTCTATTAAAAATGTCTCAATAAAAAGTCTTCAATACATATTTTTTCATGTATGTGTGTGTATATATATATATATATAATATACTTAAAATTTATGGTACATTTGAGAATTTGGTACGTTTAGATTTCAAATGTACCGAGAAACCAAATGTACCATAAAATCAAATGTACCCATTGTTATTTAACCCTTTTGATACGTTTAGATTTCAAATGTACAGATAAACCAAATGTACCATAAAACCAAATGTGCCCATTGTCAGGTAACCCTTTTGGTACGTTTAGATTCCAAATGTACCAAAAGACCAAATGAACAAAAAATCACAAATGTACCACAAAACCAAGTGTCTCTATCCGATAACCCTTTTAGTACATTTGCATTCCAAATGTACCAAGAAATACAAAAAATCAAAGCCACTATAAAACTAAATGCGTCCATATTATAGGTAACTAGATGTAGCTATATAATCAAACAAATCTTTATTATGTGTTGGGTCTTCTAAATAATAAAATCAGACAATTTTTTTTTATAAATATTCTACTATATTCACAAAAAAAAAAAAAAGTAAAATTATAACAAAACAATAAAAAAAATGCATAGAGATGGATAATAAATGCATAAATATAGGGATAAGAGGAAAAGAAAAAAAATAAAAAACAAAATGTCTAGGAATAGTTGTGAAAAACTAAAATTCTAAACAAAATAAACTTATGTGAAAAACTGAAATTAATAACCAAAATTTTAGTAAAATGTTTAATCAAATTTTCAAAAGGAGTGTATATTTAGTCTAAAAAATTAAAAAACGAGGCGCCTATATCAAAACGCCCCTAAATACAAATCCAATATTTGACCCTTTGTAGTGCCGTGGTAGATTCCTCAATTATAAATAAAGAGTTCTTTAAAGTTTGACTTTATTATTTCACTTTATATATAATCATAAGAATATTTATTCAAAGAAAGTTAGATATGTCGTGAAGAAATAAAGTGCATCCCATGTTTTGGCAACAACGATTGGTTGAGTTGGTAATGATTATTTTCTTTTTAAAATCAAGGTTTAGGTTCAAGTTCAATTGCTGACAATCTCTTTCGGTGATCAATTTGTAAAAACAAAAAAAATTGGCTAAGACCCATTTCTGTGAATTCTTAAAGAGACTTGTATTATGCCCTGATACTAGAATGTGACAGCCTCCCATCCTCATAAACTTTCCTTGACAAAAAAATAAAAAATAAAAAAGCCTCCTATGTTTCTATTATTTGGCGAGAAATTAAACAAATAAGCAATAAAAATGCATATAAATCAACGTCCCGGCCAAGAACAAAATAGTTAATATTACGGCCGGCGAAATTTTTTTGTTTTTCAAGTACTGTAGCCAGTAATAAACTTAAACTTGTCTGCTGCTATCGAAATATTGGTCTTCACTCTTTGCTTTGGTGAATTTTAGGTAAAACCCCCTGTCATTTTAACGCCTAGTGATGAAACAACAATGGCCGAGTTTGTTTAGGATTCAAAGATCCGGAGCACATTTTTTCACCTTCTGCACTCTATTCAATGGTTAGAAGAAGAGAGTGCACAATGTGAAGAGTTGAGACATAGGACACACTTCGTCATGACCACCTAACTCGGATTTTCTTGTTGGCTTCGTTCTTCTCTTTGGCACGCAAGTTCCCATCAAACAGGGATTATCATATACAACCGATGTTGCTCGTAACAATTAAAATCATTGGCCTTGTTTTTCCAACCTCGCTCTCATCTAATTTGAATTCAATTCACCTGACCCGATAATACCCATTTTGGAAAAGTCCAATGCCAAAGTCACTGAATGGGTAACGTCGGGTCTCCAAAACCCGATGTCATAGGTTCAAATCCTAAAGAGCATGATTCCGTTCTTGATAGGTATAATTACAACGAAATAACTTCACTAACTTGAACAGCAAGCTGAATTTTTCCTTCTATAGAGTTGGTTTGAGATTCTTCAGTGAGCTCTAGAAAATATACCCATGACATACACCGTTCAACACAAAACACTTGAAACCCCGAAGAACAAAGGAAAACCCTTAGCACTCAACATTAACAGTTAACAAGTGATGGATTTTTTTTCCATAAGATTGATTTTTTAAGTAATCTCGTCCAAATCCGATTGCCGCAAAAGGGAAGCGTTCATGCAAAAAGAAAAGATTACATTCACTGGCTGTGAAGAACTGGTAGAGATGTATAGCACTGGCCTCTATAAATAAAGCAAAATAAAGATATACTTCCGACAAAAAAGAAGGGCGACGGTCTGATTGTTTCAGTCCACACCACCTCTACCCTCCAAGTCCCACGCTGCTACGGACGAAAGGCTGCCTTCATTACACATGAGTCTGTCAGTCTCCGCAGTCTCTTGTGCAAGTAAAGAAGAACCAAGACCAGCCTGTGGCTCACACGTCTTGTTTGTGAGGAAACTTTCCTTCGTGCCGTTCTTTACTGGTTGGCAAGCAACAGCGTCAGCAAGCCTCAACAAGTTCAATCCCGAAACCTGCACATAATTGTGTTTGGGCTCACAATTCAGATCAATTTGTCCAGCACATGAACTTTCAGCCACGTCAGCTTCAATTCTCTTCTCGCTGCTGCTTCCATTCTCCGATGAGTGATTCATATGCAACTCGATCTCTGTTGATGTGCCATTCATTTCTGATTCGTCCTTGTGGTCATTATTATCCCTCTGGGCATTCTCCGCTTCACGTTCTGATTTGCGTTTCCTCTTGTTCATCATGAGGGTTTTGAAGCGCCGTTTTACTGTCATGCACACATTGCATGTGCATGTTGGCTTGTGTTTGCCCTTCCCGCTCGGGGGTTGAATACATACTATGCAAGTGCAGCCTGGGCGATGGCGTGGATGTCTGGTTGTGGCTCCAAGTGATTGCTCACCAGAGTAATCCACATTATCTCCCAGAATGGCAGCACTAGCACTCGCCAGGGCATCCAAGCCAGAAGGTTCATGTTCTTGGGCTTCATTATGGTTTACTACGATTCTTCGCTTCTTTAAATCTGGGTGAAATTAAAGATGGCCATAACAGAAAAATATAAGTTTACCAATGCCTACGTTGACGGGTGTGGTTGGAAACAATACGTGCATGTGTGTTTGAAAAATGTATTATATAAAAGAGAAGGGACACAAAGGTTCAAGTTCTACCTATGCTTGGCCTTAGAAGATTATCTAATTCCTTTTGGCTCACCTCCTCTGGTGCAGAACATGAGCACCTGCAATGATATAAAACAAACACAATCAGTCTTGCATCTCAGTGATCTCACGGCACAAGATTAATGATTTAAGTTGCAACCTGTTCATATCCCAAGAATTTTCAGAGCATGTCCACTTTGGAGGAAGAAAAACGTTGACAGGCAACCTCCGCCACTTAAAGCAATCATCACACTGAGCCCATTGTTCTTGTCTCCTGGAATATAAGTTCCAGGTTTCACAATGCACGCACAAAGTTAGTCAACAATTTACAGCAGACAGCCTACCATATCAGGCACTTGCTCATGTGCCAACAAGGTCATTGGCTACAGTTCAATAGTGGATTCAAGAGACTTGAGGATGCTCTTTGTGGCCGGGTATAAATTAAATACATCCTCTTTCTCAATATGATAAAGTAACATAGCATAGTATATCTCACAATACTTACTCAGATTCGGCAATGAATAGAGATCTCTTCCCAAACACTGGAGGCTCCTGGAAAAATTGAACAACATTGATCAGTCGACTCATTGGAATTTGTAACCTTCAACGGATTGAATATGACAGAGAATCATAACACACGTCTTCGTATAACAAGTGGAGCACTGACTATGACATACTTACATCATACTCTTCGAATTCATGATCTTCTATAGTTACAATGCTTGGTTTGACACTCGGGGGTGGACGAAGCAAGTCCTGTGCTTCTTCCCAAGTCAGTCTCAGCTCTAGAACATCTTCTCTATGCAAGAGCAACCTCTTACTTTTAGGCCCAATATTTCGGGCCCTCTTCTTGTCAGAATTTGACACTGGCCGCTGCAGTAAATCCTCACTTGTTAAGTGACTATGGTTCTCACAATTATGCAAACTCGTATCCCCATCAGCCAAATGCAAATGTCCTGATAGAGCATTTAGGTAAGGGTCTTTGCTTCCCGTATTTGTTTGATAAAGACTAGACTGACCACTTCCTGATACCAGATTCTCAACGACACTAGGACAGGAAGTTTCCCCAGGAGTTCCATTGGGAAGGAAAGATGTTTGGGGGTCCTAATTGTTTAACATTTGGGTAGAAAAGTCAGATTCCATCAGAACAAAAGAACAAAAACACAGTACAGACGTAAGAGGGTGAAGAATATCAAGAAATATGAAATTATGATACTTGACCTGCATATCTAAACTTCTTGATGCCTTTCGGAACCCAATTACAAGTCTGCCTCCAGGATCTATCCGACTGAATGTCACTGCAACAAAAGAACCAGATCCAAATCTAGACTTCAGCTGGGAGTTCTTTTTCTATGGCAAAGTGAATGAGAAGCTAATGAAATAACTGGAAAAATGAAAAATATGCGGACTTTTTATCCAAAAGCCCTCTAAGCCAGAATATAGTTAAGCATACCGGTATCACCAGCTTGAAGTTGCATAGACTGTATGCAAGGCGTTACTCCTTCTAAAACATACATCCTGCTATTATTATTTGGCCAAAATCTGAACTGAAACGTCCATTCATTACCCTTGACATCTTGAATCCTTATAGGAAGGCCTTCTGATTGAGAAATAGGAGGAAAGTATGCCTGCATTCACTTCCAGTTCATACAAGTGTGGCAAAGGGAAAAGAACACATACACAAACAAGGGGAAAATGGAAGGATAAAGAAACAAAAATAAAATAAAATTATCCCCACCTATCCTTCCCAAAACTAATAAATAACATAATCCCGAATTCATAAGAAGCCTTTTAAGAAGTTAAGTTTTTAATTTTTACCTCAGCACATGCTTTTGGGAGAACCAGACGACCAATTCGACCTGCATCGCTGGCACTTAGCACCTTCTCGAACAGTGGCACAATAGTAGAATTCAAACTTTAAAAACATTTAAGGAAAATACCATAAATTCAAATAGACAGACAGTGGCACAATAGTAGAAATATAGAACCGACTAAGGATACTCCCCAGCTAATTTCTGTAGCTCTTGGTCAGTAATCCTTGGCCAGTATCGGGGAAGTAACTGACTCTTCCCTCGCCCTTCAGAAGGTGGCCTTGCAACACGCACATGGTGAACAGGAGAGGGAGGTCTCAAGGGTCTGGGCAAAATAGGCCGAATTTTTTGCCCCTGCTGGAAGGAAGAAGGCATCTTGCTCTGATCTCTTCCCTCCAAAATTCCCCCAGTAAAGGGTTGAGCAAAATTTGGAGTTGCAGACGGGCCTCCCAAAGTCATACTCAAAGACGGCTCAGAGGATGGATTATTCATATCTTTGACCCCTATCATTATTCTACCATTGTCTGGTTTGGTAAATGTTAATGATCCAATAGATGGTCTAGTGATACTTGAAAATCCTGGGCCAACTTCCCCCTTAGGATAAGTAACTTCTTCTCGTTTGGTTTGCACAGGAGATACATTTATATCACTTCTCTGAGATTGAGATGAAAGGTTGGATTCATTGGCCTCCATGACTTGGCACAACTGCAAAAGTTTTCCCTCGTTGGCAGTATCACTTAATGCTCCATTCTGAGGAACTGTAGATTGCTGATCACCGGAATTACTTATTTTCAATCCACCAAATCCATTTAACACATCATCGTTCTGGATCTGCACATAAGAAAATAAGAATCCCTGAAAAAGTCATCTTTGTGTGTATGTGAGCAAGAGCGAGAGATACAGACAGATATATTCTGACAGATAAAGACCTCCAATAGAGTATATCTAAAATTACTAGGGGGAGCCTGTGAGCATTTCACAGTCTGTCAACCATGATATGTCTCCATTTATTTGCACAGGTGTTCCATTGAGCAAGTGAAAACAGAATAATCAATACTATGAATTGACGTCAAGTACAACATAAGATACATATATGTACATGGATAATTTCTGTCCTGAAGACTGAAGTTAAATATCAACCATGGACTCAAATGGGAGAGTTTAATGCAAACGCATGATTCGGTGGAGATCAGGATAGTGACTTTAAAATGGGTATACAATAACCAAAAACCCGAATTTGTTCATACCACACGAGGTTGAGAAGCACAGCCAATACAACCTATACCCCCAAAATCCAGGCACTCATACAATGTCTCTGAGACTATGCATCCACAGTGGAGAGGCTGCACAAAATTGAATAAATTTTGAAAGTAGAGTCAGAGAGAGTAACGGAGGAGCGAATGTGAAAGAGAGCTTCAATACTATTTTTTTTTACATGACCAAACTGCAAGCTAACCTTGTGGCACAAATTGCAGTCCCTCCAACCAGTTTCCCCAGAATGGAATGTATTGCAGTAAACTGAATTCTCATACTCAACTCTGGAGTCCACGCAATGCCATGACCAGCAATGGAAGATATATTGTAAACCAACAGGGGAAATAGGTAAGTGTAATACAAAATGCAAAGTACTTTAACGGCTGAAACAACACGAACTGATGAGAAAGATAAGCACTTCTGCCTACTACATTAAGATGACTATGGCTACAGTTAGGTTCTCCAAAGGTTAGTTGATGTAATTTGGGCCCCAATCACAGGGAAAATTTCTTCATAGTTATTCAACAACTTGGGTTACAATTTTCTTATTCATACTTAAATTAGCCGGACCACAAGGATAGAAAAAGTTCAGCACACTATTGAACATACTCTTACGGTAAAAAAAAAGTTAAACAATTTTCTTATTCTTGATATTTCTCCTTGGTATTTCTACTAAGGATTATAATTGCAACCCGATTATATGTTGATTATCGACAATGCCTCTAATTCCTTCATGTCCAACGATAAAAATAGAAGCAGCTCATGAACAATGCAACTAGTCCAAAACCCACAAAACACACATAAAAATCACAACACAAAATAATCGCCAATACACACAAAACCCCACGACAAGAACCACAACCCATATTCCCATAATGCCCTCCCAACTCCGTATCTACCACTGAACAACTGAAAGATTAAAACTTTGACAAGCAAAAATTAAAAAGAGGGAAAATAAATTACCCGCACTTGTTGCAGAGATGGGCAAATCCACCAGTTCGCAAAGGCCAACCTTTCTTCCATTCGTGCGTATTGGCCGTCCTACACGAAGGATTCATGCAAATCTTGGAGTCCATTGCCCCAAATTCAAACTCTCCAAACCCTTAAATCAAACAAAACAGAGCAATCAAACCCAAATTCCTAAACACCTTTTGATCAAAACCCAGAAATTTAAACAGAAACCCCAGCATTAAACACAATCATACACAACATTTGAGATTTGGGCAATTATTAAACAAATAAATAATTCAAAATTAAATTAAATAGCAAAGATCAAACCTTGTTTTATCCAAATCGAACCCCAAATCGAAACCCAAATCTCGAAAACCACTAGTCATCCAAGAACAGAGCAGAAACACACTCTGGAAACCGCCCAGAAACGGCGGAGGCTGCGGGGCGAGCTCGATAGAGTGAGCTGATGAAGAAGAAGAAGAAGAAGAAACGAGTCAAAACTCAGTCAGCTGGGTTTTACCGTTCACGAACGTAATTAGTCGTAACGGCGAGTGGGATTTTTGGGGGTCTGTGTGGGCAAGACCAGGAGAGAAAGCGTGTATTTAGAGAGAGAGAGAGAGAGAGAGGAGGAGAGAGGGGGAGGAGAGAGAGAGTGCATGCAAAGCAACAGATGCATAAAATGCATGCACGACACTTGAAGACACACCACCGCTTAACAAGTCGTCTCCTTTTTTTAAGTCCATGTATATACACTGTATTGAAACTGTATATTAGAGAGAGAAAGTGAGGAGAGAGAAAGGGAGGGTGAGAATCCCTATTAGGACAGTGATATGATCCGATGACCCGACGGTTTCGTTATGGGCTTTTTTGGTTTGGATCAGCTCTGACCTGTCAGTTGTATTTCTTGGTTTGCTTGACCAAGAAAATGGAAAGACTATTATGACCTTATCTGCCTATATTTAATATTTAATAGGGTTTTTGAAAAAAAAAAAAATTGGTGTTTGTGTTTTATTTTGCTTTTCAATTCTAGTCCTCGACTACGTAAATATATGAGCTCGATTGAATATACTTTTAAAATGATTGAAAACGTTTTTAGAGAAAATATTTGTGAGTTTCAAAAGCATTTTAATTACTTTCTACAAGAAGCATCAGCTATGCGTTTCTCTCAAGAAGCACTTTAAGTGTTTTTCCAAGATTTGCTAATATTTTTACTAAGGATTGTTTTCAAAAATATTTTCACCAAAAGCGCTATCATTCATTTTAAAAGCACATCCAAACGAGCTTTATGTAATTTTAACTGCTTTGATTTAGTGATATTTCTTTTATTTAGAAGAAAGAGATCTTAAATTTGATTATCGTAAATAACAAGTTCGGTATCAATTTATTATAATCGGTCAATTGTGTAATTATATATATTATTATTTTATTAAAAAAGAGGACGAGCTTAGGCTCAATGAAAATGTTGTTCCCTTGTGATCGAAATTTATGATCTAAAAGTTACGGATTTGAGTCGTGTAAACAGTATTTTAGCAAAATAAGGATAAAACTATGTACGGTAAACATTATCCCCTCCCCCAACAATCACAAAATCAAAACCCTTGTTAGCTTGCAATCGGCCTATTGTTTTAATTAAAGAAAATCGCAGTTTGCCCTTTGAAGAGGGACCAAAAGTGTAAATACCCCTTCAAATTTAACACCCAATTGACTTGAAAACAACAATTTTTTTGCCAAATTGAAGACAAATAAAATAAATCTTTTCCATTTTTTTCCTTATAAAATAAATAACTCCAATCAGCAAAAAAAGAAGAAGGAAATACTCCAAAAATTTAATGTAATTTAAATAAGTGACACCCTGAATTTGTAATTAATGCCCTGTGACGATGTTAAGGTTGTCTTGAAAAGTTTTTCTATGTCCTCTACATAAACTTATCCTCTTTGCATGACAACTAATACATGACTTTTTATGAATCGTGAGCCACTTTATTACATTTTTAGGCCTAAATTGGAATACAATAATGTATGATTCATGTATATGGTGCCAAAATTTCCACCCTCTTTTAACGTGAATTGATTTATCCATTAAGAAAAAACATGAGATAGCTACTTAGAAGATTCGATGAGTTCTGACGAACTTATGGGCCGATACAACGAGCTCTTAGTGTGCCATTGAATCCATTAATCAAACATTGGCCTTTTATAGGTTGGGCGATGAATTTCATTGGGACGACCAGCGGATGTTGATGATATTACATTTAATCTAGTGATCATTGTACCTACATTATCGTGACTATATATTACTTTACCAAATGGGTAGAAACATCCCATGTCAATGATACTGCATTCAAGGAAGCTGTCTGACGCATAAAGATAAAAGAGTCGCATCATAAGTAGTTGGAGTGCTTGACACTACCTCGTTGGAGTGCCTGACGCTAAGAGTCCAGGTACTTAGGTCATCCCCAACCGAAGGTTTGCCAGATGGCTCGTTCGTTTTAACCTTGTCACAAAAAACCGTCTTCTACAAAGGGTCAAAGGGCTATAGTATGGAACGTGAAGAATTGAAATAAAATGAGGTAAAATAGTATGAAATAGTGAAAAATATGTGAGAAATGGTGTAGGAAAAAAATTAGAAATTTAAAATAAAATAAAAAAAGATTGCTGGGCATAAAAACAAAAAGTGGGCTGGGACCATAAAAAAAAAAAATATATATATATATATATATATATTTAAAATATATATATATATATATTTAAAAAATATATATATATATTTAAAAAAAAAAATATATATATATATAATAAATAAAAAATAAAAAAAAAACCCTAAACCCTAAAGTGAACTGGGCAATGGAAAAGGAAAAAAAAAAAAAAAAAAGATGGTATTGACAAATGTGTTTTTTGTTATGTATTTCTGATGAATCAAAGGATTACAACAAAAGCACAATATAAAGCAGCATAACTCAAACAAGGGAGAAGGAACACGCCACATTCTCCTTGATTTAAGGACTAAACAAAAAGATTTTTCTGATTTCAATGGCACTCCTTGATTTAAGGAGATTTACATCAATAAGTCACCTAAAAACCCTAGTTTATAGGAGCAGCAACATGTTATTGCAGGAAGTGGGAAGAGCAGCGATAAGACTTGCTGCTACTGAAAACTAGGGCTAGCTGCAGGTTCCCCTTGCCGTGACAGGTTCCCCTTGCTATGACTTTGTGACTTTTTTGTTCAAGACTCCCCCTCAAGCTGGATCCATAAGATCAATGGAGCCAAGCTTGCCAAGAAAGTGCTGAAAATGTGTAGCTGGCAAAGCCTTGGTAAACAAATCAGCCAATTGATCATAGATACGAGTAAAGAGAGTTTGAATGACTTTGGACTGAACTTGAGCTCGCACATAATGGCAATCCACCTCAATATGCTTGGTACGTTCATGGAAGACCGGATTGGATGCAATGTGCATCGCGGCTTGGTTGTCGCACATGAGTGATATCGGTGCATTGCTAGGGAACCCTAAGTCGAAAAGAAGACTCTTGAGCCATATAAGTTCGCATGCAGTGGAAGCCATTGCGCGATATTCCGCCTCAGCACTAGAGCGAGCAATGACATTCTGTTTTTTGCTTTTCCAAGTGACCAAATTTCCACCCACGAAAGTACAATAACCCGTGGTTGACTTTCGATCGAGAGCATTGCCCGCCCAATCTACGTCCGTATAGCCTTGTATGTGGGTGGAACCATTATTTCTCATGAGAATACCACGCCCAATGGACCCTTTGAGATACCGTAGTATCCTCTTAACAACATGAAGATGTGTAACAGTGGGAGCATGCATAAACTGGCTAACAAGACTCACGATATAAGTAATATCGGGCCGTGTGATAGTAAGATAAATAAGTTTACCAACTAATCGTTGATAGTAACCTACGTAAGTGAGAAGTTCACCAGCCGTGTCCAACTTGAGCTTGCAATCCCAGGGAGTAGTGACTGGTTTACAATTAAGCATATTTACCTTTCGAAGAAGATCCAACACGTACTTTCTTTGGTTAAAAAACAGTTCATTTTGGGAAGTTGCCATCTCAATGCCAAGAAAGTAGTTGAGCTTACCAAGATCCTTGATAGCAAACTTCTGATGAAGAGACCATTTGAGAAACACAATCTCTTCCATATTGTCGCCAGTTATGATAAGATCATCGATGTAAATTAACACCACCAATTTACCCAATGAACCTATGCGAATAAACAAGGATGAATATGCATTACTCCTGGAGAATCCTACCTCTTCCAACACTGAGCTTAACTTAGCGTACCATGCTCATGAGGACTGTTTTAACCCATAAATGGCTTTGTGGAGCTTACAAACCAGGCTTTTTTGGGAAGCTTGAGGATGTCCAGGAGGTAGTTGCATATATACTTCTTCTTCAAGTTCCCCATACAGGAATGCATTTTTTACGTCCATTTGGAATAAGAACCATCTTGGTTGACTGCCACAGAAAGACGGACCCGAACTATATTCATCTTGGCCATAAGAGCATAAGTCTCCTTGTAATCCACTCTATACGTTTAAGTAAATCCCCGAGCCATCAATTGTGCTTTATAACTCTCAATAGAGCCATCAGAATGGAATTTTAGCTTGTAAACCCACCTACTGCCTACAGCTTTCTTGTCACAAGGGAGATGAACAATACTCCAAGTGTGATTGTCGTTAAGGGCTCGCAATTCCTCGTCCATAGCTTGTCTCCATTTGGTATGCATGTTAGCTTCCTGAAACGTACAGGGTTCATGGTGGTTTAAAATAACACTGAGAAAAGCTGCATGGGAAGGTGAGTATCGATGATATGCAAGATTGATTGGATGTCGTGCTGCATAAGTAACATAATCCAGCAGTTTGGGTGGAGGTTGGCGAGCTTTTGGAGGATTTCTTTTAACTAGAAATGGATCAACCTCTTGATTGCAGGGAGATGTATCGGAAGCAGGAGCATGAGTAGCATCAACTTGATCAACCTCTTGATAGCTTGAAGAATCAGGAGGATGAGAGGCATCGGAAGTAGGTACATGAGTAACATCAACTTGAAGATAGTCTGAGTTAATATCCCCAATATGATTAGGCAACGGAATCAAGTCCTCCCAAGTCTCCCCCTTACTTGAATCTGCGGTTCCTTTGTGAAAATAAGGAATGGACTCCTCAAATTTTACATCTCGAGACACCACCATCTTGTTAGTAACAGGGTTAAAACATTTATACCCTTTATGGGTTGAAGAATAGCCCAAAAACACCCACTTAATAGATCAGGGAGCTAACTTATCACGATGAGATGCTTGAATATGCACAAAACATGTACATCCAAACACTTTTAAATGTGACAAATCTATGGGCCTATGTTTAAGAACTTCATAGGGTGATTTAAACCCCAAATGACGACTTGGAAGCTTGTTTATCAAATATGTGGCAGTGAGCACGCCTTGTGACCAAAACTTCTTAGGAATGTTCATGTGAAGCATCAAAGAACGTGTCTTCTCTAGGAGGTCTTTATTTTTCCTCTCGACCACCCCATTTTGTTGGGGCATCCCAACACAATTTGTTTGATGAAATATACCATGCATGCTCAAATATTGTGCCATGTTGTTAGACATGTACTCGGTGCCATTATCCGATCTTAATGTTTGAAGGTTGGACTCAAAATGATTAGTAATAAGGTTGTGAAAGTCTTTAAACATAGTAAACACTTCACTTTTGAATTTCAAGAGATATAACCAAGTAACTCTTGTGAAATCATCAACAAATGTCACAAAATATTTGTAACCATCAAATGATTCATTAATTAGACCCCAAATATCCGAATGTACAATTTCAAAAGGCTTACTAGCTCTAGACAAAGAAGAATTGAAAGGTAATCTAGCAAATTTGGAGAAATTACAAGTGTCACACTTGATAAGGGTTTGACACATAGTAGGAAATAACTTAGACAAAATAGGGTTGGACGGGTGTGCTAGACGTTGGTGCCATAAATGTGGATCTTGGGGTTGTTTTGAACTTGAGGTTGAACTAGCTTGGAAGCCTTTGGACAAAGAATCGTTTCTTGGCAAATAGTAGAGACCATTAAGAAAGAAACCTTCACCAATCATCTTCCCGGTGACTAGGTCCTGAAAAATTACATTTGTTGGTGAGAAAATTGCAAGACAGTTTAAAGTTTTGGTAATTTTCCTAATGGAAAAAGTTGAATTGAGAAGGTAGGGACATATAGGGCAGTGGACTCAACTTGGTTCGATATTAACCTAATTTTTCCTCTACCCATAACGGAGACTCCTTTTCCGTTAGCAACAGACACTTGAGATGATATATCTTGAAATTCATGCAAGTTTGTTCTTTGGTTTGTCATGTGATCAGTGGCACCCGAATTAATGATCCAACAATCATGCACACAACTATTATTTAGAGAGAGAGCATGGAGAATACCTGGGACAGCTTTATGTGGTACACCTTCAGCCTCTGCTAGAAACCCAGCAAACTTGCCAAGCATCGCATAATGGTTCTCGGATTCAGTCACTGTTGCCTCTTCAACCTTTCCATTCCCTTTATTGTGTTGAAGAAATGAATCAAATTCATTTATTAGAGCAACAAGACTTGAAG
Source organism: Pyrus communis (assembly GCF_963583255.1). Lineage (NCBI taxonomy): Eukaryota > Viridiplantae > Streptophyta > Magnoliopsida > Rosales > Rosaceae > Pyrus > Pyrus communis. The sequence goes on along the minus strand of NC_084816.1, from coordinate 3,441,250 downwards.
AAAAATTCAACAACCCATTAGTAGAGGCATGATTTAAAGTAGACTCTACCAGGTTTGCCATATGACTGAGTTTGTATGGTGAACTACCAGTAACCTTGTATGGTCCCTTGATGTCCTTGTTGAACTTAGGTTTCAACTCGGGATGAAATATCCAGCATCGATCCTTGGTATGACCAATCCCGCGATAGCCAATTCCAAGATAGTGATCACACTTCAAGTCGGGGCTCTTACCTTTGTAAAACTTCACTTCAGATGACTGATAATTCAAAGCATATGCTCGTGATTCTCGCACAACCACTTTGGTGTCTAATCCCATGACCTATTTTCTAACTTCTTCACGTTGAATGGTGGCACATACGCTTGAGAAAGATGGAAGCTCTGAAGTCATCAAAATGTGACATCTCAAGTCTTCATACTCCGAGCTCAAGCTTGCTAGTAGTTGAAAAATTTTGTCCTCCTCGGCTCTTTTTAACAACACCGTCGCATATGTGGTGTGAGGTCGATAGATATCTAGCTCATTCCGCATAGTGGTAAGGTTGCCAAGATGTTGCACGAAGGACTTGTTTTCTTGTTGAAGAGCGACAACATCTCTCTTGAGTTGAAAGACACGGGGTGAGTTGTTTTGATTGCCATACATTTCCTTCACTTAGTTCCATAGATGTTGTGATGAATTAGAATAGCTGAAAATTTCAGCAATTTTCCTCTCCATAGAATTTAGCAACCATGACATAACTAACTGATCTTTGCACAGCCATGCTTCATAATTTGGAGACGAAATTTCTGGTGCTTTAATGACTCCATTGATGAAGCCAAGCTTGGCCCTTCCACCGAGAGCCAAAGAGACTGCCCTTGACCAAGGAAGATAATTAAACTCATTCAACAAAACTGAACTGAGTCTTTGATTTGGGTTGATATCAACCTCAGAGAAATTTGTAGCCGATGAGGCAAGAGAGCTCTCAGCTTCTTGATTCACTGAATTTTCTTCTGCCATATTGTTGGCTGAGAAGAGTGAAAAATCACGACAAAAAAAGTTGCAGAGTCAGACCTAAGAAGGACACTGCTCTGATACCATATTGACAAATGTGTTTTTTGTTATGTATTTCTGATGAATCAAAGGATTACAACAAAAGCACAATATAAAGCAGCACAACTCAAACAAGGGATAAGGAACACACCACCTTCTCCTTGATTTAAGGACTAAACAAAAAGATTTTTCTGATTTCAATGTCACTCCTTGATTTAAGGAGATTTACATCAATAAGTCACCTAAAAACCCTAGTTTCTAGGAGCAGCAGCATGTTGTTGCAGGAAGTGGGAAGAGCAGCGATAAGACTTGCTGCTACTGAAAACTAGGGCTAGCTGCAAGTTCCCCTTGCTGTGACAAGTTCCCCTTACTGTGACTTTGTGACTTTTTGTTCAAGAGATGGGCTAATGGAAAGAACAAAAAAAAAAAAAAATATATATATATATATATATATATATATAAATATAAATTGGGCTAGCCAGTGAGGTGGCTAAAAGTGGCCAGCCGGTTGGTCCTTTGGCCCTTTCAGATTTCGGGGGGCCCATGAACCCTCTGGCCTAGTCCTCGATTGAAGACAATTTTCGAATGTTTTTTGGCCCTTTGGACCTGGAGATGGCCTTATATAAAGACCTTATATAAAAACCGAGAGACTATGCATCCACAGTGGAGAGGCTGCACAAATTTAAGTAAATTACAGAACTAGAGTCACAAAGAGAAAGCGAAAGAGAAAGAGAGATTGAATTTTTTTAATTTATAAATGACCAAACTGCAAGCTTACCTTGCGGCACAAACTGCCGTCCCTTCAACCAGTTTCCCCCGAATGGAATGTGTCTATTGTATTGCAGCAAACTAAATTTTCATATGCAGTTCTAGCACAAACCCGTCCCTCCAACCAGTTTCCCCTGAAAGGGATCGGTTCGGGATTTGGGTTATCATTTTCGGAGCAGGATCCCGATCCTAACAACCGTACATATAAACATTCGATATCAAGTAACTTCTGAAAGGTTAAATATCCAGTTCAAATAGATTGCAGTCATCTGTTACCATTTTTTTTTACCATGCGAAAGAAAAAAGAAGAAAGCCAATTGTGAATAATATAAATGCATAATGTTGTAACTTCTGAAACAACATCGATAGGAAATATAAGCAAAACGGCTGAAAAAAATAAACTTGGTAAGCAAGAATCTAAGAGGAAAATAAATTACCCACAATTGAAAACTTTTAGGGTTTTAATTGCATTTTACACCATAAGTTTCAAGGATCATTTTCAAAATGAGCCATGAGGTTTCAATTTGTACATTTTACACCACGCGATTTCTCAACTAAAAACTTTTATTTGGTAATTTTGATTTTTAACGGAGATGCTATCAACACTTCAAAAATTCTTGACCTCAATAGGTGCCTTGAGGAAGGAGCCGAAGAGTACTTGCTGAAGCCTCTCCGGCAATCCGACGTCAAACAATTGCAATGCCATTTGAAGGAATTCGGAAACCCTAGCAATGAAGGGATAGCTTTGCATGGGAAGATGACCTCTATAATTAAGAACAAGAAACTATACAGAGTAGAATCCTAAAGGCCTAACATTTATACCCATCGATACTTTAAACATGTCTGATGCATAAGATTAGTACAATGTAACCGTTGTTAATTTCTTCATTGTTCGGACGTAAAACAGATTTAAATTTAAGCATATTTTTTGCCTCCTCCTTCGTTTTGGTACCGTACAACATAAATTCTAGACCGGTATGATCTGCATTACACAACTGAATATGATATTAATGAAGAAAAAACGTACCGTGTGGTTTGATGCAACAGAATCCTCAGGTCTATTAGAATGTGGCAACCATGTTGCAAACGTGTTATATCTTCTTTATCCCGTTGTGCGCACCTGCCTCCTTCAATACCTCTGCACACAAAACCTGAACGAAGGTCTCAAGCATCATCACTCGACAAGACGAGTCAACAAAATCACTCTGTTGTTTACTTTCTTTGTTTGTTTCCTGAGGATCAGCTGTTAGGATTTTTCCGTAATGTGAGTAATAATAAAACCATAGTTTACGGTATGTCAAGAAAACAAGTGGACTTACATTAATATTGGACTTGTAGAGTAATTTAATTATGATAAATTACAGAGGAGGGAAACAACAAAACTCAAACTTTTGAATTAGAGTTGGTTTCAAACTCTAAAAACTGACATGTAATTGTTGCCATGATTGGAGGAGCAGTTATCATTTTAGACGATAAAAATAGCTTGGTCCCTCTTCTCAGATTACCATGTTCATATGGCACTAGTCCTATTGAAAGTGAGAACTATTACGAATCCAAGAGAAGAGAAGAACCTTGCTGCTAGGTTTTCATGGCGAATCCTGCAAGTAAGCTTATTGTCTTGTACACTTACATGGAATACTTTTACTGAGTGATGATTTCGCGTTGATGTAGTTTATGGTGTGGTTGATGATGTTGTTGGTAAACAATGAATGTTTACATCAGCCTCTCCCATTTCTGTATAAACAGTAAACGAAACACATTAGTCTGCAGGCAAAATCGAAAAAATAATGAAACAAACATTTGTTAAACCTTTGTTATCACAAGACAAGAAACAAAAGGGAAGTTCAAGGTAGTTAACCTTCGTTGCGATTTGGACATGGAATACGAATTTCGAAACCACTGTGATCCTGTGCAGCGAAAACCTCTTGGTACATATATAGGATAGGTTTTAAGGCTCTAGAGTTGGGGAACCAAACATATATATAAACTCGAGGGAGATAAATACTTTAATGTTTGTGTAACATGCTCTTTTTCATCTATTATGCTTATATATGTGGCTGGAGTGTTCATAGATGACGAAGTCTTCTCGGCTCGGTGAGGGAAATAGGTTAGTTTTACACCTGCCGTTAGTCCTGGAGCTGCATCTTTTCCTTTCTCGCATTCACTATTCTTGTTCCATTGTTGATTTTCCATGTACGAATTGTTCAAAATACAGTTTTCTTCCTCCAGCTTAGATTTTTTGCATGGCTGCCATTCAGCTTTTCTTCCCTCATCTTTGCCGACACTTTCATGCGCTGATAAGTCAGGAGATGGCGTCTCGCCATTAGAGTAATGGAACTCTGGTGTTCTTGGTCCATAACCAATCTTAGGTGTCATAGGAGAGTCATGAAATTCAAAGTTCCCGGAAATAAAACTGCCGGAAGGTGAACTTGCAACAGGTTAAGAGGGTTCAAAAGGAGATCTAGAATTGAGATGTATTTCTGGGACAGGACTTGCACTGAAGGGATCTCCAAACAAAATTTTAGAGCCTGCAGACGGGCAGTTTGTGTCTGACTTTTGATGGAAAGAACTGCAACCTGAATTATTGTCAACTGGCAGATATCCTTCGCCAGCAAACCAATTGCTGTTTTCCTGGAGATGAGAGTTTAAGTAGTGGGATGGTTTGAAGATTGACGAATTTGGCATCTTTGTTGAGCCGTGTAATTCTCTGGTTGAACAGCATGCCTACTTTTGTTCTGTATCTTTTAGGTAGAAGTTATATTTGAATGATTTCCCTGGCCCGAATATGCATTGTCATGTCGCTTCTTGCTCCAATTCCTGGTTGATTTTGACAATGAACTATCGATCGTATTGTCCCTTACTGAGGTTAAAAATTGGGGGGGAAAAAAAAGAACATTAAGGTTTTTAAGAAAACATCATCAAAGTGGCAATTACAGAAAACGCCTCATATCTTCACTTAATAGATATACCCGCACTTGATGAGCAAGACTCTTCGCTGGCAAAAGACACAGAAGGTAAGGAAACATACGATTTTATCAGTCCGAGGAGGGGAAGAAATGAATGGAAACAAAAGAATGCCACTAATAACCGCAGCGAGCTCAGATCATCCCTTTCATCTTCATTCACAAAGCAAGACCAATCTGGTTGCCTGGTTACACCGCCGAAATCATAATTCCTTCCTACTGGATGGTGCCTGTCTGTAATCACAAGAAGACACAACTCTTGAGTGTATGTCAACATGTAAAGAAATTTTAGCTTACTCAGAAGGCGTACCTTGCCCTATTGGAAAACACAAAATCACGATCATTTTTCTGAAGTTTGGTGCTTCGAATACGAATGTTCCTCTGATCAGAGAGAAGTGAGCAAAGCATTAGACAAAAATCCAGAGATAGAAGCAAACAATTCCATTTCATACAAAGCTAAAATCACAGTTTTAGCACAATGTTTCCATGTAAGCTCTTCATAACATGATCTAAGAAATGGACACAACGCACAACTTAATCCTACTGTGCAATACCGACAAAGTAAAAACAATTTGAGGAAGAAAAAGTTCAATTACATATAGGTAATAGCTTCTTGAACCCCAACAATCTGTATTTTCATATCTGTACGCAGCTACACGGAGGCTAGTTGAAAAATTATACGCTCAGTTCATTTGGGAGGCTAGTACGAGACAGAAAACACCTAAGATATCGAACTTGTCTGTCTATGTCCAGAGTAGAATTTCACCGGAGTTTCATGCAAATTGAACCTAGAGACCTAGAATATATCATTACATGCATCAATGTCAGATAACCCTTAGGGAATGTGTCAACAATGCATATCAAGCTAAATGAAATGATGGTATGTATCATAACTCATCTGCAGTTTTAATGTCATCTGCGGTTTCAGTCACTAGGGTAAAATGTCATCCACAGTTTTAATTAAAAGTTTAAAACAATGTTTTTTTTTTAACAAATGATATTATCTACACTAAGGGGGAGGAGGTGGGTTTGGCCTCACGATGGGCTAGCAATAATGTGATTCAAAATCGCCTTTGACAAGAATCAAACCTAAAACCTCTCACTTACAAGTGAAGAAAAAAATACTACTAACCCGTAGTACTAAGTGACAATTTAAAACAATTTTTTGTTTATGCTTATTATCAACAATTTTTCTTTTTTGAACAAACAATATTATCTACACTAAGGGGGAGGGGGTGAGCTTAGCCTCACAATGAGTTAGCAATAATATGGTTCAAATTTGCCTTTAGCGAGAATCGAACATAAGACCTCTCACTTACAAGTGAAGAGAAATAGTCTAAAAGGCTCAACTACTTACTAAGCCCAACAAAATTGTTCCTACACCGCTGGCCTTGGGCCCCATATGAATGCGCCCCATACCCTCCAGAGGGCCGTGCACTTAACCAAACCCAAGGGTAGTCTCGTTAATTCACAGAAACAGGCGTGGCCCTTTCGTAATTTGACACACCTTCAACGTCGCATAAACCCTAACAGATCAGATCCCTCTCCAACCCTATATATACCAGAGCAAGAGAAACAACGCTCCATAGCAGCAGAGCGCAGTTCTGAAAACTTTCTTCCATATTTTCCTATTCCGACCCATTCCTTTCGATTTTTCGCATCCGAATCCTCTGCATTTTAATTTTCATCATTCGCATCCTTTGATTTTGCTTTTTATCATTTGAATCCTTTGGTTTCAACGCATATAACACTTGAAATTGTGATTTTGTTTCGATTTATAGGGTGTTAATTAGAATTTACAGATCATTTACGGATCCGTGCACAATAAGCCGATGCTTTGGATACAAAAGAATGAAGAAAGCATGGTTATGTGCACGGAAATTGAATTGCAAAGGGTCCGCATGTCTGCCCTCTCTGAATTTCTCTGATTTGAGGGCCTGGTTACGACCCAAATTATCTTTTCTATCTTATTTCCTCCTTGTTTTTTCTTGTTTTCGAGATCGAATTTTTTCTGCTTTTTAGCCCCTGAATCAGGTTCTTGTTTAAAAAGTGCTTCTATGGAAAGCACTTCTGTCAACAAGTGCTTTTCTTGAAGCTCTTTTGTTAGAGGCCTTGATAATTTTGACTTGGACGTGTTTACAAATTAATTTTAATTTTCTTGTCAAACATCGTGGAAAGTGCTTTTGATTTTATTATTTTTCATTCCAAAATGTTATCTATCGACCCATCAAATACACGAATAGAATGAACTCAGCAGTTTGTAGAATAAATGCTTGAATAGAATGAACTCAGTTATTACGAGTGAGGCTTCATGTTAATTATATACACTTAATTACAAGTGATGAGGTTGTTATAGAAGGTAGACTAAGTAATGTCATTAATAAAAATTGTTAATTATATGCACTTAATTACAAGGGATGAGGTTGTCATAGAAGGTTGACTATGTAATGTTATTAATAAAAATAAGTACGTATATTAAAGGTAAATGTATTACCAATAAGAAAATATTTCACACAAACATTATACACCAGAGGTCCAAAACCACAATAATTACAAAGAACAACATGGACCTCAAAAATACAAAAAGCAGACAAGCCCAAGTCTACATTGTAGCCCAACATACACAAACCAAATTATCTTTTCATATGAAACTCCCTCCACCGTCGACACACCTCAGAACGAAGCAAAGCCAACCTCCATCACTATCCAGAAAACCAAAGTTACCAAAGTTGAAGAAGAAGAAGAAGGCCGCACCATCCTCCACGGACCACCAAAACAATGGCCACCCACCGGAAAAGACCAACAAAGGTCAACAAGCATGGTGGTGTGGACATCCGAGCCAAAATTCAAAGCACGCTCCCGTTAAAATGCGAAAAATCGCAAGAAAAGGTAGGCGAATCGAATTGAGATTTAGTGAAAACATAATGAGGCCAAATGGTGAGGAGGGTGTAGGAAAGAGAACATGTGGAATTTAGGATCCATATGGTTATAATAGAGGCCAGAAAGGTGTAGATTGGTACGGGAAAGGGGGTGGGCTTATTGCAGATAACAAAAAAAAAAAAGAAGGAACAAAAAGTAGAAGAAAACAAGAAAAGCATGGACTGTCCGGCCGGCCGGAAAACGAAAGAGAAAGCAGAAACTCACACTGCGGTGAGAAAGACTATCATCCATTAATTCTAAGTTCATAAATCTAAATCACCAAAGAAGAAAGAAAGAAAAAATTCATAAATTTACATTTTCACAGCCCACGCCTCATTTCATATAATCAAAATCATCCTCCCCAAGCATCAACCTGTGCCCTCGGCTTCATCACAATGGTGGAATGCTTAAGGATCTGCAGGGTGAACTGCCCACATTTCTCCGAGGTGTCGACCTTGGACTGTCCCGGCGGAGGAAGAAGCTCCAAGTTCTGGACTAAACGTCCAAATGTAATGCCCAAAATTGAAAGGGCTAGGATAATTCCCGGACAACTTCTTCTCCCAACACCAAACGGGAGATACCTGAAGTCGTTCCCATTAGCCTCCACCTTCGACTCCTCCTCCAAAAACCTCTCGGGCCTAAACTCCTTTGGCTTCCTCCACAAGGCAGGGTTGTTTGTCAACCACCCAGCATTCACCAAAATCTTGCTTTCCGCCGGGATGTCAAACCCGCCAAGCTTGGCGTCCAGGAGGTTCATGTGGGGAACAAGGAGTGGGGTTGGCATGTGAAGTCGAAGAGTCTCCTTGATCACGGCTTGCAGGTAGGGAAGTTTCTGAACGTCGGGCTCTGTGATCTGAACTCCGCGGCCGAGGACTGCATCAAGTTCTTCACTCAACTTCTTCTGGATTTCGGGGTGGTTCACTAGCTCGACAATTCCCCACTCGATCGACCACAAAGTGGTGTCAATAGCTGCTCAACAAAGAAATGTGACGCTAGCGGCCTAAACTTGGAACTTAATTGAATTTGTACATAAAATGCAAGTTACAGAAGGACAAGGACAATCAAATTGTTTAAACGGATGATCTCACCAGCGCCATTGATGTTGTCAAGGATGTAGTAAATATTGTCGTCGTTGATTTCTCCCTTGTGCTGCGCGTCGAGGAGGTGGTCAATGGCGCACTTTAACCCTTCATTTGTTGTAGCCTGTGTGCTCCAAATTTTCCTGCTCCAAAATTAGAAGAGTTGAGTCAGACTAGCGATTTTCACACTTCCGTTTTAGTCCTTGCACTTCAAATTGCTTACTTCCTCTCGTCAATGAAATAGTCCTTGAACAGCTGCATCCTCTTCTCCTTCACTTCCTTGCACATCTTCAAATACCCTCTCAAAACGGCCTTAATATCGGGCTAAAATTGCCGTAGTTGTACTCGAAGCTCTGCGCCAATCCGCTCTTCTCCCCGTTCGATACCTTCAGCTTCACGAACAGGGGATCCTTCTCGCTCTCGAATCGCCGATCGAACATGATTCTGTATACGTTGTTGTACATCATCAGCTGCAGCCGCCTCCGCAGCACCATCCCACTGGTCGCCGCCTCAGGCTGCTTTTTCACATCCTCGACGACCGCCGCCGCCTCCGATTCCAATCCGTGGCGGTACAGCTGGACGACCTTGTTGGTCAAGAAGGGGACGGTCATGATCCGCCGCATTTTCCGCCAGTGCTCGCCGTAGACGCTGAACACCATGTCCTGGCCTTTACCGGTGAAGATATCAACAACGACGGTTCGGCTCCTCGACCCGAATTCGACTCCCTGGGTGTGGAGCACCTCCTTGGCGAGCTCCGGCGACGAGACGAGGAGGAGGTTGTGCTGCCCCATGCGGAGGAGGAAGCAGTCGCCGAATTTCTTGGCGAGGTCGGAGAGATTACGGTGGTTGAGGTCGTTGCCGACCTGGAGCCAGTTTCCGAAAACGGGTACCGGTATGGGACCCGGCGGGAACTTGAATTTCTTGCCGCGGAGTTTTGAAATGGCGATGGCAACGATCACGGCGACGAAGAGACCCAGAAGGGTCTTTTCCAGGAGAAGGAGGTCCATTTTTTGGGGTGCGTTGGTGTGGTGGGTAATTTGGTGGGTGCACAGAGCGAAATGCTGAGAGTGGGGATGGGAGAGTGAACTGGTTTATTGGGGGTGGGAGAGTGAACTGGTTCATTGGTGTGGTTTTGGGTTTCTTGGAATTTACAGACTGGGGCTTGTAGCTTGCATTATTGTAGGAATGACTGTCGGAGCAGGAATGATGATTTTTCACTAAGATCGGTATATGGAATAGTACATCATGTGTTATTTTACAAATGACGAAATATGTGTGCTAAAAAGTTGATAACTTAAAAAATAAAATTTCTCACTACTTCAATTAAAACATGTGATGTACCACTTATATTTCCGTCACAATTAAAAATTTCTCCTTATCTGAATAATTAATTTTTTCTTTTGCTTACGACTATAGAATATAGATGAATGGTAATTTGTTAGATACTGTTTGATTTTTGTCCTGGATGAATAGTGATCGTGAGTGATTGATCCTAATTTTTTAATTACGACTTGTTCTGTAATCCTGTCGTGCTTGAAATTATCCCAACATTTCAATGTGATTTGGCGGATTACATCCTTTTCTTCCCAATTGGCGTTGTAACTTGTAATACGATTTGAGAATTCAGGGGACTTTATACTTGACAAGAAAGTGCAAAATGTATGAGAAAATAGTTTTCTCTTTGTGACTTTGTCTTTTGAATAAAAATATTTTACTGATTCCTTGAGGCTCACAGGGAATAGATTAATATAGGAACCTTGTTGGGAATTGACTGCAAAACTTACTATCAAAATTGATGAACCAAGAGTGACTAACCTTCAATTTGATGAAGGAATTTGACCTACATTCAACCAATCAAGATTTGAAATTTCTTCAATACGGTCGATATTTTTTGTAAAAAAAAAAAAAGGAAATGGGTTGAAGCTTAGACTTCGTCGCATATAAAAGAGACTCTTAAATATCATTTTTGAATTGAAATGCAAAGGGTCTACATGTACGCCCTCTCTGATCCTCTCTGATTTGAGGGCCTGATTACAACCCATATCTTTTTTTTCTTTGTTTGTTTGGTTTTTTTTTTTTCTGGTTTTTGAGGTCGAATTTCTGTTTTTTAGCCCTTGAAACATGGATGAACAGTGACCCTTTAATGAAAGTTTCTGGCAATCCTACCTTTTATCTCATAGTCTGCTTCATATAAGAACCCATCAATCAATGCACGTATCGACATACAACAGCAGCCAAATATCTTCTTTCCGAGAAACATTTATGCAAGGGAAATACGAGAATCAACCAGAAAAAAAAAGAAAAAATCAAATTGAACCTCACCCCTCTGTCCCCCCCCCCCCCCCCCCCCCCCCCCCCCCTTTAAGAAAACATTTTCCCGGAAAATGGGTTAGAACCCTACATTTTGAGGTGGAGCTCTCTACAGGTGTGCACAAAGTAAGTTTCTAAACTATACAATCCCAGATTAGCTTGCTTGAAAGTGGAAAAAAAGTATAAGCAACTAACTGAAAATTTTCTGGGTCAGAAATTTTCTCGGGAAACAAACAGAACCCAAGTGAGGAAACAAACCTCGAAGCAAGTTCTGGACTTCATTGAAATCGGAATCGCAGGAGGATCGAAGGGCCTTGCGGTGCTGGAGACACTGCGCCAAGTGGTTGATGTCCCTCTGGTCCTTCAACACCTTCACCAGATCGTCGCTGTACGAAATCAGCTTCGAAAACCCATATGACAAATCCAGAAGCTTTTTTCTGAGAATGAATGAGAAAAAATGGAATTTGATGATGAGGGAGAAAGTGGCGAAAATAATGGAATTTGGTGATGAGAGAAAAAGTGAAGAGAGAGAGACAGAGGTAGTTGGACGGGAAGGAGAAAAAAATGGAGATGATTATAGAGGGAGAGTGTTCTAGAAAAGTAAAAGAAAAGAGAAAAGGAAAAAAATGTAAAAGATAGAATTAATCTTGGGTTTGGGAATGGAGAAAAAGAAATATGATAGAGATGCACCAAAGGAAACGAAGAAAAAAAAAATGATAGATAAGCTTAATTTTGATCATTTCATAAAAGTTTATCAGACATTATTAAACTGTTTTTTTTTCTTTTTCAAAAGTACTTTTACAAAAAAGTTTACTAAAACATTTACTGCTTTATTTCACAACTACTTATTCTCACAGCACAAAAGAAACAGTTTTTTTTCAAAACACAATAATATCACCCGCCCTTAATCAACTGAGAGTAGCCAAAGGTTGTGAGGGAGTTGTAGATAAAGAAGGATTGACTGAAGTTGAACTATTAAGTGACGGAGAAGAGCGGCAACGGTGAAATACAAACTGATCTGAAGTGAACTTATCACTTGGCTTACCAAGACTGTACATTAATTCAAAGTTCATAAATCTATGCCGTCGGCTTCATCACAATGGTGGAATGCTTCAGGATGTGCAAGCTGAACTGCCCGCATTTCTCCGAGGTGTCGAGCTTGGACTGTCCCGGCGGAGGTAGAAGCTCGAAGTTCTGAACTAAACGTCCAATTGTAATGCATAGGATTGGCAGGGCCAGGATAATACCGGGACAGCTTCTCCTCCCAACACCAAACGGGAGATACCTGAAGTCGTTCCCGTTAGCCTCCACCTTCGACTCCTCCTCCAAAAACCTCTCGGGCCTAAACTCCTCCGGCTTCTTCCACATGGCAGGGTTGTTCGCCAACCACCAAGCATTCACCAAAATCTTGCTCCCCGCCGGGATGTCAAACCCACTGAGCTTGGCGTCCTTAAGGTTCATGTGGGGAAGAAGGAGTGGAATTGTCATGCGAAGGCGGAGAGTCTCCTTGATCACGGCTTGCAGGTAGGGAAGTTTCTGAATGTCGGGCTCTGTGATTTGTACTCCACGGCCGAGGACAGTATCGAGTTCTTCCCTCAACTTCTTCTGGCTGTCGGGGTGGTTCACTAGCTCGGCGATCCCCCACTCGATAGACAACAAAGTGCTTTCAATAGCTGCTCAACAGCGAAACGTGACATTAGCGACCAAAAATTAAACAACCTTAATTGAATATGCACAAAGCTCATTACAAAATTTTTCAAATATCAGGTGAAATTAAATTTATCATTTCGGTCATCAATAGTGTTTTTATTTTCAGAGTTAATATTAAGGAAAATTAATGAAAAAAACTTGAAAACTTTGAGTTTTAATCAAAATGACAAAAATATGTTGTAAGTGAATAATATCATAAGTGACTTTTTAGAGTAAAATTATCATTTTCGTTAAAAATGAATAATATCAATAATGTTTCATTAAAACTCTCTTGATATTACGAGAGTGGGGTCTACTCACCAGCGGCATTGATGTTGTCAACGACGTGGTAAATGTTAGTCTCGTTGATTTCTCCCTTCTGCTGTGCCTCGAGGATGTGGTCAATGGCGCACTTCAATCCTTCGTTTGTTGTTGCCCGTGTGCTTGAAAGTTTCCTGCTTCAAAATTAGAAAAGTTGAGTTACACTATTCGTAGTGTCATGTTTTTTACACAATGTTTTATAATGTTGGTATGAGAGTTGTGCCAAAATTATGAGTTAGCAGATAGTCTATAAAGAATCATAGCAGATAGTCTATAAAGAATCATACTTTTGAGAGTTTCCTTAGCATTTCTCTTTTACACTCTCATTTGAGTCGTCGAACTTCAAATTGCAAACACACTAGTGTATAAGTGTATAAGTGTATAAGACTTATATAATTGGGATTTTGAGGGATTTTAATTCTTTTAATGAATCTAGGGATATTCAATCAGGATTTTAAATGATTCTCTGAGATTTAAGATGTATTCAATTAGAATTTTAAGATAGTTTATTAAAATCCTTAGAAATCCAAGTGTATTCAATTATGATTTTAAAGAAGTTTATAACATTCTAGATATATTCAATTAGAAATTGATTTTAAAGAATTTGTGAAAGTTAAGGAATTAAAGGAAATTTGAGAGATTACGTAGTGTATTTTAAGCATCCACAAATCTCACATCTCCCTATGAGATTTCGAGGGAATTAAATCAAAATTTTATACGAAGGGGGTGTATTCAATTGGGAATTTAAGATATTTTTAATGGATTTATAAATCTATGGATTTTTATGGAGTTTAATTGATTTGTAGAAATTTCAAGTAAAATTTTGATTCAATTCCCTCGAAATCTCATGGGGAGATGTAAGATTTATGGATGCTTAAAATACACTTTAAAATCTCTCCAATTCTCCCTCTAATTCCTCAACTTTTCCAAATTCTTTAAATTCTAATTCTAATTTAATACACCTTGAATGGTATAAACTTCTTTAAAATTCTAATTGAATACACCCGAATTTTTTAAGATTTTAATAAACTATCTTAAAATCCTAATTGATACACATTGAATTTCAAAAAATCACTTAAAATCCTAATTGAATACCCCTAGATTAATTAAAAGAATTCAAATCCCTCAAAATCTCAATTGAATACACCCTCCAAAATCTCTACAAATCAATTAAACTCCATAAAAATTCATGGATTTATAAATTCATTAAAATCTCTCAAATCCTCGATTGAATACACCCCCTAAAATGTCAAACGATAAACCTTAATAATTGTCATGCCACTAACACAAGGCGAAATCATCTTTTTAGACATATATTTGTAGGCAACGTATTGTGACAATTGATAATTAGATTCCTATTTTTAAATAAAATGGGCAAAAATTCTCTCCTTTTTTTTCCTCCTCTCCCATCTTATCCTGTTTGAATGTTCAAGATTTCTTTTTTTTTTTTTTTTTTTTTTCATCTTTGTTGAGAGAATAGAGAGAACGAAGAAAAAAAAAACTATAATAGGTAAGGGAGGGAAGAGGAAAACAAGTGAGGAAAGAAAATCCTCGTCCATAAAAAATACAACTCCGTCATTTTCCTATAAAAATAAAAATAATAAAATTTCATCTAAATTTTTAGTTAAAATTGTCACTAAGATTGAAATAACTATTCAATTTAGCTCATGAAATTTAATAGCAATAGAAATAGTTATTAAGATTGTACATCGTTAATTATTTTTGTCATTTTATAAAATAAAATAAAAATTAGTTAAATTGAAGACACTGCAATTTCAAGGAGAGGTTGATCTAAAAGAAAAAACTTCAATTCAATGAAGATTTCTAACATAAAGACTAAATAATTCACTGTGGACAATTCTAAAGATCACGATCAATTTTAAATCCCAGAGATAGAAGTAAAGAATTATCAATCCGAAGAATATTTTGAATAAAAAGCCAACTAATAAATAAAATGAATGAACTTACTTCCTCTCGTCAATGAAATAGTTCTTAAACAGCTGAATCCTCTTCGCCTTCACTTCCTTGCAGATCTTCAAATACCCTCTCAAAAACGGCCTTAATATCGGGATAAAATCGCCGTAGTTGTAATCGAAGCTCTGCGTCAATCGGCTCCTGTCCCCGTTCGATCCCTTGAGCTTAACGAACAGGGGATCCTCCTCGCTCTCGAATCGCCGATCGAACAGGATTTTGTATACGTTGTTGTACATCATCAGCTGCAGCCGCCTCCGCAGCACCATTCCACTGGTCGCCGCCTCAGGGTGCTTTTTCACATCCTCGACGACCGCAGCCGCCTCCGATTCCCATCCGTAGCGGTACTGCTGGACAACCCTGTTGGTGAAGAAGGGGACGGTCATGATCCGCCGCATATTCCGCCAGTGCACGCCGTAGACGCAGAACACCATGTCCTGGCCTTTACCGTTGAAGATATCAACAACGACGTTTCTGGTCCTCGACCCGAATTCGACTGCCTGGGTGTGGAGCACCTCCTTGGCGAGCTCCGGCGACGAGACGACGATGAGGTTGCGCTGCCCCATGCGGAGGAGGAAGCAGTCGCCGAATTTCTTGGCGAGGTCTGTGAGATTACGGTGGTTGAGGTCGTCGCCCACCTGGAGCCAGTTTCCGAAAACAGGTACAGGTATGGGACCCGGCGGGAGCTTGAATTTCTTGCCGAGGAGTTTTGAAATGGCGATGGCGACGATCACCGCGAGGAAGAGACCCAGAAGGGCCTTTTCCAGGAGGAAGAGGTCCATTTTTGTGGGTGCGTTGGTGTGGTGAGTAATTTGGTGAGTGCACAGAGCGAAATGCTGAGAATAGTGGTGGTAGAGTGAAGTGGTTTATTGGTAGCTTCAGGTTTCGTGGATATTAGGTGGGTTAGAGTCCAGATTGTACCATTGAGTTTGCAGAGTAATCAACTAGAAGATATGATTTGGAATTTATAGACTGCGGCTTTTGACTTGCATTATTGCAGGAATGAGTGTTGGAACTGGAGTGTGACGTCTGAACATCAGCTTGTCAAATTTTCTTTAGCATACGAGGGCACTGACGATGAATGGTTTTGTCCGATTACGGTTTGACTTTTGTGAATAGTGATCGTGAATGATTGATCTTAATTATTTAAGAGTAATATTACATTTACCATACATTTGTACTATTATTTGTACCGTCTCTGTAATAAAGGTAAGCCGTTAACAAACATGAGTCTCATTTTCTTAGAGAGATAATCTAATGGTAGTATAAACATATGATAAAAGTGGTATTTTTTATTTTTTGTAATCTTCGTCAAAATCATATGGGTCTTAGGCATCTTAGTAGGCTGCCCCGTCTAAACTTTTGTGGCCATCTTTTACTCATGTTCGCCATCAAGCCAATTACATTGCTCATCGCCTCACGTGCTGCCCTTCTTCTTGGATTTTTTGTTTTTTTTGTAGGCAACGATATTAGTTCATAGATAGAAAGTTTAGTAAAAAAAGGAAAGCTAAAAGCCCTAAAAGTACCTAAGGCTACGGCCTAAAAAAGAAGCTAAAATTCAGACATTACAATCAGATATAAGAATATCAGAGATAATGTTCAGAAGTTCCTCGAACCACGAACAGTTGGCCAAGCTAGAAAAGCATATCTAGCTATGCGGTGAGCAGCTTCGTTATTCTGCCGATAGGTATGGGCAATAGTAGCTCCAATGATGGTAGACAACAACGCCTGGGAATCTTCCACAATGTTACCGATCACGGAACCATTGGGAAGACCGTTGCGTAATGTCGAGACAATCTGGAGCACATCACTCTCAATAATGATATCATGATAACCCCTCTGAATCGCCAATAATAACCCCTTCTGAACCCATTTAGTTAGACTTATGGGGTAGTTATGTGTCGTCAAAATATAATAGATATTTTGACAAATTGGTGATGGAATGACCACATTGATTTGCGACACCTATTTTCAAAGACTACATTGATTGATTTTCAATTTCAGAAACCATCTTGATAGGTGAGTCAATTTCATAAAACATTTGTGATAAAAACCCTAAATGATACGAAGATAAATATGAGTTGAAATTTATAGATTGGGCTTATAGCTTGCATTATTGTAGGAATGAATGTTGGAACCCGTGTGTATGACTTTTGTAGCATAGATGGAGGTTTGTCTAAATAATTAATTTTCTCTTTAGCATACGATGACACTACAGATGAATGGTACGCTTATTGTTTGACTTTTGTCTTTGATGAATAGCAAACGTGAATGATTAATCTTAATTATTTAATAGTGATACTACACTTATCACATAATAGTACAAATATATGGTAAGAATAACATATTTTTATTTTTTAATCTTCTTCAAGATCATATGAGTTTTGGGAATCTCGGTAGTATGCACATCTTAACTTGTGTGGTGGAGAATTGCCTTTTAAATTGGAAAGGCTGAGCTACCGGGAATTCAGTATCGACTTGTTCCATAATTCTGTCATGCTTGAAATTATCCCACCATTTCACTTTGATTTATAAGATATTGAGGAGGCTTAGCAATCGACATCCATTTATAAGATATTTTGCTGTGTGAAAGGCTGCATCCCGAAAGGATGTGGGTAAAGGAGTCCATTTTGTTCTAGGTGATGAGGGCAAGTAAAACGGTGATGAATTCTAAGATGAGCTAAAAAATTTCGAAAATTGGTATTAATATACTCCCCGCGCCATCAGTCAGAAATGATTTGATTTGTGTGCTGAACATATTTTCAACCAATTTCTTAAGGAAAACAAAGTGGTAAACACATCAGATTTTGTGTTCTAAACATATTAACGCCCCGCAACGTGTAGAATGAATGTTTGCATAAGCTCGACTCAATAATTACGAGTGACGCTTCACGTTGATTATTCAGAGTTACAAGTGGTGAGGTTGTTACAGAAAAGAGTAATCTCTGATTACAAAATACTTCAAATTTACACAATACTTAATGAACTAAGAGTAGCCAGCGGTTGTCTGCTGGAGAGTTCGAACTTAACTCGAACTATAGTGGTGCAGAAGCGCGGAACCGGCAAAATACAAACTGATCTGACACGGACTTATCACTTGGCTTATCAAACCATCCCTTAATTCTAAGTTCATAAATCTAAATAACCAAAGGAGAAGAAAAAAGAAATCATTAATCTACGCCCTCGGCTTCATCACAATGGTGGAGTGCTTCAGGATGTGCAGGCTGAACTGCCCACGTTTCTCCGAGGTGTCGATCTTGGACTGTCCCAGCGGAGGCAGAAGCTCCAAGTTCTGGACTAAACGTCCAATTGTAATCGCCAGGATTGGCAGGGCCAGGATAATCCCGGGACAGCTTCTCCTCCCAACACCAAACGGGAGATACCTGAAATCGTTCCCGTTACCCTCCACCTTCGACTCCTCCTCCAAAAACCTCTCAGGCCTAAACTCCTCCGGTTTCTTCCACAAGGCAGGGTTGTTTGCCAACCACCAAGCATTCACCAAAATCTTGCTCTCCGCTGGGATGTCAAACCCGCCGAGCTTGGCGTCCTGGAGGTTCATGTGGGGAAGAAGGAGTGGGATTGCCATGCGAAGTCGGAGAGTCTCCTTGATCACGGCTTGCAGGTAGGGAAGTTTTTGAATGTCGGGCTCTGTGATCTGAACTCCGCGGCCGAGGACTGCGTCGAGTTCCTCCCTCAATTTCCTTTGGATTTCGGGGTGGTTCACTAGCTCGGCAATTCCCCACTCCATCGACCACAGAGTGGTTTCAATAGCTGCTCAACAGAGAAATGTGACATTAGCAGCCTAAAATTATACAACCTTAATTGAATTTGCACAGAGCTCATAAAACAAAAACTAGGATATTGAAATACAATCACGTGATCAGTTTACATTTTAGGATTATTGACGGGTTTACTGTTATTGTCATATTTGCATGTTAATGTCATGGGGTTGGTAAGAAGAACTGATTTGTTCATAAAATTTAAAATATCAGGTGAAATTAAATTACCATTTCTGTCATCAAATAGATCCATAACAAAAAGATGGTAAATCAGTAAAAATAGATTAACCCAGTTTTAATTTTCAAAGTTAACATTATCAAAGAGATAATACTAGGGAGACTAAATTTTGAAAACTAAAGGATATGAGAGTTGATAATTGGTTTATTACTTAAACGTTGATAAACGTGCTCATTCATATTACTGCCACATCGTTTAGTTTACAAATTTAATCTCCATAACATTACCCTTATGAAAGTGGAGGGTACTCACCAGCGACATTGATATTGTCAAGGATGTGGTAAATATTGTCGTCGTTGATTTCTCCCTTCTGCTGCCCGTCGAGCATGTGGTCAATGGCGCACTTCAACACTTCGTTTGTTGTTGCCTGTGTGCCTGAAAGTTTCCTGCTCCAAAATTAGAAAGTTGAGTTTGGCTAACCATTACCCTCGAGAAATACTAAGAAAACTTTTTTAAAGTGGGATTTTCATGGACTCTCTATCGCCTCATGTTTTTTGCACAATTTTTATAATATTAGCACGAGAATTGTGCAAAACATATGGGGTTGCAGAAAGTCCATAAAAAGTCATATTTTTGAAAGAATTTCCTTAACATTTCCCTTTTCCACCTTCATTTTAGTTGTCACACTTCAAAATCACACTCAAGGTTCTAAAAGACATTTGGCTATAGTCAGACGATACTTTAGGGCCTAGGTGGATTAGGCGGATTTAAACAAATTTAGTATATATCGTATATATAAGTGTTTGTTTATACTTAAAAAGTACATAATTATTTTGGGATACATAAATTGCAAAATAGAATGATACATAGATTATAAAGTATTAGAACATATGATTAAAAGCATGTAATGTGTACTTATCTAAGTATTCAACAAGTCTCCTTCAATTTATTATAAAAAAAAATGAAATGTAATATGAAAGTTATCTATTTTATGTCTGAGTAAGAATCGTGATATAGGTGAATGCCTAGACGGGTATCGACGGTCTAGTGTCTTTTTTAATTTTCAAACACCAAAAGATTAATCAGAATAGTAGTTAGCCGCTTAGTCACTAGGTGGCATTAAATTGAAATTTTTAGAACAAGGATCACACTAGAGTGTGTAAGTGTATAAGACTTAAAAGTCAAACGATAAACCTTAATAATTGCCATGCCACAAACACAAGGCAAAAATCATCTTTTTAAACATATTTGTAAACAACATATTGTTACAATTGATGATAAAATTCCTACTTAAATTAAATATGATATAAAAAATATCACCCTGTCATTTCTCCATAAAAATAAAAGGCAACAAATGAAAGTAATTAAAAATTAGAAGGATTTTTGGTTAAAATAATTTATAAAAATGTCATAATTTTTTACTTTGGTATTTAAGATTTAAAATTAATAAAATGATCTTTGAAATTATTCATCATCAATTATTTTGATCATTTTGTGAAAAAATTTCGTTAAATTAAAGAAAATGTCAATTTAAGGGGATGAGTTGATTTAAAAAATAGACACACTTTAACATAGATGTTTCACATAAAAGACAAAATAATTAACAATGGACAATTTCAGAAAACGTAGTAAAAAAATTATGACAATTCAAGATCATTTTGAATAAAAAGGAACTCATAAATAAAAATGAGTTTTAATGAAACACTTCTGATACTATTTATTTTTAACAAAAATAACATTCTTACTCTAAAAAGTCACTTCATATACTATTCACTTATAATAATTTTTTATTATTTTGATTAAACTCAAAATTTTCAAATTTTTATCATTAGTTTTCTTAAATAAAATGATTAACTTACTTCCTCTCGTCAATGAAATAGTCCTTAAACAGCTGAATCCTCTTCTTCTTCACTTCCTTGCAGATCTTCAAATATCCTCTCAAAAAGGGCCTTAAAATGGGGATAAAATCGGCGTAGTTGTAATCGAAGCTCTGCGCCAATCGGCTCCTGTCCCCGTTCGATCCCTTGAGCTTCACGAACAGGGGATCCTCCTCACTCTCGAATCGCCGATCGAACATGATTCTGTATACGTTGTTGTACATCATCAGCTGCAGCCGCCTCCGCAGCACCATGCCATTGGTCGCCGCCTCAGGGTGCTTTTTCACGTCCTCGACGACCGCCGCCGCCTCCGATTCCCATCCTTGGCGGTACTGCTGGACGACCTTGTTGGTGAAGAAAGGGACCGTCATGATCCGTCGCATTTTCCGCCAGTGCTCGCCGTAGACGGTGAACACCATGTCCTTGTTGGAAATTCAAATCAAAACAGGTTGCTATTGTTGAAAATCAATGTCAAAGTTAGGCATGGAAAGTTAGGCAATGTTAGGTATGGTTGAATAAAAATTATTAGGTGCAATTAATGTGTTTTGTGTGGTAATAAATAATCTTAGTTTAATCATTTGGTTTGCTATAAATACCCAAGCTCTCAAGCATTGTAAATCATCCCATCCGAATCCCACTTCCAATTGTGAAGAAGCTTGTAAGCTTTCTTATTCCAACAGTTTGTAAACCTTTTTCATATATCAAAGTCCAAGTGTTTTGCCAAAGCTTGTTGCTTCCCTCCTTTCTCTATTTCTTTCTTTGTCCAATTTTATTTGAGAGTACAAAGCATAAGAGGTGTGATAGAGTTTGTAAACTTATCACCCACATATTTTGGTATTGAGTTAGTAAACTGTAAAATACCAACAATTGGTATCAGAGCCAGAATACCATTCTGGCAGGTGCAGCAGTTATGGCGTCCAACTTAGTGCAACTCCAAGTTCCCACATTGAAGAAAGAAAATTATGAAAGATGGTGCATCCAATTCAAAGCATTGTTTGGATCACAGGAGCTATGGGAAGTTGTCAGTAGTGGGTATGTTGTACCCACTGCCGAGCAAGAAGCCGTATATACTGCGGATCAAAGGAACACTCTCAAGGTCTTTCGTCAAGGACTTACGAAAGAAGGACCAAAAGGCGCTGTATCTTCTATACCAGGGTTTGGAAGATTCAACGTTCGAGAAAGTTGCAGAAGCAACAACGAGCAAGCAAGTATGGGATACACTCAGTACAATCTACAAAGGAGTAGATCGAGTCAAGAAAGTGAGGTTACAATCACTTCGAGCAGATTTTGAAACTGCTCATATGAATGAAGGGGAGAGCATCTCCGACTATCACTCAAGGCTCATTGTGATAGTAAATCAGATGAGGAGAAATGGCGAGAGACTCGATGAAGTACGAGTTGTGGAGAAGATACTCCGGTCACTCACATCTAAGTTTGAGCATGTGGTGACTGCCATTGAGGAATCCAAGGATTTGGAGGTGATGAGCGCAGAAGAGCTACTAGGATCCCTCCTAGTTCACAAGCAACGCATTCAGAAGAATGCAAGCCCCACAACGCTAGAGCAAGCTTTGGAGTCAAAGTTGAATATTGACAAACCAAATAAAGGTCGTGGGCAGTGGAACTCACGTCGTGGGAGCTCATCCAACCGTAGCCGAGGACGAGCCCGAGGAAGAGGTCGAGGCTATGCACAAAATCAAGGTCAGTCTCAGGAGTGGAGATCTACTCGAGGAAAGGCGCATATCCAGTGTCACAACTGTAAGCAATATGGACATTATGCCAATGAATGTTCACATAAAAATGGTGAGCATGTCAACATGGCAGAATCAAGTGGAAATACTGATGAAGAACTTACAGTCTTACTAGCACACCATGATTCCAGTAGCCAACAAGATGTTTGGTATTTGGACTCTGGTGCAAGCAATCACATGTGTGGAAAGAAGGAGTTTTTTGCCGAACTCAAAAAAGGGGCCTATGGATCTGTAAGTCTTGGTGACTCCTCAAAGTTGCCAGTTGAAGGCAAAGGGAAGATCAAGATCATCCAGAAGGATGGAAGAGAAGAATACATCTCCGATACCTACTACATACCAGGTATGAAGAGCAACATTCTGAGCATTGGTCAACTGCTCCAGAAAGGGTACATTATACATATGGAGAACATGCTTCTCACTCTCAGGAATGCAAGGAGAAAGCTTATTGCACGTGTTCGAATGTCAAAGAACCGGATGTTTCCGTTGAATTTGAACACAAAGATTGGAAGCTGCAACATCGGTGTAATGGAAGATGAGTCATGGAAATGGCATCTTCGATTTGGCCATCTTAATTTCAATGGCCTAAAGTTGCTGTCAAGTGGAGGAATGGTTCGTGGTCTACCCCAGATTGAAGCCACACGCCAAGTATGTGAAGGTTGTGTGCTTGGCAAGCAAGCACGACTATCGTTCCCTGTTGGTGATACATGGAGAGCAAAGGCACCACTGCAGTTGGTGCACACAGATATATGTGGTCCATTGGATCCCATGTCTTATGGAGGTAATAGGTATTTTATTACCTTCATTGATGATTTCAGTAGAAAGACTTGGGTCTATTTTCTCAAGGAGAAGTCAGCTGCCCTAAAAATTTTCAAGGAGTTCAAGGCACTCACAGAGGCAGAAAGTAACCACAAGCTTGTGGCTGTGAGATCAGATAGAGGTAGAGAGTACACCTCCAATGCTTTCCAAGCATACTGCAAGGAGCAAGGAATTAGGCATCAACTTACTGCTGCCTATACCCCACAGCAAAATGGGATAGCCGAAAGAAAGAATCGAACCATCCTTGACATGACAAGGTCCATGCTTAAGGAGAAGAATTTGCCAAAAGAGTTATGGGCAGAAGCTGTAGCTTGTTCGATTTATTTGTTAAATCGATGTCCAACAAAGAGTGTCAAGAGGATGACACCACAAGAGGCTTGGAGTGGATACAAGCCGAATGTTACACACCTAAGAATTTTTGGGTGTGTTGCATATGCTCAAGTTCCAGAAGCCAAGAGGAGGAAACTTGATGATAGAGGTGAGAAGTGTGTGTTTGTGGGCTATAATGAAGAGTCCAAGGCATACAAGCTCTACAACCCACTAACTGGCAAACTAGTGGTTAGTAGAGATGTCATCTTCAGTGAGGAAGAGACATAGACGTGGAACAACAAAGAAGTCAGTAAAGAGAAGATCGTCTCCACTGATTTTGAAGAACCAGAAGTTGTACCACCGATTGAGCAACAGCCTGCTCAAACAATCACAACAACTCCAGTGCACAGAATTGCAAGGAGTGGTCCTACATCTAGTGAGGAAAGCAGCTCCTCAACTCCAGTGAGGTTAAGGAGTCTCACAGAGATTTATGGACAAGAAGAAGAAGAAGAAACCAACCTTTTCTGCTTGTATGCAGACCATGAGCCTTTCTCATTCAATGAAGCTGTGGAAGAAGATTGTTGGAAGAAAGCCATGGAAGAAGAGATCCATGCCATCGAGAAGAATGACACTTGGGAGCTGACAAAGCTCCCACCAAATCAGAAGGCTATTGGTGTCAAGTGGGTTTACAAGATCAAACGCACTGCAGATGGGAGTGTGGATCGATACAAATCAAGGCTTGTAGCAAAGGGCTACAAACAGAAGTATGGAGTGGACTATGATGAAGTCTATGCTCCAGTTGCGAGACTTGACACGGTAAGATTGCTAATCTCTCTTGCCGCACATCATAAATGGAAAATTTATCAACTAGATGTCAAGTCAACCTTCCTTAATGGAGTACTTGAGGAAGAAGTGTACGTGGAACAACCGGAAGGCTTCCAAGTACAAGGAGAAGAAAATAAGGTGTATCGTTTGAAGAAGGCTTTGTACGACCTCAAGCAAGCACCACGAGCTTGGAACTCAAGGATCGACAACTACCTTCACCAAAATGGATTTCAGAAATGTCCATACGAGCATTCAGTTTACATGAAGAATGGTGAAAAGGGGGAGTTCTTAATTATTTGTCTCTATGTAGATGATTTATTGTTTACAGGAAACAATGAGGCAATGTTCCATGAGTTCAAGCAATCCATGTTCAGTGAATTCGAGATGACTGACAATGGATTAATGTCATACTTTCTTGGCATAGAAGTGAAGCAAGAAAGTGATGGTATCTACATGTCTCAACAAAGGTACATGAGAGACATATTGAAGAAGTTCAATATGGACAAGTGCAACACTGTCAATACCCCAGTCGCAACTGGATTGAAGCTGTCCAAAGGAGGAGAGGGTGAGTTTGTAAACTCAACAGTGTACAAAAGCCTTGTTGGAAGCCTAAGGTACCTTACAATCACAAGACCTGATATAGTTTATGGTGTTGGACTCGTGAGTCGATACATGGAAACACCAAGGGAGTCTCATTGGCTGGCCACCAAGAGAATTTTGAGGTACATAAGAGGTACTCTAAACTATGGTCTATTTTATAATTTTGGTGAAGATGCAAAATTATTTGGTTATTCAGATAGTGATTGGGGAGGTGACCAAGATGAAAGGAAAAACACAACTGGCTATGTGTTTTTTCTAGGATCAACAGCTTTCTCATGGACTTCAAAGAAGCAATCAATTGTTGCTTTGTCATCATGTGAAGCCGAGTATGTTGCTGTAGCCTCAACCGTGTGTGAGGCAATTTGGTTAAGAAATCTGTTGAAGTCATTGTGTCATCCACAAGTGGAATCGACTGTGATTCACGTAGATAACGTGTCTGCAATCAAACTTGCAAAGAATCCTGTTCAACATGGAAGGAGCAAGCACATTGATACCAGGTTCCATTTTCTAAGGGACCATGTGAAGCAAAAGACAATTGAACTTGTCTACTGTCACACCAAGGAACAAGTGGCAGACATCTTCACAAAGCCATTGCCAATTGAAACATTCCGGCTACTGCGTGAAATGCTAGGAATGAAGGCGTTTTGATTTGAGGAGGTGTGTTGGAAATTCAAATCAAAACAGGTTGCTATTGTTGAAAATCAATGTCAAAGTTAGGCATGGAAAGTTAGGCAATGTTAGGTATGGTTGAATAAAAATTATTAGGTGCAATTAATGTGTTTTGTGTGGTAATAAATAATCTTAGTTTAATCATTTGGTTTGCTATAAATACCCAAGCTCTCAAGCATTGTAAATCATCCCATCCGAATCCCACTTCCAATTGTGAAGAAGCTTGTAAGCTTTCTTATTCCAACAGTTTGTAAACCTTTTTCATATATCAAAGTCCAAGTGTTTTGCCAAAGCTTGTTGCTTCCCTCCTTTCTCTATTTCTTTCTTTGTCCAATTTTATTTGAGAGTGCAAAGCATAAGAGGTGTGATAGAGTTTGTAAATTTATCACCCACATATTTTGGTATTGAGTTAGTAAACTGTAAAATACCAACAGTCCTGGCCTTTACCGGTGAAGATATCAAAGACGACGTTTCTTGTCCTCGACCCGAATTCGACTCCCTGGGTGTGGAGCACCTCCTTGGCGAGCTCCGTCGAGGAGACGACGACGAGGTTGCGCTGTCCCATGCGGAGGAGGAAGCAGTCGCCGAATTTCCTGGCGAGGTCGGAGAGACTACGGTGGTTGAGGTCGTCGCCGACCTGGAGCCAGTTTCCGAAAACAGGTACGGGTATGGGACCCGGCGGGAGCTTGAATTTCTTGCTGCGGAGTTTTGAAATGGCGATGGCGACTGTCACCGCAACGAAGAGACCCAGAAGGGTCTTTTCCAGGAGGAAGAGGTCCATTTTTGTGGTGCGTTGGTGTGGTGATTAATTTGGTGGGTGCACAGAGCAAAATGCTGAGAATAGTGGTGGTAGAGTGAAGGGGTTTATTGGTAGCTTCAGGTTTCGTGGATGTTAGGTGGGTTAGAGTCCAGATTGTACCATTGAGTTTGCAGAGTAATCAACTAGAAGATATGATTTGGAATTTATAGACTAACTTGCATCATTGCAGGAATGACAGTTGGAACTGGAGTGTGCGACTTATGAACAGAAGCTTGTCAGAATAGTTAACTTTTTCATTAACATACGTTAGCACTGACGATGAATGGCTTTGTCCGATTACTGTTTCACTTTTGCCTTGGATGAATAGTTGATAAGCTTATATTTATATATATTTTATATCAAATTCATTTGTCTTTTCTCAGTTAGTTTCTTATATTTTTAAGCTATTTACTTTGTTTTTTTGTGTTTTATAGGATTTGTCAAACAAAAAAAAAAAGAAAAATAGCACATGTGGGATTTACTTTGTTTTTTGTGTTTTATAGGATTTGTCAAACAAAAAAAAGAAAAATAGCACACGTGGGATTTTAAGTAACAAATTCGTCAAAATTACATGTGCAGTGGAAGCAAGTTGCGAACAGCTCAGAATGAAGTAGAAAATGAGCCTTATATGCTTGGAAAGCTACGGATGTCTATTTTCTGGAGCATTTTGCGGATTGTTAACATGCAATGAAAGCAATAAACCCAATAAATCTAGCGGCCAAAACTAATGCAGCCAAGAACAAGCCAATTGACACTTATTCAAATATCAAAGGGAATCGAATTAAAGATGAGGAGAAGAGAGAGTAATTGGCATAAAGAATACTTAAAGAGTTACAATTGTTTTACCATTTTCTCTCACTTATTGTTATCACTAAATGGCTGTTAGTGAGTGAGTTAAAGAGAAGAAAATGGGGCAACAAGTTAAAAAGGGAAAATGCCTGCAGGTTGCAGCGGCAAGGTCAAAGGAATAGGAGAAAAATAGAACAACAAAAAAGGATAAAAAATTGAAAAAGATGTAAAGGGAACGAAAATTTTTAGAGAAAAGGAAGAAGGCAAGGCAGCAACAGGAAGGAAGGAAGAAGAGCCCTCACTCGATTCTTCTTTTCTTTTTCTTTTTTTTCCTTTTTTTTGTAACACCCCTCACTCGATTCTTTTGGTTTTTTCTTAAACCCATGTTTTACTTTTGGTTTAATTTGAGAATTATGTGTAATTAAATTTTTAGTAGTTAGGGGCTATTTTAAAGTTCCAAATATGATTGCAAGTTTGTTATGACATCTCATTCGAATTACTTTTATGAATTGATAAAAATTAGTTCACTACTTATGTCAATGATGAATTCTTTATGTGTTTTCTACAGATGAATACTTAGTAAGCATATCTAGGATTCTAATGCTAAGAATATGTGTCTGCCCTTGTCGAATGAGGACCTACATATGTTCTAGAGTAGTACTTGTTAATTGCGATTAACATGTGAACCAATTTCTAGGATAAGTAAGACAACACTAGTACTTACGATGCCTTGTGATGACTCGAACTCTTTTCTTTCTTAATGATTTCTACTTGTTAGATCGATGAACACATCATTTTAAATTGCACGCTAGGGACTAAGTTGAAAACGTCATTTTCTTAACATACTATATAAGAAAGAGTAATATGTTGAGTTCTAACATTGAGCCAACTTGAGCATCTTCATCTGGAAATAAAAGGAATTTGAATGAAACATAACATGTTTGTATGATTGTTTGGTGGTGGATAACAATTCCCCTAACTCGTTTTTCTTAATTTGTGAACTACTTAATCTGTTTATGTCCTGTTTTTTTTTTCGATTTAATTTAAATAGCAAATCAACTCCAAAAATCCCAAAAATTTGTGTGAGTGTAGCTCTGTGTGTTTAGTATTTGTATATAAAATTTCGTAGACTTTAGATAAGTGTAAGTTGGTCTAATAATTACTTTTCGGTGGCTGGTCAGTAGGGACAGCAACTCAGTTTTTGTAACATTTTAAATAGTTAGATAAAACAATATTCTGCAGGAAATACCTTTATTTTCATATGCTACAATTGACAAATCTTAGTGTTAATAAGGAAAATCAATAGGACATTTGTGTGCTACTTTTGTGGTGTGCTTTTAGTCCTATCAATAGTGACTGTGAATGATTAATCCTAATTTTTTACAAGTGATGTTACACTTACTACATATTTATATTATTAATTGTATCGTATCTCTAATAAAGGTAAGCCACTAATAAATGTGAATCTCGTTTTATAAAAGAGATAGTGCTAGTAGTAGTGATAGTATTAACATATAATAAGAGCAGTATTTTTTATGTTTTGTAATCTTCGTGAAGATCATATGGGTCATATATCATAGTAGGCTGCCCATCTTAACTTATGTGGCCATCTTTTACTCATGTTCGCCGTCAAGCTAATGACATTGCTCATCGCCTTGCGCGCTGCCCTTCTTTTTGGAATTAATTGTGCTTGGGTTGAGGAAGCTGATCTGTAACTGTTTTGTTGTTTTCCTTCTGGATTCTTTAATCAAATCTATCGATCTTGTATCAAAAGAAAAACTTGTGTGGTGGAGAATTGCCTTTTCAATTGGTAGATGAATTTTACGAGGAAATCTCTTCTTCATCTTCGCTAATTTGATTGACCTGGAGCATTAATCGGCTTGCTATTTTTGTGAGTTCTGATTTTGTTTTTCCATCGATTGAGATGGAAGAAGTAGAGGCTTCTGAAGTAGTCTGAGCTACTGGGAATTCAGTATCGACTTGTTCTTTAATTCTGTTGTGCTTGAAATTATCCCACCATTTCACTGTGATTTGGCTGACTACATCTTTTTCTTCCCAGTTGGCGTTGTAATACTATCTACACTAAGGTACGGGATTTTTTATTTTTTTTATTTTTTTAACAATCGATATTATCTACACTAAGAGGAGGGAGTTAGTCTCACAATGAGTTAACAATAATGTGGTTCAAATTCATCTTTGACGAGAATCGGTCCTAAAACCTCTAACTTACAAATGAAAAGGAATAGCACTAGATCATAATCCTAAGTGGCGGAAATTACTTCCTCTTTGTTCTCTCTAGTTTGAGGAAAAATACTACCTTCGTTGATGAACAAAGAGCGACTAAAATCTTCAGTTTGATATAGGAGATGAATTTTTGGTGGACTGGCAATTATGAGGGGAACTTTTGAAGTGACTGAAACCGGGTACTTACTATAAATATAAAATGGGTAGTACTTTTGACCGAATAAGGAGATGGTTTTAGTGACTGGGCAGATGCAGGGGTTGTAACTTTGGATAGTACTGTAGTTACTCTGCGACCTGAGTCCAGACTCCTAAATGCAAATGAACAATTTGTTCAGGTTGATCCGGAGAGACTCTTTGTTTGAGAATACCTTCGTAACCAAATTCAGAGGCATCAGTTTCAACAATTTTGAAAGAGTTAACCGAAGGAATGCCAAGACAAGGGAATGTTTTGATATATTGTTTGATATTTTTTGACGATTTTGGAAGAATTAACTGGGGCTTATAGCTTGCATTATTGTAGGAATAACTGTCGGAACACGCGTGTGTGACTCTTGGAGCACACAAGAACGTTGTCCTCGTTGATTTATAAGACTATCAACAAAAAAGGAACTCATCAAAATTAACATATGACTACTTATTCAAAAACAGAAAGAAGTTTATTACTTGAACCATCCATTAATTCAAGTTCATAAATCTAAGTAACCAAAGAAGAAGGAAAAAGCTTGATAAATTTACATTTTCACAACCCACATATCATCTCATATATTCAAAATCTTTCTCCACAAGCACCAATCTACGCCCTCGACTTCATCACAATGGTGGAATGCTTCAGGATGTGCAGGCTGAACTGCCCACCTTTCTCCGAGGTGTCAAGCTTGGACTGTCCCGGCGGAGGCAGAAGCTCGAAGTTCTGGACTAAACGTCCAATTGTGATGCCTAGGATTGGCAGGGCCAGGATAATCCCGGGACAGCTTCTCCTCCCAACACCAAACGGGAGATACCTAAAGTCGTTCCCATTAGCCTCCACCTTCGACTCCTCCTCCAAAAACCTCTCGGGCCTAAACTCCTCCGGTTTCTTCCACAGGGCAGGGTTGTTTGCCAACCACCAAGCATTCACCAAAATCTTGCTCTCCGCCGGGATGTCAAACCCGCCGAGCTTGGCGTCCTGGAGGTTCATGTGGGGAACAAGGAGTGGGATTGCCATGCGAAGTCGTAGAGTCTCCTTGATCACGGCTTGCAGGTAGGGAAGTTTCTGAACATCGGGCTCTGTGATCTGAACTCCGCGGCCGAGGACTGCGTCAAGTTCATCCCTCAACTTCTTCTGGATTTCAGGATGGTTCACTAGCTCGGCAATTCCCCACTCGATCGACCACAATGTGGTTTCAATAGCTGTTCAACATAGAAATGTGACATCAGCAGTCTAAAATTAAACAACCTTAATTGAATTTGCACAAAGCTCGTTACAAAGAAAAAATACGATATTGAAATACAACCACGTGATATAACCAATTTTCATTTCATGAAAGAGCGGCGAGTTTACTGTCACAGATAAAATAATACCACGTCATGTTTGCATGTTAATGTCATGGGGGTTGGTAAAAAGAAGCGAGTGGCATATAAAATGCAAGTTACAAAAAGGATAAGGACAACAAATTGTTTAAAAGGATGCCCAATCAAAGTGGTTTAGCAAATTTACATCAAAAGCAACATACTTGTTCACCAACACGCCAACCACTCCACCTAGATTTGTCAATTACCAACTTTAAAAGCAACAAATGGTTCGTTTGGATGTGTTTTTAAAATAATTAAAAATATTTTTAGAGAAAATATTTTTGGGTTTCAAAAACACATAAAATGTTTTATGCAAGAAGCATCAGTTATATGATTCTTCCAGGAAGCACTTTAAGTATTTTTTTCAAAATTTATTTGCATGTTTACTAAAAATTGATTTTAAAAATATTTTCACCAAAAACGTTTTCGATCATCTTAAAAGTATATCCAAACAAGCTCAAAAGAGTTTTTTTTGTCTCTTTTTCTTTCTATAAAAGTGCTATACCACACAAACACGATTATATATTGGTGACCCATACACAAGGATATACTTACACGAAGATATATATGACACGGTAAGTATTTGACCTAAACTAGTATGCCAACTGGATAATACGTAAGCAAACAATATAACGTAACACCATGGGGTCCTCTAGGCCTTCTACTACATATCAAGCAATAGCATACGTGGGAGCCAATAAACCATACAAAATGTTTCATATTTTAGTGACTCCATCACGAAACCAAAAATATTTAATAAAAAACCCAAATATATAAAATAAAATAATATATATATATATATATATATATATATATATATATATATATATATATATATATATAACAAAAAGGTGGGGAACAAAAAGTTAGCTTCCAAATTAATGTATTCACGTCAACAACCGTCACAGAAAGCTTATCTCATCTGCAGCCCGCAATATGGTTTCTATCACGGGAAAGGATCCTCTCTGAATCCTTTTCAGCTAATTCTCCTCAATGTTTTCATCAAACAATCTGAATTTTTAAAATTTGATTTAACGGCAGAAAATAAAGATTCATTTTAAAAATTATAATAACTGTAACCGTTTGATCAAATTTCAAGGTCTCAAATTGTTTGATGAGAAAGATTTAGTGGAAAGAATTTGAAGAGAATACATCTCCATTTCCAATAGATGTTCGTTTGTAATAGTTTTTAAAATAATTAAAAACATTTTTTTATGAAGATAATTGTGAATTTCAAAAGTATTTTAAGTATTTTTTTAGAAGAAATAATATATATGTGCTTAGAACGTCAAATACTTTTTCAGAATACACTTAAAGTTTTACTAACGTTAGTTTCAAAAATATTTTTACCAAAAATATTCTCAACCATTTTAAAAGAATTTTCAGACGAACCGTTCACAACATTACACTTGGTAAATGAGTAAAGACAACTGTTGTTTGCACCCTAAACATCTTATATTGTACTCTTCAAAAGTGTATATTTTTTTCTAATTACATAAATTTTAAAGTGTAAAATAAAATTTGTAAAGTATTAATAATAATTCTTATCAACAAAAACAAATTTACCACGTTTTAGTTTCAGAGTTAATATTATGAGAGTGGGGTTTGCTCACCAGCAACATTGATGTTCTCGACGATGTAGAGAACATTGTCCTCGTTGATTTCTCCCTTCTGCTGCGCGTCGAGGATGTGGTCAATGGCGCACTTCAACCCCTCGTTTGTTGTAGCCCGTGTGCTTGAAAGTTTCCTGCTCGAATATTAGAAAAAACTGAGTCAGACTAGCGATTTTCATGCTCTCATTTTAGTCGTTGCATTTCAAATAGCAACGACATATTGTTTCCTGCTCGAATATTAGAAAAAACTGAGTCAGACTAGCGATATTCATGCTCTCATTTTAGTCGTTGCATTTCAAATAGCAACGACATATTGTTATAATATGATTAATTATTCAAACATGTATTAAACAAATAAAAAAAATATCATTGCTAGCACTATCAGAGATTCAGAGAATGTTGACATCCTCACCATTTAAGTAAACTATTAATCCACTACTTTTAACTACAAAAATTATATTCAATTTTTTTAATTTTTATATTATTATTCACGCGATCAATTTGTCAATCACGTTATTTTAATACATCAAGCAACATTTATTTTGGGTAATTTCAGTTACACTCTCATTTTGTCATCTTTGTTAACGTAGAATTACAAATTCAGAGCGTGAATTACTACAAGTAATGGTATTAACTCCAACGGCTTAAATCTTATCAATTAGATACAAGCTTGTCCGACTCTTTGCCAATTTTACCATTATATGTGAGACCTGTAACTAAATATGTGCCAACCATATATTAAAAATAAAGATTCCCTATACTCACACTTTTTTTTTTGACATTAGATCTCAATTTCGACTGTTAGATCGAATGAATTGAAGATGATCAAATGATAAAAATTAAGCAAACTAATGAAAAATACTTGAAAACTTTAAATTTTAATAATAAGGACAAGACAAATGGTAAAGTGAATAATATCTTGATTGACTTTTTAGTTTAAAAATATGATTTTTCGTGATCATTATTAGAAACTTTTCATTAAAATTCCCTAAAAATTAACTAAAAGTGTGTAAATAGTGAAAAAAAAACGTGTAGGAAGTAAAAAAAAATTGTATAAAGAACACTATCCAAAGGGTAATGCTAAGAAGACTTAATTTATTGACTAAATTTTGAAAGTTAAAACACATGAAAGTTGATGATTGATTTATTATTTAAGCGTTAATAAATTTAATAAATGTGCTAATTTTTATTAATGATCCATCATTTAGTTTACAAATTTAATCTTTTTAGTATTACTTCTATCCAAAATAAAAGGCAAAAATGGAAGTAATTAAAAATCATAAATGATGTGAATTAACTTACTTCCTCTCGTCAACGAAATAGCTCTTAAACAGCTGAATCCTCTTCTCCTTCACCTCCTTGCAGATCTTCAAATACCCTCTCAAAAACGGCCTTAATATCGGGATAAAATCGCCGTAGTTGTACTCGAAGCTCTGCGCCAATCGGCTCCTCTCCCCGTTCAATCCCTTGAGCTTCACGAACAGGGGATCCTCCTCGCTTTCGAATCGCCGATCGAACATGATTCTGTACATGTTGTTGTACATCATCAGCTGCAGCCGCCTCCGCAGCACCATCCCACTGGTCGCCGCCTCAGGGTGCTTTTTCACGTCCTCAACGACCGCCGCCGCCTCAGATTCCCATCCGTGGCGGTACTGCTGAACCACCTTGTTG
This sequence comes from Pyrus communis, assembly GCF_963583255.1. Lineage (NCBI taxonomy): Eukaryota > Viridiplantae > Streptophyta > Magnoliopsida > Rosales > Rosaceae > Pyrus > Pyrus communis. The sequence continues at coordinate 3,406,738 of NC_084816.1, read as the reverse complement.
GTGAAGAAGGGGACGGTCATGATCCGCCGCATTTTCCGCCAGTGCTCGCCGTAGACGGTGAACACCATGTCCTGGCCTTCACCGGTGAAGATATCAAAGACGACGTTTCGGGTCCTCGACCCGAATTCAACTCCCTGGGTGTGGAGCACCTCCTTGGCGAGCTCCGGCGAGGAGACGACGACGAGGTTGCGCTGCCCCATGCGGAGGAGGAAGCAGTCGCCGAATTTCTTGGCGAGGTCGGTGAGATTACGGTGGTTGAGGTCGTCGCCGACCTGGAGCCAGTTTCCAAAAACAGGTACGGGTATGGGACCCGGCGGGAGCTTGAATTTCTTGCCGCGGAGTTTTGAAATGACGATGGCAACGATCACGGCGACGAAGAGACCCAGAAGGGTCTTTTCCAGGAGGAGGAGGTCCATTTTTGGGGGAGCGTTGGTGTGGTGAGAAATTTGGTGGGTGTACGGAGCGAAATGCAGAGAGAGTTGGGGTGGGAGAGTGAACTGATTTATTGCGCGTTTTGGGTTTGCGTTTTATAGAGGAACGGTTTCGCGGGCGTTAGGTGGATTGCGTGGTCATGTGTCTGTGGGGTGGCGGTGGGTGGAAGACGTAAATGCATGATGCGGAATCTAACGGCGTTAGATTTAACGGAAGATGGGGTTGGAGAAAAGTGTGTGCGCGTGTGAGGACTGGGGAGTAGGTAAACGAGAGCGGGTAGGTGGAGGGAGAGTAAAGATGTCCAAATGTTTGTTTGGCCTTCTTCAATTAAAAGGATCCGGATCCCCTCTTGAGATCTACAACTACAAATATGAGATTCTTTTAAAATTATAATAATTGTAGTTATTGGATTAAATTTCAACGGTCCTCTTGAGATCTAACAGCTACAAATATGGGGTTCTCTAAATGTTATAATAATTGTAGCCGTTTGATCAAATTTCAACGGCCACAATCGCTTACTCAGCAGACTCAGTTTTTTAAGATCAGGAGGGGATCCGGATCTCAACTAAAAAGTTTGACGTAGTTTTAATTGTCGTGATTTAAATTTACGAGTATGAGATAATAGTTGAGACTTGAGAGGCATGTATGTAATTGTACTCTTCAAGACTGTTAATGCAAATTTTTACTATCCATAGCCTTAACAAAAATGCACTTGCAAAACAATCAACATATTTGATCAAGGACTTAAGCATTATGCACCCAGAGGTGGGGGTTAGGCCAATGGATCTCTGATGCTAAGTTAATTTTTCTAAGAAGAGTAAAGTGTTTAAGACTTTTATGGGTAGCAAAAACTTACCGAAATTTGGTAGAATATGGGGTATATATAAGGGAATGGCCGGTCATAGTGTTAGGTTTTACCCTATACATGACAGCATCTTATTGGCCAAGGTTTTATGGAGAAATATTTTCAAGATATTAAATAGGAAATAATATCTTGAAATAATGAAGTAATTATCCCTAATTGATTTAAATTGGGAGGGACATGACTCATGAAATCGTCAATAACAGATTCCATTTTTGTCATAAGGGGGAAGGGAGAGGTAATATTTATCCTTAAATATTAATCTGTATTGACTATACATCTCAATGATTCCAGGTGCTCCGTTGTCTCAGTGCATTCTGCTGTGCTTGAACCTCATTAATTGGATCTGGAGTGATGGTAATCTCTAGCTAAGTGTCTAACTCTATTGGTCATAGTTTCCTGTTGTTGCGGCCGGTGCTCGTTTGCGTGCGCGCGTCGCCAAATCTGAAAAAAAAAAAACCAGAGGTTCTTTGTATTCCTCGGAAACCTCCGCCTACATCACCATTCAATATTTCTTGGCCCACTATTGGCCAAACCACTTGATACTTACTTGAATGAAGTCAATATTCAATTAGGAATGTATTAAATATAGGATTTGGGTAATTAATCCTTATCTTTAATGATTTGACTTTTCCTTGACAAGGGCAGATGAGTTGTGGACAGTTGTATTCAGCTGTTGAGACCTTCAGGAGTATAAGCTGCGCGTGAGAGTATATGAGGAGCCTGCCTATGTATTGTGGGCAATCTTGTCTTTCTTGGGCAAAAATCCACATATCGCCTCTAGAATTTTTGAGATTATTTTAGGCTCCATAAAGACAAGCTTATCTTTACTTGTGTGACATTTATACGTGTTAATTTTGTGAAACTTTGACGAAATTAAGCTATCGTCGTGATTGTCTTCATTGCAAGTTAGTAAACTATACAGACCTAAATGGTGGCAAATTATTAATTGACCTCTCTCGTAAGCAAGTGGCAAGTAAATTTTATGTGCTTTGACGTTTTCACGTCATCACGTTATATACTTCTGAGTACTAAGATATCAGGGAAGTCTCTATCCTACCTTGATACAGTATAACAATATATTTTACACTAAAGAAATGAGAGTTTAGCTAAGCCACACAATAAACAACCTAATTTGGTATCAAACTTGTCATCCACATGATTCAAACCTAAGGCCTCTAGTTTACAAGTGAAAAAGAATACAATCCGACATGGTATAGAGAAACTTATTAAATCTTTTAATTTGACATATTCAATGGGAGCAAAATTGTAAGGTTGCGTTTGGTTTGTTGGACTTGTGGGAAAAAAGGTGTAATAAACGTTGGGAAAATAGATGGGAAAGCCTTATCTATAAGACTCTCTCCAACCATGGTCTAAAAGCCAAATTACCCTATTTATTCCCCCCTCCCCCCACCCCAAAAAACACCACCCAACCCAAGCTAAAACATTAGGCTAAACGCCAAATGCTAAACCTGTGCCAAATAACCCCCCAAATCCCACCCCCTCCCCCCAAATGCGTGGACTCACTGGAACTTGGGCTAATCTCGACCCACCCACACGCCTACACGCCACACGTGATAGGTTTGAAATTGTTTCCCAACAGCGTGGGGCCCACTGTTAGGGCCCTTGTCGGCCATTTCCCCTAGCCCAACGGCTCTTTTGCGCATCGGACGGCCATCATTTAAGGACCGTTGGACCAACCAACGGTCCAGATTCAATTTAAAAAAAATGGTATTTTAAAATACATTGAATCCAACGGCTAAGATCGAATATAATAAAATCTAATGGTAAAAAAAAAAAATCTAACTGCTCAAATTTAAATCAAATGGCTAAAATAATTAAAAAAATTATTTAACTCAAAATTCACCCAAGAAACTCTATAAATACCTATGTATTTGTTCAAACATCCACACAAAACTCCATTTTCTCCAACAATTCTTCCAATTTATCTTTCTACCATTTCTTTCCATTTCCAAATTGTTCAACATGGCAAGAGAGTATATTAGAGGTCGTAATTGGACCCTGAGAGGAAGATGTTTTTTTATGCTTGTCATGGGTTTCTGTTAGCGAAGGTGGTGCAATTGGCACAAATCCAAATAAAAAAATTACGTGGGATAAAATCATTGCAAAGTTTCAAGAAAACTGCAACGGCAGTGGGTTGGACGGTGGTGGTGTTTATAATCGGTGGAAAACTATCAACTAATATTGGACATGTGTTTATATTGATGATGATTGATGAAAGTTGAATGGTTAGTGAAAGTTGAAAGTTTGGTGTTGAACGGTTGGTGAATTGAAAGTTTGGTGAAAGTTGAAGGCTTGTTTTGTGGAAAATTTAGTGATTTTTCAATATTTATCGGAATTTAAATATTTTTAGATTAAAATGTTCATAAAATTAATTTACGATAGTCTATATATTTATTTTTTATTTTAAAATTAATTTAAGAAAAAAAATGTCTAAATTCATTCTTTAATAATCCTGGGCTAAAATTTTAGGTCAGAAGAGTTAGAGCAGAAAAGCTGTTTCTGAGCTAAAAGCTAAATTTTCCAGGGTAAAATATTTAGCTTTTAGTCAAAGGGTTGGAGATGATCTAAGAATGATGGAGGGTTTGCTTCCCCTCATTTTTATTTATTGGCATTATTGCACAAGTTCAGCATTTATTACAAAACGTTTTAGGATAACATTGCCCTCACTAAATATTGGAAGACCAGATATACCCATAATAACTCTTCATAATCAACTTTTTTTTTTTTACAATGGCATGGGAAATAATTTCTCATGAATTCTTTCCGTGAACCAAACGGATCCTAACATTATATTTGAATGAGAGAAATAATTTAGAATTTAGACAAAAAGTTAGTTTGGATGTGCTTTTAAAACGACTGAAAGTGCTTTTGGTAAAAATATTTTTGGAAACAATCCTTAGTAAAAATGCTAGTAAATCCTTGAAAAGCACTTAAAGTGCTTCCTAGAAGAAGCACATAACTGGTGTTTTTTGTAGAAAATACTTAAAAGTGTTTTTGGAACCCAAAAATATTTTATCTAAAAACATTTTCAACCATTTTAAAAGTATATCCAAATAAGGCCAAAGTTAAAATTTAAAAGCTGACATGCATAGATTTCATTGTCAAAATTTATAATTTTATAAGTTGAATGTGGTTGCCTCAGAGTTTATTTGTGCCGCCAGTAGTATAGTTGGATTGAAAATTTGGAAAGAGAGATAAAATTGCAGGAAAATGCTCTATGAGCATGAAACCCTAATTTCTTAAAGCAGATGTCTTAGGTTTCAATATGGAGTTTGTTTGGAAATGCTTTTAAAATGACTTGTCATTTTGGTGAAAATGTTCTTGAAACCAATTTTTAGTAAAAAAGCAAGTAAATCTTGGAAAAGCACTCAAAGTGCTTTGGTGCTTCTTTTAAGAAGCACTTCAAGTGCTTTTGAAATCCATAAACATCTTCTCTACGTTTTCAGTCATTTTAAAACACTTCCAATCGAGTTCATTAGTAATATCAACCTTTATATCTGCATGAATTTGAAAAAATGAATATAAAAGAAATAAACACTCTAGATTATAGAAGCCGCGTGATCCAAAGGAAAGGCCGCCGAGAGCACTACATATTCTTGTTGTCATTACCATTGCCGTCACGACTACCACCACCTGTTGTCATCACCACCGCCATAACCATCACCCATCATCATCATTGTCGTTATTATCACCATTACTAGCACGTCTCCTAAGTACAATCTCTCATTTATATATTAATAATTCTATACCCACATTAAATTCTATAAAATTAATTTTCATTTTTGAAATTTCTTAGCATCTTAAATAAGGTTGAATTTGTTTTCAATCATTTTGAAAATAAGGTTGGTCCAATCATTTAAAGTCGGTAGTGGATCCCACCAGAATCTTGAATTTAAAATGTGTGAGAAGCAATTAGGCCAAATTGTATTAGTGGTTCGTCCTCCATTGTTGAATTCTGTATATCCTTCTCGAAGAAGACTCAGTCCACCAAATTCTATGTTGATTCTTTACCTTGTATGAGTTCTGGATGCATGAATGGTACACTAAATGTCTCATCATCTTGTATTCGTTTCAGATTGTTGGTGCCCTTAAGGACCCTTCCATTAATTTGTTTGTGATTAGACAAATAGTGGAGGATACGAAAGCGTTGCTAGTTGCAACCCACGATCACTGAACTTTGTGTACCTACATCCGTCGGCAAGCTAATAGTGTTGCTCGTCGTCTTGCCGCTATAGTTTGAATTTTGACGACCAATTTAATTGGTTTGCTGGTTTTGATGTTGTTTTGGCTTCTGCCTTTAATGAATCAACTATCCTCTCTATTAGGAAAAAAAAATTGCATGGGGTAGAAGCTACACTTTTAGAGTGCAAATCTTAAATTGCAGATTTAAGAAACTTTGCATGAACTTATAAAGAGTTGCGTCACTCCCTCATTCTCAGTTGGTTTTAAATGAAACCTCAACTTCCTTCAGTTTGCTTCCCTCGTATAACCTAAAAAATATTCCGAACGCTCTTAGCCAAATCAAACAGATCCTACCCGTTTTTTCGCTTTAAGGTATGGCAGAGTATACGAACATAGCTGGAAAATCATTCGTCGACATAAAACTTATTTGAACTTCTTGTTAGATTATATTTAATGAATCTGAATTTCTCTGTAATCTTCGCATATAATTCAGTCATGTAATTTTTAATTGTAATTGGTGTAGGTTTCACCTTAAAGATCCTCTTCGGATCCTTTTGATGAGGATCTTAGGAATCCGTGAATCGTGTCCATTCATCGTACATCGTGCGATCATTTTTTGTCAAGTACTGTTTATGTTTATTTTTTTAAAATAAAAATATTTAAAATGATTTATAATCGCATGATATACGATGAACGGATACGATTCATAGATTCCCAGTATCCTTACAAAGATGATCCAGTGGGGATCCTGACTCTCTATGACTTCAAATGGAAGTTTACCATACAAAATAGATAAAATATAATTTATTGAGAGAGTAAAAAAACGTGTCAACGCGCTTTCATATGTTCTAGTATTCCTAGAAACTTTTAGACGCCGTCGTATTGGATTGCCGTTAAATTAGATATTTGACGGCGTTAGGTTAATGCAATACAAGTGCAATTTGAGGTGGTCGTACCTTCCGTTAATCATATCACCCTCCAAAAATTCATGTGCTGCCTACCAGATTTTACCACCCAATTCCCATACGTTGTGCATATATATTGTGCTCACACCTTACTCTTAGACTCCTCAGCATTTCTATCTATATTTGTGGGGACAGAACATTTTTTACATAATATTTGACTTTTTTTTTTATTTTTTATGAGGACCACTCTATATGTATTTTAACGATTTTAACTGTTAATATTTTAAATCTTTCCTCAAAGATCATGTCTACCAAAAGTCTTCCAAATTTGAAACCATAACCTTTGGATTAAGGATTTAGCATTTATTTGTAGAACCATATTCGTTTATTTTCTTCACTACGAATAAAAATCTTAGAGGTTTGGGATTTGTCTAATTTTGTTGCGAGGGTGATCTATGAACACTATTCTAGAATCTAGATAGACGGTTCTAATCGTTAAAATACATTTCAAAGTGGGCCCATAAAAACGTGTGTCAAAAGTTATTAAAAAAAGTGGCGCTATGCCTCTTCTGTCCTCATATCTGTGATTATACATATATTAGACAGGATCAATAGACACAAATTTTGACAAATATGCTTACACTTCTTTTTAACTTTTGAATTTTTATAGCATCCAATAGTCTTAATTAAAGGAAAGGGATCCTCTCCATATCCCTTCCTCTTAATCCTAGGGATCCATCAATTCAAGCCGTTAAAATTTGATCCAATGACTAAAGTTATTATAACTTTTAAAATGAACCCCTATTTGTAACCATTGGATCAAATTTCAATGATCCGGATTGGTGAATCCCTAAGATTTAGAGGAAAGGATCCGAAGAGGACCCGTTTTCCTAATTAAAAGTGATGTGGAGAATTTCAAGCAGTAAATGGCATAAAAGATGCATGGATAATAAATAAAATCTGCAAAACGTGAGGGAGGGAGGAAGGCCTCCATTGCTTTGGTGATTGGTGATTTGCCAGAACCACCAAATTTGGTTCAAGTCTTCAGGACACTATGACCAAAAGAAATAAAAAGTGACAATCACAAATTTTTTTTTTTTTTTTTAACAAATGACATTATCTACACTAAAGAAAAGAGTAAGTTTAGTTTCACAATTGACTAGTAATTATGCGGTTTAAATTCGTCTTTGATGAGAATTAAACTTAAGACCTCTTACTTACAAGTAATAATTACAACTTAAGAACTAGGTAAAATTTAAGATATCAAAGTTTTACCACAACCTAATTCATCGCCTAAAGATACTAAGAATGAAAGACTTATAATTTAGGATTTAATTTTGTTTACTTAACAAAAGATTCAAGAAATCGAGTGATAACTTGATATTATTTGTGTGCTTTAAAATCTTGTATGAATCAAATCAAAGCAGCGTCTGATGAGGGCGTTTGTCATGACTTTTGGATTTTAATGAACAAGTCATATCTCCTGAATTTTGGTGAAAATAAAATTACTTAGTTTTTTATTCATTTTAATGTCATTGCCATGTCACCGAGAACATTTGAGTTTTACTTAGGGACCATTGGATTAAACTAGATCTAAAGGTTGAGAATTTGTCCCTTGATCTTATTTATATTATATTACACGAAGAGACTTACTCTTGGTAAAAGCGGAGTAAGATGAACAATACTTGACTACTTAAAGATGAGTAGGAACTCCTACTCAACACTCTTAGTGTTTTAATCACAATTTTTTGTGCTTATGATCACAACCGTTCATACTATGAATCACACTATAAAGATCATCTTTGCAAAAATAAATTAAAACTAAGGTCGTTTAGTCAATCTATTATAGCAAATACATAAACAGTTCCTAATGCTTTTATCAATACTGTTCATTTGTTTTAAATAGTTTGATGACTTAGTCAATCTATTATAGCAAATACATAAACAGTTCTTAATGCTTTTACCAATACTGTTCATTTGTTTTAAATAGTTTGATGACTAAACGACCTTAGTTTTAATTTATTTTTTGTAGAGGCAATCTTTATAGGGTGATCTCGAACATCCCGATTTGAGAATATGAACAGTTATGATTATAAACACGAAGTTCTATAAATTGACAACAAATAATTTCGAGAAATTTTAAGTAGAAGTTTCTACTCATCTTTAAGTAGTCAAGTATTGTTCAAGTAGGATAAAACACAAATGCACATGCTTTTTTCGGATGAACATTTCCTAATGTGAGCAAGACTTGATAAAGATTGGGTAGAAAGCAGCAAGGGAGATTTTGCTTGTCCGCGATCCTTGTACTTCTTTATGTCGATCCTTTTTATCAACAAATCGCAGTTTAATATGTAATAAAAATTATTATTATTATTGTGATTTTAATAAGATACTACAAATATATATACAAGAAAAATGCCGCCCAAGAAAGTAAAAGTTATATGACCGATTGACACTATAATTTTGTAATTATGTAAAGATACACCCTACAAGGACACAATTAATTAAATTTAATCATTGAAACAAAACCATCACAAATCAGCTTCGAAGGACGAACAAGAAGATAAGATACTAACATCCAAGGCTTTCATATCATCTCACCTACCACCGTTGAAACGGATGTTCAACGAATGGCACGCAACTCACCTTCTCAAGCTACCTCCTCCTCAACCCAACCATTTTCTCTTTATTGATTTCACGAATAATGTTAACAAGATTAAATTTTTAAACCAAATTTATAAATTAAATGTTATACTACCAACCGTTAAGTAATAATTCAATCATTATAAACCATATTATTGATTCAAAATTTAATTTCTCTATTACTATTTTTTAATCACTAAAACCGTCCACATCCATCTTTATGTCAATCGTCATCATTTACGACACCACTCATAGGCAATTAAATGACTAGGACTCATATGCTAAATAAAAATAAAAAGGAGCACACGGAAATAAGAATACGAATGATTATATCGTACTACCATGCTATGTGAGCCGAACGAGTAGGGAAATGGTCATCTCCTGATCCATTTCACTAAATTCATCTAATCTTTAAATCCGGGTTTTTGAAATTTAATCAAATGACTACAAATATGGAGCCCCAAGTTATAATAATTTTAACCGTTGAATCAAATTTCAATGGTCCGAATTGAAGGATTGAGTGGATTTGATGGAAGAAATCTGGAGAGCATCTCTTTCCAACGAGTAGTTCTGCACTACATCATTTATTTGTAAAATCTCTTAAATAAAAATAGGACACATCAATTCATGTGGGTTCACTTTTATTATAGAGATGATACAAATGGTAGTGCAAATAGATGGTAAAAATAACATTTTAGAATCGCACGAGATATCTTTGTGAATAGAAGTTTGGTTGCTTTTTGTTTGGTTTATGTGAGTTTGATTCATGTATAAAAAAAATCAAACATAACACAGTTTTTACATCCGTGTTAGTTAATATGTGAAATCTATCTATTAATTGTGAGACTCATCTAATATTTTTTTTATTGGTTATTCCCACTTCTTTCTATAAAAAAAAAGTTGATCATTTATTGTATTAAGTTTAATATATTAACTAAATTATTGAAATCACTCTCATAAAACCAATTTCTTTATTTTGGCCAACTGTAGGAGCTTGATACATATGAAATTGGAATCAAATTGAATTCTTCATACTGCTGCAACAGAAGACCTAATGTGCCTGATATGATTCATATTTCAACCTTATAGAGACAGATGCTAATGAGCGCTTGAGCTATTAATGTGGCTGAGAGCTCTCACGCTACTTGCATATGGATGTGCTCATAAGTAAGTAGTGCAATAATGGCTCTTTGACTTTCGTTTAAGTGCGTCTTTTGGCATCGGGGTTGCAAACCGACAATAAATCAAGTGGATTGCAATAGGTTAAACGATAAGGTGGAAAAAGGACAATCACTCATTCTTGAAACCAAATATTCTTAAAGAGACAGATGCTAATGAGCACTTGAGGTATTAATGTCGCTAAGAGCTCTCATGCTACTTACATATAGATGTGCTCATAAGTAAGTAGTGCAATAATGGCTCTTTGGCATTCATTTACGTGCTTCTTTTGGCATCAGGGTCGCAAACCGACAATAAAACCAAGTCAATAAATCAAGTGGACTGCAATAGGTAAAACGATAAGGTGGAAGAAGGACAATCACTCATTCTCAAAAGCCAAATATTCTTAAAACCAAAAAGTCAAATGGGAAAATGGTTGGCCTTGCTTCTCCTATATCTTGGTCCTCAAGGACCACAAGTACCCATTAATGGCCTTTAATGGTAAAATTATTTCAAAAAACATGTACAATGAAGTGGCTCTCATTGGAGACAAAATCCAAACTTGGGATACAAGGAGGAAAAAAAAAAAAAAACAAACCTAATTCCAATGTGGGCTGAGTAGGCCGGCCCAAATTTGCGGGAGAAGGACCCAAAACGACAATGTTATTCTGGTCCATAAATAATATGGACTAAAATCTAAGACCGCGAAGACCCAAAAGGGACCACAGCCCACAGAAGCGCAAGTTAGCGAGAAAGATTGGCCTACCACGCACCTCGTTTTTTTCATTTGCTCACTCACTCCACTTACAGTCGTCGTCGCCGTAAAATCAAACACTCTCTCCGATTCCCGAGAAAACTTCTCGCAAAACGATGTCGTACGTGCCTCCGCACCTGAGGTCGAGCTCAAGAACCACCACGACAATCACCACTACCACCGCCGCCGAAGCCTCGTCTCGAACCCTAGACGATCAGAGCAAGCTCTCCTACTCCTCCTCCAACTATCACTTCAGCAACGACAAGTCGTCGTCCGGTGGTGCTTCCTCCTCCAGCTTCTCTCACTCCAATGCCTCCTCTCGCTGGAGCTCCGGCGCTCTCTCCCAGGCCAGCAGAGCTCGCCCGGACTCCGTCGTCCCTCAGTGGAAGCCCTCCGACCGCGTCCTCCGCATGAATCCTGAAATGGTTCGGCGCTTCTGCAATTATTTCCTTTGCCTTTTATGAGTTTTGTGAAATTTGCATTTGCATTTGCTTAGGGTTCTTGCTACAGCTAATTTCACAATTTCAATCAAAATTCTGGTTTATTGACGTCATCCGTCTGTTTATATCGTCACCATTAGCTGAAATTTACGAAATTACATGCCTGTAGATTGAAGAGGTTTGTTTGCGGCTTAATTTGGATGTTTCTGTTAGTTCCGACTCTGCTCCTGCTCCGGCACCGATCGAGTCTTTTACAGATATGGTGAATCATTTTTGCGTTTTATCAATCGGATGTTCTACTTCTAATTTGGATTAGCCTAGTGTGTATTAACGGACGTGTCGTTCCCCTATTCTCAGTGTTTGCACCCTAGCATCATGAAGGATATCGACAATCACGGATACACCACACCGACATCCATTCAGGCTCAAGCTATGCCGGTTGCTCTCAGTGGGAGGGACTTATTAGGTTGTGCTGAAACTGGCAGTGGAAAAACTGCTGCATTCGCCATTCCCATGATACAGGTCCGAGGTCCTGTTATTTAGTATTCTTATGTAGTCTGGACTTCATGTGCCTGCTAAGTAGATTTTGGTTTAACGGATGTTTTAACTTTTTATTTTCGATGTACAGCATTGCTTGGCTCAACCTCCTGTTCAGCGTGGTGATGGACCACTAGCTCTGGTATTGGCTCCGACTAGAGAGCTTGCCCAACAAATTGAAAAGGAGGTGACCTAAGCTGCAAAAGATCACAATGCATTTATGAGGAGTTAGTTTGGAATTTGTTTCATAATACTTTTCCATAAGTGCTAAGTTACAAGTGTGGTTTTACAGGTCAAAGCGTTTGGTGCATCTCTCGAGTCCTTCAGAACTGCAATTGTGGTGGGTGGAACCAACATATCTGAGCAGGTAATTGATTTGGTGGAATAACGGTACATTCTATTTCAGTAAGTGTTTTCAATCTTCTTGTAGGTGTTGTGACTCTGGAAATTCATTAGTACTTCTTGTTTTTTCTTGGTTTTGATAATTCCTAGATGTGGGCTAGGTTTTTAATAAATGCTTGTCGTGTAATAGGTTCATATCAACATTTGTTTCTCATTCAGTAACACTGATGCATGCTTTTAGTGGAATGTTTTTTCAATTTTATGACATCGTACGCAATATGTTATTTCTTATTAGTCTCTGCTAATACTTGTTTTGTTGTGGCTTTCTACCTGGATGGAATGAAAGAGGTCTGAGCTACGAGCAGGAGTTGATGTAGTGGTTGCTACTCCTGGAAGATTTATAGATCATTTACAACAAGGGAACACTTCTATCACTAGAATTTCGTTTGTTGTTTTAGATGAAGCTGATAGAATGCTTGACATGGGATTTGAACCACAGATAAGAGAGGTATGTTTTGCATCAACTTTTGACCTGAATATGTGTTTTACTTTCTATTTATTTTTCCTTAAAAAAAAAAAAAATTATCCTCACCATGGATTGGTTTTGGCTTTCTTTTTTAGATTTCTTGAGCTCAAAGTTTTTGCATCCTACCTTTTCTTCCTTTCAATGCTGCCATGTGTATTCCTTTCTTTAATTATTCCCCACTTTAAAACATCAAATATCAGGCTTAACATGAAGTGAAAATTTAACAAAAAAGGGCAACAATAAAGGGGAAATTAGAAAGAGGGAAAATATTGCTTGGTAAAAGCAAACTGGAGGTTTTACAATTTATAGAAGCAATATAGACGTCATGGGGGATTAGACTCATACACGATCTTCATCTCACTTTTAGGTTCCATTTTGAATAAGGTTTAGGTTTTGTACAACTTTATGTGCTATATATATATATATATATATATATATATATATAAATGTGTGTGTGTGTATATATATATATATATAAACTTTGTAATACATCTTCAAAGTATAACCAATAGCGTGACTCCTGTAAGAAGCAAAATGTATATTGGTTAAGAATTTCACAACACTGAAATGAATTGTCTTGTACATATATAGAACACATACTCATCTGATTCCCTGTTTAACTCTGGAATGATACATCACATATTTTGATGCCATTTTAGGTGATGCGGAACCTTTCTGAAAAGCATCAAACTTTGCTGTTTAGTGCAACTATGCCTGAAGAGATCGAAGAATTAGCTCAGGTAAAGGTTACCTTCTTGTACGAGCTTTTATGAACATGATCATAGTTTATGTAACTAAATAATATTATTCATAGTTTCTGTAACTAAATAATGGAAAGGCGTCGCTGTGATTCTTCCATATAATCAACCTTCTCATTTTACAATCTTATGTTTCTACGACTTATTTTTTCCTGTTATGGTTTAGGGGTCTGAATGGCCTTATCTCTTTCCTGACACACATATGAGCCATTAGCACTTGTTCTGGTGGTCACTTCATGCAACTAATGCGTTCTACCTTTAATTCAACATAATTTTATACCAAGTTTGGAATGAATTTGTACTTTGTAATATTCTAATATACAAAAGCTAGTATTGAAATACCATTAAGATCATTATGCTCTCTCTCTCTCTCTCTCTCTCTCTCTCTCTGCGTTTAGTTAGGACTGTCATGCACAATTTCGTTGAAACTTATTCTAGCTTTTATTGTCTTCAGGAATACTTGACTAAACCAGTGCAAGTGAAGGTGGGAAAAGTGAGTAGCCCTACAGCAAATGTGACTCAGACTTTGGAGAAGGTTCCTGAGAGTGAGAAGGTTGGTTCACCCAGACTTGAGCAATATTGGTTTCTCCACATTTTTTCTTTCCGCAGTCTGTGATATTGTCTTGACTTTTTCTTTCCTTTTGTTGTGGGGATGAGGTTTCTAGGAATTTAGTGCGAGACCTATGATGTGGAGAGTTGTTCTATGTATATTTGGCACTTCCCTCTGCGTATTTATGTGCTTGACGATGATCTTATCATCTTTGGCAACCATATTTCACAGCTCATCTTTTGTATTACCCATGTAGTTTTTAATGTGTCCACTGCTTTTATTGGGAGAGTTATTGGTCTCATTTTAATTTGGTAACCGTGCTTTGTCTGTGTAGACTGATCAGCTATTGGCTTTGCTCGTAGAAGAGGCATCTCGGGTTGAAGGAACTGGCCATCCCTTTCCCTTAACAATTGTGTTTGTTGAAAGGAAGGTACATTTTTTTAGGGTACATTTTATAATAGTGTACTGAAAAATGGAAAGCGTTCGGGTTAAGGCTTGATGAAGAAATATGTTCAGAGCATGATTGTGTGAAGTCTTTGTACAAATTCAATGTGAAGCCTTTCCTGTTTCTTAGTGCAAGATGCTATCAGAATGCTTTTTAGGATTGCTTGTAGGGGCCAAACTCACTTAATCTGGTGTGACTTAATTTTCTCGTTACTAACTCTTTTTGGACAAAAGCGAAATTTGACATTGAATTTGTGTTTGCTTGTAGACGAGATGTGACGAAGTTGCTGAAGCTTTGGCAGCACAAGGGTTGCATGCAGTTACTCTTCATGGTGGTCGTACACAAACTGAAAGAGAGGCTGCTCTACGTGATTTTAGAAAAGGCACTACCAGTATTTTGGTACATCACCGTCTTGTGCTCTATAAATTCATATTTTCTTTTTTATATCTATTCATCTTTGTCTGATTCTGCTTGAATACAAGGCAGCTTTAACATCACCAATCAGCATGAATCTGATTGAGACCTTGTGTCCAGGTTGCCACTGATGTTGCGTCTCGCGGTTTGGATGTCTCAGGAGTTGCACATGTTATCAATTTGGATCTTCCAAAGGTATAGGTGGTTGCGAAGGAAGGCCTCTTGGTCAATTTATATCTGGAATCCACTAACCCAACTTAGAAACTTATCTGAGAATTGGCTATAAATTAGGCAATTCTTACCTTTGGTATTTGAATAGCGTCAACTTGTGATACAAGTCTTTTTGCTATCATGTGATAGCATCTCAATAGCCTGGTCTTTTCAGTTGCTAGTAATTTTGTTGTGAAATAGCAAACCTGAAGCTTCAGTTATGGCTACCTCAATATAGAGCATGGAAGATTATGTACACCGAATTGGAAGGACGGGAAGAGCAGGATCAATGGGACAATCTACTTCCTTTTACACGGATCGTGATATGGTACCTAGTTCACCTTTTCTTACTGCTTCTTCTCACTATCTCTTCCATTATCAGAATATAACTCTTTATTCTGTAGTTCCTCGTGGCAAATATAAAGAAAGCAATATCAGATGCTGGATCTGGGAATGCTGTGGCTTTTGCAACTGGGAAGGTACTGATTTTGAGATATACTATCAACGGTCATTGCTTTTGCATCGTACTAGCGCCCACAATTTCTTTCTCATTGCTAAATAATCTGGGTATAAAGGAAAGAAAATTTTGTTTCACATGTTTATAAGCTTAACAGCTTCTGCTATTGACCATCAGACTGCAAGAAGGAAAGAAAAAGAAGCAGCAGCTGCTCAAAAGCAAGCTAGGGTTGCTTTATCCAAAAGCTCAATAGCGGGACCAACATCAGTAAACATTGAGGACAAGTATCGGTTCATGTTTGCAGATTCGAACAATAAAAAAGAAGGGGCAGCAGATAGTGCTTGGGACGATTGATGAAGTCTACCTTCGGTGGGTTTTTAAAAACAAACAAAGATTCGCTCTCGGGGATTCAAGATTGACGTTGGTAAGTAGTTTTGTGGAAGCTAGAATAGAAGTGCCCCGACTCTCTCTACTGCTCCTTCGTTCCCTCGCAGTCTCCCCTTTTGCCCGTCCATGCCTTGTGGCCTCTGTTGGCCGGAAACATGCCTGTGATGCTTTACGCATGCTTGTCTTACAACCTCTGTAAAATGATAGAGGCATGTTGCTTCTTACTTGAGGCTTGGACTACAAAGGTGTTGAATACGAGTAGTTCCTTGTACGTGTCCGCGTTTCAGCTCTGTCGTTTTACATTGTTAGTGTACCCAGTATCTGTACCAAGGATGAACGATTTGACAATTTTAGAGATTGTAGGGTTGGCTCATAGGTTTTGCATTGTATATCTTAAACATGATGTTTACCTGAGACGTCTGTAGCAGAATCAAATATTCAATCTCACGTTTTCGGTCCTATCTTGTGCTTTGTTGAATGTGATTCATCCTTACTCTAAATGCTTTTGCAGAAAGTGCTTTTGATTACCGGTGGCGTTTATCTGTTGTTTCGTATTGTCTACTGTTTATTGTACAAGTGATAGCTCCCTTAAGAAACGAATGCCGATTATAGGGTTACGCACAAAACTCCAATTTCAGGCAAAATGACGTCGACTTCAGCTAGCAATACAAGCCCTCTCCAAACTCCAAAGAGAGGACTTCCACGCCGGATCGTTTTCATAGGGATCCTAGGGATCCCATGATCTCACCTGTTTATTGTATATTGTGCAGTCAGAAATTATTTTAAAATTTAAAATTTAAAATTAAATATGAATAGTAACTAACAAAAACTGACCGCACGATATACAATGAACGGGTGAGATCACGAGATCCCTAGGATAAGGATCCGGAGAGGATTTTTTCCAACTTCCATGACACACGTGCACTTCCATCGTAATTTCCAATTTGCATTTTGTGATTGAACAATTAAAGCTTGTCGGGCTTAAGAAACTTGATGTTCAAATGCTAGGGTACCCAAAATGGACGTTGCAAGTGTGAAAAGGCATTAACTTCTCTAAAATGCATTTTACCTGCAAAATAATAAGAATTAAAATCATTTTCTTTGTGTTTATGAATATGTAATTAGAAGAGTGCAGAGTTTTCCCTTAAAACTGGTATTTAAAAACCTTAAGATCAAAAATTTGATCAACCCAAGAGCAAGTTTATTTGATTTCCTTTCCTTAGTTCCTCTAATTCTAAGTTCTCTAATTCCTTGGTTACCATATTTCTGTTAAGTAAACATGCCGAAATAACCTCATCGCTATGATTAACACATTAAGAAATAGTAGTTAACTTGATAGTTAGATGGATTGAGAGTCCAATATATAATATTTAGTGACTTTAGGGGTTATTTTGTGAATTTCAAAAAGACGTGGATGTAACGTGTAAATAGTCTAATTAATAAAATATTCTCGGTGACCTCAAACGCAGCAGCCTGTTCAAAGTCGCTTTGCTGTGCTGCGGTCATAGTCGCTCTCCTCTTTGCGTTTCTTGTGAATTCAGATCCAAAAAATGGCAGGTGGACTCGCTGCGCGTTTTTCGAAGCTCCCGGTGCCTCAATCCTCCGATGTAAAGGCCGCCGCCATGTGGGGCGTCGCCGCCGGCACAGGAGCTCTTTGGTTCGTCCAGGTCTGCCCCCCTTTCTCTCTCGCTTCCCACTTCAATTCCTCTCATCCCCAATTTATTATTTTTTTTTATCAAAAAGTCCTATATTTATTTATATCCTTTTTTCCCAGTAAATCCGTAGATTGAGCAAAAATTAGAAAATTTCAGAATATTATGAATCTAATGGTTTTTTTTTAATTAAAAAAAATTACAGCCGTTTGATTGGATAAAGAAGACATTTTTCGAGAAGCCTGCTGCGGCTGAAGGCCAATAATTTTCACGATGTTGCTGGATCTGTGGAAACGCAATTTTCATCGTCGTTTCAAGTTCAATGAGCCAACCAATTAGAGGAGAGATCCTAATTTCCCATCTGTTTCAATAATTTGCTTGTTTTGGAATATTTCCAAAGGACTAATTTCTTCTTCTTTTTTTATTCTTTTTTTTTAATTCCAATTTAATACTTTCTTTGAGATTTAGTTGTGATAGCTATTTTATAGTGATTTCTGTTCTAGCTGCATATGAATTTTTTCATTTTGGACGTCATATTATTCTACATTCTAAATATTGTTCAAGCCAGCTAGAATATAAGACTCGAAACTGCTTTTAAAATGGCTGGATAGAACAGGAAGTGCTTTTGATAAAAATGTTTTTGAAACTAATTCTTAGTAAATCTTGAAGAAACAAATCTTGAAGAAGCACGTAGCACTACTAAGGTGTTTAGAATTTTTTTTTTTTTTTTTTTTTTTTCAAAGCGCTTTCAGTTATTTAAAAAATGTATCTCATGAAATTATTTAAAAAATGTATCTCATGAAATTATTACGATGAACTGTTAGAACTTAGAATGTTTGATGGGAGACTTTTTACTTTCAGCTTATCTCATGCGTAATCGATTTGAGTCAAGTACTTGGGTTAAGTATGTGACTGTTTCTAAATGAAGCACTTCATTCGTAAACATTTTTGTTAGAAGTGATTTTCTTATTAACATGTCGACATTCTTGTAGAAACAAACTTTTTGTACTTACTGAAAAAAGCACTTGGTAAGCAATGATTATCAACGAAGAGTGTTTTTGAGACCCAAAAGTTGTCTGAAGTATTTTTGCTAAGCTTAGTCAAAGTGCTTTTGATCGTCAAATAACACTGTCTTTTCAAGCAATTTCAAAAAAATATAACTTATGTCAAGTATATGGAGTTAAATAAGATAGCCGAGGTCAAAACAAAATCTTTGCACTAGGGCTATCTTTCATGAGTTTCATGTGTTGAGCTTATTAAAACGCGAAAGGGACGATCATGAGCATAAATTCTTCGTAAGGTTGTCGGAGCCACTCCCAACTTGGTGCCCTTGGATGTGAGTCTGTGGAGTGTCTCACTCGTTTTAAGTGCGCTATTAATGTGACAACTGTACTCAATATTTCTCCTTCGTGAGAGACAGTCGGATATGGAAATCTTACTTAAGAATTTCTCTGGCGTAAGAGAGAAAAATTTAGAGCATAAGCAGAAATATCTAGAAAGAAAATCGTTAGAAAAATGACATCATTTTGAACACTTGATTTGGTAAAGAAAAAAAAAATCAAAATTGTGTCCTCTGAGGAAAAGAAACTTCTGTGGGTTCGTTAGTGCTTAGACGTTTAAGAATAATTAATAAAGGATTAGTATCAACAACAAGCGCCTGTAGCTCAGTGGATAGAGCGTCTGTTTCCTAAGCAGAAAGTCGAAGGTTCGACCCCTTCCTGGCGCGGAACTTGTTTTTCTAATGCTTTGGTCAAGCAAAGTGCCAATAGCTAAAGAAATTCAACAGTTCAAATTTTAGTAACTTAGCTAAATCTTTTTTGTTTACAAGATAAATTTCAGCACAAAGTTTACTGGTTTGTCCACTAAACACTCAATTTGAGTCAACTTATTGTATGTTATTCCGTCAAATTGACAGTTATTTTTATTTATTTTGTACAATATACAAAAAGAGTCGATGAATGTCTAAGATTCAATTCCAAGATCACTAGTTTTTCTTGTGAATGTGACGTTTTGTTAGCATATGTGTCAAAAGATCAAAAAAAAAATAAAAACCCCTTGGGAGTGGGGAATGAAAGGTTCAGCGGGTAAAGTAGAACAAGATCCAAAGTCCAAGGGCCTTTCTCTAAAATTTCCCAAAATTTTAAAGAGCAAGTGAACGTGCAATCATGTGTCAAAAGTTTGCAAACGCACTTTCAATTGTGCCAAATTTCAACCCCAAAACCAAAACACCGAACTAAAATTATCACACAAATATCTGCCCTCTCCACCATTTTTGAGGGCAAATTAGTGACTCAAATGGGTCCTTTGACGGGACCCTTCTGTTTCTATATCTATACTGATACTACACAACCTAAGCCTCGCATTCATACAACCATGAGAGAGCATGGCCTATAGCTCATCACTCGGCTGGCCACTTCCGGCCCGAGATTACAGAAAATGGCACTGAAAAAACATGTAATATGCAAACGATGACCGCATGTTTTATATTTAGCTTAAGTTGCCAAAACTGGAACTCTCTTGTTGTTTCCCATACAAGCTTGTCGAAGCATATGGTATCCGTTCCTGTAATGTTCGAGCGAGAAGCACAGCTGCCTTATAGCTTCTCGTTTTTCTTCTGCTCCTTCCATGATCACGACTCTTTGCCTCAGAATCTCCTCCTCGAGTTCCTTTGCTCTTTCCGTCAGCTCCTCCACCAGTTTTCGCCCCCCTTCAGCCCCGTTGAGCAGTTCTTGATGTTCCGTCTGCATTTGCTGCAAATTCTTGTTAATCTCATTGATCTGATCGTCTCTTGAACTCACCTCTGCCTGTAGCATAGCGGCTTTGGTGCTAAGCTCATCTCTTTCTGTTTTCATTGCATCAAGGGTCTTGTTTAAATTCTCCATTTGGTTGCTTCTCTCAAGGATGTCTGCCTTCAACTGCTCGATTTCGCCTTTAAGTCTCTCCTCCATTTCTGCTTTTCCAGCTTTCATCTGTCTGATTTCATCCTCCAACAAACGGCCACGTGATTCCCAATCTTTAAGCTGCTCCTCTAAATGTGTCCGTTCTGATTGCAATCGAGATATTTCAGCCTTAACCTGTGCCTTCTCAGGGAAAATCTTCTCCTCGGCATCAGATACTGCGATTTTCAAATCCATGACTTCATTATCCCGGTCTGTTAAACTACTTTTCAACCTTGAAATTCGTTCCTGCAGCTTGGACACCTCTCGTTTCTCTGTGTTGAGCTTCGCTTTCCACATAGAAATATCCTTCTTAGCAGATTCAAGCTGACCCTGCAACCGTTGGATTTCCTCAGAGGGTATATTACTCTCAAGTTGCTGTCTCAAACTTGCAATCTCTTTTTCTGAATGTTGAAGTCTATCTTTTGTGGCTCTAAGCTCTTTCACCAATGCCTCGATCTTGGTATCTCTGTCTTGAACTTCTCCCGACCTACCGACCCTTTTATGAATCTCTGACGGTTCATTTATCTCCCTGTCTCTGGCACCCTCACGTATCTTGGTCTCTTTCGGTTTTGAAAATTCAAGAGCAAGCTTAAGACCATTATTATGTTGTGCAGGCTCTGGTTCAAGTGCAAGCTTAAGACCATTATTATGTTGTGCAGACTCTGGTTCAAGTGCAAGCTTAAGACCATTACTATGTTGCGAAGACTCGTACCTTTTGAGCTTGATGTTCAACCTGGCAATCTCTTCTTCCGATTCCCGCAATTTTTCATTTCTGCTAGTCAGCTCCTGCTCATATTCTGCAATTTTTGCAGGAAATTCTTCGGTATGATCAGGTTTTGCACCCGTGAATGAACTGTCCACATTCTCTTCCTGCTGCATCCGGAGCTTCTCCTTCGCTTCACGAAGCTCAATTTCCAACTCAATTATCTTTCTCGTCTGCCCTTGATCAAGACCATTTGACAAGGGAGTTGAATAATTGTTGACTGAAGAATCATCAGATTCTGGCTCAGAATAATCGGCTAATGAAAATGATTCATCTCCCTCTTTCTGGTAATGATCTGAGCTGTTTCCACCAGGGCCAAGGAAGAAATCAAAGCCAGCAGCACGAGGGCCAGATTTACGACGACCTAGCTTTCCGGGTTGGATATCAGGAGATGGCAATGCAGATGGCAGTTCTGAACCAATGTCAGAAAGGCATGAACTCTGGGATTGGAGATCCGAGGGTGCATTCTTCCGCAATTCTCCTGTCACATGATCATAACGTTCGGCCAGGGACCGGTACAAGCGATAAAACTCTTCAACATGAGCAATCAATTCAGGCCTCTTTTGATAATACATTTCAGCCTTTTTTGCAAATGAATCCCCATCCTCTTCGATCAGCTTCAACATCCGTTTGATGCTTCGATCCATCTCTGAGGAGAAAGATCGTTTGGTCATTTTCTTGAGAGGCATTTTGGTGAATAATTGACTATAGCAATCAACACTTTAGAACTTTGACCAAAAAATCAACTCTAGAGATATTTAAACATGCATAATTTGGAAAACCAACTTCCTCCACCAGTTTGGGTAGTTGGGGTCGAATAACCCCTACACCGTTAGTTCAGGATAAGTAACGCTAATATTATACAACCACAGTCCGCTTTACCCATTTTAATCTTGCCTTCATTTAGAATGTGCAACAAGAAATCCTTGGTACTGATATTTTCCCAAATCTCAGCTTAAAGTGCCACAAATGTCGTTAAAGGACGCAACAAAAAGATGTTTCCTCTCAACAATAAACTTTCCACTCATATTGTTGCATCAACAAATAAGAAGAAAAATAGGAAAAAACAGCTTTAGCCAAAAATAGTAAAACAAATCTGACTTAACCCAGAATTCCTCGTAAATAAGTCAAAACCAATTATAATACCATCGCTCGAATTTAACTAGGTTGAGCTGAATGAAATCTTATAAACGGATTGCTGTTATTTTAAAGTTAAACCAGGCGAAATATTTTTCATTTTCTATGAGAAACTAGATATGAAGCGTAATATTGGGGAAATTCATCATTAGACATCTCTTTCCTATGCCTTTGTTGCAAGTGACATTTCAAAAATAAGTAAATGGATACACTTACAAAGTTATAAATAAGACCGAAAGAAGTGTTTGTTGCTCACCCTCGAGATTATCTGCAAGCCACTTAGAGTTCTTGGGATTGATGTGACTATCCCACCACCACGAACGAGACTTTCTTGATTCTAACCTCTTCATAGTCTTATTGGACTCAACCTGAAATATAAAAACAAGATATCTTATGCTTGATCTGTGAAAGACCATTGCTATTTAGATGCTTGACTCTAAGATGCAAATATTTCATTCAACGTTAAACCTTCGTGATACTAACAATATGTGCCTTAATGTACCACTATCCCACTAACCATGTTTAAGTTGACAATGCTCATTTTTTCCATAACCTAAATGTTGTTGCAGGGTTGATCTGTCATTCGTCATAGTTTGACTTTGACACAATAAAATTAAACTCAAATTCATTTGTCTACAAATCGTTCAGTTCTCTAACTACAACAGATATCTGCAGAATTAGCAAAGGCGGAGTTCGATGGAATTTCAGTTCTTACCAAAGAATTAGCTACTCCCAACCCGGTGCCCTTGGATGTGAGTCTGTGGAGTGTCTCACTCGTTTTAAGTGCGATATTACTGTGGCAACCGTACTCAATATTTTTCCTTCGTGAGAGAGTTAGATGTGGAAATCCTACCTAAGAATCTCTCCGGCGTAAGAGAGAAAAATTTAAAACATAAGCAGAAATATCTAGAAGGAAAATTGTAAGAAAATTGACATCATTTTGAACACTTGGTTTTGTAAAGAAAAAAAAAACAAAGTTGTGTCCTTGGAGGAAAATAAATTTTGTGGGTTTATTTGGTTCTCTTAAAGCGCGTTAGATGTTTAATAATATCTAATAAAGGATTAGTATCAACCTTTTCATGGTCTTTTTGGACTGAACCTGAATTATAAAAACAAGATATCTTATGCCTGATCCGTGAAAGACCATCGCTATCTAGATGCTTGACTCTAAGATGTAAATATTTCATTCAACATTAAACCTTCGTGATGCTAACAATATGTGCCTTAATGTACCACTATCCCACTAACCATGTCTAAGTTGACAACGCCTGTTTTTCCCATAACCTAAATGTTGTTGCAGGGTTGATCTGTCATTCGTCTTAGTTTGATTTTGACACAATAAAATTAAACTCAAATTCATTTGTCTACAAATCGGTCAGTTCTCTAACTACAACAGATATCTGGAGAATTAGCAAAGGCGGAGTTTGATGGAATTTCAGTTCTTACCAAAGAATTAGCCATTTGCTAATATCGTTGAAACTTCGAGTTGATACTTCCGCAAGAATATTTACATCTAATGTCAAAAAATCGAATCAGAAGTTACACACACCACCTAAATACTAGGAGTCACACATCAAAGCATGTGTCTAAAGAAAATATTCCGCTCGATCAATTCTCTGGATAATTGTATAGAAAGATTAGCATAGATGTCATTTTTTCTAACAAAACGATATTCTAAATCACTCTAATCTATCGAACAAGAATTCAAACTTGAGGACAAAAGACTGGAAAATACCAACCAGCCTAACTCATGTCATTTACACACCATCAAAATAATGCCAACAAAGCTGGACTCCAAGAGGGCAACACGGCCCAAGTTCAATTGGGCCTACAGAACTGAAAACTGGGCCGACACACTGTTTTATGGGCCCATAAACTGTCTTAAAAACCAAGAAAAGGAATCTTCTGGTTTTTGGTCGGAATGATAAGGAAAAAAAAAAGAAAGAAAGAAAGAAAAAAATCTGAATCTGAATCCGCGGAAAGGGAGTGCAGTACATGTACATCAGTTGGAAATGAAGACTTTCCAGGCTCCAGTTAACTGCCCCACATCCCTCACCTTCCATTCCAAAGGGAGTAAATTTGGTGGATGGAAATTTAATAATTACTCAATTATATAATATATATATATATTAAATATAAACATTTTAATTTACCGCAAAAAGAACAAGAAATTATAAGTAAAAGATCAAAATTCAGCAATAATTCTTGATTCTGAAAAAGTAGGAACTTGTAATCCAAATCGTAAGTGGCTGTAAATTAGTTTGATTGAGAGTATAGATGTATGTATAAGAATTTCAAGAAATTCTGAATTCTGATCTAAGCAAACAACTTAACAAAACCAGCAGAATCACATAAAGCAGGCATCTTTATGAACAAATTCAAACACCCAAATGGAAAATTCATTAAAGCTCTTACCTTTGAGCTTTGTTCTTGCAGACTGAAGAGAAAGAAGACAGATCCCAGTGCTGGAGAGAGAGAGAGAGAGAGAGAGAGAGAGAGTGTGTGTGTTCGTGTTTGGGAAATGGGAAAATTTGGGTTTGAGGCTCCAGTCCACAAGTTTCAAATGGGAAAGAAAGACAACTTTTTTGTTCCCTTTTGATCTTGTTTGCTTCTTCTCTCAGCTCTCTCAAATGGAGCTGAGATTAAAATTCAACAAAGTAAATAAGTACTCTCTCCCTTTCTGTTAACTTTATTTGATATTTATTTGAATATTGGTATTTCTGGACAACAAAATCAAATAAGAAATTCCTTCGAGGTGGATGTCAATCTCATCACTCTTTCAATTGACAAAATTTGAAGAGGCAAAGGCATAGACATGTGACATTTGACATGCGACCCTTCGCAGCTTCCTGCATAGTTGGGGCAATATCTGCCGTCCATTTTAATATTATTTTATTTTTTATTAATTCTTTTGGTTAATAATTTTCTAGTTTATTTATTTTGTTGGTTATAACTTATAAATTTCTAGTTGACATAGAATTATCATAATACGTATTTCTCCTATCTTTTTCAATTTCTTCCACATGAAATCACTGCCAAAAGAATATGATTTCCTCCACATTTACATCAAGAATTAAGTTTATGGTCCATATTGATGTGGACTCGTTTTCCATCCCCATCTTTACTTGAGGCATTTGCTTCAACAACAAAAATTTCATAATACATACCACATTCGTTATTGTAAACTAAAATTTTGTGTAGGAATTTCACTTTTGATACAAATGTTTTATGTATGAATTAAGGTGATAATCTTTTTTATGTATGTTTATATTTGATTTCATTTTAAAAACTTTTGGTCGTCAGATCATATGAATTGAAGGTAATCAATCGATATAAATAAACAATGAATCTGTGAAAGGTTTAAAAAAAAAAAAAGTGTGTAAATAGCATCACCCAAAAAAATATTGTTATGTGATTAATCCAAATAACACAATGGATCAGCATAATAAATTAGTATTGAACTTATCATTCGCTAGAGTCAAACTAAATACATTCCACCCACAAAATATATTAAATAGGACGACAAAGTATCTCAGCTGTAAGCATATGACACGTTTTAATAGGATCTTAGATGTAGGTAAATGACACGCGTATTAACTTTTAAAACATGATATGTCATGTGTTATGATAATCTTTAAGAAAATTTTATTCAAACCCAAAATTTTCCTTTCTACAGTCAACTTATAATTTTTTTTATTTTGAAATCACAATTTTGTTGCACATTCAAAATGGTTAGAAAGCATGAAGAAAATACAGGTCATTAGTAGAAAATACCTCCGATCAATCCTATCTCCACCCCTTCACAGAAACACCCCCTCTCTTTACCCCGACATCGCCGAAGGGCTTTCAAGCCACTCTTCTATTAGCCTAGTTGCTCTAACAAAAATGATTTTATGCTCTGATTATGCTATGTTGGACGTTACTCATTTCTATTGAATGATCTAAACTCTTTGATTTTGAACATCTAATTGGTTTAATTCACAAATTGTCGGACTAATATTAATGGTTGAGATTAAATAAATTCGCTTGATTGGATGATTTCTCTTAATGGCGGTTGGCGTGTGAAAGAGGAAGAGGGTAAGTGGTGGTGTGAAGAGTGGTGCATAAAAGGAAGGATTGTTGAACAAAAGCAATAAAAAAAAATAAGGTTCATTAAATATACGACACGATTTTAAGCTATTGGATTTCTTTTGAACGGTCTAGATTAAAGGAGGGATGAAGGGGAGAGAAATATGAGAGAAGAGAATTCAAGTTCACCTAGAGAGAGGCAGCAGCTTATGCGATGTCACCGTAGTATTCTTCCTTCGGTACTCCCTGTACCAATTCAAGACAGCAGCTTGTGGATTGAAAAGGAGACATCCCAAATCCAAGCATTCCTTCCCTTGTCTTCCACAATCCCCACATAACCATCATTACCATGCCAAAGTCCTCCACCCGTTCCTCTGCTAGTTGTAACAACCATTCTTTTAAGGATGGCACCCAGAGAGACACACCATGCAACCTAATTGGAGATGCAATGCCAAGTCGCTTTTTCATTTTCTTCTTTTATTTTCTAAAACCATTTTCTATATGAGATAAATTTAGGATGTCAAAAAAAAAATATATATATATATATATATATATATATAAATTGAGTATAAAGGGAGAAAATTGAGTCCCAATAAAATTTCCAAATATTAATCAGATGAGTGCCTTAACTTGATTAAGATATATTACTAATTAACTTAATCCACAAAATGTTGAACGAAAAATAATCCACTAACGTTTATTGGTATGTTAATTCAAGAAAAACAAATAATATATTGAATGTGTTAATCACTTATTAATCATAATGTACGTAAATCACCTCAGGTATATTTTTTCGGTCCTATAATATTAAGGAGGTCACATTTTTGTGTCATATTTGAGCACCGCATAGTGCAAATGTTAGTCAATAACTTTATTTTGTTACATATTAGTTGTATCCATCATATCATATGTGATATTCAAATAGAAAAATAATAGACACACCTCTTTTTCTTTCCTACACATTCTTATTTAATCTTATTTATTGTTTTTCATGTAATATATTTAATCTGACGGTTAAAAATAAAAAATAATATGTGAGAAACTAAAATGATGGTGTAAAAATTCGAATAATAATACGACATGTTATATCCTTAGCATTACTATTTCTAGCTTTATCTTCATTGCTTAAATATAGCAAAGGGGAAAAAGGATAAGGTTAGCTTGTGCATGAGATATTGTTTTTATTGGAAATACTTGTAACTATTAGCTACGTATGCATGCCAGATAATAAGGAGACATATGATAACTGACAAAATAATGGACAACAATTGTGTTAAGAAACATTATCCATAAGGCAGTCTCAACTCTCAAATATAGGTATTTTTGTTCCATAGCTACCTGGGTAACGCAACCCACTTGGTCTTCTAGTTCCTGCGTAACTTAATCACATGCAACTAGATACACACACACAGCACATACATGTATATGCACGCCTTACATATAATATATAACAAAATAAAAGATTAGATATTTATACACACAAGGCATTGAAACTTGAGAGATAGGGAAACTAAAACAAAATTTGAAGCTAGCTAGTATGTCAGGAGGAAGACCAATGGTAGAGAAGGAGAATACAATGAGTGGAATATTACCAAACTATCCTCATCCTCATCATCATCATTTGGTTCTGATCCATGGTATAGGGCATGGAGCTTGGTGCTGGTACAAGATCCGGTGTCTAATGGAAGCTTCAGGCTACAAAGTCACATGTCTTGACCTCAAAGGTGCTGGTGTTGATCAATCTGACCCTAATACCGTCCTCACTTTCCAAGACTATAACCAGCCTCTCACTGACTTCTTGTCCAGTTTGCCAGGAAATGAAAAGGTGGGTATTTCTATGCATACGTTTTGTTAGGGATAGTCGCGCACTCTATCAAAATCGGTATCAATGTCACCGGTCAGTGTGAGTTCCACCTCATCAACAATTGAGTAGACGCGATTGCCCTTAGCTTTTCTCGTATATATATGCATACATAGAAGTGTTAGGCAGGTTTAATGAGACTAATGTTACAAGAGATTGTATATTATGTTATATGGATTAAGTTTGTGTGGATTAACACTGTTTTGGTAGGTAATACTTGTGGGACATAGCGCAGGAGGTATGAGCCTGACTGATGCCATGCATAGGTTTGCTAGCAAAATACACATGGCGATATATGTTGCAGCAACGATGTTGGAGCATGGATTTTCCACCCATCGAGATATCATAGATGTAAGAATATTAATTTCTTCCATTCCATTTTTCTTCTTGTTAAAATCCTCTTCACTTTTAAGAAAAGTTCTTCGGAGTTCAAGTGCTATACTATGTAATTTTCTTGTCTTTTCCCTTTATTTACATGGAATAGGCAAACTTACATATTATAGGCCATGAATTAAATTCCTTTGACATTACCAGAATATCTCTCGATATATTAATTAAATGGGGTTCTTGCTGATATTTGAAAGGAGCTGAAGCAATATTTTTTCTTGAAGTTCTCTGAAATTTCGGAAATATTTATGCAATATCGGCAATTTCGATAAAAATTTTATACTTCAGTCCAATACTGATAAATGTGGAAGATTTTAAAGATATTTCAATGGAATTTTCGGTAAAGTTTTGGTGAATTGTTGTGCACTTTCGATCATAAGGTTCCCTATCGGTATAGAAGTCAAACAATAGTAGAAGTATCAGGAGATTTGACTAGTTACATTATGTTTGGACGAAGAAAATAAATTTGGAATTTAAATAAAAGTTATAATTTATATTTAATTTACATGCCCCAATTATGTTGTTTGGATACATAAAGATATAAATTTACAATTTCCGCATGAAAAATAAAAAAAAATAAAAATTGGAATTTGGGACCTCTAATTGCCAAGTTTAAATTTCATATAAATAAGTGTCATTTCTCAATTTTTATGTTTGAGAGTTTAAAAATAACAAATTATGTATTCAATTATATTGTTCTTTTAGACTAACCAAACAAGAAAAGTCACAAATTCTAGAAAATAAAATCCCGTCATTTTAAAACTTCTTAGTAATCTAAATATTTTTATCCAAACATAGTGAAAGGTTTCTTGCTGTGAAAAGTAGTTGCGTTGGTGTTCAAGCAAGCCACTACATTGACATTTATATTTAATCAATTTCCTGTATTTCTGGACAGGGAGAACCTGACTTATCGGCATTTGGAAACGTAAACAAGTTCATATATGGGTTGGGAGTTGACCAGCCTCCAACTAGTGTCATAATAAAGGAAAATTTTCATCAGCAAATCTTGTACCAGATGAGCCCTATAGAGGTAAGCAATACCAGTACTATACAGTACATTTCCTTCTTATATATAGATCGAAATTTTTCACGGAACTTACTGAAATTAAAAATAAATAGTCGTTAACAAGTTAAGTTGATTCGTTAATTCAATAAGAAAACGGGCCTTAGTGCTAGATTTTGTTGGTACCATCCAACTGAATTCAACTCAACCTTTGCTTTTGATCATAAAACGTCACTCGTTGAAACAATGCGAAACATTATCTTGTTCCCAATTTAGAGCAACCCTTATTGTACTATAACTCAATGCAAATACCGTTGAATATAAACCAGTCCAGCACAATACGGCCTAGCCATACGAAATATGCATAGCTGCACTATTAACTGCAGCTAGCTAGCAGGCAGACAAAATGTCAATGTCCCCAAACCACCAAGACACAACAGCCCATCTCATGTATATGCCCACATATACTGACTTTGTCTGGTCTCACAGGGTTGGATTTTTCTCTTATTTTTTGCCAGACAGAAACACAGTAAATATAAGCACAACCTAGCAAAGTAATGTATTCATATTCTAATTCGAATCATCATCTCTTTAACTTATATGAATTTAGTGTAGAAAAGATGTATTGATATTCTAATATTATTTGGTTAGAAAAGATGTTTTCATATTCTAATATTATTTGGCATTGAATTTATGTTTTAGGATGTAACTTTAGCTTCAATGCTGCTGAGGCCAGGACCTGTTATGGCGTTGAAAGGCGCTCGATTCCAAGGAAACGAGGATGCTGTTGATTGCGTGCCAAGAGTGTACATCAAGACCCTGGATGACCATGTTCTAAAGCTTGAGCAGCAAGATGCCATGATCAAGAGATGGCCACCATCCCAAGTTTTTGTTCTCCAAAGCGATCATAGCCCTTTTTTCTCCACCCCCATTTTGCTCTTTGGTTTGTTGGTTAAAGCATTGGCTTCCATCAAATGTGCTTAAAATTTTGGAATTGTTGTCACATTGGTAAAACCATTGAAATCAATCAAATGTGCTTCCTTTTTCTCCTATTGTGCTTCGTCTGACGCAGCGGAAGCTGAACCTGTGCTTAGAAGTCTCAAAGTAGCTAGAGCCAACCGCTACAACCGTATTATCATCGAGAGTAACTCCTTCGTTCGATTGCCTCCTCATTCTCCTCCATTGAATAGAGCTGGAGTCCCCGTTCTGAATCAAGCTGCTCGCATGGCGATTCGAGGGTGTGCAATCTCTCCTGGGCAGCTACGCCTCCTCCCTCACTGGTCTTGGTTCTCTCTCTTGACGGGTTCCCATGCACTCCGTAGGCTTTTTTTTTTTTGGCTGAAGTCTGATAGCTAAGTTCTATCAACCTCCCCTTCTTTTGGTCACCATTAGGGTGCTGAAAGTGTTTGTCTGTTTCTAGGTAGACTTTCATGTTTCCTAGTTTGAATCGGCATCACTAATAGTCTAATCCTGTGTAATTTGTGCTTTTTGTTCGGCTTTTTGTCGGCCTCTCTTGTATATGTTGTTGCCTGTTTTGGGCTTTTTATGAAATGAGCTTTCGTCCAAAAAAAAAAGTCAAATAACGAAAGTTCATAAAGTTTCAATTAGAATGGGACAATTGAGATGAATATATATTGACAAATTTTATTGACATTGATTTAATAGTAGTTATAATCATAGGAGTGAATATAAAAACAAAAAAAAAATTCAGGTGTTAAGGAATACGAGAACCTCACATTGAAAGATTGACAAAATGAAATACAATATATAACGAATGATTCTACTTCTAATTACACCGAGTCCTCTACTTATAAAAACCCCCACCCTTGCTATTGTGTACGTGATAAGATGAATGAAGGTTAGTGCATAATATTAGTGTGGTTAGTAGTGAAACCTGCTGACCCTTCCATATGAGATCTTGACAAATACATGTGAGAACAAGAAATTATAAAATAGAGGAGACGAATAGTGTCCATCCTTCTGTAGCCCAACTATGATATCACTCTTGTTTTTATCAACACAAACATAGAGTGCCGAAGTAGCTAGTTGTCTTATTTTGTCTACTGGAATTTACACTTTGTTTTATTATCCTTGGTTAGACCAATTTCAATATTGCTAAATATGTCCTCAGCATATACTGAAGGCGACATGATCAATTCACATCATTCACTTGATTCTTTGTCAATGATTCAATTTTCAGCTCTAATTATAATGCATAAATCAACGACTCGTTCATGTTATAAATGTTTCAGTAGTACATAAATTTTCTCTTAGACTCAACCCAAATAATTTTTTGGAAGAAGAAGATGCACGCGGTTTGTTAAGTGATGGAAATTGGGGGAAGAATTAAGTTGGTTTGGTTTTCTTTGGGGATATTCTCTCCTATTTCATCGTTATTTTATATATGATCTGAAACAGAAAATTGTGAAAGAGTTGTTTATAATTTATATTTAGAGTGAAGATTGCATACATGCAAAAGGCAAAGAGTGAATTATTTGTACTGATGATATGTTTGGTTTAATTTTCAGATAAAACAGATCCTACTGACAATGTAAATCTAAGTCCAATCTGGGCTTGGAGAAGTGCTTACTATTGCACTAACAGAACAGTAAGCCCACGTACACACATACATTCGTGCGAGTGTGTGTCCATTCTAAGTTTTATTTGTTACATGTATCGGACATAAAAATCTTGTTCTTTCAATCCCCTGGTTACCAATAATCCATAGTCAGCCACCCTTAAATCCGATATCAATGGTAGAGATAAAAACACATCTATTTATAATAACCAATAAAGTATTTTTATCCAACATGATGAATTTAGAAACTGAATTGACAATATAACATGTTATGTTTAGCAAATAATCATATATTTCGCAGTACATACATAGGTGGCACTGAATATATATATATATAATCATATATTTCGCAGTACATACATAGGTGGCACTGAATATATATATATATATGAAATTCAGTTCAAGTCGGAAAAACCTTTCGAATTGTGGAAATTCAATGACTTGACCAATTATTTTTTGAGCAACATTTTTCTGTCTTTCTGGGTGGTTTAATTGTTTTTGAGCTTGTGATTTAACTTTTGCAACTTTGACTTAAAATTAAATGAACAAAAATAATTCGACTGATTACTAGAATATTGAAAATATATTATGACCTAAATGAACCAATCTAGAAGAAGAAATTTGAAGTGTTTGATGGGTGTTTTTAATATTAGGCACCTTCTCATTGCTCGCCAAAGGGGCAGCTGACATTCTCAGGAATCGTGGACGTGCCCGCAAATGAGACCGGAGAATACTGCAGCTCAGGCTGCTCCGCCCACGCCTTGGATGTGCCTAAATGTATCTACCTCTGCAAAGAAGACTTCTGGTTTCATAACAATGCCACTGTGCATGTTCTCAACACATGTAAGAAAAATAATACAGGTACTCTTCCCTAGCTATATATTAACACAACGGTATATCAAGAGAGTTGGAAAAGTTCTCTTACCAGAATGTTTATTTATACCATAAATCAGATTAATTTATACCTTAAACATGCAATTCCGGATTTACAGTGTGACAATATAATACAGTAAAAGAACATTATTAATTGGGAACTGTTGGAAAATGCAGCTATTTCGACAGTGGATTACAAAAGCAGTGGCATCAAGGTGTTGCAAAAGATGTACGTACCATTTGTTGCATCACTCTCAACCTTGGCCTTCATAGCGCCCAACTTCATGTGAGGGGCTTTTCCCTTGCATGCATGCATATGGAGATAGAGTCAGGCCATCTCAATAAGGACCAACAGACAATTACTTCTGCATATGCCTCAAAGACTCTTTTTCATTTCTACTTATTTCAATTCTTGTAATATAATCGGGATTAATGATCATATAGCAAAACCCATAAAACTTTATTGTGCGTGACGTTCAAATTGTATTTCTCACTTGATGAGATTTAGAGTTTACTTTAGTGGTACTTCATTTCTTAATATTAGGCGAGATTCAGAGTTAGTTCTTCCTCCTATTTATATGAAAAAACCCGACGCAAATGAGAAGGAAGAGAAAATTTTGCTTTTAAAGTAGTGTTTGGACTTTTACACCCATATATATGTATGTATGTATGTATGTATGTATGTATAAATGATTTGTTCATCTCAAGAAAAGAAAACAATGAAGAACCGTAATTAATTAAGTAAAAAATAAGAGAACTAATTATGTAACAAAACATATAGAAAATGAGGTTCAAATCAAATTTTCATTAATCGATCAACGATGAAGCCTCAGACAGTTCATTAGTCTTTCATAAACAAGACAAGTATCTCTGACGATGTCGACATAGGTCTTCATAGGCATCCTCAACAAAATAATTTTTTTCTTTTTTGAGAACCAGTAAAATACATATTTAGTAGCACATGCATGCTACATAAAACTTTAAACTTAAAAATAAAACGACAATATTTAGAGAAACTAATATAATTTCTATGTTCATGGACAATAATATATATATATATATATATATATATATATATATATACACATATGTATATATATTGCTATGTAGAACAGTAAACTTATAAATACACACACACACAGAAAAGCCCCATAAATCACAAAATGCTCATTTGTTATTTGTATATAATTTTAGCAAAACGTGGAATATGCAAAATAAGAATTTGGAGGAGAATAATATTATCCAGCCTTCTATAAATAAGTCCACATATTGACAGCAGGAGTAAACAACATAAGATGACCAAAAAGAGCAGAAGGGAAATTTCCATGACCTATATATGAGCCAATGCCACCCTTGTTTTTATCATCTCAAACACATAACTAGTTCCAAATAGCGATGTATAGTTGTCCCTCACTTTGTCTACGCTTTGTTTTATTTTATTTTGGTCAACAATTTACATTATTCATGCTTTTGGCTCTTAGCCTATGGTTCATTTTCTAACCCCAACTCTATAGTTATAAAATGGTTCGATCGTTCAGAAGTTTTCTCTTAGGAAGAAGAAGCAGCAGCAGCCGGTTGAACAGACAAGTAAGGACTGTAGTTTGGCGATACGAACATGGTAAGAGAATATTGGTCATGTAAGTTGATGAATGGCTTTAACTGGGAAGTGTTGGAAAATGCAGCTATTTCGACAATGGGTTACAAAGCAGTAGCATAAATGTGTATCGGAAGAAGATGTACGTACCATTTGTTGCATCAATGTCAACCTAGGCCTTCATGGCCATGTCCAACTTCATGTGAAAAGCTTTTCCTCCCGCTAAGTTTTACGCATGTAGATACAAAAGAGCCGCCAAAGTTCAACATTAGGGACATCCCTAGACCTACCGGTGGTTGTGGAAAAAACAAAGTACATGTTAGTGGATCGAATTTTGATCAGAATCCGAGGTAATTAATAAAATTTGAATTGAAGCTTCCAATTATGATATGAATCTGACTAATTTGATTATGAATGAAAGTCAATTTGAGTTAAATTTTTTATGCATTCAAAATATACTCTCACACTGTTCTCTTTTTATAAAACATGAAATATTCAAATTAAAAATAGATGAATATATAAATAAATAAATAATATATATATACACACACATTGAACAATGAAGTTACTAATGATATTTTAGTCTTTTTAATGTGTTTAGTTAGATTCATTATGTCTTCAGTTAGATTTAATAATGATCTAATCCAAATACGCAATCCAGCTGTAAATAAATGCAAATACGAATTAAGAAACCGATCCGAATCATATCCCTTTACAGGTGACATCCCACCAACTAGCTCTTAGTCAGATCAACAATTTCTTGCGAATTGGATCACTCTCTGCTTATGGTGGGATGCCGCCATCCCTCATTTGGGAGTGACCCTTCGAATTTCACTCCGGTCCATGTTGAAGAAATTCAAAAATCTGACGCAAGAGGGCCCGTCTACTTTGAAGTTCAAGGAAAAGGTGCCGTTTTAGAAGGTATCCGACAGAGGGAGGGCAATGTCACCCTAACTAAGGTGGTAAAGCAGCTCGTTGCTTCCCACCAGAGGCTAAAATGCCAACATGGAAAGAAATGGAACCCCTTTGTTTTGCATGCTCCGAGTTCGCACGTTACATTTGATGTAACGAGACGTTCATTTCTCCGCCGGATTTCCGTAATTTAAAGAACAAATTAAGACGGACTTAATTGACTACCACGCTCGACTGCTACAGAATCAAACTTGTGGAAGGGAGAAGGGGCGGTTGAAAGCAGATGAATCAGGCAAAAGATGGAGCAGAAAGAATTGAGCAGATAATGCATCGGAGTTATTGCTAAAACAGCAAACATTTAAGCAGCTTTCATACATCCGAGTTATTGCTAAACAGCAAACAATTAAGCACCATCAGCAAAAGCTACATTTTAAAAAGGTCAGTAAGCACTACACACAGATATAACTCTGAAACAGTGCAAAAAAATTCTCAACACCCGAACATCACAGAAACTGTTACTGTTGTAGATAGCAAACACGCGACTCAAAACTCAACAACTGCTAGTAAACAATGAGTCGAAACAGGCTAAGATTATGTTCCGGCATTCCTTCTCCCAACACGAGCCATAAAACCAGCTTTAATTGGAGCGACAGATCGTCCAGAACCACACTGCAACAGAAAGAATAATCAAATAAATGATCAGCTGAAAGCAAGGCAAAATAAACTCCAGTCAAGAATTTTAAAACCAGAAGGATCAGTAGCACATCCCAATGATCAACGTTGAAACTACGGGCACTTGAACTTAGAGCTATATATTCTAAGAGAACAATGAAAATCTCCTGAAGAAGAAAAGTATTACTTCACCCAAAACCCAAGGGTGTAGTCCCACCACCCCTTTAAAAACAGATCAAACTTTTCCGTGAGGCCTCAGAAATAATTTAGGTTACTCTATCATATGAAATAATCTGACAATGTAGGCAATTTTTTTAATCATCATAGGCCTCTTCAACAAGCTATTACGCAGCGGTGTATAAACACCAAAATCCTTCTTTATTTATTTTTTATGTCGTACAAGAACAACTTTCTATAAATTAGAAACCAGGGGGATGCCACTTTGTCAAAACCACTAACATTAAAAAATCAATAGCCAATTAACTTTAGAAAAAATTAATTAATTATGACTGTTACCTTCTCGCATCTGAGAAAGAAGAGGCGATTCTCCTTTGAAAGTATAGTGTCTGGACTTTTGCACCCAAGGCAAATGACATATTCATCTGAAACAAAAGAAGCATGAGTACAAATGAAAATAATTACATGTGTGAAACACAACTGAGCACATACAAAATGACAGACATAACAGCCAAGCATGCATACTGAGCAAGGCAGACTGCAAAATAATTTCCAATCGGACCACTCCACATTAACATTGTAATAAAAAATAAATAAATCAAACCACAGAACAAGGTACTTACTGACATATCGCCGCAGTATTCCTTCAAAGTTCTTTGGTGCAAATCTTCCCTTAACAACCAACCTCTGCTGCCCATCAAGTGATCCACTTGTTCCCAGTTCGGCAAGCAAGAATGCCATGACATGATCCGGCTGCCTATGCATCCTGTAATTTCAAGGTAGAAGGGTTTATTCATTTAACAAAGCAGATGAAATCAACCAGTAGCTTTAGGAAATAAATTGGTAAAATAGTAGGTAAGATTTTCATGTTTATACTATTACGCTCATCAAATACCTATGTGCAGTCCATATAAACACCTTCACATGTGTCAAACAGTGAGAACATTTAATTATGAGTAACACAAAGCAGTTGCATAAACGATAGTTGGAATGCAACCACAGAAGCCAAACCGTCCTTTGCCACTTAATTGTTTCAGAGACCAATGTTCAGATTAGTACATAAACTGCAACATATATCTACACAGCATCAGAAGTTTTCATAAATAAAAAACTACACATTAATAGCATCTGCATGCATTTCAGTATACAGAAAGCATTCCTTCATGTAATGATGCACAAAAAGAAACTCAAAGAACCAACAGAAAGAGATTCTAATACACAATAATCTTAATAAACAGAACAAAAGAGATCAAAGCAAAATAGAGAAACAATGGTTTTGGTTCAGGGAATTGAAACCTACGTCTTGCATAGATCCATGAAATTCACAAAAACAGTTTTCTTTGTGCCCTCACGAAGAACTTGTGGAGGCCTCATCACTGTCCTACGCCTGTCTCCAGCCAGATCCGGGTTATTTTCGCGAAGTATGTTAAACACCCTGTCAAGAAGCTGAATACATTGCATAGGTAAAATTAATAAAGCATAGATGTATAAAGGTCAAGGAACTATAACTGTACTATGAGAAAGCTGTAACGGAGATGATATAATTTACACACCTCTTCATAAGTGTAGTCACGATCACTCCCCTCCCAAGGATATGATGGAGTCTCTAGAACAATCCCTTCTCCTTCCTCTTCCTCACCAGTGCGCTCTAAAAGGCCAAAAATATAAAATCTCAATCTTTTTTTTTTTTTTTTTTTTTTTTGAGACAGAGAGGTGGCAGGCATTTTATTAGCCCAATAAAATATTATTAGCTAAAAGTCTTACCATTTAAATCTTCCACTGCATCGCCACTCTCTTCATTCAAGATACTGGTCTCAACCTATAATCACAGCAACCACCAAAAATCAATATCTAGAAAAATGATTCAGCTTGTAAACAATGGAAAATCTTGGTAACTTACTGGCTTCTTCTTCTTCTTTTTCAAACCAGCAAACGTACTCTCCTGCCCCTCAGAAACTGCAATGACAAAACATACAAGTCTCAACAATTGTACTTGTAAAATAATACAGCGCAAACAAAAAATGGTTGTTCAATTGAACCACCTGTCAAGCTTTCCGCTTTCTCAGCCAACTTTTCCACAGAATCATCAGTAGTATCCTGAATAACAACCTTCTTCTTTTTCTTCTTCTTAGTAGGATCAAAGGGGGCAATCTGCAAAATAAAAAAAAATAAAAATAAAAATAAAATAAAAAAAGGATGAAGACCACAATAATTAGTTCTACCATTCTGTACCACCAAATTCTAGATGAAACAGCACCTTTTCCTTTCCATTGGATTCTTATACTAAAGGCACCCTTCGTGGAAGACGGGCGCTGTGAATTATATCAACAGCCGCTTCTCTCCAACAGAAAATTTATCATACCATTACATTTTCGACTTCTAATATAATACTCCAACCTGTCCTTCTACTATTACTATATTAAGGAAATAGATAGCATACGTACTATACTACAATTAGTTGCTACCAAAGGAAAACTTTGATAAAATTTCTAGGTGAACCTTTCAAAGGAAAAAAGGGTAAAACTAATCTAACTTCCCGCAACGCCATAAGCTTATTCAAGCTTCAATAATAAGGTCTTGAAGCCGGATTTACCATCAGAAGAGTAATGCTACATTTACCATCTATCTATACCATCTCTCTAAATAGAGATACAGCCCACCAACACACGTGAGTTCCATTTCTATTAGAGATGGTACAAATAGATGGTAAGAACAGCATTTTTGTTATCAGAATCCTTGGATTAACAATTCATCCATCTCAAATTCCAAAACGAACTTAACACACGCAAGAGGTAGGAATCAAATTATATACCATACCGCTAATGGAAAGGAAAGCGAAAAGACATAGATTGAAATACAAACTTAACAGGTATTACAAAATTGGGGCGGGGAGTGGAAATTCAAATATTACTGCAAGAAAAGCTATTTGCAAGAATCTGAAACTTACATCTGCTACCACCTCGTCCTTCACCTCATTCTGATTGTCATCCGCCATGATGTCTGCTGCAAAAACATGCGAAACGAAATCAAACCCAATCCAACAACTTCAAGAAGAAAGAAAAACCCTAGAAATCAGGAAAAAAAACCCTAGCATACATCCCAAATTGAAATCCCGGCGCGTTTGCAAGAGATAAAATGAAGAAAAACTGGGGATCTTTGAAACCTTAGAAAACTAAAACGGCGGCGATTGTAGAGAGAAACTACTTACATGTACGGCGGCGACGGAGAGCTGGTTTCCCTCTACGGCTGTGGGTGTGGCTGCGACTGTGAGTGTTGGCCTAATCGATTCGCTCTGTTCTGTGTGACGTTATAGGTTTGCTTTTTCGCTCAGTTGGGAAAGAGTTGGACATGATATTTATACCTAGAAAGCTAGAGGCCCATTGGGCCTTGGGCTCTGTTTTTCTTGTGCCTTGGTTGACAAGTAGGCTAGCAAGTGGCAAGTTCCCTTTGATTTTTTTGTTTATTGTTTTGACGTTTGGGTGTTTGAGACTTGGCTGCCACGCAGAAGCTATACACGTGCTAGGCTACCATGATCATTCAGACTTTTAAAGCAAATTGTACTCTTCTATTTTTGATCTGTCGAGCGACAGACAGATATTATCTTCGAATTCCTTCTTCCTAATTCATCAAGTTCGGGAATTTAGGTTGTTGAAATTTGATACAACGGCTAAAATTATTATAACTTTTACGGCTAAAATTATTATAACTTTTAAAGTGAGCCCTTGTTTGTGGTCATTGAACGACCTGGATCCCCGAACTTGATGGATTAGAAGAAAAAGATCCGGAAAGGATCCTTGTCGGTTCACCAACATATATGGAATTAAACAAGTGTAAGTTCCGTACATAATTTATAATTTAATACTTGAAAACTAGAATTCAGATCAACGAGGAAGATGAATTGATCTGATTCTTATTTCTTACCTTCTCTATTAGTAAGTTTTTCGGTTCTTTACTTCTCTCAAGCTCAAACAAACACTAGGTTTGTTAACAAAATGAGTCGCGCTTAACCTTTAGTGTATTCGGCTTATAAAGTGGGCAATACAAGATGCCCCCACTTTGGTTCAAATTTTTAACTCATTCATTAAAGCTTTAACTCATGTGTAATGGTTAAATTTTTTGGAGTTCTAACGAAACACTTTCGGTGTCGTTCATTTTTAAAGAAAAATAATATTTTTACCTTTCTTGATACTATTCACTTACACATTTATTTGTCATCTTTCATTAAAACTAAAGTTTTTTTTAGAACTTTTCGTTAGTTTTCTTTAAATTTTTTACTTAAAAACTTCAAATTGATGACAAATTTCTCTTGAATGCACATCTTTTAAATGAGTTGAATCGAGCCAACTATTAGCTTAAGTTCGGTCCACGAATGAGCTAATCGAAGCAAAACTCGAGCTTGAGAATATCATTCGGTCGGGGCATGAGCTCAAATAATTTTTTTTTTTTTACTGAAGTCAGGGTATCCCAAAGGCTTCCTAGGCCCAATTATTTGAGTTGAACTTGAGCACTTTGGTACTCGGCTTGACCAACTCATGTAACCTTTTAATTCATATGAAGTCCTAGGGCATGTGGTTAAAGACTATTTGGTCTTGTACTCCCCATCTCTATTTGTCGACAAAGAAACAAGTAATTTTGTGTGACTGTAGCTCAGTGACAGTATTCAACGTAAATGTCCTCTCGATAAGGTGTTTGTTTCATACTCCAGAGTGCTCACGGGAGGACCGAAATCACTTATCGAAAAAAATATATGTTGTGTGAAGAAGTACATAAAGTGTTTTTTTTTTTTTTCATAAGCGATAT
Organism: Pyrus communis; assembly: GCF_963583255.1. Lineage (NCBI taxonomy): Eukaryota > Viridiplantae > Streptophyta > Magnoliopsida > Rosales > Rosaceae > Pyrus > Pyrus communis. Next base: position 3,365,296 of record NC_084816.1, on the reverse strand, counting down.
ATAGCCCTCCAATAATCTCTCTCCAACAGTCCTTAAGAAATTTCCAAATTCACCGTCTTTTCGTGAATAATGCTAGGCACACCAAATTTGTGCACTAAATGTTGTGGTTTTCGGAAATATTTATTTTTTTGATAATTATAATTAATTTTATGAAAATTTTAACAATGTTGGTTTGGAATTAAGATGATAAACACGTGCCAAAATATTAGAAAGGAGACCAAAGGATACATGAAATTTGGGGATAGTAAAGTCCCTGAGATATACCAAAGAATGAATTTCATGTTAAGCTGTCTCCAAGGGAGAGTAGGAAGAAAAAAAAAAAAAAGTTTTAACGAAACATTTCAGATACTATTTACTTTTAACGAAAAATCACATTTTTATTTTTATTTTTATTTTTAATATTATTCATTACACTTTTATTTGTCATTTTTCGTTAAAACTAAAAAAAACTTAAATTTTTCATATCAGTCTTCCTAATAAAAAAAAAAATCAATTTAGACCCAATACTTCTCTAAGACCATCTCCAATGGTTGGGCTAAAAGTCAAATATTTTAGCCCGGAAAATTTAGCTTTTAGCCCAGAAACAACTTTTCTGCTCCAACCGTTCTAGCCTAAAATTTTAGCTCGGGATTATTAAAGAATGAACTTAGGCTTTTTTTTTTGTTAAATTAAATTTAAAAAATAAATAAATATGTAGACTATCGTAAATTAATTTTATAAATATTTTAATCTAAAAAAATTTAAATTCCGATAAATATTAGGTGGAGTCCACTTTGATTTCTGGGCTAAATTTTGGGGGGAATTTGGCATTGGTTTAGCATTTAGCATTTAGCATTTAGCATTTAGCCCCAATTTTCCTCTTGGGTTGGAGTGGGTTTGAGGGGAAATTTTGGGAGGTAATTTGGTTTTTAGCCCATCATTGGAGTTGGTCTAAGGCATATTTTTGGGTGGGAATTCTGGGTTTGGAGATGAGAGCTTGGGATTAGTAATTTAGTACCCATCCCAGATGATAAGATTGCAACTTGGCCGTGGGACCCACATTTCACCTGTTGCAAACAGACACAGGGGGCCCCACGAATCAGCAGCCTCAACGAGGAGGATTGAGTGGGTAAGCGCATGGAAGGCCACTTTCTACGGTCCAGATTAAAGTGTCGTTGGCATCCAATGGCTTGCACGGGCTCTAGGTTTTGATCCAGTGTGGCGCGTCCAGTTGCGTTAGTTTAATCAATTTTAAAACCAATTGCTCAAATCTAATTTAATCAATTTTTACAGTAAACAAAAATATCAACGGCTCATATTTTAATACAATGGTCAAAGTAATATTATTAATAAATCCAAATCAGACCGGACATCAAAACTCTATAAATATCCCTCCATTTGTTTAGAATTAGAATTTTTTAACATAATTTTTTTTTTAATTTGAATTTTTTTTACATCAAAATGTTCCTAAAGATAAAACAAGATAGAGTGTACAAAACCTAATTCCAAAATTATTAACCACAAAAATCAACAAAATACAAAAATTTAACAATTTATAAAGGTAGGGGTAGGAATCATAGGTCTCTTACTATTAGAGGACAAAAATGATTGACCCCATAAGTATAGATGAATAATTGAAAATACGGGTTAAATTTTAGAATTTAGATCCTTGAGATGGAAATAGCCTTAGGTGGATGGGTCGGTTTAGTTGGGTTGTGAAAGTTCTAAATCGCATAATGCCTAAAAAAAGAACTGAGGATAAGATATTCAAGCAAAAATTCCTTTTGTTGAATTAACAAGTGAACCGACCCAATCCAAACCCACTTCGATTTGGTGGGTTGGATCGGATTGAGTGATTGACTAATGTAAACATGCTCACCCCTAATAACGACGTAATAAACACAAATATTTATGCAAGAAAATGTTAAAATATGTTTATATAACTAATTGCCCTTTAATTATATGACCTGAAGGTCCTGAACGGCTGTTGGTAGAAAGACAACACAAACACTGTGGTGCTTGCTGCGTCGATTATTTTGATGCAAAATGGACTGGGAAAGTTCTGAGAACCTTGAATATCGAACTTTCAACTGATTCGAGGTCAAAGAAAGCATGCTGCTTGTTTTCCCTTTTGTTTTTTCTGCTTTTTCCAACATCAATATTTCACCTCCCGATTTGGCTTTTTCCTCCAGCACTTACTGGAATTTCTCTCCAACCCTCGTTCAATTCTTTTGTTTGAACATGAACGAGTTGATCAACGGTCGGTCTTTGTTTAGACCAAATAGGTGAAGTGGTGGGTTGAAGATTGTTTTCACCAAAAGCAAAAGCTTGGAAAAGTCAATTGCAAATTTTACGACATGCTTGCAACTCGGAAGAACCTTCCACCTCTTGTTTCGATTGTCTTTGATTCCATGCAAAAAATAAGAAATCTTCTAAGTGAATTGTAAAGTACTATTGCACGTACCATGCATGGTAATATATATATGGCACTAGGTTACAAACTACTAGTTTGGCACAGTATTGTTGAAAGCGGGTGGTGCCTTGTTTAATGTGGTTTTGTTTGTTTGTTTGTTTTTTTTTTCTTCTTAAGAGGCGATCAGTTAGTGGTTCCGTCCCAGAAGTCCACATTTTCGGGAAACGAAAAGAGACTCATAGAGGTATTTCAATCTCTTTCTGGCTAGTACCATGCCATTTACCAGTGCTAAGAATCAAACTCAGGACGTGATGTGTGGAATGTGGACAAAGAATTCGTCTCTAACTACTAAGCACTTGTTAGTCGTTAAAGTAAATTTAAATTATAATATCACAAAACCATAATATTATGGCCGATTTAATAAAACTACAATTTTAAATTAGAAATAAATAAGGTATGGAACAGTCAAGTGCCGACTTGACTAAGTTTTGACTTTTCAGCTGGGAGATGTTGAGTGAAATCCTACCTGCCTTGTTCTAGTTTTTGCGCGTGCTTAACTTATAAAAATATTTGCAGCTGCTCTCACTCTCATTGAATTTTATGCCTGAAATATACGGGAGACAAATTTGCATGTAACAAGTTTCATACCATATTTTTCTGCATTTCACTCACATGATAGGAAACGATGACCTATCACAACTAGATTTATTACAATACATTGCTCCTTGAAGTAGTTTGTAAGGGATGTCTTCTATACTCTTTGTATGAAATACGTGGGAGAAGAATTTGTATGTAACAGATTTCATGCACCGTCTTTTTGTCAACAGACCCCCACCCTCAATGGTTTCGATTTTACCCGCGATCTTTTAATCAATTTGATCATGACCCAATGACAAAATATCTTAAATTGATTAACCCCAAATACCAAATTGTAGAAAAAATTAAAAACAACCCAATTACTAAAATCTCATATTTTAATTTTACTACAAATTAGAGAAAACCAAGAGGAACCCAATGGAAGACGGGCAAACCCCAGATTGGTGCACCGACGGGAGAAACACAGGAGGGAGAGGATTTCCGAATGGCACAGTGGCAAGCCAAGACGAAGAGCGCAGCGACGAGAGTGCCGAAACCTCCATGTACATTTCCATTCCAATATTCCTCCTACGACCTTATGAATAGGCCGTGAAATCTGCTCGAACACGAGATTTGAGTGAGATGAAATGTTGAAAGTTGTTACCTGCATTCACGTGACCACTTTCAACACTTAAATTGACGGAAAGTAAACGGAATGACAAATTTGATTTGCGAGATACATTTTCAAGGATCAAATTGATAAATTTTCTATTTCACAAACCCTTTTGATTGGAATGTTATATTTCAGAGACCAATCGTGATAAAAACCCCTTGAGATTTAGATTTTGTGGCTGCTTTTGTGTTTATGAACACCACTCTGGACTCAGTCTCTTGTCACACTTTTTTGTAGACAGTACAAATGTCGAAATATCAATTTAGGGTTTTTCATAACATTAACATTCCAAGATTTTTTTCACTCCAAGAGTCATTTTTCTCACGGGTTAGTTAATGCATGGTTTGATCTAAACAATACGACATGGATGAGCTGAATTATGAAGCAATACAAAGAGTTGGCTTTAGCCTTTAGGTTTGAACTTATTATTTTTCACATTTTTTGTGTGACAACAAATTTAGAGAAAAAAATTGCTCAATATGCACTTTGGTATATGCAAGTTTTTTTTCGTTTTTACAAACCTAAATCATGGGGCCCAAAAATGAATATATAAAAATTTTCTAAGAACCAGAACAAAGTTACTATATTATAATTCATACTTAATGGTAAATTGGTAATATAATCATCGATTTGATTCCATCATATATCTCTATTGCTAATGCAGCAGAGATAACTTATGACTTCACGGCTGAAGAGAGATTAGCGAAGTTGTGACCAATCTATATAAGTAGAGAATAATGAATCGGCAATCTAACAGCTACAACTCTTGTTGGTTTAACAATTGTAACCACACTACATCTAGGTGCAATTTGTACCATTGAAAAATCTGAATGTAAGATCCATGGTTATGCTGTGTATATTGTGTTTTGCCGGCGTTTGGGTACATAAAAAATTCGAAGAAGGAGAAATGCTAGGGGACTCTCCATGCACTCTCTTATGCCTCATGTTTTTGCACAATGTTTTATAATTTGGCAAGAAAATTGACGTTGATCTGTGAAGTGACAGAAAATTCATTAAAAATCATACTTTTGATAGAGTTTCCTTAGCATTTCTCCAAAGAAAGAGAGATGAGTATTTAGAAATCAGATACTGAAGATTGTGACAATGACATGCAGAAATTAATTTCTAGAAATAGGATATTACGTCACCAGTTTTATAAATAGCATGAGGAGTGGACTTACTGCCCATCCAAGCAAAAACAAACAATTAAAGACCAAATCCATTGGAGGCACCTAGATCTCATATAATTTGGGATTAAGATAATTAAAAATTAATTAATTGTTATTAGTGGGAGGCGGCTGTGGTTTACTGGCTGTGGATGGACCAGATTTACTTGCGTATCTGTTTGGTCGCCAACCAATAGGACCCACCAAAAATCCAACTTTATTTGCCGCTGCCCAAACAGCCCCTAATCTCATTATCCATTCCCACTTCCCGCTTTAAATTGGGGGATTCCAATTCCAACTTTTCATATTTCACAATTGTACCTAGTCCATTTGAGATCCCATCATGCATTAGTGTAACCCCAAGGCAACGGCCACTGGGCTTTCATTGCGATATTGAAGGCTTGATTCACAAGGTAGTGCGCTCGGAGACAGAACATTTCAATGTCTAAAGATTCATGAGAAACGAAGTTGAGACGCCACACGTCTGAAGAAGGAAAACGGTACGTGTTATGACTTACTCTAAAAAGCGTGGTTTATGGGTAACTATCCATCCTTAAGGGGAACAAGTCATATTTTATGCCTAGTTAGGGGCAATTGTGAGATCATCATTTTCCAGGGCGGAGCAAGAAGGATCGTAATACGTAGACTTTAGAAGTCCGGTCATGGACTCAATAGCCTCCACTGCGAAGCTGATTAAACGGATCAACATGCCACCATCATACTGTTCCAGAATTAGTGGGCGAAGTCCATCGACTTCGCTGAGATAGACCCTTCTCGTTCCACAAGATTCGGGAAACTAGTCCAACAAGAAATTAGCAGGTTTCTTACAACCTTGGAGTCCTTACAATCTCAGGGTTGGCATGCGCTCCAAGTGTGTCATATTCTTAGATATCTTTTAGGATTCTCTTGGTTTGATACGGGTTCTACTAACCTAAAAGGTCCTCTCCTTGACTGGTGTAAATTAAACACTCTTAGGGATCATTTCTGGTAATGCAATCTCTGCATACTTATTCTCTTGCCTACTTTTTGAGTCTTAGTATTAGTTACTAACTTGACCGTTGGAAAGCCTTTCACTAACAAACCCTCGGTCTAGGCTTGCTTACGGATGCTTTTACTAAAAACTTGAATCTTTAACACTAAACCTTCTAATGTTCGAATCTTGAATCTACCACCGGCTACACCTAGTTACAAATTTGTACCATCGAAAAATCCGAATGTATGATCCATGGTTATGGTGTGTATACTGTGCTGGCGTTTGGATACATAGAAATTCATTAAAGAAAGAGATGAGAGTATTTAGGAAGCAAATAGTAATGAATTGTGACAATGATATGCATAAATTAATTTCTAGAACCAGTAGATATTTATGTCACAATTTTTTTAATCGCACGTGGAGTGGACTTACTGCACATCAAACAAAAAAACAAACAATTAAGACCAAATCCGTTGGTATAATAAGGCACCTACATCTCATATAATTTGGGATTAAGATTGAATTAAAAAAAATAATTAATTGTTATTAGTGGGAGGCGGCTGTGGTTTACTGGCTCTGGATGGGATAGATTTGAGGTTATGTTGCTTTCGTATCTGTTTGGTCACCAACCAATGGGACCCACCCATTCCCTGTTCAAGAGACTCATTCTCTGCTTTTGTGCCTTGAGAAATTCCCAACGACACTTTTAAAAATTAAACTCTCATTTCATATTTTTCACGTAATATTTATAATATTAATATAAAAATTGACTTGTGAAATGACAAAAATTTCATAAAAAATTGTAATTTTGAGAGAGTCTCATTTGCATTTATCACCTTACCTTTTTGATGCAGCGATCAAATCGCAAATCAGTTAATTAATAAATCTGGATATCGATCCTCGAATGGAGAATGGATGTTAAAACAAAACACATGAAATGCATAACTCTTCCTTGTAGATTCGTTGATTGTCAAAGACAATACCGAATTTTGTAAGTCCTAAACCTCTTGTTGATTCACCAAGAATGCCAAGAAATTTATCACATGAGCGTTGTTGATTCTCTGCACGAGAATGGTCAATAACCGTTGGGGTGTCTATACCTCGTTAATTCCGTTGGAATATCCGAGTTGATAGAACAAGAACAAAAATGAGAAAGCTATCTCAAACTGCATGCAATTTTCAATTCAATTCATCATCTTCTTCGTCCTAGAATACAAAATACTCTTAATTTATAAAAACTCTAACCTCTCTTAATAATTACTGATACGTGCATCATTACTAGAGTTAATGAACTCATTAATATTAACTCCCTTAATCTACCCCACTAACATATATTTATTACATTAAATAAAGATTGAGTCATTCTGCATCACTTTTAAAGCATACAAAACTCCATCTTTATTTGCTGCTCCCCGACAGCCCCTAAATCTCATCATCCATTCCCCATTCCCCGCTTTGAAATTGGGGGAGTTCCAATTCCATCTTTGTAGCCGCCGGTAACCAACTTTATTCATATATGCAATTGTACCGAGTCCATTTGAGATCCCATCATGCATCGGTGTAACCCCAAGGCTATTCCAATAGGCTATAATTTAGGGATTTGGATTCCATCTGAATTCAAATTATGAAGATTTTAGGAATTCTCATATCTAGTCATTTATTATACGTCATACGGTCAGAAATCATATTTAATTTATTGATTTAAAATTAAACACAAATAATACCTAACGAAAACTGGCTGTATAATATATGATCAACGGCTAAGATGTGATGATCCTTACAAACTGAATCTAAAGAGGATCCTCATTGTTAATTTAGCCTTAGTGAGTAACCACCGATTCAATGTGGACCCTACGGCCCACACCCTAACCTACTTTCTTCTTATTTTTTAGTGCGCATTATTGCTCACCGCCGCTAACTTTGGTGGATTCTCACTTCCTTCTTAGTAGTTTGTCATGTGTCCGATAGCTTGATCATGATTAAATTTTGTTTTAAATGATTTTTACAGTCTAGTGATATTTTTCTTCACTTATAAGTGAGAATTCTTAGTTCGATTCTCGCCAAAGGCGAATTTGAACTACATTATTACTAGCTGATTGTGAGGTTTAGCTTATTCCCCCACGATCTTGTTATAGATAATATTTTATTTGTTAAAATTTAAAAATATAAATAAATAAATAAAACAGTCATGAGGATGCTCCGCCAAGCCTAATTACCTTGGATGCCGCCGTCCAGCCTCTCGTCTCCGTTTCCCATCACTCGGTTTTTTTTCTTTCGGTGATGGTGATGGTGATGGTAATGGTGCAGCGGTGAATAAATGAATAGATAATACAATAGCTAAAGTCCAAATTATTGAATGGTCTGTTGGTGGCTATTGGATCTCTCCTTGCGTCTCTTGTTTCTTTGCCTTTCAATTGAAGATATGCAACTATTGACTTCTTAAGATAGGACATAACTAATATGAAGAGTCGTTTCTACATCTATGTAAAGGCGTCATCATTAGGGATAACAACAGTTCGGTTTGAGAACAGAAATGTTATATATATCCCCATAACCACGAAAATGAATCATATACATAACTGCAAACTAACCATTAGGTATTATCCGTAACCATACCCACCAGATAACGGATTTCCTATCGGTTAACGGTTGTCAATACAAAAAATATATTCGTTTAATTAACGCATGATAATTTAGTAAATATTAATTTCTTCATTGAAAATTTGATGTATAAAATGATTTAATGAATGGATCTTGTGGAGCATAAAAATTAAATTTAAACATTGATAATGTTAGCTGATCTTTGATATCTTCCATATGTACCATTCAATTCTCATAGATTTTGATTCATATCAAAACTTATGAACTTTCCCACAAAATACAACTCACATAATGCAATTTTTGTATTTACACTCAAAGTAAAGGATTTGGCGAATAATGAATATACATATGTGTGTGTGTGTATTTTTTAATACTTAATATTATGAATAATTATATTATATATTATTCGGTTTGGATTCGGGAACGGATACGGATTGGGAACCCCTATAACCATAACCAAATAATATTCACGGTTTTTCCCCATACCCAAAATATACCCGAATTTTCATATCTAAATTCAATCTATTCGGACGGTTATCCGCGGTTATCGGGTATAATTGTCATCCCTGATCATTACATTAAGTCATTAGTCACTTTATTTGTTGATTCATACATGTTCATGTTAGATTAAGTGAGTCTAAGAGAGTTCAACAAAATCGTGGTTCATTGTGATTTGAAATGCTATTATTAGAAAGACGCGATCGTTGTACTATGAGAGGCAAGCATCGTTCAACCATGAACACTGTAACTGGAAACTTGTCTCAAGATATAATGTCTAATATTCGTCTGGATCGATTTTCACATATTTCTAATCCATATTCATGTGCATTTGACATTATATTTCGTTATGATGCATTACATTTGGTATTTATGTAATTTGATGGAGCCCATGAAGAATATCCAACAAAAGCCAAACTCAAGACTAATATTTGCAATGTCTCAATTCCGAAAGTAATCGACCAGAAATATGAAAGCTGCTCGAATTCGAACACGTGTCTTAACTGTTGAGACTTCCAAACAATAGTGACAGCCAACTGCCAAAACCAAAAAAAGAATTTAGAAGAAAATTCATTCCATTTCATAGCACATAAGAAAATAAGCCACAAAAAACAAGCAATCTTGGCACCAAAAAATATTATATTCTTTATAAATATAATTTCCCGACAATGATAGAACATTTAGTAAGACATTACATTTCGCTTACATTGCTACAGTTGAAAAATAAAATTAAAATGTTACTTATATTGGGTAGTATTACTCCTAATGACGTCTGTTGGTTTGGTTTGCGATGAACCGATGACTGTCTCTCTTACATTAACAACGATGATAGTCAATTTAACATCTAATTTAACAAAATTTATCGTTTAAAAAAAAAAAATGACGACAATAAAGTTATGATACTGCACAACGAGATTAGTCACAACTGAATATTTAAATATAATGATGTGTCCCATTGTTATCATTTGCGTGAGTCAATTAAACTAAATATGGAAAAACTTCACTAAGACAAAGACTAATTGGTCCATCTCTATATGAATATTTTATTTTGTGGTATATGAATATTCGAATTAATCAAAATCTTAAATAAAATAATTACAAGAATAATAATTCTTATGCTTTTTTATTTTCAACGACAGGCGTGATGTCCAAGAAATCAAAAGCAATATTTCATTTATGATTTTTAATTTTATTCTTTCCCCACTCCAAACTTAGAGAAATTTTTCCATTGTAATCGAAATATGGATGGTACATTACGTATTTTTATATAAATAGTGATATATTTTACTTTTTAAGTTATTAGCTTTTACTATACATATCTTACCATTTGCATATGGACAACTATGACTACAGGCGGTAGCAGGTTGATATACTTTTCGCTTTTCGAGTTTAATTAAGAGTCAATTCTATTTTTTCAGTATGTAAAATACTTTAGACATAAGAAAAAGACTTTTATTCTCATTGACAATACAAATAAAAATTTATAATAATCCGTGTTTAATTACAATTAAACACCAATAATTTAAAATTAAAAGAAAAGTACAAAAGGGTTCTCACAAAATCGCCGTATATATTAGAATCGGCTTTACTCATACTCCTCGTATCTCACACTCCCTAGGGTATTCTCGGTATTCCAAGTACTGCTTGTGCCACGTAACAAAACCCACTTCACTCGCAACTTGCAACTCGCAAGTTCGCAACATTTAACACTTAACTTGCAACTTGCAACACAGTCGCAAGTGAAATTACAAAATACTCCTCTAACATCCACGTGCCTCAACTGGAGTCAATGTATAATACTGTTGGATTCAACATACGACGTCAGCCAAGAAATCGTCTATGTCAAACTCGCCGAACTCGTCGCGTGCAAAGCTGTTACTTGACAACATGATATCCGGCAAGCTTAACGGCAAGCCGAAATCAAATTCGGAGGCGTCGGCGTATCCGTAACTTAAACCATCAAATGGCGTTTCACCGTAACCGAGGACCGAAGTAGGCGACGAGAGAGCCCCGCTGGACGACGGAGTTACACACCCACATCCCTGCTCCGCAGCTGGGACCGTCAAATCGCCAACGACTGTTTCCTGCTTTATAACGGCGTTAGAAAAGTTGGTGACGGCGTCAGGACCCTTGAGCAAGATGGCAGCTCTGTCGTAAACTGTGGCGGCTTCCTCCGCCGTGTCGAAGGTCCCGAGCCAGATCCGTTTTCTTCGGGTCGGGTCTCGGATCTCCGCGGCCCAGCGACCCCAAGGCCTCCGCCGGACGCCTCTAAACTTTTTCAGGAGATCCGCGGCCGTTTCCGGTGACTTCGATCCGGGTCGCGAGTCTTTCCTCGCCCGCTTCGACTGACCCGAAGAAACCGACGACGAAGATGAAGGAGAGGAAGAGGAAGGCGAGGAGTGCTCTAGGCTGATCTGTCTAACATGTCGTTTGACTCTGCGCACGCTTCTGCCTTCGTCGTCGCTGGAGGAGTCGGTGGCGTCGGCATCCGTAAGTATGATCCGGACGAGCTTTGGCGGGATACGAGTCGGGTTATCGGGTTCCTGGATCATGGGTTTTGTCACGGTGGTTATGTGCTCTGAAAATTTGACCGTTGAGTGTACGGACGAGATGGGTTGGAAGGTTGTCATGGATTTTGAGGCAGATGAACTGAAATCGGCGATTTGGGTTTGGTCTGAAGCAACATCAAGAATCGACGGCGAGAGCGTGTAGAAAAATTAGTACCACTGAGCTGAAGTGAGTGAGGATTTGAATCTGTGGAAGGTTGAGATTTACAGAGAGAGAGACGGGGAAAGTGGGTGGGGGAGGGTAAAAGTGAGAAGCTTTATGGAGTGGAAGGAAGAAGAAATAGCAAAAGAGAAGAGGGAGGACCTGCAAAGGGGAGCCGTAGGGAAGCTTTTGGCAGAGAGTGCTACTGCTAAAACCCCTTGCAGGTTTGGGAGAGAAGGAAAGCGGAGAACAATGGGAAGGGTAAAGTGTATATATAGTGCATGGAGTCATCAGTGCAGAATGTGTATGGGGAAATATTGCCAAAAATAAAATTAGTCCTACATAAATTTTTAGTGGAAGTTAATTTTAGTTGGATACGTTTTCTAGATAGTAGATACCTTTTTATACTTGTCTAGATACATTTTCTCTTTTATTTTGACCGGTTTCTCTTTAATTTACTTTGCGACCAACTTACAGAATATTTTTTTTTTGTCAAATGATATATTTTGTTTGATTAGTCATTGGCAGACTTGAATTCAGGCGATTATGCAAGGGCTCAATGTCTTTTCTATCACTCTGAAAATTTAAAGATCATTTCTATGAAAATTACTTTTTAAATATCATTTCTATGAAAAGTGATTTGTAATACTAATTGTTTTGATCATAAACTTGAAGTTTCGTAAATCGGCTACAAATTAATTGAGGAGGAACTCCTCCCATTGAGGAGCCAAGTTAATTCCCTCAAAGAAATGAATGTAAAGTGTTACAAAACAATTCCATTTTTTACATATGATGTTGGGCAAGTGGGAAGTCGTACTCAATACCTCAATTTCATAAGTGAGTGTTTTTAACTGATTGAGTTACAAACTCCTTATACATATGAGTCTCAAAATCACTACAACTGAGTCATAATATAATTTATCTTTGCTTTGGTTTGGGAATGCGTATAATTTCTCGTCTCAAGAAGTGAGGGGGTGTGTATGTGAGAAGGAATTTTCATTGTGTCCGGAACACGTAATGATAAATTAAATGTAATAATATCATTAGTTTGGAACTTAAAAAAAAAAAAAAGAAAAAAAAGATAGATTCAACCAATTTTCTTATGGCACTTGATATCCTAAACTTTATTCCCGATATATTAAAATTTTTCTGAAATGTCAGCGGGTCATGAGTCGTGAGTCAGTGAGTCGTGTCGGGAGTGTAAAGCGGGAAACGAACCTCCTGCCAGCTGCCTCTGTTGACGAGTAAGTTGCCCTCTTCCTCTTCCATCTGTTTTTTCTTCCACAAACCACCCCACTACTGCGCTCGCACACCACAAATTGCCCATACTTTTCCTCCAATTAATCCTCCCTCTTTGATTTTTTCCTTCTCTTTTAATATTTTAATTTATAGCACGGTAGAGAGTCCAAACTTTTCCTCCAATTAATCCTCCCTCTTTGATTTTTTTCTTCTCTTTTAATATTTTAATCTATAGAACAGTAGAGTTTTCTCAGCCAACATCTGTATATATTGTCGGCAGATGAGGGTTGCTGGATCATTTTCTTGGGAATCCAGAAGATTCCGTAATCATATTCGTTCATTTTATATCGTGCAATCAGTTTTCATGATCTTCATATGAGAGATGCATAACTTTTCTCACAAAAATATACGCAACATATATAAATCGTATACAAATACTAGCGTCAATCATTTACACGAGCTACAATAGATAGTTACAAGCAAGTAATGTGTTGTCATGTAAAATCTATATGCATGAATGGCCTATAATCACTAACACAACGATGATTTTTCGTTCATCAATTATGAAAGATTTGCATAAAAACATGACTCTCAACCCAAAATAATAACGTTCCAGACCTACATCTTGTTATATATTTTAACTTTTTCACATGGCGCATCATAATTCATTTCCTACGCTCATCTCGACATTTCCGCTCCTCTCATTAGTCATGGTTGATTGAGTTTATGATAACAAAATAAGCTCTAATAAACGAGAGAATAGGCCTTGTATTGTATCCAATGTATATCAATGAAAACTATGAATACAGGAAGACACAACTGAGACAGCTAAAAATCTTAATAGCCAGTACTAATTTAAGTTTTACCTGCCTGGAACCGACCACGCGGTCAAAATAGTACGCAGCTCTTTTTCTCTGCCTATTACTGTGCTTGATTTGTTGGTAGTGTGTCTCCAAAAGCATGCTTCTCTTTAGACTCTTTTTCCACCTAGTAATTGGGAAACTGTTTAACTTTTTACCGTCCACAGCCTTGCAGCATCTGTGAGACTGTTGAATTGTGTGCTAATACAAGATTCAAACGGTGTTTTTTTTCTTCAACGCATGGGTGATAGGTGCATGCCAGCCCATATCATGATCATCACGGACAAACATCAGCTCCTCGGTTGGACCCAGTTTTAATTTTCATCGACCCCTGCAAACCTAATTCGGTCCATTTATTAATACCTTTACTTGAAAAAAAAAAAACCTATTCAGTGTTCACTGCATTATCATTGTCTATGGAAGGAAAATCTTCAGGGCAATTGGTTCTGTTTGGCCCTATTTTGCTTTACACTCGTAATAATTGGAATTGGTCTAGCCGAGGAGTTGATATAGTTCGAAACACGTGATAGCTTGTTATTAAATGGTTACACAAGTCTGATTACGTGATGTCGATACTTAAGATTATCTCAATTTTATTTATATATGTGTCATATTATGATTTTCACGTAAAATTAAAACTCATTATATACAGGAGTTTGAGCTGTGTTCACAAAAAGACGACACCCTTGGATTATTTTAAGCAAGGGTTGGATTGAGTCAAAATAAGATAGGTTGAGAAAGGAAGTTTGTCAAAACCTATTACGAATTATGTAATGCTACTTTTTTCTTCAACCTATCACACCTTGTGGCATTACACACATAGAGATAGGTTTTAAATTAAATAAAACCACCCAAAAAGTTTGAAAAGTTGATAGGGTTGGTTTATGCTTGGGGATGAAGCAAAGGCAAAGATAGACCCCATTCCATGAGTCAGCACGTGAGCAAAGGGAACAGTCATGCATGATTAGGGTTGGGACAAAAGGACTGCAGATAGAGGTTGCAATGACCACCTTAGTTGCTTGTCAACCAAGTGATAAGTTAATGATATTTTAATTTTGCCCCTCAAAGTACACACTTAATCTTAATGGGGGGTTTCACTGTCCTTATCCTTTGTCAAATTATTTTGGTTAACTGTTTATTAAATACAGAGTATTATTGTCATTTTGATCATTGTTTAATAGAGATTTTTCATGAAAATACCAAAATAGTTGAGGTGGACAAACTCATGTATAACTTCTATCGATTTCAAATCTCAAGGATCAAAATAAAGAGTTATACCAATCTCAAATACCATTTTAGCTAAAGTGCCTCCCAAAAAAAAAAAAAAAAGTATTAGGGTTATAATCATTTCTAATTTTCTAATGACGTTTCTTTTAAATCATGCACCTACTCCTTGTATTATTACTATTAAGAATCTAGGAGTATGTACTGCATGCTACCAAGGCTTTAAGAATCTACGACTTGCATACTTTATACTAAAATGGCAAATTCACATAACATCGAGTGAAGGCTATTACCCTTACTTGCCCTTTCAAATTATCCGAAAACGCACTTTAGTTTAATTGTTATGTGGGCAAACTTTTTAACAAGATTTCTCCTTAGACGGTCAATGAAGGACAAGAAGGCCCAAAGTGGTACAGACGAGTTAAAATTTTAACCTAAAAAGATTAGAACAGAAAAACTATTTCTAAATTAAAACCTAAATTTTTTGAGTTAAAATCTTAAATTTTAATTCAAAAATTAGAGATGATCTTAGTATCGGATGGACTAATTAAAAGTAAACCTTGAAAAATGAAATTGGAACTTAGAAGGAGGAGAACCCATGAGGGCACGTGGTCTCTAGACATGAAAATTCAAAACGAACATCATCCGCTGCCAGACTTTGCATTACCACATCCACAACCAGAACCGTCAATCGATGTGACTCATTCGCATACAATTCACATGTTCTGCGCTTTATAGCGACCAATGATCGTGACAACATAAGTTGGACAGTTTTTTCCCACCAAAACCAAAAAGAAAAATGAAATTTCTGTAATCTGTATCACAGATATATACAACGTTCCTTTCATAATAAAATAGCTCAAGACCTGTTTTTTTTTTTTTTTTTTTTTTTTTACAATGCGATATTCTTTATTGCTTTAAACCATAGGAAAGAAATCAAACTTGATACAAGAGACAGAGACATTGCTCTAGCCAACTAGCATAACCCACATCTTGTAACACACTACTTCAAATGATAGAAAATTAGAAGAGCTCGGTCTAAATAGGTAGAGGCATTACCCTAACCAATTCGCCTAACCCACATCGTGTAACCCTGCCAAATGGAACTATTCAAACAAACAAGAACGACATATCACCAAACACTTCCCAGGCAAACAAACAGAGAGCCGACTTATTAATGCTGCCAAACAATTCTGGTCTATTTGGGAGTGATTATAGGAGGGCCAAATCACATAATCACTTCTGGAGAAAAAAGCTCATGAGAGGCTTTTCCATAAATTATACTGCAAAGCAAATCTCGTGTGCTTCTCCCCAGAAGTGATGGCCTCTCAACAAATGCTTTCCCGACGCGTTCCTTCGAGAAGTGATTTTGGCCTTCCAGTAATCGCTTTCACGACAGGTTCATCAATCCGAATACAAAAATCAATTTGGAACCTTCAAATGAAACATAATATGCAATTGGATATGTTTAACCAGGCAATCCAAGCACTTGTGCTCTTAACAAGCATTATTTCTTCAACAAACCAACCATTGACTAAATATCTTAGAAACGATACATTACAGTTGGTTTTTCCTTCCATCTCCAATGCCTTCAAATGAATATTCACAAAATGAGAGCGATGTTTCCTTGATCAACTTTAAGTCGCACAAAATAGATAAATTTTTAATATTTCCAACGTTTGTACTTAAACCAAGATGGATTTCATGCATTTGCAAGCCTTTTAACAAATGCCGGAAACATCCTTCTTACCCCATCGCGTACTTCTGCGCCCAACTGCGAGCAGTGGCTTCATACTTTGCCCTGTCCGTCTTGTACATGTGTGCAATTTCAGGGACAAGTGGGTCGTCTGGGTTGGGGTCTGTCAACAGAGAGCATATGGACAGCAGCACCTGAAATACAAGTTCATTTAGTAGACATTAATAACCTATATATCAAATAAAGAAGTTATTGAACTGAAATTAGTGCCGTTATCAGATTAAAAGGAAGCCATCGTAACTCCCATCACACAAAATGGTGACATCTCATCCTATGTTGAGCATACCATGTTACTTCCTCCATATTTTAACTCCATCCCATAAAATGATGGCATCCCATCCTTTTTTGGCCACCGCCACATGCTTGTGCCTTATCACTCGTCCCATCTCAAGTAATACAACAGAACATGGAGTGAAAAGTAGGATAGCATGGAAACGCACATGATGCATACATCTCACATCACCAGTTGCAAGTCACATGATACAACATGACTTGGAATAGAAGTAGGATTATTAGGATGGAGCCACAGGACATCTCCTTTTAATTTGATAAGGGGACAGAAGCCACAACTCTTGTAGTCCCACACACATGAAGAATTCTGATAAGAGGGATAGAAAACACAAACCTTGGAAATGGTTAGTGCCGGGCTCCATTGTTCTTTGAGAATATCAAGACATATGCTTCCGTTGCTATTAATGTTTGGGTGAAAGACCTTGGTCCTAAATGCAACCTGAAATGTAACTTGAGTTAGAATCCAAATTCTAGACTACCAAGAGATGTACTCAATTAACGATGAAACAATAACAAGATGAGAAAAGCATTAGAATACACACACAACTTGAGTTAGCTGCTAAAATTCTTCCAAAGACAATTTAGAAGCCAAAACATTAAAAAGGGCACCTGCTATCAATAATATCATCTCACAATAATCAGCTCTTTGTTGTAATAGTTTTAAAAGCATTCTAAGATAAACTACATCTATGGAAAACTGTGGGACCACCGGAAACACCATGCAACTTTACTGAAATCAGAAACGCATCTCCCCGAATATCTGGAATAACTCTGAATACGAGCATTATAAGATAAATATCGATTACAGAGAAGTACTTGGTCCATAGATTCAATACAAACAGCATGAAGTGATATACAGAAACCAAATCTTTTTATGGATGTTCATTATTATTCTTGTTACATTTTTTGTTTGTATTTTCAATAAAATGAACAAATTAATTGCTTAATGATTAAAACACCAGTGGCAAACTGTTGGTGAATAAACAACCTAACGACTGAAGAGTAAATCAGCTGGTAAATATCCAAGTCAGATTCCACTTAGTATCATATAACACTCTCACTAACACCCATAAAAGCTAAATGTGTTACCAGTGACTACCAACACTACTTAAACAGGCACTATCTCACACACACATACAGAGAAGAAACTATTTTCTTCCTAAGAAAGTTGGATGTAATTACAATATGACCTGGTACAACAATAATGCAATCTACTTAAATATGACTCATGTCCAATGCATCTGCAACTTATAGTCGTTTGGAAGATAAAATACAATTCCAGAGATAATACACATTAAGTTACATTCACAGCAATTGAAGAGAGAACATTTTAACAAAATCACCAGCATGTATGAATAAACAATAAAACACTGTTGCAGTTATCCATTACACCCATTATACGACTCACAAAAGCTCACGTTTCATTTATGACATTGTATGGAGGATGAATCATTTATGATATCGTATGAAGGAATATGGCAACTACAGATGTATGGAAACATAAGGATTCGATTTTTCATTTTTTTTTTACCTTCGGAGGCTTGAATGGATAATCCGGAGGGAAATGGATTGAAACTAGAAAAACACCACCTGTGTATGGGCTATCAGCAGGTCCCATAATTGTCGCCTGCCAATGGAACATGTCCTCAGCCACAGGACCTATAATCCACGAAAGAGAACCCCAAAAGAAGAATGTATGCCAAGTTCAGTAAAGTGATCAAAATATATGCATACACCAGAAAGATAAGATGCATAAGCCAGCATACAAGACGGATGCAAAACTTGCTACAATGCAAATATCCTACCACCACTTTTTTACATCAACTAAACCATTAAAGGATGATGGTTTCATTCCCAATTCGACCATCCACAAATTTCCTACATCTTTAATAACTGATAAAGCAAAGGGTTAAATCTCAGTTTTTTTTTTTTTTTTTTCAGTAAATAAGTTCACTTTTGTAAGTCATTCCACTTTGTTGGGTTAGGTCCACTCACTGATTGCCCACATCAGCTTATTTTTATTTATTTTTTATTAAATTGTGATCAATGTTATTCCTTATTTATAGGATCTTTTACTTAATTTTAGGATTGAATATAAGAATAAAACGTTGTTTCTCCTTCTTCCCACTCTCAATCCTACTCTCAATTCGTATCTCAATTTTTTATTCTACTTCCATCACAATTTAATTGTATTAACTAATTAATGTTGTATTCATGGATGATAGGTGTACTAAGTTTTATTTATTTTCGTATATTCTACCTCCATTACAGGTTAACCGTATCTTATTCAACCTAATGGTGTAGGTATCATGTATGATGGCATATAAATAACTATTTTTAAGAAAGTGGTTAGATTTTCATGTTTAATATTCAAATTAAATAAATTCAGAAACATGCACTAATTAAGTAGAAAAATAGGAAACTGAACTAAATCCTAACAGCTCAAATTTTTGGACCTAGATCAAACTACCCCTTTTTTCCTGCCAATTTTTTGCTAAAATTCTGAGCTGCAACGAGTTCAATTCAATTGAAAAAATACCGCTAATCCCCTGCAATTAGAACTTACCATCTATAATTCTAAAACAATTTTAAATATGGCATCCAAATTTAACAAAAAGATAAGGTATTTGTTGAAGGAGAAGGAGCAAAATACCAGCACTGCATGAGGTAGGCGGGTCCTTCTGCAAATCCTTGAGCTCCTTTAAGATGCGTTTAGATGCCATGACAACACCTACAAACACACTGCAATCACACAAACACAACATGAAAACCCAGAAGAGAAAAAAAACCCTAATCAAAACCAGATCGCCAGCCAAACAATCACAAATCAACACCCAAAATCCAAACCCTAATTTCCCACAAACACAGATCAAAGCGGACACCTTAAAATCGTACAAAACAAAAGGCAGAAACAACAATTCAAGAAAAATTGAGAATTGGATGAAAAGGTAAAAATACCAGGAGATTGCGCGATTGGGATTTGACAAAATCCGAGATTGAACGAGCTGAGAAGGTAAAAAATTGGGGAAAAATATTATGTATTTTAGACATACATATATATATATATATATTATATAGAGAGAGAGAGAAAAGGATGAGAAAGAAAAAAGACCTGTTTCTAGAATTTTCTATCATTATATTCCAACTTGACTTAGGATCCACGTCCATGCCCCCCACTTATAGCTAATTACAAAATACACCCCTCACACACGTACTTTAACCGTTTCGCCACCACACCCTCTGCTAATTTGCAATCTGGTCCCTTTCTGTGTGGATCCTTACCTTTCTTTGTATGGACTCATCAAAGGCATCATGATTGAGTGAGTCAACTTGACTCTACAGGGTTGATTGGAATCTTCTTACCTCTCCATTTTTATCAACGGGGTGCCTAATTCGATGCCCGAACCCGGAATCCATCGATACCTGTTAGCATGGATGGGATTCGGAATCGAGATCTGTCGAATATCTTAGAGTGGAATTCAAGTATTTTGATACTCGAGACATAGACGCGACGGTGTTGCGTGCACTAATTTTTGTAATGGTTATTTTAAAAATTGAATTTTTTATTGTTGAATTGTTAATCCTTCTTACACATCTCTCATGTCGTGCATTTCTTATATTTTTTATCACATTTTCTGACTTTACTTACTTGATGAAGATTAATTAAACTTGTTTTGGGTTAGGACAAATTCAATTTGAGTACATCCAAGTTTTATCCTTAGAAACAAGAGTAAAAGGCCGCCAACAAGATTTCCTAATTTGCATGAGTTGGGAAATGAACATCTATCGTACGTAGTCTTATCTTTGCTTCGCAAAGAGATTGTTTTCACGACTTGAACCCTTAACCTTTTGGTCACAAAGGAGCAACATTTCCGTTGTGCCAAGAAAGAGATTCAAACTTGGGACTTCTTTCAACGTAAGAAAAAGATTTCATTACGTAGCGGCAATACCAACCATCGATTAGTTAACATGTAATCTGTCTGCGTATTTAGGCCATAACTCATAAGGCGAGGAAAGAAATCAAAACAAAAAGAATGAGCAAAAGTTTATTGATTGTAAACAAGTTTCTCAACACTAACGAAAGATCCACGCACCATGAAAAGAACGAAAAAAATTGAACATCACACCAGATACACAAGAAACAATGAAATCTTACATACCCAATCGACATACGATATCATGGCTCAAACCATTTCTCCTTCATCTAACACTACTGGCAGCTATTTGTCCTGCACCCCATTGAAAATCTCTTTCGCCTCGTCTTAAGGTAATCCCGCGATCATGTCAGAGAGTCAAGAAAAAAGTCGGGATCTAAAGCATTATCCGAAACATAGAGAACGCGGATGGAGATCATCGCGGATTTTATTATATGGGGATAATCTTGTAATCACATTTAGCCTTGTTTCCAAAATCAACTTCCCTTTGCTTGGCATCGCAGTTTGAAATGATGGGAATGCCGTTAAAGAAAATTCCAGCGATGGGGAAGCTAACGCTTCCGGTCATGGCCAAATTCAGTGTCATCTCCCTATTTTTTATGTCGGTTTTGAGTTGATCTACATCGTCTTTGGTAATCCCAAATTTATTGACCTTAATGGTTGCATTCAACGACTTCGTGTTCTTCTGGCCCTGAGCAAACTCAGGAAACCCGGTGATACCTAGCGGGACATGCGCAGACGCTACCTTGATCTTGAAGGCACCATACTTGAGGTCAGTTTTATCATTCTTGTTAAAGAATTCCACAAGAAAATGTACCTTTCCCCTCAAGACAAGTTTGTTGTGGTCTTTAGTAAAGTTGAGGCTGGTGGCGTTGAATCTTCGGATGTAGATTTCTGGCAGATACGAATGGAAGATGGCCATGGCAATGAAAGCAATAATGAGAGCGAGAATCACAATGGCGAAGAAGACCAAGCAGCACCATGCGCAGCAAGCGTAGCCTGCACGACGCTTGGGGCGCTCATGGTCAAGGTCAGGAACCAGATAGGCCGGATCGCGGACCTTGCTGGGAGCTGAGGCAGTTTCAGAGATGGCAACATGCCGCGCACTGCTGGCCTTTGATTGGTTGCGGCCAGGAGGTGGAGGCAAGGATGGACCGTCTACCATTGTTGGAACTCTAGCTAGCACCTCCTAGCCGGATCACGGAGGAAAGCAATCGACGATAAAGGTGACGAACTTTTGAAGGATGTTTCATGTGTTTAGAGGAACATAGTAGTTTTCTTAGCTGAAACTGAGGAGGACCACAATCTATATACGGAAAATCGGATTTAGCATGCATAGGAAACTGGGATCGACAGGCTCGGAGAGAAATTGACCTACAACGGAAATGCGACCCCTAAATACATATATAGCCTCCTATTTCCAAGGGCCTAAAAAGTGCGTCTCCGTGAGAGTAGCTTTAGACCAAGCGACCAACATTTCCAACCACATTCTCTCTTAATGTGAAGATGTGTACTTTCAACATCAATTATATAGTGATTAAAATGTGATTATGGGAATAGGAAATAAAATACAAGAAATGATTTCTGCCCGTTCATGTTTATTTATGTCACTCGATTTTTTTTTTTATTTATTCATTCTAAAGTTTAGAAATAAACATTGGTGTGCGGAAATCACATCCCTAAAACAAAAATCAGACAAAAACTATTGAATTATCAAAGATCGCCGCATTATGTTAAAATTCATATTTCAACAAATCGAGAAAAGAAATAAAAAAAATAAAAAAAACCCACCTAAACTGCTTAAAAAAATTTGACAGTTGGACTGATAAATTGCCACTCTACAAAGCCATGCATGTAATTGAATAATTCCTGGGAAAACCTTAGGAGGCATGTACAGCAAATGTAAGGTTCAATCATGAATTTCTCAGAACCAGATAAATGAAAACAGCAACAAGTTTGAGTGGTCAAGGAGTCTGCACAGTTGAGTCCTTTGATTTATTCTCTTTCGGAAGATTGCCGGTTCTCTGAGTCGGATTGCCGGATTTCTTCAATCATTCTAACAACTTCTTCCATGGTCGGTCGCATATCTGGCACCTTTGCCACGCACGCCATTGCAATTTGCAACATTTGAACCATTTCTTCTTCAATGTTTTGGTACCTCATCAGTTCAACGTCAAATACCTCTGCGGTCCACTCCTCCCTGACCACGGACTGGACCCACCGAGGAAGATCAACCATATCATCACGCCCCGGCGACTGGAGTGGAGCTTTTCCAGTCAGCATCTCAAGGAGGACGACGCCAAAGCTGTACACATCCGATTTATGAGAGTGCTTGCGGGTTTCAATCACTTCTGGAGCGCGATAGCCTGCACTCCGAGCAGTGGCAGGAACATTCATGAGAGGAGTCAGGCCAACATCAGAGATGCACCCATCGAGGTCTTGGCTGAGAAGGACATTTGTGGACTTGATATTTCCATGAGTGAATTTCGGACCACCCACAGAATGAATATGAGCAATTCCCCTTGCAGTGCCAAGGGAAATCTTTATCCTCGAGTCCCAGTCTAATGAAGGTCTTTCAATTCCCCGGTTTCCTGCCATCAGATACAATAAAAATTCAGTGTGGTGCACCAGACGGTGCTTCAACAGACAGCTGAATTCTCTATAAAGGTGATCTAAATAGGCTGTCCCAAATAGATCCATGTACAGACTTTCAAAATAAAAGTGATTGCCAATACAGAAAAGAAAATTGAAGGTAGCAAGCTGCTTTGCATGCTTCAGTTAAATGAAAAGAAGTTGCTGAATTCGGGAGTTTGTAATCTTGTGTATTGGTTATGGAGACAGAAAGTAGGACGGTAACCTGATCTTTTATTATGCATAACTGATTAGCATGCTTTACCATTAAACAAAAGGGAAATAGAAGTAGTTAGGAAAAGTTATATGCATCCTTTGTAAATAATGTGACTTTCAGTGTCAGTAACACTCTGGTTGAGAGTGGGCTATCACAATGCCTCGTCCAATGAGGTCTAGAATATCATTAGGCATACGGAGGTCAAACCAAAATTCATATACTCATTGGATGCAAGCAGATTAAATGCATCCGAGTTGCAAAGCATGTAATTATAACTCTGAAATGCTGATATAACATCATCATCATCAAATATGCTACTAAACTACGTTGACAAAGAGCTAATAGACTTCAAAATGTTAAATTTCAGGACAACTCTATCTTAATTTAAAAATTATGTTTTTCTAAGGGTATCGGCAGAAATTATACACTCTTCATGGTAACTACCTGCATTTTCTCTTAGATATGTACATTAAGTTCTCACTCACAGATAGTAAGGCAAAGTGTGTTTATTTTTATGAAAGAGATATAAAAGAAAGAAATAGAGAGCAGTGACATGCATACCATGCAAACGCGCAGATAAGCTCCCATTTGAGATATAATCATAGACTAGCAGCTTCTCGTCCTTTGAGTAATAATAAGCACGGAGTGGAACAACATTTGCGTGCTGTCCAACCCTTCCCACAATCTCCATTTGCTGTTCAAAATCCCTCTTCCCAACAACAACTTCCTTCAACCTTTTAACTACCACTGTTGTTGCCTCCTCTAAGACGGCCTTATACGCAGTACCATAACTTCCCTTTCCTAACACTTCAGCTGAAGCCCTCAACAAATCGTCAAGATCAAAATTGTAAGAACAACCTTCAAAGAAAACTAGTTTGTTCTTCTCGGGTTCTTGCACCCCACTCCCAAACTCCTCTTTGGGCTTCTCACTCCTTCCGCCGGTAGAAGACTTCCCCTTCAGTACACTTGTTCCTCCGTTGTCTTTCTTCTTTAAACAGCAGAGAACTATAATTAGGCCTAACAGCAACAGCAGAACAGACCCTCCAGCTGCAATAGCAATGATGTGTCCCAACTTCAGCTTTTTCTTGGAGCTTTTTTTCTGGGGAGCTGGTGGTGGTTGATTGGAAGTAGGAGGTGGCGGAGGAAGGACGATGGAGCAAGCTTTAAGAGGTCCTCCACATAAAAGTGAATTTCCCACAAAGGATGAATTGGGGAAATGTTGAAGGGATGGTGGAATAGAGCCATTAAGATGGTTATAACTTAAATTTAGACGCTTGAGCTTAGGTAGCTTAAGATCAGGTATAGGTCCAGAAAGGGTGTTGTTCTGGAGGCTCAATCCTGTGAGTTGTGTCAAATTACGTACCGTTTGTGGTATGTTTCCTGTTAAGGAATTAAATGACAGATCCAAGACATTAAGTTGAGGTGAAAAGGAGGTAGGAATGTCACCAGAAAAATTGTTACGTTGGAGGTATAAGTACTGAAGTGCAGGAAGGGAGGTAATATCGGAAGGAAGGTCACCACGGAGGAGATTGGACCGAAGGCTAAGAATCCGGAGGGCATCTAGCTTACCAAGGGTGTTTGGTGGGACAGAGCCCACAAGTCCAACTCCAGGAAGTCGGAGGGAAGTAACCCGGATGCCATTTGGAGTGCAATTGACACCAACCCAGGATGTGCACACTGGGGTAGCAGGGTTCCAACTAAAGTTGCGGCGATGGGGAACAGCATCAGCAAAGTCAAGAAGAGCTTGCTTATCTGAAGTCAGGTCAGAAAAAACCACAGGAAGAAGAATGGCAATGCCAAAAAGGAAAGGGATAACTGAAAAGGGACAGAACTTCATGGGGAGCTGCTTCAACCAAAGTCTACGAAAGTGAGTAGAAAAAAATCAAAATGCAACCTCTGCAGGGCTCACAATCTCCTGATCAGCAAGAAAACGAACAAATCAAGATTAGGGATCAATAATGCAAAGCATTTCATACATTAAGAAGGCAAAATAACAAACAATTTGCAAGGACGACATGAAACACCGAAAAGTAGTAATAATATAGCTCATTTCACTTTGCCTCAATGCTAGACTGCATTTAAATTCAGCAGAACAAATTAAGAAACAATCTGCTTCCTTTTCCCATAAATAAGGTACAAAAAGGTATCATCAAAATCGGGTACGCATCTGTTGGAAGCTAAGTTACATACATTGTACACAAGTGGGTGAGAAAGGTAAGAATTAAAGACCTTTACATGCATTGCTGTCTACTATAAACTGATTGCATTACAAAACATGACTAAATTAGCATAATTATGGATAATTGATAACTCAGAGTGGTTCAACCACCAAATGAAGAAAAACTAAAGAAATTATTTGACCAAATTAAAACCTAATCCAACAGTCACAAGAAAAGTGGGGTTAGTCCAAAGCAACCACATTGACCAAATTCAACATTTTAATTACGGTAAAAATGGATGAAACTGAAAAAAGAAATTGATGGGCTGAGCAGAAGTTCAGTGGAAAAATAGCAGTAAGGCATTCATGCAAGGAGAGAGCAGAAAAAAGCGCTTTTCACAATGGCAGCCATAGCAAGTTCAGATCTATAAGCACTTTTTTACCTGCAGTTTGCAGCGGAGAATGCTGTGAGACCTGAGGAGCTGCCTGAGCTGAATAGCAGAGGGTAAAGCTTCTTCCTTGAAGTAAAAAGCTTCAGATGCAATCCAGGCATTAGAAATTTCTTCTAAGATTATCACTTGCTCAGGAGAAATGTTGGTGCAAAAAAAGCACAAAAAGTCAGAGACTTTTGAGATTTGGTGGGAATTTAAGCAGGAAAAAGTGCTTCCGGTTTTCTTACCGGACAACTGCGCAAGGGGGAAAGTTCAAAGTTTGGTTTTGGAGATGAGAAAAGAAAAATTTTGGGTTTGATTATAAAAAAAATGGAAGGAGGGGAGAAAGGAAAGAGAAAGAAGATGAATAAATGAATCGATAAGAGGGAAAAAGGAAAGGGGAGATGAAGAGGGAAAGGGGAGATGAAGAGGATTGCACTGCCCTTTGTGTGTGTGAGCTGTGTGCCCCTCTCACTCAATGAGTCTGCCGGGAGAGACAAAGCCCAGCTCAAAAGTATTACTTTTTCGTTTTGTTTTGGCTTAACGCACAATATTTTAATTTCTTCTGAAAAAAAAAAAAAAAAAAACAACAGTCTAAACAACTCTAATTCATGAGAACTTAGTGCAAGAAGACCCTAAGCTAATAAGACTTTTCGATTTGCAAAGATCGAGAAATTATTTATCGTATGCAACTTTACTTTTATTTTTCAAAACGTATGTTCCCACCATTTGAATTTATAACCTTTCGATCACAAAGAAACGATATTTTCGTTGTGCCAAAATTCACACACATAAGAGTTTAACGTCAAAAAAGTGACCGCAAACTAACAAAAACTTTTATCTTTGCGAGAGTCAGATAAAAACATCTATCGTACACAAATTTCTAAAATACTCTAATTTATAAAAAAAATATTCAAACACGAGTAAGAGAGAACGACTACAATTTCTTAACCATTTAACCAACTGACTTGACCTAATTTGGCACAATACACAATATTATATAATGTACCTAGTATTGCGGTTAAGCTCGTTTGTTTGTTTCTCATTGGTTGTGTTTGGCTGCTTTCCTCAGCAATTAAATTCTTCAGGTTTCAGACTCACTATCTAATACAAAAACAAAGATTATTATAATGTACATGCAGTTTTATTTCTCATTGTATTTTGGATTGAATAACTTACCCAAAAATTGTATTTTGATTTGGATTACTTACCTAAAAAAATTATTTTGGATTGAACATACATATGAAATTAGTCCTTCTTAACTATTAAACACACAACAATGTTATTTACGCAACTCTTTTTATCTCTCACACCTCCTATTAATTTCTATTCTTTGATTCTTTTAAATTCATTCGATCAGAGAATTAAAAATTAAGAAATATGTAAGAAAAGTAAAAAGAGCGTATTATACTATCATATTCAATATTTAATTCTCCTATAAAAAGTTCAGTATTTTTAATAGGTTATAAAACACTCATTATTTGTTTGAGTCTACTCCATAATATAATATTATGAGTTATAATACGAACTTTTCATTTTTTTTTACCATCCTCTCATTACCTTGCAACTCATTCTTTTAATTGTATTCAAATCATTAATCAAATTAATCGCAATTCATTCGCTCATCCTTTTGATTATTATCGTGATCCATGACCATTCATAATTCATTGTTTATCAAAAACTTGACTATTAGTTTAATCAGAATACTGGTTCAAAACTAACACATTTGACTTCAAATGCTCATGAATTAAAATAACTGGGTTTATTTAGTAAGTGTAGTTTGTGAGTGATTATACATATCCAAAATTTAAAAGTTCTTTACCTAAAATAATAATTTGTTTGGAAGCGTTTTTAAAAGACAAAAACGCTTTTGATGACAATACTTTTTGAATAAATCCTTATTAAAAAGGCAAGTGAGTTTAGGAAAGCACCTGCAGTGCTTTCTACAAAAAACACATAAATGATGCTTCTTACATAAAACACTTATTGTGCTTTTGGAACCCAACGTATGGAGCTAAAATCCTCACTGGATATGTGTGAGATGTTTGCCATGTTTAAATAATGTTTGAAATCTCATACCACAATATGATATCTTGTAATGCGTTAATTTATGGTTCCGAAACTCGTAGTCTTCCTAGCCGTTACCATCACATTGTTCTTGGTTGTTTTCTTCTTAACTCTTTTGAGAAATTCTTGACGTAATACGCGTTGGTGTTTGTTTGTACATCCAGAAATCTTCTCCTTCACTAGAAGAAACACTCCCTCCTCATCGACTGGGCAGGGCAATTTTTTTTGGTCAATTAGGTAGCGAAACTTGAGTAGATGCAATTCCGTGCATGCTCTGGTTAACAATCATTTAATTGTGCCCGAAAAAGTAGCTGTTGTTTCATTTCAACAAAAAATGCTTACCTGTATATTCGTAACATTTGTTATCTACTGTTTTACTCTGCGTATTATAATATGAATAAGCGATACAGTTATTATTTCTCACTTTGAGTATATAAATAATAAATAATTGTATATGTCATAATTACAATGACGTAGTAACACTAGGCGGTGTTTTGCATATACCAAAAAGCCTCTCCATTTCAACATTCAATTTTTAAATTCCCTTATTGGTAGGCTAGAGCAGCGGTGGGAGTAAGCTCCTTCAGCTTCTTTTGGTTCATCATTGCCCTGTGGGAACGGGTGCCTTTTTGGTCAAAAGAGGTTTCATGCTGCAGAGGACTGCAAGAGGGTTTTCAAATTTTGAACCCACATAAACACAAACGTGTGAAAAGTTATCATGTCAAGCTTCCTATAAATTTCATATATAATGTTAGTATATTTATGTCTATTCTCAAATATTACTCAAGTATTCTCGAGCTACTATGAAGTTATTATACACGAGAGAAACAAAAGCAAAATCCAAGTTGCAAAAACCGGCCTTCAACTCGCGCAGTAGTTAAATTAAGATAAATATCTATTTTAAAAACTAATCATGCATGTTAAAGTTGGTTGGAAATCAAACTTGAGTGACTGCTATTACAACACTTTCAAGTTTCCCACCCATCTAGTCCATTGGGGGTTATCAGTTAATCTTATTCCGATGGTGATGATATGACTTGGATTTAGACAAGAAGTGACCAATTTAGTTGAAGGTTGAAGCTAATGAGACATGGGATCTTCAATAATATAACTTATGAGCTGTGGGGTGCTAGGCAGAGTGTACCATCTTTGATGGAAGAGTTGTGGACTGGAGGGAGGGAGGGAAACCATGATCCAACCACTACCTCCACCTTTTTATTTTATTGCCAACTACCCTCAACCTACCATTATTACATTTAGATCTGCTCCATCATCTGCATGCTCATCAGCACCCCATGCCAAGTGCAAAAATTCCAAAAATAAATTCTTAGCCCATCACATGAAACAAGATGCTTTACCTTCTCACTAATTAAATAAGACTATGCAAGAATTTGTGAACTTAAAAACTTATGAACATTTATAGATAATAAATTCTGTCATCTAATCGGCGATCGAGATATATTTCACTCTTTGGTATCTCTCTTGTCATGAGAATGATAGAAAAAAGGAGATACATCTCCAGTTACAGACATGATTTTATTTTTTATATAGGTCATGGTGAAAATTTTTATCCTTTCTTTTTCTTCACTTTTGGTGAGTCAAAACTTCAAATGGAATGTACTCCACAACCATGATTAAAGTGCATATGCATGGTTTAAACATCCAAAACAAGTTATCTCTGAAACTACTAGATAATCCCAAAAGAAATCATGCATGAATAAGAAGTTTGAACCCTTCTCATGATCATGATGTCTCAGTAGTATTGTTTTTGTGTTTATATCACTCCTCAATTGACTTTAACATATTAATGCATGTGGTTTGGGTATGAAAGAAGAATTTTCGGTATCAGTCTTCTAAAATTATCAACCTAATTCATTAAAGAATAAAGAGGGAAAACAATATGTCAACATGAAGTTGGATTGGGCATCTCTACGAATCATTTCACCTTAAAAGGCTGCATGAAATTTCTCCTTATCAGAGATTTTTTAATGTAAACGGAATAAAGGGTGATACATTATATCATTATACAATTGGAATGATACTTGAAAAATAAAATTTTCCTCCACTTACATAATAACATGTAGTGTTCTATTCGTGTTTTGGCTACACTGAAAAATTTCTTCTCTCTTAGGCCCCAATTTGTTTTGTATTTATTATGTTTGTCAAAGTTGGTGTTACATGGAATATTCAAAGGTGTTTTATGATGTACTAAAAGCACAAAAGAATAGACAAAAAAGCACAAGAATTTTAGTTTAATATTGGTCATAAGATTAAACATTGTTTTAAATTGTCCGCTTGTATTTAGTCTCTCATTCTCCCAGCTTGGCAGACAACCCATCTTAATCATGATCTAGCAGCAAATTAATCATGTACAATTAATGTTAGTATTTTGTTATATGTCTTGAAGCTTTCAACTTAGGAATGAGAATTAAGAAATTAGTATCATTATGATTTCTAACTTCTTGTGTTTGTTGATATTTAAATAATAAAAAATTTAGGTAGGGTACACCCATCAAATTCAGTTCAGGTTTGAGATCAACCATACATGAACAACAATGTATCATCTTAATTCATGACTTCTCCTAGTAAATTTGTCTTTTACTTTATGACATGTTGACTTACAATTAGCGAGTATTGAAGAACTTGATATCTTTTCAATTCTTGAATTTTCAAACGTTTACTAACACGTAAAAAAAATTAAAAAAAAAAAGTATCAATTCAAGAATCAAATCAACTATATTTGAACAACATTATCATTTCAATTCATGACTTTCTCGATTCAAGAATGGTAAGTGTTCACAGTGGAGCATGGAAAGTGATGATGGAGAGGTAGAGAGGGAGAGGAGAGAGTTGAATGCATGCAATCAATGTACAAGCTCAGATCTCAAAGATGCCACACACTGGCAGGCAATTGCTTTGCATTGCCAATACTACAAGTTCCAGAAGGCCCATGACTGAGAGTGAGAGCTTACTAACTAATGAGTGAGCTGTGCCAGATGCCAGCATGTGGCCCCAAACATTGATACAGAATATCCACCCTTACAATACAAGGCAAGTACCCAATTAAAACATTTCAAAAATACAAGGCAAACATTTGGGATTTCTTTAAGTAGCATATTGAATGATACGAGAATGAAGAAATTGAAAATACAAAAAATTAAATAATTATGGAAATTAAATCTAATGATTAAAACACTCGTACCATTGACTGATATGTAGCATTGAAGTTGCACCTAAAAACTTGAGTCAAAATAATCCATACATGAAGAGCAACTTTCACAACATTAGGTTTACTATCATTGCGGTATGTCATGCAAATCAACATTATTTATAAAGAAATTTACACATAATTTTATATCATTAACATGAAAGACCATGATTTAGTGTACTCGACTCGTCCTCCTACATATGTGGTAGGCTAAACTCATTGAAAATATGCAAGGAACCATGAAATCGAAGAGGAATGGTGTTTTACTAATTGAAGTTTGTAATGCCATTTTGGTCTGATTTCTTTGTAAACTCTCTGCTTTGTAAGGGCTAACACATGGAGGGGGCCTTTTAGTTAAATAAAAACCAAGGCTCTTTGTTTGCACTTCACAGCATCTTTGTAGTAATCAAGGACATGATCCATAAATTAGGTAGTGTAGGACCTTTTTGCTTTGTTTATGTTTGTAAGGAGAGCATTTATAGCATGGAAATAAGGAATGAATAAATAACGGTGAGTCATTATTTTCAAAAGAAAAAAATGTTGTATTTGCATGTACCCCTTTGACTCCATTTCCAATAGTGAATAAGGAGAAAAACTTGTATACAACCGAATATTATTTTAGAGTATTTTAAATTTTAAACTGTAATGTCACGTAACAAGATATAACACATAGCATTTATGATAGGTTTAGAATACTGTTAGTTTGATGTTTTGGTTAACATATATATGTTTAATGGGTTTCACGTTCCATGAGTAAGTGTTGAGATTATGAATTCCACATTAGTTAAAAAAAAATGAACATTGCATGTGCTTATACTTAATTAAAAACTCATCATATTGTCAATTAATTTATAATGAAATATCAACTTTTTTCAAAATTGCAAATATGGAACTGCATGTCAAGCGTGCGGAGCGGATCCCATCTTTGCCCTTTGTTTTTCTTTTTCTTTCGGTAGAGTAGTTGGACAAATATACAAATCTCAGATATAGTTTGTACACAAAATAATGTCACAATGCCCCATTCCTTCACATTTGAACGGGTTTACTATTTTATTTTCTTTTACGAATTTTATTTATTTCAAGATCATCATTTGGATGAGTTTACTTTCTTTTGTGGCCTCTTGACAATTTAAAGGTCACACTTTTGTATCTGCTGCAAGAACTTACACGGACAACTTAGAAGTATTACATGCCCATAAAAAGGTAAATAATCTTACATGGCATCCGCCGCCCCACCCCCCTCCCTCCTTTCCCGGTAAGCCCAGGGCTGGTCCTAAGGTTTTTAGTGCACACTGCAAAGGCTCAAAACATGCCTTTTTTTTAATACACAAACATATATTTTAAATATATATATATATATATATATATATATATATATATATATATATATATTTAAAGAGGGCTGGAACCCAGTCGAAGCTGGGGGGCTAGGCCCTCACGCCCATATTATATTACTTGAGAAAACATACAATGGGTGGAGCAGCGTCTGTAAACCCCGACAATCAAAAGTAAAATCATATACAACCACTCTAAGCAAAACTCCATGAAATTCAACCTTCAAGAAATCGTCTTCAATAATTTCATGATCATGAGACTCCTCACCAACATTTTGTAACCCTTCACCAACATTTTGTAGATGGAGGACCGGCTTTGAATGAATTTAATTCATAAACTGCTACTGTTTGACAAAAGGCTTCCGCAGGTTCTCAAGTGAAATCGCTCCTCCGGCGAATCTCCAAAGAAGTCAAAGTTTTCATATGCATTTTGAAAGTCTTCTTCAGCTGTGTACATGAAATTGGAGTTTTAAGAGATGAAGTGAACATGTTTCTCATTTGATTGCCCTAAAAATTTGACATACATGACTAGCAAGGATTACACACAAAGCATGCTCATGAACTTTCTATCAAATTAGAAGTATTATCTGAGAAATATGGAAGCACTCTTTTTTTTCATGTATTAAAAGTAAGTTACCTACTTTTGGTTACGACACACTTCATTCCAGCAACTTCGGCCGCTGCAAGGCCCATGCCGATGTCCTCCACCACGGCTGTAGAAAAAGGAAAGATGTTACATTTTATCCTAGACAGTTGGGGTAGGGAATGCACATGTTTGTAGGAGTAACTTCTTGTTGGCAGCTTGAATTTTCTGCTTAAAATAACAGAGACTACTTCCTCCATATCTGCAATGCACAGTTTATTATAAACACGATTAACTCTCAAAGAAAAATGTTAATCCTTTATAATTGCATAAAAAAGTGGCTCAACGGATATAGTGTTACCTTCCCAGCCCAAAGAACTCTCAGTAAATTACTAAGGTGTTGAGACAATGGTGAGCAACACCATAATAAAGAGTGACCCAAAGTACCCAATATGGACCTGCACTGAGCAAACTTTGTTTCGGAAAACAAATTACTCTTACAACACCGTTATCATCAATGGCATAATCGCTAATAAGTTCATGGTGAATATGAAATGGAGAAAACCTGAAGAAGGGAAAACATGCGTGCTTAGATTGTTCAATGTAAAAGAAAAGGAGAAAAGCACACCTTGTATACTGCTGATTTTACAGACTCTTGTCCTCAATAAAGCATCCAGAATTTCTTTCATTCATTAAAGACAGTACTAAGTCCATAGGACATTGTACGAACCTTCCATACATGCAAGCTGGGCTACGTCCATGTTTAGCAGTTTCTCAGGTTTTTACTATAATTACATTTCAAAATGAGCATGAGTCTTTTAGAGAGTAACTGAAGAGAGAGAGTTACTGTAGTTTGGTAAGGTGCTGCCTACCTTCCATCCAACTACAGTCTGTCATCTTGTGGCCTTGCACACCGTGAAATTTGGTTTTTCCAATACACATTTGCTGTAGTTTGGTAAGGTGCTGCCTACCTTCAATCCAACGATTGTATGATTTCTGTGTCAACTGATTTAAAAGAGGGAGAAGAATAAATAACTTCTGTTATGCTAGTTTAAATTTGTATGTAGTAGTTGAGATGAATAAAAGAAGAAAAGAGAGAAACATGTAACATGATCTCTGTAATTTCATTTCAAGAATTTTAAAACGTACTTATGATTTGTGGAATGTGAGAAATCTTGGGCCAATCTGTGCCGCTATCCCTGCTGCATCTTTGCTTTAGAAGGGGATGACAGTGACTAATCCACAGGGAATGTAATTTGGTGAGGCGTTGCATAGCTTGGACACTAGGTAAGTTGGTCAGATTCTTGCAATTCACAATATCCAGAACTGTAAGGGATGTAAGGCTACCCAACCATTCTGGCAAAGTCTCCACTCCCTCAAATGATTCTATCGCCAAATATGTTAGAGAAGTGAGGTGTTGAATTTGTTAAGAGACTACTTCCTTCATATCTGCAATAAACAGTTTATCATAAACACGACTAATTCTCAAGGATAAAAATGTTAATCCTTTTATAATTGCATTAAAAAGTGGCTCAAAGGAGATAGTGTTACCCTCATAGCCCAAAGAACTCTTGAGTAAAATATTAAGGTGCTGAGACAATGATGAGTAACACCATAATGAAGAGTGACCCAAAGTACCCAAAATGGACCTGCACTGAGCAAACTTTGTTTCGCAATACAAATTACTCTTACAACACCGTTATCATCAATGGCATAATCGCTAATAAGTTCATGGTGAATATGAAATGGAGAAAACCTGAAGAAGGGAAAACATGCGTGCTTAGATTGTTCAATGTAAAAGAAAAGGAGAAAAGCACACCTTATTTATTGGAGCTGATTTTACAGACTCTCATCCTCAATAAATCCTCCAGAATTTCTTTCATTCATTAAAGACAGTACCAAGTCCATAGGACATTGTACGAACCTTCCATACATGCAAGCTGGGCTACGTCCATGTTTACTAGTTTCTCTGGTTTTTACTATAATTACATTTCAAAATGAGCATGAGTCTTTTGGAGAGTAACTGAAGAGATGAAGTTACGATTAGGGTAGTACAATCGTTTTTCAGTTTCGAATCTCAAGCTCGCCCTCTATTCAACAGTTGGCTGTCCCTTGCACTCTCCTTTCACAACAATGCAGGGCACAAAGAACACTAGGAAGTCCAAGCTTCTAAAGATCTACACAACACAAAAAAATCAACTGAATTCAAATCTCTGTGCAAACTCATAAGGATGCATTTCGATTTGGTGACGAGTATCAAACAGAGAATATTACCAATTTGCATCCAAATTCAGATTTGATGATAAGGAAACATGATTGAGGTCGAAAAATGATATTGATCAATGCATGAGTTTTGATCGGAATCCCAATTCTGCCTGTACAAAGATAACACCGAAAAACTTAAGAAAAACATAAAGAACAGATTTCAACATTAGTGTGGGTACACTCTGTTCATCAAGTTATTCGAGGATTATCAATGACAGAGACAAAAGTCAACTGAATTCAAGTCCCTATGCATACAATTTAAATCTGTTAAAAAATTACAAGTAATCATAAGTCAACAGTACAATACATTGGTCAATTAGAAGAGAATAGAAGGTGTGGGTATGAAACTTTGAAAAGCTTACATGACTTGATTTCAATGCGAAAGTTGGAGCCATTTGGAGTTGTTTGAACATGAAACTGGAATACAAATAATCTTGTGGCCTTGCACACCGTGAAATTTGGTTTTTCCATTTGCTGTAGTTTGGTAAGTTGCTGCCTACCTTCCATCCAACTACAGTCTGTGACCGTCAACTGATTTAAAAGAAGAGGGAGAAGAATAAATAACTTTTGTTATGCTAGTTTAAATTTGTATGTAGTAGTTGAGACGAATAAAAGAAGAAAAGAGATAAACATGTAACATGATCTCTGTAATTTCATTTCAAGAATTTTAAAACGTACTTATGATTTCTGGAATGTGAGAAATCTTGGGCCAATCTGTGCCGCTATCCCTGCTGCATCTTTGCTTTAGAAGGGGATGACAGTAACCAATCCACAGGGAATGTAATTTGGTGAGGCGTTGCATAGCTTGGACACTTGGTAAGTTGGTCAGATTCTTGCAATTTGAAATCGATAGCTGTGTAAGGGATGTAAGGCTACCCAACCATTCTGGCAAAGTCTCCACTCCCTCAAAGTGATATACTCTCAATGAAATTAGAGAAGTGAGGTGTTGAATTTGTTGAGGCAGAGACTTGAGCTTAGGCCAACCCGTCAACTCTAACCTTGTAAGGTGCATTAATGATCCAACTTGAAAATCAGGGAAGCAATCGAGCTCCTCCCAGAACCCACCGACTACCAATTTCTTCAAGGGCGGGAACTGTTGTAACCCCATCGGCAGATATTTTAGCTTTTTCCAATTTACAATCCCCAATTCACGGAGAGAATTGAGGTTGTCTAAACTTGGAAGAATCTCTAAATTAGGGAAACCTTTTAATACCAGCGTCTCAAGAGAGATTGGAAATTGCAGCCCGCTCACCCCACTTTCCAATCCTTCACATTCTTCAATCCTCAGTTGTCGAAGGGAGGTGAAGGTGCGCAAATCTGAAAAAGATTGTAGACTAATGCTGCTACTTTGGACACCAAACGATGATGATGCTACCTTTGGGCATTTCCGTATAAACAAATGCTGAAGAGAAGGACATTGTTGTGGAAGAGCAGGTAAGCTTGATAATTCTTTGCAATTTCTAATTCTCAAACGCTGAAGAGAGGACATGCCGCCTTTAATTTCAATTGATGTCAGATTATTACCACCAACTATAATCAATTCCACGAGAGAGGCCCATACACTCAGTGGGCCTGATAGTCCATTACAATCCCAAATAAACAAACGGCGAAGACGTGCAAGGGTGTAAAATGGAAACGATGTTACACCACCGCAATTGCTTATAGACAAGTTCTGGAGAGAGGAGCAGTACTTTAACCCACTCGGTAGGCTTGACAATCCTTCACAATACGTAATGTGTAATTCCCGAAGAGATGTCATGCCCTGTGTAATAGGAATCAACTCTAGACTATCGCATCCTGTTATATTCAGGTTCTCAAGGAGAGGGAGTGCATCTAGCCCATCCCCCAAATGCCTCAACTTTTTACACCATTTAATATACAAACTCTTAAGAGAGCCGCAAGATCCAAGGGCAACACAAGTTAAATCGTCGCATCCATGTATCATCAACTTCTCGAGGCAAGGAAAAACCACAACTTTTTGTGTTGACATCATTGGTGCTTCCAATTCCATCCATTCAATTAGATCGTTGCAGTTAGAAATTTTTAATTCTTTTAGTGCAGGAAATAAAGTAATTATCTCCTTACTTGTCGTGGCTACATTGTGGACAAGATCATAACCGTAGAACTCAACTCCAATACATTTCAAGTTAGCCATTCCGCTAATCTCAAGCACCGTAAGTTTAGGTAGATGACCAAGCGGTGGGACTACTTCACATTTGTCGCATCCAAGTAACTTAATCTTCTTCAAGTTGTTGAGTAATAATGACCCACTCATCATCCATGATGGAAACTTATCGCCCATGAAGTTTTCAATACGTAAGCTCTCCAACCCAGGATGCGGTCGGAGGCCTTCCAGTACATCCCCCTGTTCATTGTTGTTGGTTATTGACCTATCTTCTGTCCATTTGAAGCTTAAATGGCATACTTTCGTCTTATCCTCCAACTTAGCTTTCTTTGCTTCTTCTCCATTCTTTACGTGCTCCAAATTACAAACAATTAATTCACCTTTCAAATGTTTCAAGTCAGCCAACTCTTCAATTTGACGACCAATCTCATTACCCACCGAAAAGTAAGGTAATGTTCGAAGGCAAGTCAACCGCCTTATCCCCTGTGGAAATTTCATCCCCCGATCAAAATAAATATGCCTCAGGTTGATCAAGTTTTGCAGCTCTTTTGGAAACTCGTTAAGGACACAATTTGTTGCTCTTAAAGTCTGCAGGTTATAGAGCTTACCTACAGATTTGGGGAGTTCTTTGAATCTTGTTTTAGAAATGTTAAGATACCTCAAGTGTTTCAACCTTCCAACTGAAACTGGAAATTCTTCAATCTTAGCGTTACTTAAATTTAAGACACGTAAAGCTTTGAACCGTGGAAGAATGTTACTAGGAACTTCACCATCGTCGAAAAACACTGACCGCAATTTCTTAGCACTTCTTTCTGGAATTTTATCCAGCATACAAGTAGAAACCCGAGCAACATGTCGAATCTGATTTGTATTATCTATGCCACATAAGTCTCCCGTCAAGCTTTCTGATTTGGATACACGTTCTGCAAGGTCATGCACAAGATCGTGCATTTGGCATTTGCTAACAATGTCATCATCACTCATTATAGCACCTTGAAATAAGGAGCTATGCAATAGCATATTAAAATATTCATCGCCTATGTCCTCTATATCTTTACTTTCGCCAGGCGAAGGATGGAGTAGTCCTTGAGCCATCCAAAGTTGAATCAAGTTATCTTTTTGAATTATAGAATCTTTCTTGAACACTGAGCAGTATGAAAAACATTGCTTCAATGATGGTGATTCTAAATTGTCAAAACTCAACTTCAACACTTGCATAATTATATCTTCTTCTTTTGATAGGTTGTGCCATATTCTACTGTTTTTAAACGATGACCATTCTTCAATACTTTTTCTAGTGTGCAAAATGCCTCCCAAAACCTGTTAGATTGGATTAGTGAGTTTAAAGGGTGTACTCAAACAATGTAGAAAATAGCTAGGGACTCGTATCAATAAGAAGTTTTTGCTTGCTTAATTTTTAATCCCCTTGCCTAAAAGGACAAAATCTAAGCCGCAAGCAAAATGATATTAGTTTCCATTATTTTTGGTGTTTGACGAAATTTCCAGAATACCCATTAAGTAGTTAAAAACACATTTTATTCTTGATCTGTTGCGGTAATAAATTAATTTAATCTAGTTTTTGTTCGCTCAAATGAATAAGTTGCTAATGCTGATTTTTGAATAAGAAATGCTTGGGATATCACATTTTCGTATATCATCTAACGTATAAGTGATGTGTACATATCATGTCCATTACTTATTCTGGTGAAGTTTTTACATCCTATAAAAAACAAATCTACGCAAATTGTACTTTCAAAATTTGAACTCAATTCAATCATTTTGCAAATAATGATTCTCCTCCATAAACGGCTCGTGCTTTTTTGTTTTTGGACTATGTTGACCTAGCTACCACTTTTCAAATTAATGTGCATCTTGGCATCCAGGTTTGTCTCACTTTCTTGTTTTTTTTTTTTTTTCCTAACTTTGTGGTATTGCTCAACTTATTTTGTAGGTTTAGACTTTTAGGTTTGGTTTTAGAGGGGTTAGGTTTCATGTCCCCTCCTCCCCTTTTCTTTGTATCTTTCTTATTTTCGTTTCTAGAAGGGTAAGGTTTATGTCCCTCCTCTTTTTTTTTCGTGTATTGTTGTTATTTCTATTTAATGAGGGGTAAGGTTTGTCATTTTGGTGTAACTTTTTTTTTCGTTATCAATAAAACTTCCCTCATATTGTATCGTCGAGGTTTCCAAAAAAAAGAAAAAAAATCATTTTGCAAATAATATAGCTAAAATTCGAAGAGATTGGATCAGTTTGTTTGCTACCAAATATCAAACAAATGGGAGATCTTTTAGTCATCCATTTGTTTTGGTACTAGGTAAAATACCCATGATATCAAATAGCTAAAATCTATGATTTGAAATGAAATTTTGTAATGATGATTTTTCAGTGATGATGACGAGTTGTATGGACAAAATACGTATGTCACAAGGCCTTGTCCTATTTTATAAGGTGGTGCACCCCATGGGTTGAATGCAAATACTCTCCTAAATTATAAATGAAAACATGTAAAAATATAGGTGTAAAT
The DNA here is from genome assembly GCF_963583255.1 of Pyrus communis. NCBI lineage: Eukaryota > Viridiplantae > Streptophyta > Magnoliopsida > Rosales > Rosaceae > Pyrus > Pyrus communis. Next base: position 3,324,863 of record NC_084816.1, on the reverse strand, counting down.
TCCATGTTATAATACATTATAATATTACGTACCTTTGCCACCAATGGAACACCACCGCAATTTTTAGCAATCTCTCTTCCAATTGTTTGGAATTCAAGAGTTATATGAGCACTGCTATTGGAGAAAGCTCGATCTTTCATTATGGACCAACATTCATCCACCGTAAGTTTTTCCAGATCATGTCGTGGAAGTAATTTTTCAGAGATTGATGCAACTTTTCCACTGCGAGTAGTCACAACAATTTTAGATCCTGCAGCAGAATAAAGCTTTGACAAACATTCCATCAAATTCTCCCATTCTCTGAAATCTTCGTTCCAAACGTCATCAAGTACGAGCAAGTATCTTTTATCTTTCAACTCTTCCTTAAGGAACTTAAGCAGAGCATTTCGGTTATCTTTCGAAGAAGGGGCGTTTGCCGGTTTAAGCTGCTCTAACATCTGAAGTAGAATTAAATTGACATCAAAAGGGTCTGATACACAAACCCATATTCTCGTTTCGAAAAACTTGTGTACAGAATGCTCATTGTAAATTGACTTGGCCAACGTTGTCTTGCCGAGGCCTCCCATTCCCACGATGGCCATAACCGAAAGATTTTCTTGATTGTATTTGGAGTCGGTCAGGGTTGTAACTATTTTTGACACAACACCTTCCCTTCCAACAGTTACTTCATCTCTGCCAATGAATGCGTCGGTTTGTCTGTCCCATCTATTTCCTCGAGGGGTTACATCTTTGTTCTTGGAAACTAGTCCAAGAAGAGGTGCTTTCCTCTCGAGATCCACCAAGGATGCATTGATCTTCTGAATTTTATGCGCCATTTGAAGACGAAATGCAAGTGGATTGGAGAGTGAAATGAAATCAAGAACCTTTTTCTTGATATGGTTTTGGATTTCGACTTTACGCCGAGCAACTTCGTACTCGAATTCATCCAAGACATCCTCGGCATCCTCAGCGACGTCTTTGAGTTTCTTCACCCAGTCCTCTATTGACTTTGGCCGACCTGTTAGAGAATGAAAAGAAGTTAAATACCTTGTAATTTTATCACGCGTGTGTGAGATTATATGAGAATTCAGAAATATATTACTACCTTGTGGGTTGTCGGCAACATCAACCAAGAAACGTTTAATGTCGGTGAATGACTCTTTCAGCTTTCCGAGTTGAGCCTTGAAACCCCATACAAGAATGAATTCTTGAGCAGGAAGTGAAAGCACCTTGTTCAGTATTCCCTCCGCAGCAAAAGTAAGCACAGCTTCAGCCGCCATTCCTTCAATTCCCTGCAACTCAGCTAATCAGAGTTTTTAGTTTCCCTCTTCTTCGATACAATACAATTGCAATGGAGGAAGATATGACGGACAACAATGTCGGTAGGTTTAACTTTTCATAACGTGAATAAGGTGGGGCATCCAATAATTCAGGGGTAGATTCCTATCAGATAAAAGGCTAATTGAGGATAGATTTCCTTTAGACGTGGCTCACGCTCAACGGCCCGAAGGCCCAGTTCTACACGGACACAAGGGCCTGGTCCGTTTCTAGCCGGGGAACAAGGCCGGAGCCTTCCTAGCTCCGGTCGACGGCAACACCAAACCTTAAGGTGCGATCTATGTATTAAAATGACAAGTGAGACGAGGGGAAGAGTTTCATACCTAACTCACGTCGTGGGACGACCGGAACTGGCCGGAAACCTGCTCGAAGGGCACGGGGCTCGCCGGAAATTGAAAACTGTTTGCCCGAGCTGTTTTCGTGCCTAACCTTCACCAAAACCATTTTTCCACTTAAAAACAAGAAGTCTAGACTACGAGGGGAGGAGATCGGAGGGTGATTTCGACTTACCTTCGTCGGAAAAGCTTGTACAGTGACTGCGACGGTGTCGGGAACGAGAGAGGGAGAGTTGGGTGCTTGGTCGAGGTCGAGGGTCGTCGTCACTGCCAACTAGTGGTGAAGACGGTGTGTGTGTAGATCGGGGAGAAGGAGAGAGTGCGAGGGAGATGTGGGTGAGTTCGGGGGAGAGTGAGAGCTGAAGGAGAGGGAGAGAGAGTTGACTCAGGGAGGGGATAGAGAAGAGAGGAGTGGGGGTGGTGCTGCCACGTGGCAAGCATAGAGAGGAGGAGAAATGGAGAAAATCTCTAAGAGAACTTCTGGGAAGCCGTTATTCACTATTTAATCCACCTAATAAACAGTAATTGTTTTTTGTATCTTTACTATTGCACTTGAATAGCTTTGACAATAGGTAATAAAATATTTTTTTTAAATAATACAAAGTAATTTTATTTGTAATATCAGATAAGATTTTTAATTAATCTCATTATATCATTTTCTGTTTGTAATAAAAAATTAGTTTCATTATTTTTATTTTTTCTTTTCACAAGGTGCAGCACACCACTCCAAAACCTTTTTTTTATTTTTCTTCTTCTTTTCACATAGTGTCAACGCTCCATTATTTTTCTTCTTCTTTTCACATCCAAAAGCAACCAAACCCCTAATCGGTCTCAATTTTTGTTTCCCCGGAATTGCAGATGGAGAGAAAGAGGATGACAACAAATCAAAACCCCCGTCCGATTCGACATCTCCCACTCCGATTCCTTGTGGGTTTTTTCCTACTTCCCTCACAACTCCGTTGATTGATCTGCTTTCGGAGAAAAATTAGCCGCCGTCTCCATGTTTCTGTTCGACTGGTTCTACGGCGTCCTCACCTTCCTCGGGTTGTGGCAGGAGGCCAAGATTATATTTATGGGCCTCGACAATTCCAGCAAGACGACCCTCCTCCACATGCTAAAGGACAAGGTTTGACTCTCTTTCTCTCCCTCCTCAAATTGAATAGTACTCGGAAGAGTTCGAGAAATGCAGAGGAGATGATGGCTGACGTCTGGGAGAAATGCAGAGGAGATGATGGCTGACGTCGCCCAGATGTCAGCCTTGCGTCACATTCCCTTCGGGCTGGCAACTCCTGTCGGACCTCTCCCTCGGGCCGGCTCAGGCTCCATCGCCAGCACGTGCTGGACCAAGTTGCTCGGGGTTCTGGCACTGTTTGAGAGCCAGTCCACCGGGCTATTGCCCACGGTGGAACTGCTCTAAAGGGAATCCGGATTGCGTGAGGATAAGGGGACTAAAATGTAATTTCATATATTATTAGGGAAAATGTGAAATTACATTAAAATTTGGGGGTGGGGTTTCACATTTTTGCGTTGTTTATGTTTGTAAGGAGAGCATTTATAACATGGAAATAAGGAGGGAATAAATAACAGTGAGTCATCATTTTCAAAAGAAAAAGGTTGTATTTGCATATACCCCTTTGACCCTGTTTACAATCGTGAATAAAGAGAAAATCTTGTACATAACCGAATATTATTTTAAGGTATTATAAATTACATATGTATTGTCACGTAACAAGTTATAATACATTGCATTTATGATAGGCTTAGGATACTGTTACTTTGATGTTTTGGTTGACATATAAATGGTTAATGGGTTTCATGTTCCATGAGTAAGTGTTGAGAGTATGAATCTGACATCAGTAAAAAAAAAAAAAACATTGCATGTGTTTATATGTAATTAAAAACTCACCATATTATCAATTAATTTATAGTGAAATATTAACTTCTTTCAAAATTACATATACAGAACTGTATAGGGTTGGGCAAACGGGTCCTGGGCCCGCGGGTAGGGGCGGGTATAGGCGGGTCGGGGCGGGTACGGGGCGGGTCCTGTTTTTAAATAGGGGAAACGGGGCGGGGCGGGCCTAGGTAATGGCATTCTAGGGTCGGGCCGGTTCCAGATTTATAGAAAAACGGGGCCCCGAACCGGCCCGTTTGTAATTGAAATGGACGGCCCAGATTGAAAATAAACATACCTTCCAATCATGACCGTTGGTTTTACCCTAACCTAACTGATTCAGTGAGATGTGAGTGAGAGTCTTTGCTGTCTCTCGATCGACCTCAACGCCTCTCCGTCTCTGACCTTGACCTCTCCATCTCTGAACTCTGAAGTCCGTCTCTGCTGTGAGAGTCTTTCTTCTTGATTGTTCTCCTCCACATCTCCGTCGAAGCGCGGCATTGCTGCGAGCTGTCTCAGGGTACCTCCATTGATCCCTCGTAGTAGTTTCTCTCTTTCTGCGGTGCGTCTTGTACTGACATTTTTCCCCTTTCAAATTTCGTTGAATTACTTGTCATCTGTGTGTGAGATTTGGTGAAATGGAAGTGTAATGATAAGGAATTTTAATTGAAAGAGAAAAATATGGGAACTTTGAGTATTTTGTGTATGCAATGCCTTGTCAGCTGTTTGTTTAATGGGAAGCTTGTGATTCATGATACTCAGCACTAGCTTATTGATTTGTATGGATTTTTTGATCTTATTGTTTTTTCCAGTTATCTACGTGTTAGATTTTGAGAAATGGGAGTGTAATGATAAGAATTTCAATCGAAAATAGAGCAAAGATGGGAGCTTTGAACTTGTTAGGTATGCAATGCAGTGGTTCTTCAATCGAAAATAAAGCTTATAGTTGTTTCTGAACCCAATAGAAGTTGATTAATTGTGGAGTTTCTAGATGTGATACTATGATTCTCGGTAACATTTGGCATTTCATCCTTGTGCTTTATCCTTTTTGGTGGTGGATGATGAAAGCTTCCGTATAGGTGTTATTCTTCGTCCAAATTCCAATATTTTGGACAGAATTGTGGCTGCTATATTTTTAACTATCCATCTAATCTATTATTATTATAAGCCATCTCAAGTGAAATGCTTGTGGGGTTGTCTTTCGGTGTGAGTAGTGTCTATTTAGATTTGCATCTCAGCTTATTGGTCTTCTGGGTGCAATGTTGTAGGTTCTTGAACGTTGGATCGACACAGCAGTAGTTGTTGCTTTATTACGTGGATCCTGAGAGTGGAAGCATTCTGTACTCCTTATGTTTGATAAGGTGGGTGTAGGATGTAATTTCACGTTGTAGTGGATAATTTCTAGTTTCAACATTGTTGCTATAAGGCGTGTATTTAGATTGGATGTTGGACTTTGTATTTAGTTCTGTACAATTTTTTTTTTCTTTCAAACAACCAAAAAAAAAAAAAAAAAAAAAAGGGACCCGTGGACCCGGCCCGAACCGGCCCGTTCCAACCGGGCCGGGTAATGTCCGGTTCTTATATTAAAAAATGTAATCCCCGACCCGGCCCGGCCCGTTCCCTTTGAACTTAGGTTCGGTCCGGTCCCTTCAAAATTGGGCCCGACCCGGCCCGTGCCCAGCCCTAGAACTGTATGTCGAACGTGCATAGTGGATCCCATCTTTGCCTTTGTTTTTCTATTTTCTTTCGGTCCAGCAGTCCGACAAATATACAAATCTCATATTAGTTTGCACAAAGTAATGTCACTATGCCCATTCCTTCACATTTGAACGGGTTTACTTTTTTTTTATTTTCTTTTACGAATTTTATTTATTTCCTTGTACGAATTTTATTTATTTCAAGATGCATCATAGGACATTGTACGATACATCCATTTTTAGTAGTTTCTCCGGTTTTTACTATAATTACATTTCAAAATGAGCATGAGTCTTTTAGAGAGTAACTGAAGAGAGAGAGAGAGAGTTACAATTAGGGTAGTACAATCGTTTTTCAGTTTCAAATCTCAAGCTCTCCCTCTATTCAACAGTTAGTTGCTTCTTGCACTCTCCTTTCACAACAATGCAGGGCACAAAGGACACTAGGAAGCCCAAGCTTCCAAAGATCTACACAACACAAAAAAATCAACTGAATTCAAATCCCTGTGCAAACTCATAAGGATGCATTTCGATTTGGCGACGAGTATCAAACAGAGAATATTGATCCAGTTGTAATCGACAAGCTAAAAGATTACCAATTTGTATCCAAATTCAGATTTGATGATAAGGAAACATGATTGAGGTTGAAAAATTGATATTGATCCACGCATGAGTTTTGATCGGAATCCCAATTCTGCCTGTACAAAGATAACACCAAAACAACTTAAGAAAAACATAAAGAACAGATTTCAACTTTTCAACAGATAGTAAAAAGCTTGTAACTGAAGATTCATTTACCTAATTTCTGCACTAGTGTTGGTACACTCTGTTCATCAAGTTATTCGAGGATTATCTATGACATAGACAAAAGTCAACTGAATTCAAATCCCTCTGCATACAATTTAAATCTCTGTTAAAAAATTACAAGTAATCATAAAAGTCAGTCCAAAATCTTCATAAGAATAAGAACTTTTTTGCATATTATATGCATATGGTTTTAGCAGATAACAAGTCTTGGAATAACATTTGTCCACTTTCCTCATTATGCAAGAATCAAAGGGATAAGGAAATTTCCACAATTTTCATCGGGATGAAAATCTCATTCGAACATACCAACAACAATCTCACTCTCGATGATTGCATTTCAACTACTTTCTCACTGAATTCCAAAAAGTCCCAAGATCTTGAATGTTCTGCTAGGAAAGACACAAAAATCAACAATAATATCACTCAGTAATTTCAGCAATAATATGTGTACTCAATAGTTCATCAAGTTACTAGGGCGATATCAACTACAAACACAAAATCAATAGTATTCGAATCAATGCACATACAATTCAGATATTACAAGGAGTACATGCTAGCTTGAAAAGGTATTTTGGAACAACAACGTCATGAGAAATGAAGGTTGAGCGAGAAAATTAATATCTTGTGCATCAATACCTTTACTCAGTTTGCACCCATTGAGCATCCTGAAAAACGCCACTGCAGGCCACTGGAAAACACACAATATATATAGTAAGTCAGAAGTCAACAGTACAGTACATTGATCAATGAGAAGAGAATGGGGGGTGTGGGTTTGAAACTTTGAAAGGCTTACATGACTTAATTTGGAGTTGTTTGAACATGAAACTGGAATACAAATAATCTTGTGGCCTTGCACACCATGAAATTTGGTTTTTCAAATTTGCCGCAGTTTGGTAAGGTGCTGCCTACCTTCCCTCCAACTACTGTAGGATAGAGTCAAACTGATTCAAAAGAAGAGGGAGAAGAATAAAGAAAACCATTCCATAGCTCGATATTACACATCATCACCGCAATAACTCAGAATGTTGTAAAAGGCATCCCTACATTGAGCTACAATTGTTCAAAGGAACCAATATCTCCGGATGTGGCATGGTGATTGTGACCAAATTAAACATAACAGAGCATCTTTTATCAACCCGAGCAACAGAATTCTAATATGAGCTTCCAGCACCGATCATTTGTAGAATTCAAAGTCAGTGTCGGGCTTCTTCACGTTGGTTTGGTAACCCTTCTCAAAGTCCTTTGGGAGTATGACATACCGATTCTTCCTAACCGCATGCATTCCTGCTTCTTGACATATAGCAGAAATCTGTACAAACCTAACCATTTATAACAGTTACTATAGACTCAATTTTTTATAAAAAAAAAAAAAAAATGATTGAAGATCTGAGACCGCCACAAAGCTTCAACATCTTTACACTCAGAATACTACAGGTGAAGTCCAGTAAGAGAACTCATATTCAACTTTGTAGCCATTCATATTGAGGTTCTCGTTATCAATCATTAAACGGCTAAATCCGACCCCACAAAGCGTCTCATACCGACTGTTAAAAAGAATATGTATATGTCAGTCGCCATAATTGTTCTAACCAAGAGCTTTTGAATTTGTTATAATTTGTTTTCTTATTGGACTTCACCTGTAGTATTATGAGTTCTCTTATTTTAGACTTTTGAATTTGTTATAATTTGTTTTCTTCATTTTTTCAACACTTTTCTACATTTCTGATAGGATCACAGGAGCTGTTTTCTGTCCTACATTTTTTGAACACTTACTATATCAGACATTTTGCCTTCTTAAGGTTGTTCGGCACTTGCTTGAAGAAGTGCCCCAGTAAGCACTGGGTGCCTGTCTTTTGTTGCCAGCGTTTTGCTTTGGGCGTGCAAAGCTTATGCCAGGGCCTTTTCTTTTTATCTAACAGAAGCTAATTAGTTAGTTTTGTCAAGATTAATGGATATTTGACTTTTGTTTTAACTGCATTGTCGGTTTGAGAGTCGTTGATATGCTTTCTTGACATTTATCATCACTTCTTAACTCTTCTGTTTTGAATAATACTTGGCTATTCAAATGATGTGTATAAGTTCTTACTCAAAACTGTTAGTTATCAATTCATAGAACTTCGTGCTTATGATTAGAATCTTTCATATTATAAATCATTTTATAAATAGCATTTATGGAAAAAATCAATTAAAAAACTAAGATATTTTAGTCATCAAACTGTATAAAAACAAATGAACGTGATTAATAAAAGTATTATGAACTTTTTACGCATTTGTTATAATAGATTGACTAAACGACATTAGTTTTAATTCATTTCTTACAGAGATGATCTTTACAGGTAATTTATAATATGCACGGCTTTAATTAGAAACACAAACCTCTGTAATTCATATCCGAAGAGTTCTTGAGTAAAAGTCCATACTCACTAGTCAAATATTGTTCTCTGTTCTATGCACCCCACCCCCACTCTCCTCCTCCCTCCCTCCCTCCCTCCCTCCCTCACTCTCTAAACTCTAATTCCAGTTATTCAACCCTTTTCCCTCACATCCATTTCCGCCATTTCCCCTTGCATCCCCCGACACCTCCATGTTCAACCTCTCCATCACCTTCCCTTTATCCCTACCAAAAATCAAATCTTCGAGTTTTGGACTTGATTTGGGATGTAGATCTCTTCCCCACTGCCCTTGCTTTACCGGCATAATTTGGGCGTAGTGTTCTGCAACCTCCATCATAGTAAGTGTTTTACACATCCCCTTGGCTCTCCCCAACCCCTGTTGTGTCAACTTGATTCTCTTCTCATAGGTTTGGTGGTTGGGTGCACAGATTTAAATGATTTAGTCCGTTAAGACGCTCTGAGATCTAATTTTTGTTGTAGAATTTTTTTCTTTTTTGGGTAATTTTGTTGTGCTCAACTCCTTGCAGCTCCTCCTTCGTTTTGGTTCGTACATGGCTGTCACTCAGCTCGTTGCTGAACAAGATTCGGCAGCGGCAGGCTTCTTCTCCCTAATGCTGCTTCTCCCTAATGGAGATCGAGGTTTTTTTTTCGTCTGTCGTATGTTGTACTTTTAGGCCTTTATAAATGTTGGATTGGGGCTCCCACTGTCTTGGGCCGTTGTTAGGCTTTGTAATTTCTTTGTTTTAAGTTCAATGAATTTCAGCTTTTCGATTAAAAAAAAATAAAAATTTTAAAAAAGGCGCTGCAAACTGTGCCATCACTACCAACAGTAAGAATGGAAGGCCAATTTCAGCATACTTTGTTACAGTTTTCCCTGAAGTAGTCTCCAAATAAAACGCACCCACATTATCCGAAAGACGAAGAAGAAAACAAAACCATTCCATGGCTCGATATCATATACATCATCACCGCAATAACTCGGAATGTCTGTTCAAAGGAACCAATATTTCCGGATGAGGTTTGCGTGATGATTTTGACCAAGTTAAACATTACAGAACATTCTTTATCAACCCAAGCAACAGAATTATTATATGAGCTTTCAGCACCGATCATTTGTAGAATTCAAAGTCAGTGTCGGGCTTCTTCACGTTGGTTTGGTAACCCTTCTCAAGGTCCTTTGGGAGCATGACATGCCGGTTCTTCCGAACTGCATGCATTCCTGCTTCTTGACATATAGCTGAAATCTGTACAAACCGAACAAGTTACAACAGTTACTAGAGACTCAATTTTTTGTAATGAAAAAAAGGATAAAAGATCTGTGACCACCAAAAAGCTTCAATATCTTTACACTTGGACACAGAATACTACAGGTGAAGTCAAATATGAGAACTCGTATTCAAATTCATGGCCATTCATATTGAGGTCTCATTAAAAGGCCAAATCCAATCCCATCTGAGGATGTTAGTACGCAATGCTGGCATTATTTACAGATCCATTCCCTATAAAACATGTATATTCTTAATGCCATAATTCTTCTAAACAAGCAAGTATATGTCTAACACCTTGACTGTTAAAAAGAACATGCATATTCTCTCCCAAAAGAAATTAATGTCTCACCTCAGCAGCACTGATTTTGTCTGGCCGAGAGACATAATCTTCCAAGTCTACCTCATCACTCAAGTTCATTTAGCAGTGCAAACCTGCAGGACAAGCAGGTATGTTACACTATATTGTTTGCAATAGCTTGCCAAAAATCCACAAGAGTAAGACATCAGGATTGCAAGAGAAAATATAGAAGAAAAGGTATATAGAAAGCTGATGGCAAGTTTCATAAATATCATAAGACGTAGGGTAGACAGGACTAAATGGGATAATCTCATATAGACATTGGGTGCAGGTGTGTTTTGAGGTGTCCAACTCCTGTGCAGTCGACAACTAAGCTATAAATGCTCTCCTTACAAACATAAACAAAGCAAAAAGGTCCTACACTTCACAGCATCTTTGTAGTAATCAAGGCTCTTTGTTTGCACTTCACAGCATCTTTGTAGTAATCAAGGACATGATCCGTAAATTAGGTAGTGTAGGACGTTTTTGCTTTGTTTATGTTTGTAAGAAGAGCATTTATAGCATGGAAATAAGGAGGGAATAAATAACAGTGAGTCATCATTTCCAAAAGAAAAAAAAATTGCATTTGCATATACCCCCTGACCACATTTACAATCGTGAATAAGGAGAAAGCCATGTATACAACCGAATATTATTTCAGGGTATTTTAAATTAAACATGTAATGTCACGTAACAAGCTATAACACATAGCATTTATGATAGGTTTAGAATACTGTTACTTTGATATTTTGGTTGACATATATATGTTTAATGGGTTTTATGTTTCATGAGTAAGTGTTGAGAGTATGAACCCCACATCAGTAAAAAGAAAAAATGATCATTACATGTGCTTATACGTAATTAAAACCTCATCATATTACCAATTAATTTATAGTGAAACATCAACTTTTTTATAAAATTGCATATACGGAACTGTAAGCCAGACGTACGGAGCGGATCCCATCTTTGCCCTATGTTTTTCTTTTTCTTTCGGTCTAATAGTCGGACAAATATACAAATCTCAGATTTAGTTTGTACACAAAATAATGTCACAATGCCCATTCCTTCACATTTGAACGGGTTTACTTTTTTATTTTCTTTTATGAAATTTATTTATTTCAAGATACATCATTTGGATGAGTTTACTTTCTTTTATGGCCCTTTGACAATTTAAAGGTCACACTTTTCCATCTGCTGCAAGAACTTACACAGACAACTTAGAAGTATTAGATGCCATAAAAAAGTAAATAATCTTACATGGCATCCACCCCAAGTAAGCCTATGGTGGCTCCGTCCCTGCCAAGGTGTTGTCAAGGCCAGTAGTAAGTCTTTTAGTGCACACTGCAAAGGCTCAAAACGTGCATTTTTTTAATACACAAACATATATTTAAAAAAATATATATTTAAAGAGGGCTAGAACCCAGTCGAAGCTGGGGGGCTAGGCCCTCACGCCCAAATTATATTACTTGAGAAAACATACAATGGGTGGGACAAAGTCTGTAAACCCCGACAATCAAAGGTAAAATCACATACAACCACTCTAAGCAAAACTCCATGAAATTTCAACCTTTAAGAAATCATCTTCAATAATTTCATGATCATGAGACTCCTCACCAACATTTTGTAACCCTTCACCAACGTTTTGTAGATGGGAGGACCGGCTTTGAATGAATTTAATTCATAAACTACTGCTTGACAAAAGGCTTCTGCAGGCTCCCAAGTAAAATCGCTCCTCCGGCGAATCTCCAAAGAAGTCAAAGTTTGCATATGCATTTTGAAAGTCTTCTTCAGCTGTGTACCTGAAATTGGAGTTTTAAGAGATGAAGTGAACATGTTTCTCATTTGATTGCCCTAAAAATTTGACATACATGACTAGCAAGGATTACACAGAAAGCATGCTCACGAACTTTCTATCAAATTAGAAGAATAATCTGAGATACCAAGAAGGTGGGAAATATGGAAGCACTCTTTTTGTTCATATAGTAAAAGTAAGTTACCTGATTTTGGTTACGATACACTTCATTCCAGCAACTTTGGCCGCTGCAAGGCCCATGCCGATGTCCTCCACCACAGCTGTAGAAAAAGGAAAGATGTTATATTTTATCCTAGACAGTTGGGGTATAGAATGCACGTGTTTGTAGGAGTAGGTAACTTCTTGTTGGCAGCTTGAATTTTCTGCTTAAAATAACAGAGACTACTTCCTCCATATCTGCAATAAACAGTTTATCATAAACACAACTAATTGTCAAGGATAAAAATGTTAATCCTTTTATAATTGCATAAAAAAGTGGCTCAAAGGAGATAGTGTTACCTTCACAGCCCGAAGAACTTTTGAGTAAAATATTAAGGTACTGAGACAATGATGAGTAACACCATAATGAAGAGTGACCCAAAGTATCCAATATGGAGCTGCACTGAGCAAACTTTGTTTCGCAATACAAATTACTCTTACAACACCGTTATCATCAATGGCATAATCACTAATAAGTTCATGGTGAATATGAAATGGAGAAAACCTGAAGAAGGGAAAACATACGTGCTTAGATTGTTCAATGTAAAAGAAAGGAGAAAAGCGCACCGTATATACTGGAGCTGATTTTACAGACTCTCATCCTCAATAAAGCGTCCAGAATTTCTTTCATTCATTAAAGACAGTACTAAGTCCGTAAGACATTGTACTACGTCCAAGTTTAGTAGTTTCTCTGGTTTTTACTATAATTACATTTCAAAATGAGCATGAGTCTTTTGGAGAGTAAATGAAGAGAGAGAGTTACGATTAGGGTAGTACAATCGTTTTTCAGTTTCAAATCTCAAGCTCGCCCTCTATTCAACAGTTGGCTGCTCCTTCCACTCTCCTTTCACGACAATGCAGGGCACAAAGGACACTAGGAAGTCCAAGCTTCTAAAGATCTACACAACACAAAAAATCAACTAAATTCAAATCTCAGTGCAAACTCATAAGGATGCATTTCGATTTAGCGACAAGTATCAAACAAGAATATTGATCCAGTTGTAATCGACAAGCTAAAAGATTACCAGTTTGTATCCAAATTCAGATTTGATGATAAGGAAACATGATTGAGGTTGAAAAATGATATTGATCCATGCATGGGATTATCATGATTGAGGTTGAAAATTGATATTGACCCATGCATGAGTTATGATCGGAATCCCAATTCTGCCTGTACAAAGATAACACCGAAAAACTTAAGAAAAACATAAAGAACAGATTTCAACTTTTCAACTAATAGTAAAAAACTTGTAACTGAAGATTCATTTACCTAATTTCTGCAATAGTGTGGGTACACTCTGTTCATCAAGTTATTCGAGGATTATCAATGACACAGAGACAAAAGTCAACTGAATTCAAGTCCCTATGCATACAATTTAAATATCTGTTAAAAAATTCCAAGTAATCATAAAAGTCTCGCTCCAAAATCTTCACAAGAATAACAACTTTTTTGCATATTATATGAACATGGTTTTAGCATATAACAAGTCTTGGAAAAAAATTTGCCCACTTTCCTCATTATGCAAGAATCAAAGGAATAAGGAAAGTGCTACAATTTTCATCGGGATGAAAAGTCATTAGTCCATAATTTTAATCTCATTCGAACATACCAACAATAATATCACTCCCAATTCTGCCTGATCAAATATAAAAAAAAAAAAAAAAAAAAAAAAAACCTTAGGAAATATATAGTACAGAACAAATTTTAACTTTTCAACTGATAGTACACAGAGCTTGAAAATATCATCTAGCATTGCAGCTGAGGATTCTTTTATCTAATCTCTGCGATAATGCAGGTATTTTACAATGTAATTACTGTTCATACGATTAAAAAATCAGTTTAGATTTCAATAACAACGTCATGAGAAATGAAGGTTGAGCGAGAAAATTAATATCTTGTGCATCAATACCTTTACTCAGTTTGCACCCATTGAGCATCCTGAAAAACGCCACTGCAGGCCAAAAGAAATATAGATGCCACTAGAAAACACACAATATATATAGTAAGTCATAAGTCAACAGTACAATACATTGATCAATTAGAAGAGAATAGGAGGTGTGGGTTTGAAACTTTGAAAAGCTTACATGACTTGATTTCAATGTGAAAGTTCGAGCCATTTGGAGTTGTTTGAACATGAAACTGGAATACAAATAATCTTGTGGCCTTGCACACCGTGAAATTTGGTTTTTCCAATACGCATGTGCTGTAGTTTGGTAAGGTGCTGCCTGCTTTCCATCCAACTACTGTCTGATGCAGTCAACTGATTTAAAAGAAGTGGGAGAAGAATAAATAACTTTTGTTATGATAGTTTAAATTTGTATGGAGTAGTTGAGACGAATAAAAGAAGAAAATAGATAAACATGTAACATGATCTCTGTAATTTTAAGAATTTTAAAACGTACTTTTGATTTTTGGAATGTGAGAAATCTTGGGCCAATATGTGCCGCTGTCCCTGCTACATCTTTGCTTTAGAAGGGGACATCCATAAATTTTCAGGCCTCGTAATTTGGTGAGGCGTTGCATAGCTTGGACACTAGGTAAATTCTTCAGATTCTTGCAATCGTCAATCCATAGCTGTGTAAGGGATGCAAGGCTACCCAACCATTCTGGCAAAGTCTCCACTCTGACAGATGAATCAATCCTCAACAATGTTAGAGAAGTGAGGTGTTGCATTTGTTGAGGCAAAGACTTGAGCTTAGGGCAACCATACAAGGATAAGCTTGTAAGGCGCATTAATGATCCAACTTGAAAATCAGGGAAGGAATTGAGCTCCTCCCAGAACCCACCGATTCTCAATCCCTCCAACCGCAAGAGCTGTTGTAACCCCGTCGGCAGATATTTTAGCTTCACCATTTTATAATGCCTAATTTAAGGAGAGAATTGAGGTTGTCTAAACTTGGAAGAATCTCTAAATTAGGGAAACCTTCTATTGCCAGCCTCTCAAGAGAGAGTGGAAACTGCAGCCTGCTCACCCAACTTTCCAGTCCTTCACAATTGCGAATCGTCAGTTCTCGAAGGGAGGTGAAGGTCTGCAAATCTGAAAAAGATTGTAGACTAATGCTGTTACTTTGGACACCAAACCATGCTACCTTTGGGCATCTACATATAAGCAATTCCTTAAGAGAGGAAAAACAATGTGAATGATAATGAGAACTAGTCTGGCCATGTAGAAAGTGATCGATTGATGGTTGAACACCCAAGTCCGCTTCGATTTCAATGTATTTCTCGACAAAGTTATGAGCCAATTCAGAAGTTACATACTAGCATGCAATGGATGAAAGAAGGACCTGTTTGCATCAGCACCTGGGCTCTGTTTGCACCTACTGCATTACATCGTTCCAGTTGAGTAAGAGTGTCATGAAAATGCCAAAGGATATTGATCCAGTGTAATTAAAGGGATGAGTGCTTCCCAGTTTGTCTAAATTAGAAATGTTCGGTCAAGACTTTCTGCCAGACTCCCAATTCTGCCTGATCAAATATAACAAAAAAAAAAACTTCAGAAATATATAGTACAGAACAAATTTTAACTTTTCAACTGATAGTACACAGAGCTTGAAAATATCATCTAGCATTGCAACCGAAGATTCTTTTATCTAATCTCTGCGATAATGCAGGTATTTTACAATGTAATTACTGTTCATACGATTAAAAAATCAGTTTAGATTTGGTATGTTGTGCATCAGTACCTGTACTTAATTTGCACCTATTGAGCATCCTGAAAAATGCCACTGGAAAACACAACATATATAGTAAGTGAAAAGTCAAGAGTAGAATGCATTTAGAAGAGAAGAGGAGGTGCGGATTAGAAAAGCTTACATGGATTAATTTCAATGTGGAAGTTGGAGCCATTCGGACAAGTGCCGCCTTGCAGACCATGAAATTTGGTTTTTCAAATACAAATTTGTGGAGGTTGAAGCCTTCGATTGTATGAAGGTCAAATAACTGATTTAAAAGAAGAGGGAGAAGGATAAATAACTTTCGTTATACTAGTTTGAAGTTTTATGTAGTAGTTGACACGAATAAAAGACGAATAGAGATAAGCATGTAACATGAACTCTGTAATATGATTTTAAGAATTTTAGAACTTACTTGTGATTTCTGGGATGTGAGAAATCTTGGGCCAATCTCTGCCGCTGTCCCTACCGCATCTTTGCTTTAGAAGGGGATGACATTCTGTAATCCACAGGGTTCGTAATTTGGTGAAGCGTTGCATAGCTTGGACACTGGGCAAATTCATCAGATTCTTGCACCCTCCAATATGCAGATATGTAAGGGATTCAAGGCTACCCAACCATTCTGGCAAAGTCTCCACTCCGTCAAAGTCATATACAGTCAATGATGTTAGAGAAGTGAGGTGTTGAATTTGTTGAGGCAGAGACTTGAGCCTAGGCCAACCATACAAGTATAACCTTGTCAGTTGCATTAATGATCCAACTTGAAAATCAGGGAAGGAATCGAGCTCCTCCGAGAACCCACCGATGCTCAATCCCTCCAACCGCGAGAGCTGTTGTAACCCCGTCGGCAGATATTTTAGCTTTCGCCAATTTCTAATCCCCAAATAACGAAGAGATGTGAGGTTGTCCAAACTTGGAAGAATCTCTAAATTAGGGAAACCTTCTATTTCCAGCCACTCAAGAGAGAGTGGAAACTGCAGCCCGCTCACCCGACTTTCCAATCCTTCACAATTGCGAATCCTCAGTTCTCGAAGGGAGGTGAAGGTGCGCAAATCTGAAAAGGATTGTAGACTAGTGCTGTTACTTTGGACACCAAACCATGCCACCTTTGGGCATTTCTCTATCCACAATACCTTAATAGAGGGAGGAAGAGCAGGTAGACTTGATAATTCTTTGCAATATCTGATTCTCAACTTCTGAAGAGAGGACAAGCCACCTTTAATTTCAATTGATGTCAGATTATTGCAAGTACATATAATCAATTCCATGAGAGAGGCCCATACACTCAGTGGGCCTGATGCTCCATCAGATTTATCAATATACAAACGGCGAAGACGTGCAAGGGTGTAAAATGGAAACGATGTTACACCATCGCAACCTTGTAATTGCAATTTCTGGAGAGAGGTGCAGTACTCTAACCCACTCGCTAGGCTTGGCGATCGTCCACAATACTCGATCACTAATTCCCGTAGAGATGCCATGCCATGTGTAATTGGAATCAACTCTAGACTAGGACACCACCGAATACTCAAGTTCTCAAGGAGAGGAGGTATGTCTAGCCCATCCGCCAAATGCCTTAACGTTTTACAATTCCAAATTTCCAATTTCGCAAGAGAGACGCAAGAACCAAATACATCTGAGGCAATATAAGTTAAATCATCGCAACCACTTATCACCAAAGATGAGAGATTATTGTTGTTCTTCAATATCCCTTTTGGAAAACAAGTAAGCTCCTTAATACCTCCTATTCTGAGGGAAGTGAGAGTTGTTAATCCACTGCTTATTTTTTCTATTGGCGTTCCACTATCACTAGAAATTATCACCAACTTTTGAAGAGAAGGAAAATGACTCGGAACAATTCTCAATTTGGAACAGTCTATGATATCCAACTTCTCGAGGCAAGGAAAAACCTCAACTTTTTGTGTTGACATCATTGGTGCTTCCATCCATTCAATTAGATTGTTGCACTTCACAATATATAACACTTTTAGTGCAGGAAATAGAGTAATTTTCTCCTTACTTGTCATGGCTACATTGTGGACAAGATCATAACCGTAGAACCCAGCTCCAACACATTTCAAGTTATCCATTCCCCTAATCTCAAGCTCCATAAGTTTGGGTAGATGACCGAGCGGTGGGACTCCTTCACATTTGTCGCATCCAAGTAATTGAATCTTCTTCAAGTTGTTGAGCAGTATCATCCACGATGGAAACTTATCGCCCATGAAGTTTTCAATATGTAAGCTCTCCAACTCAGGATGCGGTCGGAAGCCTTCCAATACATCCCTCTCCTCATTGTTGTTGGTTCTTAACCTATCTTCTGTCCATTTGAAGCTTAAATGACATATTTCCTTCTTATCCTCTAACGTAGCCTTCTTTGCTTCTTCTCCATTCTTTACGTGCTCCAGGTTACAAATGATTAATTCACCTTTCAAATGTTTCAAGCCAGCCAACTCTTCAATTTGACGACCAATTTCATTACCCACCGAAAAGTAAGGTAATGTTCGAAGGCATGTTAGCCGACTTATCCCCTGGGGGAATTTTGTACTCATATCAAAATAAATATGCCTTAGGTTGATCAAGTTTTGCAGCTCCTTTGGAAACTCCACAAGGGCACAATTTGTTGCTCTTAAAGTCTGCAGGTTATAGAGCTTGCCTGCAGATTTGGGGAGTTCTTTGAATCTTGTTTTACAAATGTTAAGATACCTCAAGTGTTTCAACCTTCCAATTGAAACTGGAAATTCTTCAATCTTAGCGTTACTTAAATTTAAGACACGTAAAGCTTTGAACCGTGGAAGAATGTTACTAGGAACTTCACCATCGTCGAAAAACACTGACCGCAGTTTCTTAGCACTTCTTTCTGGAATTTTATCTAGCATAGAAGTAGAAACCCGAGCAACATGTCGAATCTCATTTGTATTATCTATGCCACATAAGTCTCCCGTCAAGCTTTCTGATTTGGATACACGTTCTGCAAGGTCATGCACAAGATCGTGCATTTGGCATTTGCTAACAATGTCATCATCACTCATTATAGCACCTTGAAATAAGGAGCTATGCAATAGTATATTAAAATATTCATCGCCTATGTCCTCCATATCTTTACTTTCGCCAGGCGAAGGATGGAGTAATCCTTGAGCCATCCAAAGTTGAATCAAGTTATCTTTTTGAATTATAGAATCTTTCTTGAACACTGAGCAATATGAAAAACATTGCTTCAATGATGGTGATTCTAAATTGTCAAAACTCAACTTCAACACTGGCATAATTATATCTTCTTCTTTTGATAGGTTGTGCCATATTCTACTGTTTTTAAACGATGACCATTCTTCAATACTTTTTCTAGTGTGCAAAATGCCTCCCAAAACCTGTTAGATTGGATTAGTGAGTTTAAAAGGTGTCCTCAAACAATGTAGAAAATAGCTAGGGACTCACATGAATAAGAAGTTTTTGCTTGCTTAATTTTTAATCCCCTTGCCTAAAAGGACAAAATCTAAGCCGTAAGCAAAACAATATTAGTTTCCATTATTTTTGGTGTTTGACGAAATTTCCAAAATACCCATTAAGTAGTTAAAAACACATTTTATTCTTGATCTGCTGCGGTAATGAATTAATTTAATCTAGTTTTTGTTCGTTCAAATGAATAAGTTGCTAATGCTGATTTTTGAATAAGAAATGCTTGGGATATCACATTTTTGTATATCATCTAATGTATAAGTGATGTGTATATATCATTTCCGTTATTATTCTGGTGAAGTTTTTACACCCTATAAAAAACAAATCTACGCAAATTGTACTTTCAAAATTTGAACTCAATTCAATCATTTTGTAAATAATGATTCTCCTCCACAGACGGCTCGTGCTGTTTTGTTTTCGGACTATGTTGACCTAGCTACCACTTTTCAAATTAATGTGTATCTTGGCATCCAGGTTTATCTCACTTTCTTGTTTTTTTTCCCAACTTTGTGGTATTGCTCAACTTATTTTGCAGGTTTAGACCTTTAGGTTTGGTTTTAGAGGGGTTAGGTTTCATGTCCCCTCCTCCCCCCTCTTTCTTTGTATCTTTCTTACTTTCGTTTCTAGAAGGGTAAGGTTTATGTCCCTCCCCTTCTTTTTCATGTATTGTTGTTATTTCTGTTTTATGAGGGGTAAGGTTTATATTCTTTTGGTTTAACTTCTTTTTTCGTTATCAATAAAACTTCCCTCGTATCGTCGAGGTTTCCAAGAAAAGAAAAAAAATCATTTTGCAAATAATATAGCTAAAATTCGAAGAGATCGGATCAGTTTGTTTGCTACCAAATATCAAGCAAATGGGAGATCTTTTAGTCATCTATTTGTTTTGGTACTAGGTCAAATATCCATGATATCAAATGGCTAAAACCTATGATTTGAAATGAAATTTTGTAATGATGATTTTTCAACGATGATGACGAGTTGTATGGACAAAATACGGATGTCACAAGGCCTTGTCCTATTTTATAAGGTGGTGCACCCCATGGGTTGAACGCAAATACTCTCCTAATTTATAAATGAAAACATGTAAAAATATAGGTGTAAATTCCATGTTATAATACATTATAATATTACGTACCTTTGCCACCAATGGAACACCACCGCAATTTTTAGCAATCTCTCTTCCAATTGTTTGGAATTCAAGAGTTATATGAGCACTGCTATTGGAGAAAGCTCGATCTTTCATTATGGACCAACATTCATCCACTGAAAGTTTTTCCAGATCATGTCGTGGAAGTAATTTTTCAGAGATTGATGCAACTTTTCCACTGCGAGTAGTCACAACAATTTTAGATCCTGCAGCAGAATAAAGCTTTGACAAACATTCCATCAAATTCTCCCATTTTCTGAAATCTTCGTTCCAAACGTCATCAAGTACGAGCAAGTATCTTTTATCTTTCAACTCTTCATTAAGGAACTTAAGCAGAGCATTCCGGTTATCTTTCGAAGAAGGGGCGTTTGCCGGTTTAAGCTGCTCTAACATCTGAAGTAGAATTAAATTGACATCAAAAGGATCTGATACACAAACCCATATTCTCGTTTCGAAAAACTTGTGTACAGAATCCTCATTGTAAATTGACTTGGCCAACGTTGTCTTGCCCAGGCCTCCCATTCCCACGATGGCCATAACAGAAAGATTTTCTTGATTGTATTTGGCGTCGGTCAGGGTTGTAACTATTTTTGACACAACACCTGCCCTTCCAACAGTTATTTCATCTCTGCCAATGAATGCGTCGGTTTGTCTGTCCCATCTATTTCCTCGAGGGGTTGCATCTTTGTTCTTGGAAACTAGTCCAAGAAGAGGTGCTTTCCTCTCGAGATCCACCAAGGATGCATTGATCTTCTGAATTTTATGCGCCATTTGAAGACGAAATGCAAGTGGATTGGAGAGTGAAATGAAATCAAGAACCTTTTTCTTGATATGGTTTTGGATTTCGACTTTACGCCGAGCAACTTCGTACTCGAATTCATCCAAGACATCCTCGGCATCCTCAGCTACGTCTTTGAGTTTCTTCACCCAGTCCTCTATTGACTTTGGCCGACCTGTTAGAGAATGAAAAGAAGTTAAATACCTTGTAAATGTATCACGCGTGTGTGAGATTATAAGAGAATTCAGAAATATATTACTACCTTGTGGGTTGTCGGCAACATCAACCAAGAAACGTTCAATGTCGGTGAATGACTCTTTCAGCTTTCCGAGTTGAGCTTTGAAACCCCATACAAGACTGAATTCTTGAGCAGGAAGTGAAAGCACCTTGTTCAGTATTCCCTCCGCGGCAAAAGTAAGCACAGCTTCAGCCGCCATTCCTTCAATTCCCTGCAACTCAGCCAATCAGAGTTTTTAGTTTCCCTCTTCTTCGATACAATACAATTGCAATGGAGGAAGATATGACGGACAACAATGTCGGTAGGTTTAACTTTTCATAACGTGAATAAGGTGGGGCATCCAATAATTCAGGGGTAGATTCCTATCAGATAAAAAGCTAATTGAGGATAAATTTACTTTAGAGGTGGCTCACGCTCAACGGCCCGAAGGCCCAGTTCTACACGGACACAAGGGCCTGGTCCGTTTCTAGCCGGGGAACAAGGCCGGAGCCTTCCTAGCTCCGGTTGAGGGCAATATCAAACCTTAAGGTACGATCTATGCATTAAAATAACAAGTGAGACGAGGGGAAGAGTTTCATTCCTAACTCACGTCGTGGGACGGCCGGAACTGGCCGGAAACCTGCTCGAAGGGCACGGGGCTCGCCGGAAATTGAAAACTGTTTGCCCGAGCTGTTTTCGTGCCTAACCTTCACCAAAACCATTTTTCCACTTAAAAACAAGAAGTCTAGACTACGAGGGGAGGAGATCGGAGGGTGATTTCGACTTACCTTCGTCGGAAAAGCTTGTACAGTGACTGCGACGGTGTCGGGAACGAGAGAGGGAGAGTTGGGTGCTTGGTCGAGGTCGAGGGTCGTCGTCACTGCCAACTAGTGGTGAAGATGGTGTGTGTGTAGATCGGGGAGAAGGAGAGAGTGCGAGGGAGATGTGGGTGAGTTCGGGGGAGAGTGAGAGCTGAAGGAGAGGGAGGGAGATTTGACTCCGGGAGGGGCTAGAGAAGAGAGAAGGAGAGGGAGGGGTGTGGTCCTGCCACGTGGCAAGCATATAGAGGAGGAGAAATGGAGAAAATCTCTAAGAGAACTTCTGGAAACCTTCCTAAGTTATTCACTATTTAATACACCTAATGAACAACAATTGTCTTTTGCATTTCTACCGTTGCAGTTGAATAGCTTTGGCAATAAATAATAAAATATTATTATTTTTAAATAATACAAAATAATTTTATTTGTAACATCAGATAAGATTTTTAATTAGTCTCGTTATATCATTTTCTATTTGTAATAAAAAAATTATTTTCATTATATTTATTTTTTCTTTTCACAAGGTGCAGCACACCACTCCAAAACCATTTTTTTTTTTCCTTCTTCTTTTCACATGGTGCCAACGCTCTATAATTTTTCTTCTTCTTTTCACATCCAAAAGCAACCAAACCCCTAATCGGTCTCAATTTTTGTTTCCCCAGAAATGCAGATGGAGAGAAAGAGGATGACAACAAATCAAAACCCCCTCCAATTCGACATCTCCCACTCCGATTCCTTGTGGGTTTTTTCCTACTTCCCTCACAACTCCGTTGATCGATCTGCTCTCGGAGAAAAATCAGCCGTCATCGCCATGTTTCTGTTCTACTGGTTCTACGGTGTCCTCGCCTTCCTCGGGTTGTGGCAGGAGGCCAAGATTCTATTTCTGGGCCTCAACAATTCCGGCAAGACGACCCTCCTCCACATGCTAAAGGACAAGGTTTAACTCTCTTTCTCTCCCTCCTCAAATTGAATAGTACTCGGAAGAGTTCGAGAAATGCAGAGGAGATGATGGCTGACGTCGCCCAGACGTCAGCCTTGCGTCACATGCCCTTCGGGCTCTCGGGCTGGCAACTCTTGTCAGGCCTTTCCCTCGGGCCCGCTCTGGCTCCATCGCCAGCACACGCTGGACCAAGTTGTTCGGTCTTCTGGCACTATTTGAGAGCCAATCCATTGGGCTATTACCCACGATAGAACTGCTCTTAAGGGAATCCGGATTGGGTGAGGATAAGGGGATTAAAATGTAATTTCATATATTATTAGGGAAAATGTGAAATTACATTAAAATTTGGGGGTGGGGTTTCACATTTTTGCGTTGTTTATGTTTGTAAGGAGAGGATTTATAACATGGAAATAAGGAGGGAATAAATAACAGTGAGTCATCATTTTCAAAAGAAAAAGGCTGTATTTGCATATACCCCTTCGACTCTATTTACAATCATGAATAAAGAGAAAGACTTGTACATAACCGAATATTATTTCAAGGTAATATAAATTAAACATGTATTGTGACGTAACAAGTTATAATACATTGCATTTATGATAGGCTTAGGATACTGTTACTTTGATGTTTTGGTTGACATATAAATGTTTAATGGGTTTCATGTTCCATGAGTAAGTGTTAAGAGTATGAATCTCACATCAATTAAAAAAAAATAAACATTGCATGTGCTTATATGTAGTTAAAAACTCACCATATTATCAATAAATTTATAGTGAAATATTAACTTCGTTCAAAATTACATATACAGAATTGTATGTCAAACGTGCCGAGTGGATCCCATCTTTGCCTTTGTTTTTCTATTTTCTTTCGGTCCAGCAGTCCGACAAATATACAAATCTCAGATTAGTTTGCACACAAAATAATGTCACCATGCCCATTCCTTCACATTTGAACGGGTTTACTCTTTTTTTATTTTCTTTTACGAATTTTATTTATTTCAAGATGCATCATAGGACATTGTACGATACATCCATTTTTAGTAGTTTCTCCGGTTTTTACTATAATTACATTTCAAAATGAGCATGAGTCTTTTAGAGAGTAACTGAAGAGAGAGAGAGAAAGAGTTACAATTAGGGTAGTACAATCGTTTTTCAGTTTCAAATCTCAAGCTCTCCCTCTATTCAACAGTAGGCTGCTTCTTGCGCTCTCCTTTCACAACAATGCAGGGCACAAAGGACACTAGGAAGCCCAAGCTTCCAAAGATCTACACAACACAAAAAAATCAACTGAATTCAAATCCCTGTGCAAACTCATAAGGATGCATTTCGATTTGGCGACGAGTATCAAACAGAGAATATTGATCCAGTTGTAATCGACAAGCTAAAAGATTACCAATTTGTATCCAAATTCAGATTTGATGATAAGGAAACATGATTGAGGTTGAAAAATTGATATTGATCCAATCCACGCATGAGTTTTGATCGGAATCCCAATTCTGCCTGTACAAAGATAACACCAAAACAACTTAAGAAAAACATATAGAACAGATTTCAACTTTTCAACTGATAGTAAAAAGCTTGTAACTGAAGATTCATTTACCTAATTTCTGCACTAGTGCGGGTACACTCTGTTCATCAAGTTATTCGAGGATTATCTATGACAGAGACAAAAGTCAACTGAATTCAAATCCCTCTGCATACAATTTAAATCTCTGTTGAAAAATTACAAGTAATCATAAAAGTCAGTCCAAAATCTTCATAAGAATAAGAACTTTTTTGCATATTATATGAATATGGTTTTAGCAGATAACAAGTCTTGGAATAACATTTGCCCACTTTCCTCATTATGCAAGAATCAAAGGGATAAGGAAACTTCCACAATTTTCATCGGGATGAAAATCTCATTCGAACATACCAACAACAATCCCACTCTCGATGATTGCATTTCAACTACTTTCTCACTGAATCCCAAAAAGTCCCAAGATCTTGAATGTTCTGCTAGGAAAGACACAAAAATGAACAATAATATCACTCGGTAATTTCAGCAATAATATGTGTACTCAATAGTTCATCAAGTTACTAGAGCGATATCAACTACAGACACAAAATCAATAGTATTCGAATCAATGTGCATACAATTCAGATATTACAAGGAGCCTCAAAACTCAGTCCTAAATCTTCATAAGAAAGCAATTACAACAGTTCTATATATTATATCAACGTCGTTATTCTGAAAACAGGTCTTAGGATAATATAAACAAACAAATTTCCTCGTTGTGCAGGAACCAATGGAATAAGCAAACTGCAAGAGATTGAAGCAACAAATGTGTTAAATCTACAACTACCATTGTGACAGGATAAAAAGTCATTAACCGATAATTTTAAAACAACAATCTGGCCAGAAGAAAATTTCACTTAAAAAGTTTTGGAACAAAACAATGTGAATCAAAATGAGAACTAATCTGGCACGTGTAACTCAAAGTGATCGACTGATGGTTGAGCAACGAAATTCGCTTCGATTTCAATGTATTTCTCAACAACAACGTTGTAAGCCAATTCATGAATTACATGCTAGCTTGAAAAGGTATTTCCGAACAACAACGTCATGAGAAATGAAGGTTGAGCGAGAAAATTAATATCTTGTGCATCAATACCTTTACTCAGTTTGCACCCATTGAGCATCCTGAAAAACGCCACTGCAGGCCACTGGAAAACACACAATATATATAGTAAGTCAGAAGTCAACAGTACAGTACATTGATCAATTAGAAGAGAATGGGGGGTGTGGGTTTGAAACTTTGAAAGGCTTACATGACTTAATTTGGAGTTGTTTGAACATGAAACTGGAATACAAATAATCTTGTGGCCTTGCACACCATGAAATTTGATTTTTCAAATTTGCCGCAGTTTGGTAAGGTGCTGCCTACCTTCCATCCAACTACTGTAGGATGGAGTCAAACTGATTCAAAAGAAGAGGGAGAAGAATAAAGAAAACCATTCCATAGCTCGATATTACACATCATCACCGCAATAACTCAGAATGTTGTTAAAGGCATCCCTACATTGAGCTACAATTGTTCAAAGGAACCAATATCTCCGGATGTGGTGTGGCTTGCGTCGTGATTGTGACCAAATTAAACATAAGAGAGCATCTTTTATCAACCCGAGCAACAGATTTATAATATGGGATTCCAGCACCGATCATTTGTAGAATTCAAAGTCAGTGTCAGGCTTCTTCACATTGGTTTGGTAACCCTTCTCAAAGTCGTTTGGCAGTATGACATACCGATTCTTCCTAACTGCATGCATTCCTGCTTCTTGACATATAGCAGAAATCTGTACAAACCCAACCATTTATAACAGTTACTATAGACTCAATTTTTTATAAAAAAAAAAAAATGATTGAAGATCTGAGACCGCCACAAAGCTTCAACATCTTTACACTCAGAATACTACAGGTGAAGTCCAGTAAGAGAACTCATATTCAACTTTGTAGCTATTCATATTGAGGTTCTCGTTATCAATCATTAAACGGCTAAATCTGACCCCACAAAGCGTCTCATACTGACCGTTAAAAAGAATACGTATATGTCAATCGCCACAATTGTTCTAACCAAGAGCTTGAAGCAAATATTCTTAGTATTTCAAGAACATAGCACATGCCTGACAACAAAAACCCAACAACCAAAACCCGAAATTAAGTTAAAACAGAGAAGAAAAAACACACATATAACATAGCAGTAGGACTTAACGCTGGTAGAAGAACTAAAACAATATGCATATTCTCTCCTAAAAGAAATTAATCTCACCTCAGCAGCACTGATTTTGTCTGGCCAAGAGACATCCAAGCTCTGGTTGATATAAGGTAGTAGTTCATTAGGATTACTTATTTTTTCAAATCAAAACTCAAGACCTACCTGATTAAGGAGCTCCATCAGGATTCGCTGAACTTCTCTGTCAGCTCCAGTTTGAGCATCAAGCCTGGCAGTAGCAATAGCATCCACCTCATCAATAAAGATGATGGCAGGAGCATTCTCCTTGGCAAGACGGAAAACATCCCGAACCATTCGCGAACCCTTGACAAATAAATAAACAATAAGTGCTCACAATGTTTCTAATTTAGTCAATAAATATAAATCCGCAGACAGGGAGGAAACATGAAAATATCACAGTGCCCTTGCTACATTCACCCACGACATTTGCTATTCCAAAAATGATAAGGGTATTTGTGGAATGTAAGAAGTAGGATCACACACAAAACATATCAAAATCTTACATCTCCCACATACTTCTGAACCAACAACTCTGATGAAGGCGGCAGTTTAATGTTTAGTAACGCTCAATGACTAATACATGAGATGGTACATTACGTGTCACTATATAAATAGTGAGATGTGTGTTGAAAAATTAATAACTTAAAAAAAAAAAAATTTTCACTACTTATATACTAACATAGTTTTACCGGTTCCAGGTGGACCATAGAGTAATACACCAAGTGGGGGATCTATTCCAATCTGTTTGTATAACTCGTGGTGAGTAAGTGGCGGTTCCACCGCTTCCCAAATTTCTCGCGCTTCAGATTTTTCAGCTCGTCCTTGACGTACTCCTCCTGGATGTCGATGAACTCGAGTTCCCGCTGGTAGGACTTGAGGCGGCTGTAGAGATCGTCCTCGTCGGAGGCCTGGCTCTGCTCGGTGTAGCCCTGGAGGTCGGATATTATGGAGGGGATCGATGCCGGTGGCTCCGGCAAGGGCTTCGGATCCAACAACATGGCTGAGCCTGCCATTGTTGCGCTCTGGGAGGGTTTAGGTTTGGTGCTTCGATTCTTCTGGTTCGCTCTTGGGAGAAGAGAAGCGAAGGGCGAGAGAGGGATGGAGTGAGCCTTACGAAAGTACAGTTCCGACTTCCGACTCTTATAGCATAGCTGGCAGTGTAGAGGACGACGTCGTTAATCTGTGCTGAATGCGGTTAGCTCGGGGCTCTTAAACGAGTCCAAATAGTTGTTGGATTACCCTATGACCCGGCCCAAAAGGGCAAAATCCGCATCCAAACATCTTCAATCCTAGTTGTAGAACCTCCATCCAAAGATTCACCCTCCATCTAACACTTTTACGCGAAAAGCAGCAAGATGAGCATAACGAGGGAGAAAATCTGATATTAGAATTTGTTATAATTTTAGACTATTGATTCATGTATTTTATTTTATCGTTAAATGATGATGCATGTAGCAAATGTAGACTCATTATTTCATTGTTTTTTCTTTTTCTTTTTTTACAATAGAAATATAGGGAGGGAGAGTTTTGATACCAGGTGGAGTGAGTGTTTTTACAATCCAACCACGGAGGCAATACGCTATACCACTTACCCTTTGCTTGCCTTCATTTAAAACCAAGGCCGACCTTGATTCAGGGTGAGCCAAGCGATCCTCAGGGGCCTAAAAATTCGAGAGCACAAAAATAGTAGGTAGTCGTCTGCATATGTTTTAATTGAATAGGTGGCTCCAGCTACACTAGTATGTTTTTTTCTTTCTATTCTACCATGTTATTATTATGTAGTTCTCATTCATTGGTTATGCATAAAAATTAAGGAATCGAAAATGCTTTATAAATTTCTCTTGAATCCTCATAAAGGTTAGTATATGATAAAAAGCACATCGGTTATAAGTTTTATACAACAACACTTCAAGACCTTAAATTGAGGGGTAAAAACTCAATACCTAACTAGTAATCTAGGCTTTTTTTGTGCCCTTCTCCCATTAGAAGTAATTTGGTTTTCTCGTCTTTGTGAAATCGCCATTATCAGTTAATCTTATTCTGATGGTGATGATATGACTTAAACTGAGACAAGAAGTGACCAATTTAATTGAAAGTTGAAGCTAATGAGACATGGGATCTTGAATAATATAACTTATGAACTGTGGGTGCTAGGCAGACTGTACAATCTTTGATGGAAGAGTTGTGGACTGGAGGGAGGGAAACCATGTCCAACCACTACCTCTACCTTTTTTATTTTACTGCCAACCACCCTCAGCCTACCATTATTACATTTAGATTTGCATGCTCATCAGCATGGAGGTGGATTGTCTGCCCTCCCATTTTCATACTCTTCCTATACCCTTTTGTTTGTATGGTCACGGTTAAGCCACGTCAATATTTTATATTCCTATTACTTTTTGTTTTATTATTTCTATAAAAAATTAATATAAAATATTGATGTAGCTTAACCGCGACCACACATCACAGGAGGACATAAGAAGAGTATGGAAATGGAAGCGCGGACAATCCACCTCCCATCAGCTCCCCATGCCAAGTGCAAAAATTCCAAAAATAAATTCTTAGCCCATCACATGAAACAAGATGCTTTACCTTCTTACTAATTAAATCAGACTAGGCAAGAATTTGTGATTTAAAACTTACGAACATTTATAGAGGAGAAATTATGTCATACAACCGCGGCCGGGATATATTTCACTCTTTGGTGTCTCTCTCGTCATGAGAATGATAGAGAAAGGAAGATGCATATCCGGTTACAGACAAGATTTTATTTTTAATATAGGTCATGGTGAAATAATAAAAAAATTAGGTAGAGTACACCCGTTAAATTCAGTTTGGGTTTGTGATTAAGTATACAAAAACAACAATGTATTATCTTGATTCATGACTTCTCCTAGTAAAATTTTCTTTTACTTTATAACATGTTGACTTACTATTAGCAAGTATTAAAGAAATTGATATCATTTCAATTCTTGAATTTTCAAACGTTTACTAACACTTTAAAAAAAAAAAAAATTAAGTATCAATTTAGGTTTCAAATCAACTATACTTGAACAACAATGTAGATTTATAACTTTCTCGATCCAAGGAAGGTAAGTGCTCACAATGGAGCATGGAAAGTGTTGATGGAGAGGCAAAGAGGGAGAGAAGAGAGTTGAATGCATGCAATCAATGTACAAGCTCAGTTCTCAAAGATGCCACACACTGGCTGGTAATTGCTTTGCAATGCCAAAACTATGTGTCCCAGAAGGCCCATGACTGAGAGTGAGAGCGAGAGCTTAGGCCATCTCCAACCGAATGGTTTAGAGGGCCAGAGAGTCAAATATAGCCTGAAAACCGTCTTTAACCGAGGGCTAGACTAGAGGGCTCGTGGACCTCACGGAATCTGAAAGGGCCAAAGGGCTGGCCAGAAAATAGAGCAATCATGTTGGTTATAACCGACAAGAATGCTTAAACAAAAATTTGAATCTAACGGCTAGCTGACTAGCCGTTGTATTCATTTTTTTCTTTTTGGTTTTTTGGGCCCTTTTGGTTTTTTTTTTTTTTTTTTAATTTTTTTTTTAATTCTTAAAAATTCTATTTTTTTTTGGTTTTTTGGGCTGGTTACCGTTGTAGTTTTTAAATTTAAGTTGTTAGATTTGAATTTAAGTTGTTGTATTTTTTAAATTTAAATAATAAATTATGTTTGGCCCTATGACCCTCGATTAGAGACGGTTTTTTTTTGTGACAGGGCTAAAACGAACCCTATGGCCCTCGGTTGGAGACGGAGGCAAATATGACCCTATATTGTTCATTAAAATATTAATATCTTAGAGGGTCAGATGGCTAAAACGAGCTATCTGACCAGCCCTTGGTTAGAAATGGTCTTATTAACTATTGAGCGAGTTGTGCCAGATGTGACATCCCGTCCCGGGATTATTAGAACGTATGTGTGAAATTACCATTTTACCCCTAGTTCGTTCGTGTACGTTTAGTGTTGTGTTGTGTGGTGTTGTAGGACCACACACACACTCATACACCCTATCTCACTCTCCCGGGATTCCCTCACCCTCTGTCTCTTCTCTCTCTCTCTCCCCGAGTCCTCTACCATTTCTTCTTCTTCCTTCAACGCATGGACACACACACAAGTATACTCAAACCTTCACAAATCAAGAAACTAAGGACACCATCGAACTCGTGAAGCTCGTACAAGTGCAACCATACCATTTTCAGGTAAGAATTCTAACGTTTTCACGTCGATTCGACAATGGCCGATTTAAGCACTATTCATGCAAACCTTAAACTAGTGTGTTTTTAGGATTTTGAAGCTTGTAGATGTCTTAGTGAGGTCCCAAGGAGCCTCGGAGCACTTCGTTAGACGAGTTTGGACGTCGGGATCGTCCTGTTCAAAGTTGGCCGGTTTTTGAAGTTGTGGACAGGTATAATCTAGTAGTTTTTAGGCTTTAAAACTAGTCTATCGTGATTCTACTAGTCCTAAGCTTCATTTTGGCGTTTGAATCATGAAAATTGGTTGAGAAACGAGTGAGAAAACTAAGTTTGAAAATTTCCCAATTTTCCGACGCCGGCGACGGCGCCGGAGTCTCGCCGGAGAAGGTGACGGAATATTCCGTCAAATCTGACGGAATATTCCTGACGCCGTTAACGGAATTTGTCAAAACTGACGGAATATTCCTAACGGCGTCAGTGTGCATGGCACGTGGCTGCGCGTG
Organism: Pyrus communis; assembly: GCF_963583255.1. Lineage (NCBI taxonomy): Eukaryota > Viridiplantae > Streptophyta > Magnoliopsida > Rosales > Rosaceae > Pyrus > Pyrus communis. The sequence goes on along the minus strand of NC_084816.1, from coordinate 3,293,295 downwards.
GGGGCGCGTAGGTCCGTGCCTATTCTGGCGCGTGGGGGCGCGTGAGAGGTCCAAAAATTATTTTAAAAATATGGTTGTGATCCTGAGGTTGTGTAGAGCACGTTGGTATATTCAATTGTCCATTTTGAGCAATGTATGAGAAGTTATTACGAGAAGTTGGTTATGTGCGTTTAAATTAACGTTTTCGTAGTTATTTCACATATAGGTGATACGTATCCCGAGGACGAGCGTGCACACTCGAGGCAGGGGGGCTACGACCTTTCCACTTATCAGTGAGTGGGCTTTTGTTTTCCGTATATACCTATATACAACTATATTCCCAGAAAATAGATTAAAAAGGGTTAATTGATTTATGCCATGCACTTTATTATTATCGTTTATGCATTATCATATGCATTAGTAGCGGCATACATTTATATATGTGTAATTGGTGCTGTGGACGCACAGGTAAGTGCCAGGTAAGTGGTATTCATGTTTGTATTTCAGTAGTAGCTTGAGATGCTTAGAGAGCTCATAATCTGCACCCCCGATGTTAGTGCTCCCGCCCAGAGTAGGGCAGAGTCCTTCACGTGATGTTCACCCGCACCACACGCTCAGCTTGGATCCAAGTAGGTGCACTGTCTTGTCGTACAGACCACATTAGGTGGTTCCGACTCGTAGGTGACCCGCGATTATTGGCACAGTCTTCACGTGATCGTAGCACTAGAGCGTATATATTACACCCAGTCCTGTCGTACAGACCACGTTAGGTGGTTCTGACTCGTGTGCAGATTCAGTTATTGAGTTTGAGATGGAGCTCTATATGCAGCCGTACAGGTCACGTTAGGTGACTCCCGGCTGCCAGATTATATGTTATTGATATGAGTTATGCTTGAGCACTTACATTTTATTATGAGATTCCGATGTGGCATATTTTTGGAGCATGATTGACATATCTATACATACGTATATATGTTCATTTTCTGGGAAGTATACAGGTTTTACGGCGAGAGGTTAGAATGTATTTTGCTAAAGAGTTTTCAAAGAGCTTTGTTTTTGCCCACTCACGTTTTTGTTTTTGCGCCCCTCCAGGTTCTAGTGGTCTAGCAGGTTCGGTGGTTTTTCCCAGAGGGCGTCCCGGCATTTCTGACAGACACTCACCATTGTAGGGTCACCTTCGAGTGTATTTTTGTCGCATCTTTTCTTTTGGACTGCTGTAGACTTGCTCTGATTTGTGTCTCACATACGCTAGCATTTGTTTTAGTACTTTGTATGCTAGTTTTTAATTATTCGTACTTTTATATTACAATCTCATTAGCTTCCGCACGTGCACATGGCTACGTCACCTTCGTGTGACGGCCAGCACGCCCTGATCTCGGTCGGGGTGTGTCAGTTTGGTATCAGAGCTTAGGTTTGGCAGTCTTGTGTCCTTGTGAGTATTCTAATGGTTGATGTCTTCTGTCAGAATTATGCCACCTCGTCGGGAACCACGTCGTTCTTCTGAGTCTAGCTTCCCCGATGTTGCTCAGTTGGGGGAAGTTATTGCTACAGCCCTTCAGTCAGTGATGCGCCCTCCCCAGAGGACTCATCTGGAGACTATGTATAACCTGAAATTGGATAAGTTCAATGGTAGTGAGGGTCATGAAGGCGCAGAACGGTGGCTAGAACACATTGAGAAGACTTTCCGTGTGTTGCATAATCAGGGGAACCTTCCTATGGAAAGGTGGGTCGAGACAACCTCATGGTTTCTGGAGATGGAGTCTGCAGCCTGGTGGGAGCAGGAACTTCGTAGGTTGACTCCAGCTCAGAGGACTGATTGGAATGTTTTCAAGGATGTGTTTAAGAGGAGGTTTGTGCCCGCTGAGTATATTGATCGTAAGAAACAGGAATTCACCGAGTTGAAACAGCGAAAGATGACGGCTAACGAGTATTATCGTAAGTTCACTGATCTGTCTCGTTACCATCCGGACGTCGCAAGTAATCCGGCGGAGATGCTTCGTCGTTTCCGCTTAGGCACTAGGAAGAGATGGCGTTCTATGGCGACTACTACTCATTGTGAGTCCTACCAGGATTTCTACGAGATACTATTGAGGATTGAGGACTCAGAGAATATGTCGAGCGACAGTGATGAAAAGAAAGATGACAAAGGAAAAGGTCAAACGTCGCTTGGGCCTCGCCAGACTCAGAACTTTAAAAGGGGTGGTACTAGTTCGAGTTTGTCTAGTGGTGGTTTCAGTGCCTCTAGACAAGGACGAGGAAATAGGTTTACTGGAGGCGCTCGAGGCCAGAGACAAGGTAATGGTGGCCGGAGCCGACCCCCAGTTTGCCGTAGGTGTAATAACCGACATTTCGGCGAGTGTAGGCGTGGCGGCGGTGGTTGTTATACATGTGGGCAGATGGGACATAGAGCTGTGAATTGTCCCCAGGGTCAACAGCAGAAGCCGCAGCAGACCTTTATGCCACCACCTGCACCGATTCTGCAAATTCAAGGTCCGAGTAGTTATGGTCAGGCAGGTAGATGTGGTGCCTACCACTACCAGGGTGATGCTGTTCCCTATGCTCTGGGACAGTATCAGTACCCCAGGACCCGTATTCACAGGGTAGTTATCCCCCGTATCCCAGCAGCTACATGCCGTATCCTCCAGCTCCAGCGGGTGGTTCTCAGTGGTACCAAGGAGGACAGTATCAACATGGTGAGATTGCTACTAGTAGTGCAGGGTCTTCGAGACAGATGGGTCAGCCCGGTCAGGGACGTGGAGCTCAAGGTCGCGGTGTTCAGGCGAGCAGAGGTCGTGGCGGACGACAGCAGGGCCAGGGGCGTATTCACAATATTTCCCTGCAGGATGCTCAGAACAACCCGGATCTAATTATGGGTACGTTAAACATTCTTGGTTATTTTGCTAGAGTCTTAATTGATTGTGGAGCTACACATTCCGTTATTTCTCATACATTTGCTCAAATGACGCAACCTCGCCCCACACCTCTAGGGTACGATTTAGAGTTCGCTATGCCTAGAGGAGAGAGATGTGTGGTAGATTGTATGTACCCAGGATGCCCAATGATAGTAGAGGGTGTTGTTATGCCAGCTGACCTTATCCCGTTAGATATTGTTGATTTTGATGTGATTTTGGGCACGGATTGGTTGCATTTCTATCGTGCCAACATCGATTGTTACGGGAAAGTAGTTACGTTTCACCGTCCTGGACTACCTGAGGTTACTTTTGTGGGTGAGCAGAGTGGGGTGAGAAACGGCGTTATTTCGGCTTTGCGAGCGAAAAAGTTGTTGTCGAAAGGTTGTCAGGGGTATCTAGCTCATGTGGTGTTAGATGAGGCCGTTCCTAGCAGAGTTGAGGATGTGAGAGTGGTCAGACACTTCCCTGATGTTTTTCCCGAGGATTTGCCTGGTTTACCCCCAGATCGAGACGTGGATTTCACTATTGAGTTGCTTCCAGGTACTAATCCTATTTCTTTGACTCCTTATCGTATGACTCCCGTTGAGTTAAGGGAATTGAAAGTTCAGTTGCAGGAATTAGTGGATAAGGGGTTTATTCAGCCTAGTACTTCGCCTTGGGACGCTCCAGTGTTGTTTGTGAAGAAGAAAGACGGAACTTTGAGGCTGTGTATTGATTACAGGCAATTGAATCGGGTGACGATTAAAAACCGTTATCCATTGCCTCGTATTGATGATTTATTTGATCAGCTGAGAGGTGCTTGTGTATTCTCTAAGATAGACTTGAGGTCTGGGTACTATCAGCTGAAGATTAGTAGGGATGATGTTCCTAAGACGGCGTTCATGACTCGTTACGGTCATTACGAGTTTCTGGTTATGCCGTTTGGGTTGACGAATGCACCAGCAGCTTTTATGGATTTAATGAACCGGGTGTTCCAGCCTTACTTGGATAGATTTGTTATTGTCTTCATTGACGATATTCTGGTGTATTCTAAGTCAAAAGCGGAGCATGTTCGACATCTTACTTTGGTGTTGAAAAGGTTAAGGGAACACCAATTGTATGCTAAGTTTAGCAAGTGCCAGTTCTGGTTAGATCAAGTCGCGTTTTTGGGGCACATCATTTCTGCTCAGGGTATTTTGGTTGACCCTCAGAAGGTTGCAGCTGTGGAGAGTTGGGAGCAACCACGAACCATTACTGAGGTAAAAAGTTTCCTTGGATTGGCGGGGTATTACCGGAGATTCTTTAAGGATTTTTCGGTGATTGCCTTACCATTGACGAGGTTAACGAGGAAGGATGTTAAATTTGAGTGGGATGATAAGTGTGAGCAGGGTTTCCAGCAGTTGAAGCATTGTCTCACTCATGCACCTGTTTTGGCACTCCCGGACGATAGTGGTGATTTCGAGGTTTATAGCGATGCTTCCTTGAATGGTCTGGGATGTGTATTGATGCAGCATGGTAGGGTGATTGCCTATGCTTCGCGGCAGTTGAAACCTCATGAGTTGAATTACCCTACACATGATTTAGAGTTGGCTGCTATCATCTTTACGTTGAAGTTGTGGAGACACTACCTTTACGGGGAGAAGTGTAGGATCTTCACAAATCACAAGAGTCTTCAGTATCTTTTCACTCAGAAAGAACTTAATCTTCGTCAACGGAGGTGGTTGGAGTTGCTCAGCGATTACGATTGCACGATTGATTATCACCCTGGTCGTGCGAACGTAGTGGCCGATGCACTTAGCAGGAAGTCACATGGCCGTATCAATGCGTTGTACGCTAGTCGTATTCCTCTTTTGGTGGACTTGCGTACTACGGGAGTTAGGTTAGAAGCAGAAGATCGAGAAGTGGTGTTACTTGCTAATTTTCAAGTTAGGCCAATCTTGGTTGATCGGGTGCTTGCAGCTCAAGTAGCTGATGAGCAGACACAAGAACTAATCCAAGCTCGAGATCAAGGAATGAGGCGAGATCTCAGAGTGCGTGATTCGGATGGCATGTTGATGCTAGAGGGTAGAATGTTCGTGCCTAATAATGTGGAGTTGAAGAAAGAAATTCTTGATGAAGCACATGTCTCGGCTTACGCCATGCATCCAGGAGCGACTAAAATGTATCATACCATTCGACCATTTTATTATTGGCCGGGTATGAAAAGGGAAATAGCCGAGTATGTAAGCAGGTGTGTTGTTTGTCATCAGGTTAAAGCAGTAAGAAAGAAGCCGTTTGGGCTATTGCAGCCGCTTCCCGTTCCAGAGTGGAAATGGGAAAATATCACTATGGATTTTGTGTACAAGTTGCCGCGTACACATAATGGCTTTGACGGCATTTGGGTGATAGTTGATCGGCTCACTAAGTCGGCACATTTTATCCCAGTGAGAGAGAGTATTCTTTGAGCCGGTTAGCGGAGTTGTTTATCTCGAAGGTTGTGAAGTATCATGGTGTCCCTGTGAGTATTGTCTCGGATTGTGATCCACGATTCACATCGAAGTTTTGGGTAGCTTTTCAGGAAGCTTTGGGTACGAGACTACTTTATAGTACGACATATCATCCACAGACAGACGGACAGTCAGAGAGAACTATTCAGACCTTAGAAGATATGCTGCGAGCTTCGGTGTTGCAGTTTACCGATGCTTGGCACCAGCGGTTAGATTTGATGGAATTTTCTTACAACAACAGTTTCCATTCGAGCATTGGCATGGCGCCATTTGAGGCCTTGTATGGTAGATCTTGTCGCACTCCGTTATGTTGGTCAGAGGTTGGAGAAAGAGTTTTAGTGGGTCCGGAGATTGTCGAGGAGACTACTCAGAATGTTCAGGTAATTAGGTCTAACCTGAAAGCAGTTCAGGATAGGCAGAAAAGTTTAGCAGATCGGCATGCTACAGACAGAATGTATGAGGTCGGAGATTGGGTATTTTTGAAGCTTTCACCGTGGAGAGGTATCGTGCGGTTTGGAAAGAAGGGGAAGTTGAGCCCTAGGTACATCGGACCATACATGGTCACAGAACGAGTTGGTGAGGTAGCTTACAGATTGGAGTTGCCTCCGGAGTTGGCTAAAGTGCATAACGTTTTTCACGTGTCTATGCTCCGACATTATGTTGCTGATCCGTTGCATGTGATACCTCCTCAACCGTTGGAGATTAATCCAGATTTGACGTATGACGAGGAACCGTTAACGATCTTAGATTGGAAAAAGAAGGTTCTGAGGAACAAGACGGTGAATTTAGTGAAAGTTTTGTGGATGAATCATTCAGTCGAGGAAGCTACATGGGAGACAGAAGATCGAATGAGGGATTTGTATCCTAGATTGTTCTTCGATCACTAGGGGTTATATGTGGTTGTTTTGAATTTCGGGACGAAATTCTATTAAGGTGGGTAGGTTGTGACATCCCGTCCCGGGATTATTAGAACGTATGTGTGAAATTACCATTTTACCCCTAGTTCGTTCGTGTACGTTTAGTGTTGTGTTGTGTGGTGTTGTAGGACCACACACACACTCATACACCCTGTCTCACTCTCCCGGGATTCCCTCACCCTCTGTCTCTTCTCTCTCTCTCTCCCCGAGTCCTCTACCATTTCTTCTTCATCCTTCAACGCATGGACACACACACAAGTATACTCAAACCTTCACAAATCAAGAAACTAAGGACACCATCGAACTCGTGAAGCTCGTACGAGTGCAACCATACCATTTTCAGGTAAGAATTCTAACGTTTTCACGTCGATTCGACAATGGCCGATTTGAGCACTATTCATGCAAACCTTAAACTAGTGTGTTTTTGGGATTTTGAAGCTTGTAGATGTCTTAGTGAGGTCCCAAGGAGCCTCGGAGCACTTCGTTGGACGAGTTTGGACGTCGGGATCATCCTGTTCAAAGTTGGCCGGTTTTTGAAGTTGTGGACAGGTATAATCTAGTAGTTTTTAGGCTTTAAAACTAGTCTATCGTGATTCTACTAGTCCTAAGCTTCATTTTGGCGTTTGAATCATGAAAATTGGTTGAGAAACGAGTGAGAAAACTAAGTTTGAAAATTTCCCAGTTTTCCGGCGCCGGCGACGGCGCCGGAGTCTCGCCGGAGAAGGTGACGGAATATTCCTGACGCCGTTAACGGAATTTGTCAAAACTGACGGAATATTCCTAACGGCGTCAGTGTGCATGGCACGTGGCTGCGCGTGGGGGCGCGTAGGTCCGTGCCTATTCTGGCGCGTGGGGGCGCGTGAGAGGTCCAAAAATTATTTTAAAAATATGGTTGTGATCCTGAGGTTGTGTAGAGCACGTTGGTATATTCAATTGTCCATTTTGAGCAATGTATGAGAAGTTATTACGAGAAGTTGGTTATGTGCGTTTAAATTAACGTTTTCGTAGTTATTTCACATATAGGTGATACGTATCCCGAGGACGAGCGTGCACACTCGAGGCAGGGGGGCTACGACCCTTCCACTTATCAGTGAGTGGGCTTTTGTTTTCCGTATATACCTATATACAACTATATTCCCAGAAAATAAATTAAAAAGGGTTAATTGATTTATGCCATGCACTTTATTATTATCGTTTATGCATTAGTAGCGGCATACATTTATATATGTGTAATTGGTGCTGTGGACGCACAGGTAAGTGCCAGGTAAGTGGTATTCATGTTTGTATTTCAGTAGTAGCTTGAGATGCTTAGAGAGCTCATAATCTGCACCCCCGGTGTTAGTGCTCCCGCCCAGAGTAGGGCAGAGTCCTTCACGTGATGTTCACCCGCACCACACGCTCAGCTTGGATCCAAGTAGGTGCACAGTCTTGTCGTACAGACCACATTAGGTGGTTCCGACTCGTAGGTGACCCGCGATTATTCGCACAGTCTTCACGTGATCGTAGCACTAGAGCGTATATATTACACCCAGTCCTGTCGTACAGACCACGTTAGGTGGTTCCGACTCGTGTGCAGATTCAGTTATTGAGTTTGAGATGGAGCTCTATATGCAGCCGTACAGGTCACGTTAGGTGACTCCCGGCTGCCAGATTATATGTTATTGATATGAGTTATGCTTGAGCACTTACATTTTATTATGAGATTCCGATGTGGCATATTTTTGGAGCATGATTGGCATATCTATACATACGTATATATGTTCATTTTCTGGGAAGTATACAGGTTTTACGGCGAGGGGTTAGAATGTATTTTCCTAAAGAGTTTTCAAAGAGCTTTGTTTTTGCCCACTCACGCTTTTGTTTTTGCGCCCCTCCAGGTTCTAGTGGTCTAGCAGGTTCGGTGGTTTTTCCCAGAGGGCGTCCCGGCATTTCTGACAGACACTCACCATTGTAGGGTCACCTTCGAGTGTATTTTTGTCGCATCTTTTCTTTTGGACTGCTGTAGACTTGCTCTGATTTGTGTCTCACATACGCTAGCACTTGTTTTAGTACTTTGTATGCTAGTTTTTAATTATTCGTACTTTTATATTACAATCTCATTAGCTTCCGCACGTGCACATGGCTACGTCACCTTCGTGTGACGGCCAGCACGCCCTAATCTCGGTCGGGGTGTGTCACCAGATGCCAGCATGTGGCCCCAACATTTGATACAAAATATCCACCTTTACAAGGCAAGTACCCAACTAAAACATTTAAAAAAAATACAAAGCAAAAATTTGGAAATTTCTTTAGTACCACTTAGCATATCGAATGAAAATTATGGTTAAACAACTTCTAACATTGACTGATACATAGCAATAAAGTTATATGGAAAAATTTGAGCCTAAATAATTTATACATGAAGAGCAACTTTCACAACTATAGATTTACTATCATTGTGGTTTGACTGTATGTTATGCAAATCAACACTATTTATAAAGGAACTTACATGTAATTTTATATCATTATCACGAAAGATCAGGATAATAGTGTACTTGACGTGTCCTCCTACATACGTGGTAGGCTGACCTCATTGAAAATATGCAAGGAACCCATGAAATCGAAGAGGAATGGTGTATTACTAATTGGAGTTTGTAATGACATCTTGGTCTGATTCTTTGTAAACTCTCTGCTTTGTAAGGGCTAACACATGGAGGGGGCCTTTTAGTTAAATAAAAATCAAGGCTCTTTGTTTGCACTTCACATCATCTTTGTACTAATCAAGGACATGATCCATAAATTAGGTAGTGTAGAACCTTTTTGCTTTGTTTATGTTTGTAAGGAGAGCATTTATAGCATGGAAATAAGGAGGGAATAAATAACAGTGAGTCATCATTTCCAAAAGAAAATTGGTTGCATTTGCATATACCCCTTTGACTCCATTTATAATCGTGAATAAGGAGAAAAATTTGTAAATTAAACATGTAATGTCACGTAAAAAGTTATAACACATAGCATTTATGATAGGTTTAGAATACTGTTACTTTGATGTTTTGGTTAACATATATATGTTTAATAGGTTTCATGTTCCATAAGTAAGCGTTGAGAGTATGAATCTCACATCAGTAAAAAAAAGAAAAAGAACATTGCATATGGTTATACGTAATTAAAAACTCACCATATTGTCAATTAATTTATAGTGAAACATCAACTTTTTTCAAAATTACATATACGAAACTGTATGTCAAACGTGCGGATCGGATCTCATCTTTGCGCTTTGTTTTTCTTTTCCTTTTGGTCCAGTTGTTGGACAAATATACAAATCTCAGATTTAGTTTGTACACAAAATAATGTCACAATGCCCATTCCTTCACATTTGAACAGGTTTACTTTTTTATTTTCTTTTACGAATTTTATTTATTTCAAGATACATCATTTGGATGAGTTTACTTTCTTTTGTGCCCTCTTGACAATTTAAAGGTCACACTTTTCGATCTGCTACAAGAACTTCCAAGGACAACTTAGGAGTATTAGATGCCATAAAAAGGTAAATAATTTTACATGGCATCCGCCCCTAGTAAGCCTAGGGTGGCTCCATCCCTACCAAGGTGTTGTCAGGGCTAGTCCTAAGTTTTTTAGTGCACATTACGAAGGCACAAAACGTGCCTTCTTTTTAATACACAAACATATATATATATATATATATATATATATATATATATATATATATATATATATATTTAAAGAGGGCTGGAACCCAGTCAAAGCTGGGGGGCTAGGCCCTCACGCTCAAATTATATTACTTGAGAAAACATACAATGGGTGGGGTAGAGTCTGCAAACCCGACAATCAAAAGTAAAATCATATACAACCACTCTAAGCAAAACTCCATGAAATTTCAACCTTTAAGAAATCGTCTTCAATAATTTCATGATCATGAGACTCCTCGCCAACATTTTGTAACCCTTCACCAACATTTTGTAGATGGAGGACCGACTTTGAATGAATTTAATTCATAAACTGTTACTGTTTGACAAAAGGCTTCTGCAGGTTCCCAAGTAAAATCGCTCCTTCCGGCGAATCTCCAAAGAAGTCAAAGTTTGCATATGCATTTTGAAAGTCTTCATCAGCTGTGTACCTGAAATTGGAGTTTTAAGAGATAAAGTGAACATGTTTCTCATTTGATTGCCCTAAACATTTGACATACATGACTAGCAAGGATTACACACAAAGCATGCTCATGAACTTTCTATCAAATTAGAAGTATAATCTGAGATACTAAGAAGGTGGGAAATATGGAAGCACTCTTTTTGTTCATATGGTAAAAGTAAGTTACCTGCTTTTGGTTACGATACACTTCATTCCAGCAACTTCGGCTGCTGCGAGGGCCATGCCAATGTTCTCCACCACAGCTGTAGAAAAAGGAAAGATGTTATAAACAGTTTATCATAAACACGATTAATTCTTCAGACAGTTGGGGTAGAGAATGCACATGTTTGTAGGAGTAAGTAACTTCTTGTTGGTAGCTTGAATTTTCTGCTTAAAATAACAGAGACTACTTCCTTCATATCTGCAATAAACAGTTTATCATAAACACGATTAATTCTCAAGGATAAAAATATTAATCCTTTTATAATTGCATAAAAAAGTGGCTCAAAGGAGATAGTGTTACCTTCACAGCCTGAAGAACTCGAGTAAAATATTAAGGTGCTGAGACAATGATGAGTAACACCATAATGAAGAGTGACCCAAAGTACCCAACATGGACCTGCACTGAGCAAACTTTGTTTCGCAATACAAATTACACTTACAACACCGTTATCACCAATGGCATAATCACTAATAAGTTCATGGTGAATATGAAATGGAGAAAACCTGAAGAAGGGAAAACATGCGTGCTTAGATTGTTCAATGTAAAAGAAAAGGAGAAAAGCACACCTTATATACTGTTGAGAATCAATGTCAACCCAAAACAATAAGTAATCCACAACCCAATCTAAAGTCCAAGTCCATATCTAGTTTGATGATGTAATTGCTTACAATTGCAAAGTTAGGTAAGGTTGTGTGGAAGACAACATAATTAGGTGCAATTAATGGGTTTTGTGTGGTAGTAAATAATCTTAGTTTAATTAACTGTGTGGTGTAGCTTTCATTTGGTTTGCTATAAATACCCAAGTCCCCAAGCATTGTAGATCATCCAAGGAAAAACAAAGCCTAGAGCTAAATAAGAAAAGCTTTGCTAATTAGTTTGTTTTGTGATCTTTCTTTAAGAGTGTGCTCTATTTTCTTCTTCTTGGGATCATTAGAGTTATCTTGGATACTCTTCTTATTCAACAATTGGTATCAGAGCCAAGTTGGTCAGGGATCGTTCTTGGTAGAGCATTGGTTGTAAAGTCTCTTGAAATTCCGAGTATGCTCTGTGGTTGCAGTTTTGACTGATCTTCCACATCAGAAAAAATTTCTTGAGATTATTGATGGGGTTATCACAAACCTTGAGAGGGAGCTTCTTTGTGTCGAGAGTAGTGTATTACTCTGCACAGTAGTCACTCAAGCTTGTTCGGTGTAGTCAAAGTCTTGCCGATACGATGGGTGATCTTCAAGTTGTTGGAGGAATCAAGAAGCTCAACAACCAAAACTATAACACGTGGGCAACGTGTATAGAGTCTTACCTTCAAGGTCAAGACTTGTGGGAGGTTGTCGGTGGTAGTGAAGTTACACAACCAGCAGCGGAAGATGCTAACGGCGTCTTGCGGAAGTGGAAAATTAAAGCAGGCAAATCAATGTTTGC